>NC_139815.1:14401416-15028916 GCF_963457635.1 Microchirus variegatus | reverse complement strand
AAGGCCAGTCTTCAGGTGACAACTGGCCATGGTTATTCAGGCTTTTATTCATGCATATTTAGAAGATGGTAATGAGGATTTTTTTGCATTGTTGCATGAGAATGGCAGGTCCCCGGTGGCGTTGACAGCAGAACCTGACTGGTGGAGTGTCCTGTGTGTGTGTGTGTGTTTCTGTGTGTGCCAACCATCATCCCTATCCATCCATTCACTGGGCACGACAGACTGTTCCCAGACTCTAGTCCTTCACCCATACATGCACGCACACACACACACACACACACACACACACACATTGGGCACACCATATCTCATTTACCTGCCAGTCAGCGAGTGCCTAACAATCTCTCTCCGTCGCTCAGGGATTGCCTCTGTGTACTTTGGCTGTTTACAGTTAAATGGCCTCTTGTATTATTGATGGCCTCATATGTGGTTATAATATTGCTGCCTTGAAATTGACAAAAAGTCATTGTGTTGTGATATCCAAGAAGCTCAGATGATAGAATTCATTTGGACTACACATTCCATGCCCACCTTGAAGTAGTTTCCACACAACAATATTTTTCCCCCCTACTCAAATCAACATACGTTGCATGTATATAACAGTGGAGGTAATTTCCAGCGTGAAACTAATTTACATGTTTCCCCTGTATGAGAGTCATTGCAATTTTTTTTTTTTTCAATCTTTGCGACCACCCTGCGAGATCACATAAATAAAAGACAGGGCTGGTCAAAGGTCATTGTTAATTAGTATCTACCCAGATGAGCAATTACCAGTCAACAGTAGGGATGGAGATTGCACCATTTGTCATCAGCCTGGCTTTCAAACAACACTGTTCACATGCTTGTTGGAATCAGCGACAGAATACTGAGGAGGATGTTGTTTCTGATTAAGGCCATGTTTTTGCTGGCATAATAAAACCTAACAGCTGAGCACTGCCTCATCACAATAACTCTTATTTGGCAACACTTATTTCCATTCAGGTCTCTTTTTTTTTTCACTGTGCTTTTCCCGGGCTGTTGTGTAGCTTGTGTGTCATCATGCCCCTGTGTGTTCCTACAATGGTGGAGGTTACGGGGGGCCAGCCAAGATGTTGAAACCATTCTCCTCTGCCTAACAATGGCCACATGTATCAGAAGTGAATGTGGCTTTTTATACCCATTCTGATTTAAAAAATCATAATGCTATAGGCATATCCAGTGGGACACCTCCCGTCTAGCCTATATGTCACACTGATTTGTATCTGAGTGCTTACATTAACAAGCTAGCCGACACCAATGCTCCGTTACCTGGGTTTATGAACACTATATCACACACCTGTACAGGGGCCAGATATGGCTTATACTGTGGTGTGTGTGTGTGTGTTTCTTTAGCAGATGCATTCCCAGCCAGGCCCCAGTCTGATGAACATTTGGCCGGTCAGGCTAGACGTCTAGGGGAGCGTGTGGTGGCTTGGACAGGCCAAAGACAGGAAAGAGGACTTCTAAATCAGCCAGCAATCCAAAGGCCTTCCATAAATCCTCCAAATGGGCTCGGGTGGGGGACGTAAAGCACACCTGCAAGACTTATGTAAGTCTTATTAAACCATAAATTGCTAACACGAGCCCCTCACTGGTGCTGTTTTTAGGTGGAATAAATCTCAGAGAGCACCCAGTGAGGAAAAAGAGAGAGTGAGAGGGTAAGAATAAAGCAGGAGAAAGAGTGAGGTGTAGTGGAGGTTAGCGGTATAGTGAGAGTGAGGTGGACAATAGTAAAGGCACTGTTTGTTTACTGTTACACATAACTACACTTTGATCGGAATTAACACTTACTACTTTAGCTGTCTTAGGGTGGGGGTGTTTCTCGGCACACCTCCAAGAATGTCACGCTCACAAGATTCTTAATGCAACGGACATTTTAGACAGACAGAGATTTTTTTTTACGACATGCAATGTAACTATCAAACCACAGGCAGATCAGATTCCCCGCACCTTCAGCTCCTGCGTGGAGTAACTCCGTGGCAGTCAGAGACAGACAGAGACCAATGAGAGCAACATGGGGAATATTTGTTGGAAATCAGAGCTCCTGGGCTCCTGAGCCCTGGTGAGTTCCCAACACACCCACGCTCTCCTCCCTGCCTGACTGTGGGTCCTTGAATTAAACATCAAAGCTCACAGGAGCGAAGGGCCCAAATGCCATAAATAACAGTGTGCGTTTCGGAAGGGGAGGGGAGGATGTTCAATTGGGAAGAGAGCAGGTCACCCGATTGCTCATACACACACTGTCAAAGCAGATTCATTTGTTCACAAAATGGGTGATGTTGTGTGAGGTTATTGATTTCCACATGCCATCTGTCTTCACCAAGGTTTTAGCAGGCAAGACCTGGCACCACCAGCCGCAGGTTCACCTCATATGAGTCTCCACAGATGAGGTGGACAGACAGAGGACATGCAGCAGGTACTGGACACGGATGGGTGCTTGGCTTATGTGACACAATGATTGTTGATTTATACTGCTCAAATAATTAAAGACAAATCACAATCACTCAGTCTTGAAATTTTCACCAACCAAATAAGAATGAAACAAATGAAATCAGTGCAGATCGTGATTTATGTGTTCCAATAGTCCTTCCTTGATATTTTGAGCAGTATATGTTTTTTTGCTCACTTAAAATAAAACATACACATAGTGCCTCACATATACTGCACATTGTATTCTATATTGTTGTCACAGTAGTGTTAAATGTGCATGTTTTTGACTTGCAGAAGCTGTTAAGCAACCAATGAAATGCATTTAAAATCACATTATTGGTCTTTCAAACAGGCCACAGATGAACCACAACATTACAGCCAGTTACCGTGTTTAATGTCGTTGCTGATACACGTAGACGTATTGGCTGATCTGAGCTTTACATCTTTTGAAATTCAGACTATCCACCCCACGTCCATTCAAAACAGATATCGGAAAATTATCATAAAGGGAAACACCGTCCCGATCAAAGCTACATCATTTTGGATGAGCATCCCTTTTGTCACAAACACCTGCATAAACAAGTTCAGGCCCACCCTCAGTCTCCTCCTCTCGCTAACTCGTCTAGAAGTCACAGTGTACCTCCATGTTGAACTGTGGAGTGTGGAGGGCAGGCCTTCAAATAGGGGCCCAGCTGCTGCTGTGTATTTTTGTCAGCCAACACACACACTGGCATCCCTTGGAGTTTGCTCTTGTGGAGGGCACGTTACTGGGTAAATTATCACAGCGGCGGTAAACAGTGTTTTTTTATGAGGGAATGTAGCTTGCTTGTTGTATTTGAAGTCTATGCTTTGTATACTGCTGTGCTATTAGGACAGATTGAGGATGTTTGCGCCTGGTGTCTGCTCTCCACCCATGTGGGGTAGAAACAACACACACACACACACATGCACAGTGATGGGTTCAGTTGTAATTCTTAGTCTCAAATTGCTCTTTTGTTGTTTGCTCCATCAGAATAAAAACAAAAGAGAAAAAACATTAGAGGCTAAGAAGTGTGTGTGTCACTGTCACAGTCGTGTTTGTCTCGGGGTAAATGAAGATGAACAGCAACAGCAGAAGTGGAGACACTGAATTTGTGCACTGTGAAATATATATACTGTATACTGAAACTGCATTAAATGCACATTGAGTGACTGGTGTTTGCTGACACAAACGCATGTCTGGTAACTTTACAATTTCAGCAGATGGGTTGTGAAAAAAGCTTAATGATAGTGCTTGAAAACACCATTAGGAGCTTCATAACAAGATAATCAGATAATGATAGAGTCAAACAGACGGATGGAGAGGAGATAAAGGACTGACGCTTAAAGGTCTTCGCGTTTTAATTGAACCCATTTGAACCAAAGATAAGGGTCTCATCAATTCTGCTGACACAAAGGTCTCTGTTAAGGCCTCACTTGAGTGCCATATTGTCAAAACATCTCCTGGCAGCAAGGGTACAACTAACACCACGAGTAATGTATGTGTTTTTTGTTACTTATTCTATTTTTTTGTGTACATTTTTCATTGTTTTAACTGTTAACAGTTGGTTTATGGATGCAATGCTGAGAAGGCAGCTATAGCATCATAGAATTACTGTATGAAGTGGAGTATCAAACTGTCTTTTTTTTAAAAGACTATTTGGTCTTGGAACTGTCTGTGTCAGTTTGTGTGATCCGTTGTATAACAGTTAACCACCAGCTGCATTGACAATCACTGCGGTCATCTTTTATTTTTAATTTCCCCATAATAAACTAATAGAGTGTTCCATCGCTCTGTAAATGGAAGAAATGGAAGAAAGCGGGGAATAATGATGATGACATTCTTTCTGAGTACCCATTACCCACTAATGTGAGATAAAACCAGAAAAATGGACAGTCGTTACGTGTGAGGCCTTCGACAATGGCTAAAATCGTTCTTTCCCGGCCAATCCCGTTCTTTGGATAGGAATAATCATGTTTTGTCCCAAACACCTGCGCTTCAGTTGCACTGACCTGCCAACCAAATGAGTGCAATTAATGACAATTACCCTCCAGGTGTCACAGCATAGACATGTACTGATAGGGACCTATCTGGAGGTAAATATATAATGATAACAGCTGTAACACAGTGGGGGTGGAGGGGGGTACAATTGCTACCAGGGCAATCTATTTGTGTTTGCCTCGGCTCAGCACCACAATAACCAGTCCAGACAAACCAGAATAGATGGACTAGGATTTTCCCTGTGGGACAGAGGGGAGTTGACTGGAGGTGCCGGGATTCTTCATCTGATGTAGATCAAGACAGATGTGGTCTTGGGATTGTTTCTGCTTCAGATGTTAAATGTGTTTGTATGCTGTTGATCAAGCAATTTTTCAGGATTTGTGCGTCCCACCCTAAATGTTTTTTTCCAGTCCTATTTTTTTTTTTCAACTTTGTTTTAATTCACACAAAGCAGCACACAGCAAGCATACAAGGTATAAGAAGGTATTTTCTCACCTGTCTCCCAGTATCTCCGTAGGAAGAGAGCCATTCGCTCACAGACAATGTGTGTGCGTGGTGATTTCCAACTGCAAATTATCATTCGTTTAGCAGCTGTGAGACCAGCCAAGAGGAGCCTGTCTGCTGTTTATATTTAATTCCAAAAGAAGAGGTGTCATTCAGCAATAGCACCTCATGATGTGAGCGAGGGGTGCATGGCTTTCCCAGTGAGAGTGGACACGAGGGTTGAAACAAAATGGAATTATGCTGTCAAACCCACAGGGATTATACGAGCACATTTATTTACATAATGTATATATTATGTTCTATACATGTGATCTTTTTTTTGTTCTTCAAACCACAGCATTGTTTCATGTCTTCATACACACAAAACACCCCAGAATGACTTTAAACACTCTAGTATAGTATATAGTATATATGTGTGTGTATATATACATATATATATACATACGTATATATATAATATGTATATAATATGCATATATATGTATATATATATATATATATATATATATGTATATGTATATATATATATAGTCACATTTCATGTTTGGTTTTACCTGCAATTAAAGTGGTGTTGATTGTCTGTCCTTGACTGACATCAATGCTTTCATAATTGAAAAAGAAATTATGGCAAAACAACGAGTTGAGAGAAATGAAACATAATTTATAAAACAAACACATTTTTAATTCTTAATTTTAAATATTTAGAGTCTGACAGAATAACAGTAGTAACACTATTTACACCTGTTGGAACATTAAAGACCTTACACAGTCTTTGACTGGGCCACTCAGGAATCAAGTGTAGCTCTGATGTGTGTTCTGTAAATGCAGCTGCAGTACAAGCTCTGGCTCTTAGCCCATTTCCTTGTGTGAAGAGAGATTTCTCAGGTGCAGAAGTCAACTTTAACCCTCCTCCTCCTCCTCCTCCTGTGGGTTCACCATCATTTCCCTCTGAACCCAAATTAGCATAAAGGCATTAAATTGTGAATAGGAATTAATTTGGACTTTCCCCTCCATAGGAATTAATGTAAGTTTGTTCTGCCCGTACTGCTCAGATGACTCGCGCTCCACCACAGTCCATAAATATTAATATTAATATGGCATCGCATTTAAAGGTAGCGCTTGGCTGGAGCCGTATACAGAATATTATTAGAGATCACGATACGTTTCTCATGAGAAGTACAGCTGAGTGAATGCATTGCCTTGCCGTTGTGATCTGTAAAATCCAATCTTCATACAGCACAAAAAGTTATTTTCAGAGAGACGGAAGATTAGCAGGGCCGAATGGCTGCTGTCTAAAGCCATTAGGCAAGTGGGATTTTTTTTTTTTCTACACCGACTAGAGAAAAGGGCCCACATCTTCAGCTCTATCAAGGTACTGATTCACAGTCACACTGGCACTATTATCATGCCCGAGCAGATCATCTCTGTAGATAACTATTATCACCATCTCACCGCATCACTCCTGTCTACTCAGCCACATAATACAGACCACAGAAGTTTTTGACACTCTTTCAAATCTCTATATACACTTTCTTTCTTTTCATGCATGGGCTTTTGTCACGTTTCCGGTGTGTGCTGTGTGCGGTTGTCTCACACATCTTCAATAATAGCGAGGTGATTGCAAAGCTCAGGCACCCAAACCTGGGCTTGTATAATGCATTTGTGAATTATCAATGGAAATGGCACTTTAAAAAAAAAAAAAGATTTGCTTTCTCTACAATGCAGCAGTCCAACCACATTTACAAATTCAACTCCTTTTGTATGACTTTTTCCTGTGTGACTGCTAGTTGCATCACTACAGAAATATACTACTGTTCTTGTTTTGGTCCAGACTCAGATGTCTGAGGTAAAGTGGGGGTGTTGTGTCAAAAATATTCAGCAGGTCCTCTCCTTACCCCGGTCTTACTGCTTGAGGAGCGCTGATCCTGACAGCTTACAGAGGGTAAGGTGAAGGCCCAGTGATGAAGGGAGGGTAAAGCTCCACTCACTGTCCCCAAGTGTTGGTGAAAGCTGCGTGCTGCCATCCCAGCAAGCTTAGCCAACAGTACTCACCTTCAATCTTTGTTCTGAAATCTTTACCCTTCTCAAATTTAGTCAACAGTTTCTCACTTTGTTCTTAGAGGAAGTAGGGTGTGAGGCCGACGTTGCGTGACGTAGATTAAAAGGAAAGAAAAGCACAATACACAAATCAATTACCAGGGGTAGAGTGTGTGTGACCAGCTTGACGTAAGGTCAATACCATTCACATGCTGAATGATAATAGGACCAAGCATGTTTCTGTTAAATGCTAAGCATTGCGACATGGTGACAATACTGTTTGACAAGAGCACAATGCAAGCACCTTCAAGACACAGATAGAGCCAGGAGGATACTGTTCCTGAGCTGAGCAGCCAACACGAATTTGAGAAGAACAAAAGACAATATCAAATGTACACAAGCTATAACAATATACAATAAAGGCACATGAACTATTCCTCGGCGCTAAGCAGATACGATTTGTAACAGTCCATCACATAGCCTAGCCAAGAATAACGCAAACAAAGCGGTAATTGCTTTTTTGAACAAAGCGTCAGTGAACTGTTTCCATCCCTACTTGTGCTGTGGCGGCTTGCATGTTGCGGTAAAGCTCTGCAAGCTGGGGGTTATATTTGTGCATCAGGTCATTCCTGTAGCGGGCTGGTCCGGGTCGGCCCACTCCCCTCTGAGAGCCCTCTCATCAAGCCAGCCTCTCCTCTGCCGCCCTCGTGCCCACAATCCCCATAAACTCTCATAATTGCCACATTAAACTTGAGTTTATTATTTTTCTCCAGGTGCAGGTGTGCAGATGATATGAGCCCCAGGTTGCATTTACATACAAATTGAAGGTTTTTATTAATCAGGCAGGCAGCAGGAATCAAACGGCAACACTCCATCAGCCCTTTAAATACATTTGGTGACATTTTTACCCGGCATTAGCATGATAGGGCAAGTGGAGTATAATGTACCAATGATTGCTTTTCCATTGAAAGCACAAACGGTTTCATTTTTCCTGTCATCTCAAATAAGTGTTAAAGAGGGTTTGGAGGCTATTGTGTGAGTGCCGTATGCTGGGGACTTGGGACTGCTGATGGCCATATTAAATAACCATTAGTGCCTGAGCTTAGATCATTGTGGCATCCGCCTCCTCTGAATTTGTCCTGTGATTTCAAATGAAGGCAAGCTGTGCCAGCTTTCATAAAGTGCTCCAGCCCTCTCCATTTTTCCTCAAACTAAATGCATTACAACGGTAATTTTGTGACTGTTAAGATAACTAGCGTTAACAAGCACTTAATTAAAATGTACAATAAATAGCCGTCTGCAGCCTTATCTCCCCTCCAGAGCGATGCTGGTAGGAGGCTCCAATGCTCAGGCCGGCTGTTCCCCAGCTCGTTTGCAGATTAATTGCTTTTCTGTCTGGCGAAGCCTTCCTCTTCTGCAGCCAGATCGTAAATAGCCAGATAGGGAGTTTATCAATCAGGGCTCTCTACTTCACTGATCTCCCCCACACAGCCCTGTCTGTCTGACTGTCTGTCTGTCTGTATGTACATCTCTCACAAGCAAGAAGACTTTCCACAAATAAGCTCTCCTATTAGACCTTCAATTATCAGAGGGCTTTCTTTTTCAGTCTGGTTGCGTTGGTACATTTATGTATAGTATGCGTCTTAATATGTTACATTTCTTAATTTTTGTGCAAGAGATTAAGGGCATATATTCTCCTATGTTCACTCTGCACAGAGACTTAATAAACAACCTGGTTATGTGCTGGCAATGTAACAAATGGAACACTGTTGGTACAGGACTTATGTTTATGTAACCTTTCCTGACAGCATATTTATGTCTGTCTACAAGCCTATACCTACTTTACGGCAGTGAGTTTTTACGTTGGTTTATGTGTATGCTGGGTGTGTACAAATGGGCCTTGAGTGTATCGCAGGGGTTAATCAAACACAAACCACACATAAAAGCAGCCAGGGGTTGTGTGAGACAGGACAGAAGCGAAGAGAGAGTATTTACGGCAATAAAAGTTAACACCGGTCAGCCCCTTGGGATCGCATTACTCCTTAGACATGTGGCTGCAGCTCTCTCCTTGCAGTTTTATGGACTTTGGCCCTCGGTGAGCAACCTGCAAACCCCCTTGTTTTTCAAAGGAAAGAAAAGAAAATACGTAAAAGCAAACTTGCCTGCTCATGGCCTGCTGGCCCCCCCCCCTCCCTTGTTTAAGCTCCCCCCCTCTTCTGCCAACGTCCCACCCTTAACCTCTAGATGATAAATCTGCTTACAGAAGCTATGAGAGGGAAGACCCCCATGCTGGAAGACCCCCATGTGTCCTCATGACACATCCTGTTTGTGTAGTCAAGGCTTCAACCAGTGATCTTAACGCTCATAATTCACACAACCAAAACACTTGCTCCCTTTAAGTGTCATTTTTAGTAATGCAGTCGATTGTTCTCCCCAAGGGTTGGATGCACTTTCTATTTTAAGGGTGCAAAAAGTGGTTATCTAACGATTTAACTCAACAAATAAAAAAGGAGAGAAAAACAGTAGAAGGCACTATAACTGTAAGTAGCTGCAAAGCTTGTATGCCATGTTCATTTTCTCTCTGTTTTGAAGTTATATTGTGCAGTTACCTTGATCAAACCTCTGTAAATGAGGAAAGCACATAAAGTCTGCTTTCTTCTGTGCAACTTGAGTTTGATGAATAAACACTGATTTGCCGGGTGAGTTCATGTCCATGCGCTTGTCATATAGACTTTCCACAATGGGAAGGGTAATTGTTGAGGTTTCCACAGTTTCTCTTCAAATTTGACTGACTGTAGGAAATTGGAAATGATGATTGTGTTGTTGCTGAAACTCTGTTTTAGTAATGTAACGCCCCAGGAAAGGGCCATGGGATCCTTCAGAGTTCTCTGTTCATATTTTTTACTGTGTAAAGAGGATGTCAAATCTGTGAGAGTCAGTTATGCAAAGAGCGGAATTAGCAGCTATACGCATATGTTCCTGTTGATGCCCTGTTAGAGGAGAGTACGGACATTCATGGTGGTCTAAGGACCTGTGGGGCTGTCTGGCAGGCAGATTAGGAGAGAAGTCATTTGACAGTGATGTGACAGTTATCAGACCTACTTTAGCCAGAGTGATTTATAATGTGACAACTTGATAAATGTAGGTCTAAGCAACCTACAGGGTGAGAAGGAGCGAGCTGGAAGGAGGGGGAAATGTATGGATTTGTCAGTTCAGGGCCTAGCAGAGAAGAAAAAAAAACCTGTGGGACAACACGGAAACTGTGATCAGAGAGAGCAGGGCATCCTGCGCCCTCCACCTTGCCTGTCATAAATCACCTTATACAGGCCTTCTTGCCCTGTGGCCCGTGCTCCTGTGTCTCACACAAAAAAATGCCAAAGTTCTGACCTCACACATGGAAGTTCATAATGTGTCATCTATTGTTTTTGTATCTGTATTTGTGTCCATTATTACACTGTCAAACACTTTCTATATATGTTTTCCATGACCTCATTTTAACCTTATCTGCATGCAAGAGAAGTCTTGTTCAAAAAAAAAAGAAGTATTCATGTTGGTATTCATCATTTCCCAGGCACAGGATACTGTTTGTGCTGCCTTGATTGGACTGTTCCATCCCTTCTTATCATGACTATCTGTTGTGACAGCCACAGTAGATACAATCAATACATATATCAGCAGTGGCCTAAACGGGTCAACACAGGAAAATAACACATCTTTCAGGGACCTGCAGTAGCCACAGGAGAGTTAAAGGAAAACAAAGGGCTATTGTAATAGGTTTTGCTCAGGTTTTTCTTGTTATTGTTTAGGCCTTGGAGAGGAAATGAAGTTATGAATGGAAGTTTAATTTCTATATGAGCAGACAACCACGCACAGACTCATACATCCATATCTTCTGTGCCTCAGATGGAGTCACCTGTCACTTCTGCAGGTGCTGGCTACAAATGATTTGTAATCAGATTGCTGTATAAATCCCCATGGTCTCCAGCCACAGTAATTCAACACAGAGTATATTTTCCATAAATAATTTGCTGCTCATTGATTTCCAATGCGGGGGGGAGAAATATAACAGATCCACCTCAAGGGGATGTGGATGTATCTGCTGCTTTACTTTTGTGCTCAAAGTTGTGACAGCTAGAGCTCATATGTTGTGATCACAAGATCCTAATTCATTATCCTTTGGAGACCCACGTGTCACAAATAAGGACATTAAACACAATTTGGTCTGCAGCAGGGCCACCGTTTGTGTGTGTCAGGGTGATATTTTTTTGCATTTAGACTAACAGGCATGATGTTGATCTTGGTATGTTTAGATATGAAAATTAAATATGGTCATTTTCTCCTTGTAAAAAATAGTCAACATGTTCATTTCCTTATGTCTAAATGGTCAATCACTGAAATTGTGCATTGAGAAATGTTGACATTTTCTTGAACTTCTCCAGCCAACTAGTCAGTTAAGTCAAAATCTCTACTTAATGTCCAAGTTGCACATTTGAGAGCACATCAGATAACTCTCAGTGAGTGAGTGAGCGGTTAAGTGTCCTGCCTCCTGCATGCTCAATACCACTGCTGCTATGAATGAGTCTAACTAATACAATGTTTGTCATATATGAATGGCAAACTCCACATAATGTCCAGACCTAATTTTCTGGGCATTTTTTTGCAGTACAGGTACGCTCTTCCTCAAGTGGGAAGTTCAAAACAACTATAAATAATTTTGCACACTACATGAACAGATGCATCCTCCAAATTATGCATTTTGAAGCATGCCCACACGTAACACATAACCTTCATTGTCCCTTTTGGTTCCCTTTTAAGATTCAGAATGTTTTTCCAAATGTATTGTATATCAATGTGTAAGGCATTTCATTAACTCGATAAGCATTATTCAACTCAATCATCTCCACCAGGTCCAGTTGATCTAGATGACCCGTAAGTTCAGGTTCATTAACTGCCAAGGATGAAGCCCCCAGCCAACACATTTGCGGGGGGTTGGGTAAAAAAAAAAAAATCTGCCATTGTTGTGAGGTGACTTGGTGTGGTCATTTTGTTGTGGTGTCACCTTCTGACTGATCAAGTTGTTGATTGTGGTGTTTGCTGGCACCTCAGAGACGAAAGGGAGCAATTGATGACGGTTTAATTGGGCCGTCTCTTGTCAGCTCTCATTAGTTGCTCATTTAACACTATCTGATGGTGTGAGTCCGTTGCACCTACAGGGACGTAAATGTGTGTAAAGGTGTGTGTGTGTGTGACAAAGCGATAGAGAGACATTAAATTATATACAGTATGTGAAACAGGTGATGTATGTGCCTGTGAGTGTTAGTGAGCAGGTCTTTATGTATGTGTGTCTGTTGGCTGTGTCATTGAATCCAAGTGCTATCTTGGCTCACTTTGGGTGTGGTGCTTATTCCTTAGCAATCAATAGAGAAGAAATCCCAGTGGACCAAAATACACTCATTTCATCCTTTTTTTTTCCACTAAGGACCCATGTTCAACCAGAATTTCCCAATACGCCGCTGCTTGTGTGAGGCACTTTTGTATGAAAAACAAAACACTGTGCTGCAAGGACTTCCCTTTGTTAGATTTGTGTAGTGTAACATATCATAACATGGTCAAACCCTCCATTGTCGTATTCATCCGTAAAAGCTTGTACTGCGAATGTTTGTTCGTTGATATTCAAAACAAACATTTAGTCAAACATGGTAAGGTTTTCATGGAAGATAAACTCAGATATTTGAACAGTTAAATGCTGGGTGTATCAAGGGCTGAAATAAAATCCATATGGGAATCTTTTTGTCTGTAGGAGTGAGGTATTCACACTCCCAGAAGTTTTCTGTTTCAACTCTTTGACAAAGTTAATAGATCGCCTTTCAAAAAGGATCAACTCAGGAGGTTTTCTCTCCCAGATAAAGTGTATTATGATTGCAAAAAAGGGCAGAATTACGACTTTAGAGATCCTGTTATTTCCTGTCTGATCTTAATATAATATTGTCCTAGATTATAATTGCTTTACAATGTTTATTACTCAACACAAGGGCATACTTATAATAATGAATGCTTACGCTTACTGCTGTCTTCAACTTGCATCATAGAAATATATGAAAGGGATACACCGCAAACACAATACCATATTGTTAGCACACTTTATTACGTGTGTGTATCCATACCTCCCATCATGCTTTGCCTTGTGAGTGACAGCTGTTAGGAAGCCTTCAACATGGTAGTGACAATTGGTGTGGACGTGCCGGCGAGCTGTGGAATCCACCGCTGCTGCTTGCTGATAGCTCTCTGAGGGCTTGCGTGTCACTCCAGTGATGGCCTAAGAGCCATTAATTTTAGCCTCTGGAGTTGCTGTCGTAACAAGATCCCGCGGCCCCCCTCCTCTTCGCGGGGGGCTCCTAAATATACATTTATTTTCAGAGGGAGTCCCCCTCGTCAGGATATGATGGATGTGGACTAATCGGATGGCGTGCAAGTGTATGTCCACAGTCAGGCCCCTCTACGCTGGTTGAGTGCCTGGTGTAAATCTCTGCAAGGGCGCTTTGTTGGGGTCTTGTCTTTGGTAAGGATCTTGGAGATATGATACCCTGTGCTGTTGCTGCCTGAGTGAGTCTATCTTAAGACTCCACATGGAGGTCTGGCATTCAACTAAGTCTCTGTGGGTTTGGGGACAGGCAGCGGGAGGGCTGCCTATGGCCTACAGATACTACAAGAAACACTCTCCATGTGCCCCTCTTCTATTCTTGCCTCCGGACAGTGTAAACCCATGCACGTATCAAGATAAACAGTCCTCTCGTTTGACTTGGCATCCATGCAAATATTACCCTTAGTTTTCTGAGCCTGGTCACTCATTGTAATATCTACAGATACAGTAGTATATGTGTTATGACACACAGGATGTATAGGCTAGCTACTAGGAGCTGTGTTTCCTCATATAGTGCTTGAATACATTCTCAAATGAAGTGTTCGCATACAATATAAAGACGCGTGCAACAACCTGCTTTCCGATTCTTGGTTCTTTAAAACACAAATTCCCTCTGACATGAAGAAAGGTAAAGGGTGCTGGGTGATGTGGGGGGAAAAAGGTGGCCTGCTGCTCACAGGCTCTGCGGGGGTAGATCTTGGCAGCTCCTGGGGCATGGCAGATGGTGAAGGGGCAGGATGGCCCTTCCTGGTCTGGCTGTCTGTGACCTGCAGTGGGGGGAGAAGAAGAAAAAGGCTGCTGAGAGACCATACACTGACATCATCTTAACACCCCCATCCCCCCCTCCCACCCCTCACTCCATCCTCTAAACACATGCATGGACACCATTGATTCAAAGGCAGATGTAAAGCCATGATAGTGCCGGTGGCATTGTGACACAAATGGATTTGTATAATAATAGCTCCGGTTTGAGTGTTTCACCTTAACACTCCAGATTTCATAAGCGATATACACAAACAATGTGACAGCGCTGTTCCAGTTCAAGGCTCCATTTTTTTTTTAACCTTCTATCAATGTGACTTAACTTCACTCTCTCCCCCAGCTGATGTGAGATGCAACATTTAAGCCATCGATGGAAGGGGGAAGACAGAATAGAGGGGAAAGAGAGATGGAGGGGGTAGGTGGTGTTGTTTAAGTAAAGAGTGTGGCATGTCCTGGAGGATCTAATAAGCAGGTTGAAGCCTGATAAGGATAAGCTGTCCCTCTAGCTCTAGGAAATCTTGTTTTCATGCCCCTCCTCCTTTTCTCCTCTTCCTTTCCATCCACCTTCCAAAATATAGTTCTTTGAGAACAAGGAGAGCAAAGAGTTATCAGAAGATACATGTATATTGGGCTTTTCCATTATACAGTTCCAGCACTAAACGGCTCGACTCTATTTGTTTTTTTCACTTTCCCATTAGGGATAGTACCTGGTACCTACTGCTTTTTCCAGTGAGCTTTCAAGCTAAGCTGATACTAAAATGGGACGTCAACAGACTGCTGATTGGTCAGTGCGTGTCGTCACTGGAAGTGTCATGAGCACGATGTCTGACACAAGAATCAAACCTGCCTTTTTGAAAAAAATGGGCAAGAGCATTCAAGTGACAATTTTTTGTGATTTTTTTTTTTCCTGGTCAAAAATTTGACAAAAACGTCATACAATACTATGTCGTCTGGGATTTGATATTTTTTTTGTCTCCTTGGGAGTCTAGCACTCCAAAATGACACCAAAAGAAGTGTCACTAGCCACTCAGCAAACTTTTTTTTATCCAAAATTTGACACAAACGTCATACTGTACTATGTCTTACAAAAGTTGTCAATTTTTTTGAAAAAAAAATGTTTGGTCCAAAATTTGACAAAAACGTCATACTATACTATGTCTTCGACCAAAATGTCATAATACACTATTTTGTCCAAAATCTGACCATGTTTTTAAAAAAGAAAATTGGTCCAGAACTTGATAAAAACGTCATACTATATACTATGTTGTCCAAAATCTGACAATTTTTTGGAAAATTTATTTTTAGTCCAAACTGTGACTGAAACGTCATACTATACTATGCCATCGACCAAAATGTTATACTACACTATTTCGTCTAAAATCGGACCATTTTATTGAAAAAAATGTTTTGGTCCAGAATTTGACAAAAACTTCATACTATACTATGTCGTCCAAAATCTGACAATTTTTTGGGCTTTTTATTGCCTTCAGTTGATAGTTAAGTGGCGTTAGACAGGAAATGGGGAGGCAGAGAAGTGGAAAGACATGCAGGAATGGACCATCTGACACGGGGTTTGAACCAGGGCCACCTGCAGTGAGGACTTTAGCCTCAACACGGGACGGCAGCTCTACCAAGTGAGCTATACGCTGCCCTGACAATTTTTCGGTCCAAAATGTGACCAAAACGTCAGACTATACTATGTCTTCGATCAAAAATGTCATAACACACTATTTCGTCTAAAATCGGAAAAATTTTTTGAAAAAAAAATGTGGTCCAAAATTTGACAAAAACGTCATACTATACTATGTCGTCCAAAATCGGACAATTTTTGGAAAATTAGTTTTTAGTCCAAACTGTGACTGAAACGCCATACTATACTATGTCATCGACCAAAATGTCATAGTACACTACTTCGTCTAAAATCTGAACATTTATTTGAAAAAAAAGAATTTGGTCCTAAATTTGACAAAAACTTTATACTATACTATGTTGTCCAAAATCTGACAATTTTTTGGAAAATTTATTTTTAGTCCAAACTGTGACTGAAACGTCATACTATACTATGCCATCGACCAAAATGTTATACTACACTATTTCGTCTAAAATCGGACCATTTTTTGAAAAAAAAATGTTGGTCCAGAATTTGACAAAAACTTCATACTATACTATGTTGTCCAAAATCTGATAATTTTTTGGAAAATTTGTTTTTAGTCCAAACTGTGACCGAAACGTCATACTATACTATGTCATCGGCCAAAATGTTATACTACACTATTTCGGATAAAATCTGAACATTTATTTGAAAAACAAAATTTGGTCCAGAATTTGACAAAAACGTCATACTATACTATGTCGTCCAAAATCGGACACATTTTTGGAAAATTAGTTTTTAGTCCAAACTGTGACCAATACGTCATACTATACTATGTCATCAACCAAAATGTTATACTACACTATTTTGTCTAAAATCTGACCATTAAAAAAAAAAAAAAATTTGGTCCAAAATTTGACAAAAACGTCATACTATACTATGTCGTCCAAAATCGGACAATTTTTTGGAAAATTAGTTTTTAGTCCAAACTGTGACCAATACGTCATACTATACTATGTCATCAACCAAAATGTTATACTACACTATTTCGTCTAAAATCTGACCATTAAAAAAAATTATAAAATTTGGTCCAAAATTTGACAAAAACGTCATACTATACTATGTCGTCCAAAATCGGACAATTTTTTGGAAAATTAGTTTTTAGTCCAAACTGTGACCAATACGTCATACTATACTATGTCATCGACCAAAATGTTATACTACACTATTTCGTCTAAAATCTGACCATTGTTTTGAAAAAAACAATTTGCTCCAAAATTTGACAAAAACGTCATACTATACATTGTCGTCCAAAATCGGACAATTTTTTGGAAAATGTATTTTTAGTCCAAACTGTGACTGAAACGTCATACTATACTATGCCATCGACTAAAATGTTATACTACACTATTTCGTCTAAATCGGACCATTTTTTGAAAAAAAAATTTTGGTCCAGAATTTGACAAAAACTTCATACTATACTATGTCGTCCAAAATCTGACAATTTTTTGGGCTTTTTATTGCCTTCAGTTGATAGTTAAGTGGAGTTAGACAGGAAATGGGGAGGCAGAGAATGGACCACCCGACACAGGGTTTGAACCAGGGCCACATGAAGTGAGGACTTTAGCCTCAACACAGGACGGCAGCTCTACCAAGTGAGCTATACGCTGCCCTGACAATTTTTCGGTCCAAAATGTGATCAAAACGTCAGACTATACTATGTCTTCGACCAAAACGTCAGACTATACTATGTCTTCGACCAAAATGTCATAATACACTATTTCGTCTAAAATCTGACAATCTTTTTGAAAAAAAAATTTGGTCCAAAATTTGACAAAAACGTCATACTATACTATGTCGTCCAAAATCGGACAATTTTTTGGAAAATTAGTTTTTAGTCCAAACTGTGACTGAAACGCCATACTATACTATGTCATCGACCAAAATGTTATACTACACTATTTTGTCTAAAATCTGACCATTTAAAAAAAAAAAAGAATTTGCTCCAAAATTTGACAAAAACGTCATACTATACTATGTCGTCCAAAATAGGACAATTTTTTGGGAAATTTATTTTTAGTCCAAACTGTGACTGAAACGCCATACTATACTATGTCATCGACCAAAATGTCATACTTCACTACTTCGTCTAAAATCTGAACATTTATTTGAAAAAAATAATTTGGTCCAAAATTTGACAAAAACGTCATACTATACTATGTCGTCCAAAATCTGATAATTTTTTGGAAAATTTGTTTTTAGTCAAAACTGTGACCGAGACGTCATACTATACTATGTCATCGACCAAAATGTTATACTACACTATTTCGTCTAAAATCTGAACATTGTTTTGAAAAAAAGAATTTTGTCCTAAATTTAACAAAAACGTCATACTATACTATGTCGTCCAAAATCTGATAATTTTTGGGAAAATTTGTTTTTAGTCCAAACTGTGACCGATACGTCATACTATACTATCTCATCAACCAAAATGTTGTACTACACTATTTCGTCTAAAATCTGACCATTTTTTTGAAAAAAAAATTCGGTCCAAAATTTGACGAAAACGTCATACTATACTATGTCGTCCAAAATCGGACAAATTTTGGGAAAATTAGTTTTTAGTCCAAACTGTGACCAATACGTCATACTATACTATGTCATGGACCAAAATGTTATATTACACTATTTTGTCTAAAATCTGACCATTAAAAAAAATTATAAAATTTGGTCCAAAATTTGACAAAAACGTCATACTATACTATGTCGTCCAAATTCGGAATTTTTTTTGGAAAATTTATTTTTAGTCCAAACTGTGACTGAAACGTCATACTATACTATGTCATCGACCAAAATGTCATACTACCCTGCTTCATCTAGAATCTGAACATTTATTTGAAAAAAAAGAATTTGGTCCTAAATTTGACAAAAACGTCATACTATACTATGTTGTCCAAATCGGACAATTTTTTGGAAAATTTATTTTTAGTCCAAACTGTGACTGAAACGTCATACTATACTATGCCATCGACCAAAATGTCATAATACACTATTTCGTCTAAAATCTGACAATTTTTTTGAAAAAAACATTTGGTCCAAAATTTGACAAAAACGTCATACTATACTATGTCATCCAAAATCGGACAATTTTTTGGAAAATTAGTTTTTAGTCCAAACTGTGACCGATACGTCATACTATACTATGCCATCGACCAAAATGTTATATTACACTATTTTGTCTAAAATCTGACCATTAAAAAAAATTATAAAATTTGGTCCAAAATTTGACAAAAACGTCATACTATACTATGTCGTCCAAATTCGGAAATTTTTTTGGAAAATTTATTTTTAGTCCAAACTGTGACTGAAACGTCATACTATACTATGTCATCGACCAAAATGTCATACTACCCTGCTTCATCTAGAATCTGAACATTTATTTGAAAAAAAAGAATTTGGTCCTAAATTTGACAAAAACGTCATACTATACTATGTTGTCCAAATCGGACAATTTTTTGGAAAATTTATTTTTAGTCCAAACTGTGACTGAAACGTCATACTATACTATGCCATCGACCAAAATGTCATAATACACTATTTCGTCTAAAATCTGACAATTTTTTTGAAAAAAACATTTGGTCCAAAATTTGACAAAAACGTCATACTATACTATGTCATCCAAAATCGGACAATTTTTTGGAAAATTAGTTTTTAGTCCAAACTGTGACCGATACGTCATACTATACTATGCCATCGACCAAAATGTTATACTACACTATTTCGTCTAAAATCGGACCATTTTTTGAAAAAAAAATTTTGGTCCAGAATTTGACAAAAACTTCATACTATACTATGTTGTCCAAAATCTGATAATTTTTTGGAAAATTTGTTTTTAGTCCAAACTGTGACCGAAACGTCATACTATACTATGTCATCGACCAAAATGTTATACTACACTATTTCGGATAAAATCTGAACATTTATTTGAAAAACAAAATTTGGTCCAGAATTTGACAAAAACGTCATACTATACTATGTCGTCCAAAATCGGACAATTTTTTGGAAAATTAGTTTTTAGTCCAAACTGTGACCAATACGTCATACTATACTATGTCATGGACCAAAATGTTATACTACACTTTTTTGTCTAAAATCTGACCATTAAAAAAATAAATAAATTTGGTCCAAAATTTGACAAAAACGTCATACTATACTATGTCGTCCAAAATCGGACAATTTTTTGGAAAATTAGTTTTTAGTCCAAACTGTGACCAATACGTCATACTATACTATGTCATCGACCAAAATGTTATACTACACTATTTCGTCTAAAATCTGACCATTGTTTTGAAAAAAACAATTTGCTCCAAAATTTGACAAAAACGTCATACTATACATTGTCGTCCAAAATCGGACAATTTTTTGGAAAATTTGTTTTTAGTCCAAACTGTGACCGAAACGTCATACTATACTATGACATCGACCAAAATGTTATACTACACTATTTCGGATCAAATCTGAACATTTATTTGAAAAACAAAATTTGGTCCAAAATTTGACAAAAACGTCATACTATACTATGTCGTCCAAAATCTGATAATTTTTTGGAAAATTTGTTTTTAGTCCAAACTGTGACCGAAACGTCATACACTATGTCATGGACCAAAATGTTATACTACACTATTTTGTCTAAAATCTGACCATTAAAAAAAATTATAAAATTTGGTCCAAAATTTGACAAAAACGTCATACTATACTATGTCGTCCAAAATCGGACAATTTTTTGGAAAATTTATTTTTAGTCCAAACTGTGACTGAAACGTCATACTATACTATGTCATCGACCAAAATGTCATACTACCCTGCTTCATCTTGAATCTGAACATTTATTTGAAAAAAAAGAATTTGGTCCTAAATTTGACAAAAACGTCATACTATACCAGGGGTCACCAACGTGGTGCCCGCGGGCACCTGGTAGCCCGCGGGCAGCCAATACGGTGCCCGCGGGCTCACTTCACTTCACCTCACTTGCATGTATCCGTATGATCTGTCAGTAAAATATCTTTGATATTGTTTATAAAAACTGGTAATCGTTAGGAGTAAGCACTGGAAGCAATGTGTATGCAGTTGAATGCATAATATTAATCATTTAAATGGTAAACAAACAAAAAAATATTATATGGTAGCCCTCCATATTATTTTTTACCCTTAAGGTAGCTCTCTGACTCAAAAAGGTTGGTGACCCCTGTACTATACTATGTTGTCCAAAATCGGACAATTTTTTGGAAAATTTATTTTTAGTCCAAACTGTGACTGAAACGTCATACTATACTATGCCATCGACTAAAATGTTATACTACACTATTTCGTCTAAAATCGGACCATTTTTTGAAAAAAAAATTTTGGTCCAGAATTTGACAAAAACTTCATACTATACTATGTCGTCCAAAATCGGACAATTTTTTGGGCTTTTTATTGCCTTCAGTTGATAGTTAAGTGGAGTTAGACAGGAAATGGGGAGGCAGAGAATGGACCACCCGACACAGGGTTTGAACCAGGGCCACATGAAGTGAGGACTTTAGCCTCAACACAGGACGGCAGCTCTACCAAGTGAGCTATACGCTGCCCTGACAATTTTTCAGTCCAAAATGTGACCAAAACGTCAGACTATACTATGTCTTCGACCAAAACGTCAGACTATACTATGTCTTCGACCAAAATGTCATAATACACTATTTCGTCTAAAATCTGACAATCTTTTTGAAAAAAAAATTTGGTCCAAAATTTGACAAAAACGTCATACTATACTATGTCGTCCAAAATCGGACAATTTTTTGGAAAATTAGTTTTTAGTCCAAACTGTGACTGAAACGCCATACTATACTATGTCATCGACCAAAATGTTATACTACACTATTTTGTCTAAAATCTGACCATTTAAAAAAAAAAAAGAATTTGCTCCAAAATTTGACAAAAACGTCATACTATACTATGTCGTCCAAAATAGGACAATTTTTTGGGAAATTTATTTTTAGTCCAAACTGTGACTGAAACGCCATACTATACTATGTCATCGACCAAAATGTCATACTTCACTACTTCGTCTAAAATCTGAACATTTATTTGAAAAAAATAATTTGGTCCAAAATTTGACAAAAACGTCATACTATACTATGTCGTCCAAAATCTGATAATTTTTTGGAAAATTTGTTTTTAGTCAAAACTGTGACCGAGACGTCATACTATACTATGTCATCGACCAAAATGTTATACTACACTATTTCGTCTAAAATCTGAACATTGTTTTGAAAAAAAGAATTTTGTCCTAAATTTAACAAAAACGTCATACTATACTATGTCGTCCAAAATCTGATAATTTTTGGGAAAATTTGTTTTTAGTCCAAACTGTGACCGATACGTCATACTATACTATCTCATCAACCAAAATGTTGTACTACACTATTTCGTCTAAAATCTGACCATTTTTTTGAAAAAAAAATTCGGTCCAAAATTTGACGAAAACGTCATACTATACTATGTCGTCCAAAATCGGACAAATTTTTGGAAAATTAGTTTTTAGTCCAAACTGTGACCAATACGTCATACTATACTATGTCATGGACCAAAATGTTATACTACACTATTTTGTCTAAAATCTGACCATTAAAAAAAAAAAAAATTTGGTCCAAAATTTGACAAAAACGTCATACTATACTATGTCGTCCAAAATCGGACAATTTTTTGGAAAATTAGTTTTTAGTCCAAACTGTGACCAATACGTCATACTATACTATGTCATCGACCAAAATGTTATACTACACTATTTCATCTAAAATCTGACCATTGTTTTGAAAAAAACAATTTGCTCCAAAATTTGACAAAAACGTCATACTATACATTGTCGTCCAAAATCGGACAATTTTTGGGAAAATTTGTTTTTAGTCCAAACTGTGACTGAAACGTCATACTATACTATGTCATCGACCAAAATGTTATACTACACTATTTCGGATAAAATCTGAACATTTATTTGAAAAACTAAATTTGGTCCAAAATTTGGCAAAAACGTCATACTATACTATGTTGTCCAAAATCGGACAATTTTTGGGAAAATTAGTTTTTAGTCCAAACTGTGACCAATACGTCATACTATACTATGTCATGGACCAAAATGTTATACTACACTATTTTGTCTAAAATCTGACCATTAAAAAAAATAAATAAATTTGGTCCAAAATTTGACAAAAACGTCATACTATACTATGTCGTCCAAAATCGGACAATTTTTTGGAAAATTTATTTTTAGTCCAAACTCTGACTGAAACGTCATACTATACTATGTCATCGACCAAAATGTCATACTACACTACTTCGTCTAAAATCTGAACATTTATTTGAAAAAAAAATTTGGTCCAAAATTTGACAAAAATGTCATACTATACTATGTCGTCCAAAATCGGACAATTTTTTGGAAAATTTATTTTTAGTCCAAACTGTGACTGAAACGTCATACTATACTATGTCATCAACCAAAATGTCATACTACACTACTTCGTCTAAAATCTGAACATTTATTTGAAAAAAAAGAATTTGGTCCGAAATTTGACAATTTGACAATTTTTCGGACCAAACTACCATACTATACTATGTCGTCCAAAATCTGATAATTTTTGGGAAAATTAGTTTTTAGTCCAAACTGTGACTGGAATGCCATACTATACTATGTCATCGACCAAAATGTCATACTACACTACTTCGTCTAAAATCTGAACATTTATTTGAAAAAAATAATTTGGTCCAAAATTTGACAAAAACGTCATACTATACTATGTCGTCCAAAACCTGATAATTTTTTGGAAAATTTGTTTTTAGTCCAAACTGTGACCGAAACGTCATACTATACTATGTCATCGACCAAAATGTCATACTACACTATTTCGTCTAAAATCTGAACATTTATTTGAAAAAAAAGAATTTGGTCCGAAATTTGACAAAAACGTCATACTATACTATGTCATCGATCAAAATGTCATACTACACTACTTCGTCTAAAATCTGAACATTTATTTGAAAAAAATAATTTGGTCCAAAATTTGACAAAAACGTCATACTATATACTATGTCGTCCAAAATCTGATAATTTTTTGGAAAATTTGTTTTTAGTCCAAACTGTGACCGAAACATCGTACTATACTATGTCATCGACCAAAATGTTATACTACACTATTTAGTCTAAAATCTGACCATTAAAAAAAAAAAAAAAATTTGGTCCGAATTTTGACAAAACGTCATACTATACTGTCGTCCAAAATCGGACAATTTTTTGGAAAATTTATTTTTAGTCCAAACTGTGACTGAAACGTCATACTATACTATGTCATCGACCAAAATGTTATACTACACTACTTCATCTAAAATCTGAACATTTATTTGAAAAAAATAATTTGGTCCAAAATTTGACAAAAACGTCATACTATACTATGTCATCGACCAAAATGTTATACTACACTACTTCGTCTAAAATCTGAAAATTTATTTGAAAAAAATAATTTGCTCCAAAATTTGACAAAAACGTCATACTATATACTATGTCGCCCAAAATCGGAAAATTTTTTGGAAAATTAGTTTTTAGTCCAAACTGTGACCAATACGTCATACTATACTATGTCATGGACCAAAATCTTATACTACACTATTTTGTCTAAAATCTGACCATTAAAAAAAAAAAAAAATTTGGTCCAAAATTTGACAAAAACGTCATACTATACTATGTCGTCCAAAATCGGACAATTTTTTGGAACATTTATTTTTAGTCCAAACTCTGACTGAAACGTCATACTATACTATGTCATCGACCAAAATGTTATACTACACTATTTCGTCCAAAATCTGACCATTGTTTTGAAAAAAACAATTTGGTCCAAAATTTGACAAAAACGTCATACTATACATTGTCGTCCAAAATCGGAAAATTTTTTGGAAAATTTGTTTTTAGTCCAAACTGTGACCGAAACGTCATACTATACTATGTCATCGACCAAAATGTTATACTACACTATTTCATCTAAAATATGACCATTGTTTTGAAAAAAACAATTTGCTCCAAAATTTGACAAAAACGTCATACTATACATTGTCGTCCAAAATCGGACAATTTTTTGGAAAATTAGTTTTTAGTCCAAACTGTGACCGAAACGTCATACTATACTATGTCATCGACCAAAATGTTATACTACACTATTCTTCTAAAATCTGACCATTTTTTTGAAAAAAAAATTTGGGTCCAGAATTTGATAAAAACTTCATACTATACTATGTCGTCCAAAATCTGAAAATGTTTTGGGCTCTTTATTGCCTTCAGTTGACAGGAAACGGGGAGGCAGAGAAGTGGAAAGACATGCAAGAATGGACTATCCGACACGGGGTTTGAACCAGGGCCACCTGCAGTGAAGACTATAGCCTCAACACGGGACGGCAGCTCTACCAAGTGAGCTATACGCTGCCCTGACAATTTTTTAGTCCAAAATGTGAGCAAAACGTCAGACTATACTATGTCTTCGACCAAAATGTCATACTATACTATGTCATCCAAAAATGTGATCATTTTTTAGAAAAAAAATTTTGGTCCAAAATTTGACAAAAACGTCATACTATACTTTATCGTACAAAATTGGACAATTTTTTTGCAAACTTTTTTTTGGTTCAAAATTTGACAAAAACGTCACAGTATAGTATGTCGCCGGGAATTTGACATAAACGTCATACTATACTATGTCTTCCAAAATGTACCGTTTTTTTGAAAATATATTTTTCGGTCCAAAATTTGACAAAAACGTCCTACCATACTATGTTGTCCAAAAGTTGACCATTTCTTTTTTTAAAAATATTTTTTGGTTCAAAATTTGACAAAAATTTCCTTGTATAGTATGTCTTCCAAAATGACAACAAAAAGTCTTAACCATTTGTCACTGACAGGATTTGAGTCTGTATCCCCTCGGGAGACAAGCACCCCAAAATGACACGAATAAAAGTTTCACAAACTAAACGATTTTTTTAGAAAAAAAAATTCTGGTCCAAAATTAGACAAAAACGTCATACTATACTATGTCGTCTGGAATTTGTCAAAAACGTCACACTATACTATGTTGTCCAAAATTTGACAAAAAGATTAGGAAAAAAAATTGTCAGAAATTTGACAAAAAAGTCATATGTTGCACTTTAAGGTGGACCTTAAAAGAGATACTACTAAACAGAGCGTTCTGAACAGGGCTGTTTTGGCAGGGTGATGGAACTGCCGTGGTGCTTCATCCATGACCAAAGCATGTCACAGACATGTTCATTAGGACATCAGGGAACTAGGTTAACTGGGAGAAATAAGGTATAATATGTCCCCTTTAAGACCTATAAGCAGTGTTCGTGTGATTTTACACATTCATAGTGTTGTGAACTCAATTAACGCATACTAATCCTGATAATCGGAATATCGTGATAAATTCTTCGACAATAATCTTACCAAGAAAATCTTTTATCGTGACATCCCTAGCCATGACCCTTGAGAAGGTACCATGAAGAGTCAGGTTGAGCTGAGTAATTACAGTATATAATGGAGCACCAATTTAGTGAAGAAAGAGTCGACAGCAGAAGTGTCAAATGTGTCCGCACTGGTGTGCAAAGTTGTGCTCATATCAAAGGTAATGTGAAAACTAATACTGGCAGTCAGGTTTAAGAGCAGCACAGTGAGTGGACGAATGTCCTGCATCCTGAATGTTTCATACAGTCTTGTCTTGTGAACAAGACTGAAAATATGAAAACTTTTATTTCCAGCTGGCGTTGTAAACACCCGCTGACAACATGCTGACCAAGTTTAATTGTAATGTTTCTTTGCAGTTGCATCACATATAAAGAAACTGTCAGAAACCGAGGAGTGAATGATGAATGGTTAGTCTTCTTTTCTAGTAAACATTACTTTAAAAAAGTTCACAGTGCCACTCAAACTGGCAACCTGCAACTTGTATAGGTGAGCACATTACTTCTGATAGCCAGTCGGTACAACATTAATGTCATTATGACAACTTTGACCATTCCCTTTGATGATTGGATGTGTATAACTTTGAATTATTATTAATATTGCCTCACTCTCTCAGCACCTCTCCTATATAGTAGACATGTTGCATCGGAGGACAGAAAGATGAGGTGAAGTGAATCTGGGAGGTGTGGGGGTTTAAAGGCGGTAGAGGAGCAGAAGGAGTAAAGATGAAGGGGGTGTATGACAAGAGGGCATGTGAGGATAGTGGGAATACAGAAGAGGGTGAGATGAAGAGCCGGGGGGATAAAGCACAGAGGATGAGAAGTAGAAATAGGAAAAGTAAAAGAGCGGACAGGAGAGTTATAATTTTTTTTAAAGAAAAGAGGAGGGTAAACAATGGGGGGGATGAAGAGAAGAGCTTAGGGAGATGGGCAGAAAAGAGAGGAGCTGAAAAGATGAAGAGATGAAAAAGAAGGGAAGTTGAGAGGACAGAGCTTATAAATGGGCTGACAGGGACCTGCTGGTGTGTCAGAGCTTCAGATCCCACCCCTTCCACTGGAGAAAAGAGAGAGAAAGGCGAGAGGAGAGACACTGACCTTGCATTATTTATGCTTGGCGCTACTGGCCCAGGCAGACGGTGCTTCCCATTGTGTCTTCATAATGAGGAACCACTATGAAACTAAGGAAGAGGAAACAACCGCGAGGGCAGTCTGTGTGTTCCTAGTCGAGTGTGTACGTGTGTCGTGGCGGTGGGAGGTCTTTACAGTGTAGCATGCAGACAGTTTATTGAACAAGGTTCAGGGGCACAAGAGAATGCCCTGTATACAGCAGGCAGGTAAAGCATACAGACACACACACACACACACACACACACACACACACACACACACTCACACTCTCAGAGGTGTTTACAGTGTAAGAAAATATGAAGGGAAAGGGGGAGCAGAAAGGGTCGACTGTCATTTCCTGAGCTCCACCTTCATTTTCTTAAAACAGCCACAGGCCAGTAAATGTGCATCTGAAAGGACGCTGTGGTTTACTGCTCTTATCATAGCATTTATTTATCTTTTTTTTTTTTTTTAAATGCACCAAAGCCCTGCAACGCCAAGAACACCTCTATTACTGATTATTATTAAAATGACAAATAACGCCTTCCTTAAGTCCGTGTTGATTAGTCAAGTTCAGTCAAATCAGCCACATTGTGAATCTCAGAAAGAGCCAATAAAACCCAGAAAACAAAACAATAGCTTATAGGCTATAACCAGAGGCATGTGAGAATTCCTTCTCTTTTTATTATTATTAAACAGATCTATTACATTGTATACCATTTGTCTTAACCTAAACACTGATTTCATTCATCAATCAATCTTTATTTATATAGCCCACAGTTTACAAAACACAGTTTGTCTTACAGGGTTGGTAACATCCTCTGTCCTTAGACCCTCGACCAGGGTAAGGAAAAACTACCGGGGGGAAAAAGGTAGAAACCTTAGGAAGAACAACAGGTGAGGGATCCGCTCCCTGGACAGAAAGATGTGCAGTAGATGTCATGCACAACATACAATACACAATTACAAAAAAAATAAAGAGTAAAAAGTCTTTAAATGCCAGGATCCATCTGGATCACTGATCCACCTGGATCACTGGGTTTGTCACAGCCTGTAGCGAAGGCTGTTGTGGTCAGCGATTTGGGGATAACGGAGTCCTCGTTTCTGTCCTGGCCTCATCCCGTTCGCTGGTGGCAGCAGAACTGTAAGAGATTAAAAATCAGTTAGATATGTGCTACATGTGGTTTTATGGGCGGGACATCGGGTAAGTGGTGAAAGTTGAGAGATTGAGGACACGGTGAGAGAAAGTATGGCTTGTGCAAAGTCTGTGTGCATGATGGGAAATTCCCCCAGCAGTCTAGACCATGGATGTATATTATGAACTGGATAGAGCACCGCCCCTTCGCTTCCGTTCATTCCTATGAAGATGCTCACCCAGCGCATATGCCAAAAAAGTTTTTGACTTCCGCGTTTATTTCCAGGTTATGGGGCCCATAGAGCATGCGCAGTAGTGTCACTACCATAATGCCTCTCGGCTATGTGAACGAACCGTCCGCGTTATCGACTTGCTCGGCGCGTACATGAACAGCGAAAGGCATGATGGGAGTACGCTAATGACGTGCGCTAGGGGCTTTCATGAATACCGACATCACGTTAACGTCTCCTTTAAATCATGGATTTGATTAAAAAAAAAGTACAATGACGGAGTTAAAGATTAAAACGATCAATAAAAGTGGTTTATTTGGGTTAGGACTGTGACTTTTAGTTTATATGTGTTACAGAAGGTGTTGTTTTTGACTGATTTCCCTTATATAATTATCTAATTATTATTAGGAACAATAACAACGTGTTAAAGTAGTTTTATAACTCCCGATTCTTTCACTCAACATGTTAATATTCAACTCTAATTTGCGTGTTCGTCACATTTAACAGTAACTTTATGAACCGATAGTGACGATAAGACAAACATCCTCCCCGGGAATCAGTGGTGAAGTGACCGCAGGTCTCAGTGCATCACACGGTCACAGCTCCACAGTCCACACCGTCATCAGTGTCACGATGTCCGGGACTGAACACAGTGATAAAGTGCAGCATGTCAGTCTCCTCTCCTCAATGAACCCACACAACAGCTCGTTAATACATCGATAATAAGTTTGAAAATAAATGTTAATGAGCGACGAATAAACAACTAAAACCTGCTTTGTCATAATATTAAAAAAAAAATGTAAACGAAACCCCCTCATTGTCTTCATAGGCTATGTTAAAGAGGTGGGTTTTCAGTCTCACCTTAAAGGTGGAAGCAAAGTCAGACTCTCTGACTGAGAGTTGGTTCCACAGTAGAGGAGCCTAATAGCTAAATGTTCTACCACCTGTTCTACTTTTATCAATTTTAGGAATAACCAGTAACCCAGAGTTCAGGAAGCGGAGCAGTCTGTTATATAGGAATAAAGGAAGGGGCTTGATTATTTTGGGCCTTGTATGCGAGTAGTAGTATTTTGAAATCTCTTCTACTTTTTACTGGGAGCCAGTGTAGAGAAGCCGAGACAGGAGTCATATGATCACGTCTTCTGGTTCCAGTCAGTACGTGTGCTGCTGCATTCTGGACCAGTTGAAGGCTTCTCAGGGACTTATTAAGAAATCCTGACATTAAGGAGTTATTAATACAGTAATTAATACATACTATGGTTCAGTCTGATCTGGATGGAAACATTGTGGAAATCACAGCACACACAGTTTGAAAGTACGTTTAAAACTCACATCATATCACATACAGTTAACTCATAACTAAAGATGGGGGCCTCACCCTTACCTTTTACTCTACACCATATATGATGGTACTGTCAGTTTGAAATGTTATCACATACACAACTCAACACGTAGTCCTCACCCTGATATTACCTATAGTCTGGGTCCACCCTCTCATCATAGACCCACATCCACATGCCTCAGAAGCTCAGCTTACTACTGGCTATGACGGTGGATGTAGTTTATGTGTAAGTGGACTTGTGTGTCAAAACTGTGTTTCCCCCCTCACTGTTTTTCTCTGTGCCTGGGATGTGGAGATTTGTAAGGCATGTTAGTCACACCCTGTGTTATCAGCATCTCCGTGATGAGCATAAGCATTGCCTGAGGGGACTGGGGGGGGTTTGTGTCACAGATGGTACAGTGTCAGGGTCCCTGAGTGGGGTTCAGAAGATGGAGAGGAGTTCTCAGTCCTTTTCCAAAGTCCTGTCACCTCACACTCCGAGGTGCCATCCTCCCTCACAGAGGGTAAAGGCCGAACATGTCTCACAGCCGGTCTCACCTCATCGCTAGCGATCCATGTCGTGCCGCCTTTCTTTTTTTTTTTTCGTATACAAACCAAATATGGCAATCGATGCTTCCCAGAAACCCTGACCTAATCCTGTTATCCTTTTCCTTCAACAACCTGGAAGGGACAAGGGGCGGGATCCCAAAAGTCAGCAGCCAAGAGTGCCGAGCGGGGCCCTGCCCCTGTCGCTGTGAAAGCTTGGCTTAGCTGAAACACAATAGGTGTGTAATTTCAGGTTTTTGTTACGCCAAAATCCAATCACATACATGACTGCAAGATCACAGAGAAACACAAGAGCAGAAGGGTTCTTAGAGGTGGAGGTGTCCCTACCTCACACAAACAATCTGCACACATCTGAGACGCTATTGATGACAAGCCTCCCAACTAACAAACCCTCAGCAGAGAGATTAGCCTGGATCTCTGTCAAAGATTGCTACAGTATGAATCTGGGCTGACACTTGACTCCTCCCTAACCTGGCAGGTTTTGGACCGAAGACTGAAAAGCAAAGGATCCTATATCCCCCACACTTTATAAGCAAACATAATAAATGTAATCCAACATCAGGAAATATTGTTCTTTGGGAGGTGCTGTGGCCTTTTTAGATCTTGCTAATTACAACGATTACACCGTATCAGTCTCAAATGAAAGAGCATGGTTTTAATCTTACTATATTCGTCTTCAACTACAACATGAAAAAGAAAATGAATAGTATCAGATGTATTGTCTTCTCCTGAGACAGAACTCCGGCGGATAACTGGAGATTTGTTATAGTTTGCAGTTTTGTTTTTGCCTCTTGTTTTTGCCTCTTGTTTTTGCAGATGATAAATTAAATGAATACACGCATTTAATATTTGAAATGCCGAGATGAATAATGTATGACTCTACACAGATTAAAAGTAAAAGAAGAAGAAAAAAAAAAAAAGTCAGTAATCACCAGTACACAAATTCAGGACAAGCCAAAATAAATTTTTAACTGCTCGAGTACATTGGTCTCTCTGTTCTAGTTTGTGTGTTGGGAGCAGCTGAATTAATGGTGTGCATCTTGACCTCATTCCGCCAAATGCAGTCTTGGAGTTTTTCCTTTGAAGCTGATTTACAGCGAAAACATAAAGCCTAATGCATCGATTCACGGCGTCTAATGAACGCAATACCTTAATACCAAGTAATGGTAATCCATGCTTGCTCACAACAGACAGACATGATCATTACCATCATCGTAATTATTATTCATGTAAGGCAATTAATGTTGCTGGTACCTCTATACTGATGACTTCATTAGCATGGCGTTTAGGCTGCAATGGGCACATTCAAGCTAGAAGAGCTTCACTAGCTTCACACATATGTGCTAATAATAAAAAAGGTCGCGTTTCCATGGTGCAAATGAGATGGAGAGGTGCCTGATAACCTACACAACTCACTCGGAACTGAGTGAGATTTATATCTTAATGAACAATTTTTAATTGTATTCCCTTTTGAAGACATTGGGGAGAGAAAACTAAACAGAGCATTTAATTAATAAACCTATGTAACCTAGAATATACAACTATGCGCTGAACAAAATGTCAAATGTATTTGTCAATGAGTAATTAAGCAGAGTAGTCAATGTAAAACAAGAGAAAACCATCAAGTAGGAGGATATAATATGAGCTGGCTGGCTAAATCCTTTGAAACATCGAGCATATCCTGGCACGGGTTGAAGTCTACCGGACAAAATGAGAAGTGAACTGAAGGCAAGATAAACAACCTGTTTTCACTTAGGATACATATTTGTGGCCATTTACTCTGATGTGATTTCAGCACATGGGAAAGTCTCTGAACTTGAACCTTTTCAAACCAGGAAAAAAAGAAAAAAAACACACGACATGAAATTTTATATGAAAAGCATTTTAATGCAAGCGAGGTGCCGACAAACTGCACTTGATATCGTTCAAACAAAGCCTCTCCGAGTTTTCCCGATTCATGGTGACACATAAAATGTTTCTACTCTAAAAGTTACATATTGTATGTGAAATATCTAACGTGATGCCAAACACGGACTGAACATAAAAGGACGAGCTTTACTTTGACAGCGTAATGGGCTATATGTGCCATTTAGTAATGCAAAAAAAATGATTGCACTATGTAGTGTGCAGAAAATCTTTGCATTGCCTACCAATCAATGTAACAAGAGGGAGGGAAATCTCTCATCCTCAGGCCAACTCTCATATGAGCACTTGATCTGCTATAGATGAAATCGAAGGACACCTCACAATGAAGGGATTGTGCGTTGTGTAATTGTAAACGATTACTGTCTTCATGCCACCTGGCTCTCTCTCTCTTTTCTTCTCCTTTCTGTCAGCATCAGCAGCTGGTTGAAATTTTTCTATGGTTACCGAGGCCAAAACAAGAGCCTATTTCCACCAAACGGCGAGCGAAAGAAGGAAAAAAAAAAAAAAGCCACCCACTACAGACATTTCCATCCAGAGAAATGAAATATTAAACGTGTTCATTATACCCTCAATTTGCAGTTATTTCTCATTGCACACGGCCATTTTCCCATTTTCCCCGCTCTCTTATTGGCACGGCGCTCAGGGCCTTGAGAGAAATCTCTCTTTTATTATTTAAATCCATGCACGGGGACTGAGCCAAGCGAATCATCTCACGTCTGCTAGACCACTCCCTAATTCTGATTGGCAGCTTGATACACACTCAACGGATGGAGAGGGCGATAATGCCGGTGACAAAGAAAAAATATCTCCTCCCCGTTATGTTTTTTTTTATTGGTAATGGGCAATATGGAGTTCACACACAATAAAAGTAGCTTTAATAATTGGAAGTGGCAATGGGCTGTGTCCGCGGCTCTGTAGGGCTGTCAGCGCAGCGATGTAAATTTCTTTGACATGTTTTTGTCTGGCTAAAACTTTAATGTCGTGGGTGTGACCAATCGGATGCAAATGTTGTTTTCATCCCTCGCCGATGAGATGACCTCTGTCATTTCCCTTGGGAAATCAAGCTTTTAAAAGTATTTGATAGCTGTAACTACACACACACACACACACACACACACACAGACACACATTCTGAATGCCCAAACAAACAAGGCTGGGCTCACACATGCAGGGACAATGGTGGCAGCTAACACACGTGTGGTACAGTACATGTCTGTTTGTTTAGAGTGTGCACACATCACACACAAACACACACACACACACACGCACACACACACACACACACACACACACATATGCAGATGTACAATAACATTGTCACACAATCAGCATCAGTGCTCTCATATACTTGCCAACCTCGTCACCCGCTCACCGATCCGTGGCTAATACATTCAACATGTGACTATATATACTGTACGCCTTCCTGTGCTCAGACAGACACTTGAGATTGAAAGCACTCTTTCACTGCACGTATCAGAGTTTTGAACACGGAGGTGAGCACACACATTTTTTTTTTTTTCCCTGTCCGCCTGTCATAACCTCTGACAGGATAAAGAGGCCACATAACCAGTGGAGACTCTGCTCCTTGCAGGCATCCGCGCACATAACACAGACCCACACATTACTCTTTCCTGAGCCCATATCGTGCATATGTGTGTGCGCTTGTGTAGGTGCGTGTCGCGTGTATAATGCTGCATCCGAAAGCCAGCTTTAATATTGGTCTGGAATAACGGGCTCTTTTGTACATTGTGAGGCAGCCAGCATCTGAGACCAATAAAATAGTGGCCCTTGGGTCAGTGCTTGAAGGATGAAGGAAGAAGATATAATCATACACAGAGGACACAACACCTTTTTTGTGCTTTCTCCGCATATTTGGGTGCGGCGAAAGTGCCGGTCCTTCATAAGTTTAATATTTTCACAGTGTGACCTTTTGTCACTAATAGAGTGGCTTGCCAATAAACGTATATTGTATCTTTAGGGGATGCAGCCATATTAGTGCAGCAATAGGCTGCAGGAAGAAGCGGCAGACTAGGCACACGGAAGACACATGGTGTTAAGGCAGATACAGACAGGATACACGTGTGCGCTTACAGGCGGAGGATGCACAAGTGTGTCTCGGCGTGTGAGGGTGCATATAGTTCAGAGAATGTGTGTATGACTCTTTGTTGCAATATATCTCATAATGACATTTGGAATAACTCTGGAAAAATGGAGTCTAAGCCAAGAAGGTTGACAGTCAGAAACCACAAGCTGGAGTTAAGCCGCAGAATTGCAGTGAACCATATGCTAAACTCGTGTCATGCCCATCTCAGAAGATCCAGCAGTGGCTTTTGGCAAAAGCCTAAGATAAACATTGCAGGGAAAACAATTTGAGGCTTTTTGGATAATTTGTTCGATAAAAGGCACTGGTCCTGAGTTTGCGGAGATGAGCTATGTCTCGTTTCTTTTTGTGCGTGTGCCATGTTGTCTTAGAGGCAATGATGTCTCATTATCTTCAATTAGACCCATGTGCAGATGTGCTCCTGACTGATGCTCTGCAGGTTGCAATATCCTCTTCCATTCAATGAGGTAATGGAGCTGTAACTGCTGCACGCTTCAGCCTTTGCAGCGGTGTGATTGGGCAGCAGGGACTGTAGCCCCGTGCTTCTAACACCTGTTGCGAGAGACTGCAGCAGTCTGAGACGAGCACTTTATCCCCTGTCTCCCCAACAATCATTACAGTGAGCTTACTGGGTTATTATAGAGCAACCTTAGCACATTTACACTGACTGCCAGATATCTTTGTGGGTGTATTCTTCATCTGCTTCGCAGTGTTTTTTTTTTTTTATTTGAACATGTTTCATCCCTTAGGTTGCAAAGACAACTTCTCTTTATTTAAGGCAGGTAATAATTAGAGCAGACGGCTTGTTTGATTTCCACCTTGATAACACCCTCACAATGTTGTCAGAGAGTGTAAACACAAATCCGCTCTTAGTTTGCCTCCTTTCATTTGAATCATTTGTTCTTGTCTTGAAAAACAGGTTGTTTTGGAGTTTGTGCTTGTGTGTGTGTGTGTCACTGTGTTCTGTTTTTTTTTTTTTGTTGACTGTGCGTGTGTCAGTTCCTCTGTGGTTGTGTGTGTTTGTCTCTTTTTTTTCCCCCCACACAAGTGTGTCAGTGCATATGTGTGTGTTGCATGGAGGTTAGGTGTTTTGATCTTAGTGGGGAGACGTGACTTGCCCTGGGCTGTGAGGCTCATTAGGTATGAACTCCTCTGAATGCAAAAGTATTTGTTAAACCACATGACAAGAATACCTCTCTGCTGCAACAGATGTGCTGTAATTAGAGAGGGCTTAAGTTGTCTTAGAGCTGTGTGGAAAGTCATCACCGTGCTGATAAGTTTACAACGGTGCCCTATCCCTTCCACATACACACTGTCACACACACACACACACAACAAGAGAGAGCTAATCAGGCAAGCACCCTACTTACATATACACACAAAAGTTTGCATTGCAAAACACAAAGAGCCTAATGTATAAGGGGAAAAAACACAGGAAGAGATTTCATTTTCACACTTACAAAGACTTACCTTCACACGGATGGACTAACATCTTAAGAATATACACCAGAAAGTATTCCCTGCAATGAAATAAACACATAGTGCACTCCAGTAAAAGTCTTCCAGTGATGGAGTTTATTTATGGACGGCGTTTACTGGATTTAAGTTTTATGGCTGAAGTGATACCTAATGTTCAGGTCTTGAGCCATGTATATAAAAAGGACAACTGCTCAGACTTATTAGCTATCTTGCAGTGAATCAGGGAGATAATGGCCGACTGTCTGCATGGGGCCGCCATAAAGCTATTAACACCTTTCTTGTTCCCCCTCCTGTTCTCCAAACATGCTGGGCAATTCAAACAAGCAAAAAGGCAATCTGTTAGCTTCACCTAGACCCTTAATTTCCCCTGCCCCAAGCACACACACACACACACTGAAACATGTTGTCACACACACACATACATACAGGTTTGCACAGCTCTACATTTAAGGACACGCACTGACTTCCATTCATTTTGACAGCCTAAAAAAGCCAATAATTCCCAATACTCCAACATTAACACCAAACTTAACCAGTGCTAATGAGGTTTTTGCCTCATAAGGACCAGGTTATGGTCTCCATGGGGACAACTGGTCGTGAAAAGGATCTAAAGAGGTAACAAATACAAGTACACACACACAGAGAGAGAGAGGCTATAGTCTCGTCTTCAAATTAATTTGAAATATATAGTATTTGAGGTGGAGTACAACGATACAATCTTATACATCTAAAGTAAGGACTTGCTTTTCATAACTGTGATCATACAGGACAATTGCTGCCATCTATTTAGCATATATAATATATAAGCACCTGGATTAAGTGAAACACACACAGCACATGTGAAATTCAAACCCTTGTTGCAAAGGTTTGAATTTAGGCATGGCCATGTTTTTATTGCGATTTTTCTTATACCTCGTATATATACACTGTGTACGGTATGAGAACAAAATGTATCCGAGTGCCTCCGGGCTGGGCAGAGTAAGCTAATTCCAACCTGCTTTTAAAGCCTGTGTTTATGATCTGATCACTCAAGAATGATTCTTAAGCCACAGTCGCACATACCGTCACAGATTATGACACAGTCACTTCGAAAATGTTCAGCCTTAAAGCTGGAAACAACAGCCTTTTCTATTAATCATGTAACTATGTGGGTTTTTTTTAAGTAATTAATTGATTTTCAAAAGGGACACCAATATGTCTTTTGCCCCTTTAAACTTATTTTAAGAACAATATAACGGCTGTTAAGCGTTGTAAAAATTGCATTGACTCTTCAATGAAGGCATCCTTTTCAATGTTTGACCCATTTCCTCCACATAAAACTGCAGTTTTTGGAGTACCAAAGTGCTTTTTTGGTAACGTGTTGTCAATGACGTCATAGTCCCACCTCTGTCTCGCACTGACGTTCACTGTTGCTATGACGTTGTCCTCTTGTGCGCGGAGATTGTTTGGTCTGTTAGATTAATGATCATTTATGGCTTGGTTCATTCTGTCTGTGTTTCTGTGATTGTATACACTGTGATACCCGTTGAATAAAGCTTTATTTTAAAATAAAGCTTTTTTTTTTTTTTTAAATTGCATGCATGCTCACTATCTTCTTCTGTTTTTGGTGTAGCAGCATTAGAGCGCTCCCCATACAGGCCTGGCATATGTACTACAGTGTTGTTACGGGTGGGTTTCTTCTTGGATGAAGACTTTTCCTGAAACGACTTTTTTCAAAATGGCAAAGAAAAAAGATTGTTTACATTTTGCTCCATTTCGTTTAGCATTGATTGAAGAGTCTGCATACAAGTTCCGGCCAGGGACCAGAACTGAGGAGAAATCCTCATCTCTTTTCAACCACCCCCCACCACTAACAGCATCATGCCTCCTCCTCCTCACATATCAAGACCCCCTAGTGGCTCTCCCTTCCCTTTCTTTTTCTCTTTTACTCCCTCTTTTTCTCCCTCTCCTGCTTGTGTTGCCTTTGGCAAACTGGCAAATTGTGTTTTACTAACGCAGATACATGTGTTAAGTGGGGATCAATTGTTTGTTTAACAGGGTGCCTCTATTAGACTGAGAGGGTGTAATTAGTGGTGAGTCCTTCTCCTAATACGAGCAGCATCAATGAGGGGGAGGGGCAATGCAGGCTGTCCAATCAATGCCAAATCTAACGGAAGGATAGGCTGCAGTTTAGTTTAGGGAAAGCAACCTTACGATAAACCTCAGACTCCACAGTGTCCTACTGTGCATCTTCGGTTGCTAGCCTAAAGCGCAAATAAAGTACCCACAATAAACCTGCATGCCATGCATGGGGCAGGGATAAAAGCGGCTAAATATCAGATTATTCCCATTGGGATTTTACTGGTTTGCTTTATTCAGATCAAATGCATTCTTTGAAACATCACATCCTTACTCTGGGTTTGAGTCCCCATACTCGCCAGCCAGGAGGATCAACAAGCTGTGCCAAGAAACTACAGAAAACAGAGCAACAAAGCTAATTGTACCCATACTCCCTCTCTTTGTCTTCCTACACACAACAATCACACACACACATGCTTAAACATTAAGATCTTTTTTATCTTGTATTTCCGAACTAAACCTATGACTCTTTTTGTTGGTGTGTATGATTACAATGGCAACAGGGTATGACTTTTAGTAGTATTAGTAGTATTTGTATACTTGTGCTTGTATTGTATGAGGCAATGGACAAAATGGATTGTGCAAACTAAGTATGTGCATATGTGTGTGTGTGTGTGTGTGTGTGTGTGTGTGTGTGTGTGTGTGTGTGTGTGTGTGCGCATGTGTGTGTTTCCAATTGCCTCAGGACAGACTACAACTTATTGGCAGCACGGCTTGACAGGAGGTCAGTTTCCCCGTGGCATGGATGTTTAACAGGAAGAATTATGGATATTTTGGACATCTGATCCTCAGAGGTACGAGATGCTTAACAGTTGAATTCTCCATGTTAACCAGTGAATGCACAGGAAGTAACAAAAACTAATTTTCTGGTGGCTTATTTATTAGACACTTGATTATCATGCTTCCTGACACTGCCTGTAATCCATTTTGGAAATGGACTCTTGGTTACTGCAGATGTAAATGTTTGGTGAAAGAATGTACAATTACTGGCTTATTTTGAAGACGCAGTGTAATGCAACGTGACAAGATATAAATTAGACACATATTCAACTCTCTTTCCCAAAGAAAAAGGCAAGGAATTTGGGTTAATTGTATACACCAAACAAACCCGTATTTGGTATGTTTTCAAACTGCTGTCAAACACGGCGCTGCAGGCAAACACAAGTACCATATACACACTGCGACTCCAGTTATTGTCATTAAATGGCACCCGCGTCAGATCAAAGAACTGAGTCATAGTGCGAGCAGGTACGACTTAACAGTTCAGTTAAAACAAGTAGTAAATGCAGATGTATGAAAATAAAGCAAGCAATAAATCCTGTGATACTGGCGGTTGGTTGGAGGCAACGGTACATTTGGGGCAGTGTTAGAGTAAAACTTGATAACCAGCTCAAGGCTGTGCATTTGAAACAAACTTTGGGGGTTTTAGGTAACGTTCAAAAACATACCGTTCCAGATGTGAGGGCAAGTTTTTTGCATTTATTTTAACCTTTGATGACGCATCACCGCACACACACATTTTAAAATATTTATCTTTCTTTGCGGTGGCAAACGTACACGTGGAGTGTGAGATTATTAGCATTTGTCCACAGCTCTAGATTGTATGCAGAGTATTGTATAATAATATGAAAACATAACAGTGCATATAAATGCTTGTGAAATGAATGTGTTCGTGGATAAATTGCTCCCACAACAATTTATGTGAAAGCGAAAGCTGGGCAAAGGACGAGAAAGTGACATTTCCATAGGAGGCACCGTGCTAGTTTTACTTTCATCACATTATCAATCTAAACAGCCCGGCCATTCTTCAACTAAGCAATAAGTGGCAGAGTGACATTCGAATGGCGCCGCCCCTTCTCATCTATTGTTGCAGCTTTTGAAGTTCCTTTTCAGGTCATTAAGCTCCATTTCCCATTCACAGAGCGCTTGTGTGGTGGCCGTTTGAGCGCAACAATGGACCCTAATGACTTAACGCTTCTGTTTTTATTCTCCTCCTCTAACCCACCCCACCTCCCCCTTCCACCTCTTCACCCACTTCTCCATTCGCCCAATAATCATCCCCTTTACCTCTTTAACAGTGGCCCGCACCCCCTTATTTGGCTGCCCACAGTTTTTTTTTTTATGAGGCATTGTAATGAGCTGCAGCTGTGGGGTAAAATCTGGGTGTAATGTTAACCCAGGCAGAGGAGGGTGATCCAGTGGTTCAGAGGTCAACACATTGTGTTGGTGCCACGTCTTTGGTCTATTGGGGGCTATAAAGGCGACTTTTTGAAGCTACAGCATGCTGCAGGAATACCCTCCCACCCTTTCACCCCTTGAGATAGAACATTGTGAGATTCCCCCTGATGGCCTTTCTGAAAGGACTCAAATCTGTTTTGTCAGACAGTGCTTCTTAATTAGTGAAGAAGCTGTTGGAGAGGGCTCATAAATTGTGGTGGAGAGATGTGAAAATACGATATATTGATGTCAAATACCTGTACTGAAGTTTCTGTTTTGCAGTATTCTGATTTTTTCAAATGCACAAACAAGTTTTAGGAAATAAATAACTCAATATCAGTCATATAGGTATGTTTTCATGTGTGTACAGCCATATCAAATGCCTATGAAGCCACTATGTGACCTATAACTGCATGTAAAATATAGAGGCAAAGTGGGAAAAACAGACATACACACACACCACGGCATAATCATGCCACAATATATTTACCCATGATATCAAATCGGTGCACCACATTGACCTTCTTCAAACAGAGCTGGTCAGGGCACAGGACAGTTTATCCTCCACCCAGTGTGAGTGGCAGGCAAAGCAGTAACCCAAACGCAAAAAACAAAAGGCACAAAGCCAATCGGCAAAATCAACTTGACCCCTGTCACTCTCTCTCCCTGCAACTGGCGTAATCTTAATTGAATCAGCCTTACGGAAAAATGTTGACACTGAGAGATTGCACAAACCTGGGAGGCCTTGGCAGGCCAGGGGAAGTGCTGGGAGAAAAATGGAAAAAAAAGAAGAAGTTGCCCTACCTATTCATTAATGTGTCCCTCTATGTCCCACTCCCACTGTCTCAGGGAGATAATATTCACCCTCCCACCCCCCCAACTACCCATTTGATCACTCATTGTGGTTCACTTTGGGGGCCTGCAATGTTTCAACCGTGGTTTATACAACAACCTGTCTTCACATCCCCAAATATCGTGGGAGCTCTAACTAGCTGAACACAACGTAGCTGTCACCCCAGTCTCCACATGCCGTAGTTCCCCTCTATTTTTGAAGGGGGAGGTTAGAACTGTAAATCTTGGTAACGATCATCAAAATCAACCTATGGTAGCATCATTTCAACGGCCAAGAAAATGATCTGAGCAAAGCCTGTGCTTTGTGTCTAGTGATATGTTTGTTTTCATGCGAAGCACTGATTGGCTGAGTCGTTCCCATGGGACCCATCTATCATGGTGCTCGCCAATGTGTCTATATTGGCACCCTATTATAACATGTCTAACCTTTCAGATTCACTAATAATCACTTCCACCCCAAGGAGTATAACGGACATTATTGATGTTTCTCACACCATTCATTTAATTGCTCATTCATACAACTGTTCCTTCATGTATTGTCATGTTCTTTTTTTTAGTGTATTCTGTAGCTTGTTATTCACAATCAGGCTGAATGTTTATTAAGCATTGGGATTATCAATGTAGTAGACAAACAATAACAAATACATTAGCCTGTACTTAATAACAGTTTAGTCTACAGTCTGTCTAGAACTTTTACCACAATATGGCAGACATATTGTATCTGTTAACAGTGTGATCACATCTACATGTAACAATGCTTGGTTTCTGGTTTTTAAGAAGTAAGATGGATGGTAAACATTTCAATGAATGCCAGCAACAAGGTTACCCATGCTAGTGGAAATGTCTACTAATGCAATGAGAGATGACACATTTAGGAAACACCATAGTCCTGACATGGCCAGATCTGCATTAGAATGGCAGGCAGCTCCCTGCAGGTGGCATGCGATAAGAGCCCTAATCTAGATGAAAGACCCTGGTGCAGGCCTTCCTTATTAGCACTGATGAAGCCGCGGTGTGGGTAGAATGCTAATACCCATATTTCTCCCTTTACTTCCAGCCTGCTTTCTGAGGCCGTCTCCCAGTTTTGCTGCAAGCAAACCATTGTAAACAAAGCCAGGGCTCATTGCCGTGTGGATCACATCACAAACTGACAGGAGGAAGAAAGAATGGAGCACATGTAAGGCCAGTATTGAATGTGCCATCATTTGATCAGGCCTGTCTCTGCAACCATGTAGCGCTTCTGTCCAGGACAAGAGTGTAGACGCCAGATTCAGCCCTGAGGCAAGTGGCATGCATTATGCATGTGCATTATTCATACAATTATTGATAACGCTTTTCACATTGGTGATTATTCATTCATTAATTATTGCAGTCCCTACCATGTTAGCATTAAAGATATTGTTATTAATGTCGAAGCAGGTGAAGAGAGTCTGTGTTCCCAGCGGCCTGTGTTTCACTGGTTATTTCAAAGTCTAAAAAAATCGAGAGCAGCAGAATGGGATTTGGGAGTGATGGGTTGATGTGTCAAAGGGAAGACATTATATTATAAGTGAGGGAAGGGGAAACAAGCTGCACTCTCACCATAATGAAGGTGGTGCAAACTGTTTTGAGGTATTGTGGTCCCAGCGCTGTAGAGATTTGAGCTGTGTAGGAGTACATTCTAAGACCTAAGCACTAACAGGGTGGAGGTTGAGGCATACCCTGATGCCAGGCACGGTGTCTGATAGCAAAACTGGCTCCTTACCCACACGTAGAAAACCAAACTCTTCTAATCTACAGTAAATCTCTGCCATCTTTTTTGATAGATCACATCGATGGTAGGTCAATGCATCACTACTGACCTAAATATTTAATAATGCATGTGCACATATTCTTAATTACAGTTAATTATTTATGGGCCTCACACCACTGGACCGCTAATTCTTCCAACAATTTGAGAGTTGATTGTGACTAGTTCTTAATATGTATTTTAATGGCAGCAGGAAAGGAAGAGTTTTGTTCTAGACATGGAGACTCTGAAATTATCACAGGTCTAAACATGAGCAAGAATGGTTGTTTTTCTCTGTATGTTGTGGCCCAAAAACAAATGTTTGAAATTATTCTCTATTGTTTTCCTCCCATGGTATGACAGTTAAAGCTTTAATATATTAGCAGTGATTAGTTATATCAAATGGCAATTCAATTCAATTGTATTTGTATAGTGCTGCATTACAACATACATTATCTCAAGTCACTGTACATAGACAACTCCACCGAGAGCAGAGAAACCCAGCGAGACTCAAAGATGTGCAGCCATGTGCCTAGACCGGTTGGGGTGAAAAGAAAAAAATGGGGGACAGAGGAGAGGTGGAGGACAGCAAGGGGGGTTTCCATTTGTCACATCTTCTGCCATAATTCTCAGACAGTCATCCTTCAAATTAAAAAAAGAAATTGTGTTTATTGACCATCATCAGCTCACTAAGACTGATGATAGCAGATACTTAGCCTTAGGTAAAAAGACAAGCTGTCATTGAGACAAATTTCTTTCTTTCAAGCTGTGATAACAGTCTTCCCCAACATTGCTACTAAGACTATGCATTTTGAACTCACTAAACTCTCCACTAAACACACAATGACAATGTAATACCAATGGTCCATCCAACTCCTGGTGGACAGCAAAGTAGTAAAGTAGGGTTACTATGAAGTTAGTTAGCTAGAATTAGTTTTTCCCCCACTAATAAACATGGCATGCTGTGAAATACAAGGGAAGCTCCACCTTTGCATATTCTACAATTGGTGAGCCAAATAAAAATAGGGTCACTGGAATCCACAACCTTGTTTGTTCCTCCATACCAGACTGTGATGAGGTTGGACAGTGTGATATGTACAAACGTAGCTAAGTGTGATTACCGGCTGAGTGAACAAGCCGATAGTCTGTACATAGTAGAAAAGTGAATGAGACAGATAGAGAGAGACAGAAAATCGCCCCGCATTCCAGTGTAAGTGTCAGGCTGCCACTGTATTCCTCCAGTTTGATTCCCATTCAATAAATAGTAAATCTAGTGTATTTCCAGAGCAGGACTGTATTGCCTGTGCAAGGTGTGAAGGCTGCTGACCTCTAAGTCAACTATTTAGCAAATCAACATTATCATTCCAAGCTCCTTTGCCCCAGCTGAAACATTAGCCCCTCTCAGGGCTGAGGCTTTCTGGGATGTTTCCAGTCTAGCCGCCAGCGAGGCTCGTCCGGGACTGCTGGAGCCAACGCAGCGATCCAGTTACTCTTATGTGTGTTACATTACAAAAAGAGCACATTTGGTTCCGCTAATCAGCTGTAATGCTATTGCCATCGATAAACTGTGTGAAACATCATTCTTGAGAGATATTCCTCAAGTCATTTAGCCTGGTAATTGACTTTCAATGCAGTCTGAGCTGTGTAGTGATACTTCAGACCAGGTGGGCTGGATAGAAATATATCTATCATGTCTTTGTATGTGTTGATGTGATGGGAGATCAAGGGAGACAATGTTGATGGGAGGTGGAAACAGTCATCTTCCCCCCAAAATTGGAGCATCTTTTCCTCGTACATTGGCTCCACGTGTTAGTTAAAGCACATAATGCAGAAAGCTTCTCCTCTGAGCTGAGGAGGCAGCATATTGATTTTGTCTTAGATGAGGTCTCTGAAACCTCATTTACTCCCGTTGTCATCATGGTGCAACATCAGTGTCTGACAAGCTGCACCCCCCCCCCTAATCTATCCCAGCAGCCATCTTGGAAACTGTTGAGGGATGCTAATGTTTGTGAGTATTAGCTCTGTCCCCTTCTAGTACCGCTGTTGACAGAGCGCTTGCATGATAAGATGTATGAGGTCAGATAATGTTGCTGCTGACTAACCATTGTGCTGTCTAAATAAAGCCCCGTGTTTAAGCACTGATCTGCTCTTATTAGGTTACAGAGCAAATACAGTGGAACATCCCAGGTGGGCCTGCCATCTTGGCATGTGGGTCACAGTGAAACACAGCACTCCTATGCCCAGAGGTCTTTGGGTATTCGATAAAGCGTCGGTGATGTTGTCCAAGATTCCTTACTTCATAATCTTCATTAAATGGATTATTGAAAACATAATTCACTGACGGGGCAAATGCAATTACAGCTATCAATTAAATTTCATTTTCCCAGGGGGCATTTTCAAATCAAGAACGGACAAGTCATCAGACCGAAGAAAGAATAGCTTACTCTTTTCTCCAAAAAAATCTAAGCAAGACTGGCATAATCAAACCAAACATGATACATAGTGTGAGTAAGCTTGCTTAGCTCACAGCACCACCCTGCTTTCATCAGCAAACAAAGCCTGATTGACAACAAAAAGCGTGTGAAGCAAACCTGCCTACTGACTCTGACTCACACTCAGAGCACCTTACAACACGGCCTTCTTAAAAGACACTCAAACAATTGCACATCTTTCAGCCAGAGGGAAGCGTTTTCTGTGTACACAAATGGGGTAAATATATTTTTCCATTAAACACGGTAAAACTATGCACAAAGATGGGATTCCACGTAATTAAACTAATTAAAGAACATCATTAATAAAATATCAGCGAAGCCAGCTGCTTGCAGTGTGTTGTGTGGTGGGGCCTGGGGATGTGAAAAGATGTCAGGGAGAAAGACAGTCAGTGTGTTTTTAATATGTGCTTTTAAGGGTTCCCTGCGGTGCAGGTATTCTCCAAGGACTTGGGCATCTTTGTAACAGTCCCCATGGAGAAAACAACAGGATAATCAACAATATCCCCAAACACCAAAAGATTTATTTTGGAGAGAAAAACAGCACTTGTGTATCATACAGAATTATTCTAAGTAGTTTGAGTCTATACGGGAAGGAAGGTGACAATGAGTATGACAGTTATTATCAGTATGTAAGTATGTCAAATATATATTTTTATTTTGAAGAAAGCATGCTTATGAATTTTGTGATTTCTTATCAGCAGAGCTTCTGCTTGTGTTTATTCTTGTTAATTTGTCTCTGGTTACACGTCAATGTTTAGTTCTCTACAGTAAATCCGACTAAAATCTCAACAGAAAAACACCATAACTGTTGGTGTTAGTACTTGCTATACTGGCAACATATAAACTGGGTCAGACAGTGTTTTTGTGCACACTAGTTTTTGTCATGTTTCCGACTATGAGAACGGACCTTTCATAAGCTAATAAATGAGCGATGACTCTGATGATTGTCAACATGCTGATCATGGAGCAATAGACATAGTGAAACAGAGCCCAATTAATAATGCATTTGCGTCTGACTGCCTGGCCCCAAGGACGGGGCTGCTGAAAAATGGAGGTCATATGTCCTCCTCAAGTGGTCAGCGATCCCTCTGTGCCACCCACCCAGTGTTCAATGTCCAGCTCCATGAACTGGGAAACAGCACACTTGCACAGATTAGCTGTATTTAAAGACCCGACAACATCCCATATATTTTACATACGTATTATTGCATGATGTGGCTTTTGTGAATCCTTAAAACAACTTGTCTTTATGTAATACATATACATTCAGTAACATTCACATACACACACCAACAGTGACGAGGAGGGTGTAATGTTGTGTCTGCGTGCATCTCTGTGACGGATGGTTGTGGAGGTGACCTCTCTTAAGAGCAGTCAGTAGTGGGGGCCTGCTCCTGACCCTTGGCCACTTAGGCACATTAATCACAACCCTCCCCTTCTTGCTTTTATCAGCCCTGCTGAAAGCTACTGTCCAGCCAACCTCCCCCCCATCACTTCTCTGCTTCGGCCATTCATTCATACGGCTCTCATCAACTTCAGAACACAGGTATCACTCCATCACTACACATTTATCAGCAGCTGCCCTTATCAGCCAGCAGGGCCTGAATATGGAAATTGGATCCCTGCCACTGATAAGGATGGCCTGGATTATCCCTGGCTCTCCTTCATCAGATAGCCACTGAGGAATGGTAACAGGCCGGAACATTCCGCTATTGTTTTGCCGCCATGCTGATTGAGGAAGAGCTAAGAGGGGGGGCGGCGGGGGGGTGCATGCATGCATGCATGCGGTAGAGAAATATGTGTGTTTATGTGGATGTGTGAATGTAAACATGTATATTCCTAAATGGAGCAGTGGGTCAGTGAGGCTGGATTTGTGTCAGTATTAAGGCCACATTATACTTCTCCGACTGCGTATGCGTTATCCGTCTGCGTCACCACGGAGACGCCTCGAGCATTTATACTTCTGACGGACACTCGCTGCAATTTCCCGCCCGATCAGTAGGGGTCGCTGCGCAAGGTTGTTGTGCTTCTGGCTACAGTGAGCAATGGCGTCCGAGAAAGAAAGAGAGAGAAAGACTGTTGTTGTTGAAACAGTGGCCGTTTCTCACTTTTCTGTGTGACGGAACGCAGTTTTAAGATCATTTGAGGCGAGAAATTGTCCATTTAGGGTCTAAACATGTGCTGTGTGTGTTAAGATATGACGTATTTATAGTTCGGCAGCGGCGTTATCGGTGGGGATCAGCTCCGCCTCTGTCAGGACGCCCGGAGCGCACTCAGAGCCGGCACAGAGCAGCTTCGCTCGGCCTGTCCTGAGGACCAATCGCAGCTCTTGCCGTCTCCGTTGTCCCTTGACGGAGTGACGGACACTTAAAAAATATTTCGTGCACCCGGAGACGGCGCAGAGGCTCTTCGACAGGTTCTGCGTCGACGCAGAGTCTCTACGTAGCCTACGCAGAGCACTTTACGCAGAAGTATAAATTGGGCTTTAGAAACAGGAGATCACTTGATTCTCAGATTGATTCTCAGGTTCTCAGAGCTGAATTTTTAAGGACTCATTGACTACCATTCATCCAATTATGACGAGTACCTCAGAAATGAAAGGCCCATAAAAAAGCTAGCTAAAAAAAAACAAAGAAGTACAACTACAAGTACACACACACACGCTACACCAAGGGGGCACTATTGCTGTCCAAGCTCACTACTTACAAAAAAGCTAATTAATGAACATTCACTCAGAATGCATCCTTGTAAGCACACACGATGATTAGCTCACACACACAGGCCTACACACAAAGCACTCTTCCTTAGCATGTGTTCAAACTAAAATAGGCCATTCCTAATTAGGACCTCACAACCGAAGCTGTTTCTTCAAAGGCAGCCGCTCCTGCACTAATCTGAGGCATCACTTCATTATGAATTCTTCAAAGTCCCACCCAGCTGTCAAGCAAGCAGCATGCACACAGCCCAGTCTGTTGTTCTGTGTTGCTCCCACCCTCACGCAAACGCACACAGACCGGGGGTGAAAAACGTTGACCCAAGATGAGTTTGTCGTCCTCTGATGTGTTCAGGTGTGCTGAATGGGACACACTTTCTACAAAGGAGTATTGACACAGCCAGAAGGGTTTCTGTGAAAATCACTTGCACAGAGAGAAAAGGGGGCTGCCGCGCCTTATCTTATCAGATGCATTATTAGCTGTGATTGGCAAAAGTATCAAACGAGCGTTAACTGACAAAAGAGGACCCCGTCTCATAATAAAGCACACGTCCGTTGGTCGTGAAGTGATTCATATGAGTGTCTTCAAATGGCTCTTTGTGGGGGTTTGATAAGGCGCAGAGGCATGTTTATGTGTTGTTGATACACTTTTGAGCGTGAACTCACTGCAACACACATGGTCAGAATTAAGAACAGCCACTGTAATGGGCCTATATAATTCATGTTACAGACAATGAGTGTCAGCTTTTATCACTCAAAGTGTAGAACAGACAGCTCTGGTCTCCAAGGATGTGTGGTATAGAGAGTAAATCATATATACATATACATATATATATTCATACATACATATATATATATATATATATACAGTACTGTGCAAAAGATTCAGGCACCACCAGTTCTGTTGTTTTTTCTTACTGTCGAATTCTGTGATCATTGGAATTTGGAATGAAGTGATGCGACTTAAAGCTGGTCTTATATATGTAGCGAGCTGTCAATGAGTTTAACTCATGCAACATGTGTATGTAATGCTCAAGCATGTCTTGAATGAACCTGGCGTAATAGACGTTTTTTTTTACAGCAGACATTGTTTTTTAAATGAAATAGTAGGACAAACACAGGATTTACCAGTAACATTAATTAAGGTTCCACTCCAGTATCAATAGAGCTGTGTAATTGTTCAAGTGTAAGGGTAGATCATGCTAAATACTTGGCACCTGTAGAGGATGTTTTTTTTTCTTTTGGATGTTTTTATATATATATAAAACAACTAAAAACTGCATACATATTTTCTGGATGTGTTCGAGTAAAGTTAAATAGAAATAATTATCCTCTATTGTCGTTATAGCCTTGCTAACACAACAAATCTAATGGTGGCCTAAGAATTGTGCACAGTACTGTGTGTGTGTATATATATTTATATAAATATATGTTTTCTTTTTTTGAATGCTGATTTGAAAACGCATGTATCTATTCCTTATGAAAACTGATATATTTAAATTGTTGCACACCTCCATGCAGTTATATGTAATTTAATAGCTGTGTATTTGAACCTGTGACTCCCCTGTTTTCCCCTCAGGTGTTAAGACAGTAGGCAGGAGCATGATGGATGTCATTTTAAGGAACCAGGTTACAGACATTTCTAACTTCTAGAAAACAGCACATAATGAAAGTGCAGTGATCAACTAATGATCCTAACCTTAAGGCATACACTGACCTGTGTAGCCTTTTGCTATGGAGATTGGTGAATAATAATAGTATCTGGCTTCCCTTACTCCTCAGACAGCCTGGTATGGGAGGCTGCACTCATGCGTGCAGACAGCTAAACAGATTTTAATTGCTTCCCCGAATAGTGTTGGTAGTGATATCTAAGTATGTGGCAGTGGTTCTCAAGCCATCTCAAACGGGCTTGCCAGGGGGATCACTCTCTGCACATGCATGCACTCTCTCTCGCTTACACACACATATCCACACAGGTTTGTGCAACATAGACCAAAACACAATTCAAATCAATTGCTCTAAACCTAACCAGTTCCTCAGAAATGCAGTGTTGCCTCATTAGGGCCATGTTGTGATATCCATGAGGACTACCGGTCCTGACAATGCCAGTGTTAATGCTAAAAAATGTCCTTGGAATGGCACAAACACAGAGTAACATACCAATAATGTACATTACACCCATAACACATCAAGCACACATAAAAGTTAGAGGTAACTGTAGTGGAAACATGCTCTCTGCAGGATCACAGGAAGCCACAGAAAGAGAAGGTGCAGGCATTTGAAATGTGACTCCAGGACTTTTAAAATGAACATTATCTTGTTTCAATAACCCCAAATCCAGAACCCAGCCCTCTTGAATGACAAGAGCTGGTGTTGGCTCCAGCCGCTTGCTCCAACGTAATACTTTTCTGGGCCAAAGATATGATCAAGTCCCCTGCTTGCATCGCAGAAATATCTGAAATATCAGGTACTTGGAAACCTTGTTAATCAGCTCACTGTTCGCAGACCGGATTGGCAGGCATGAAAGTGCACACTACTCAGTGTTTCGCACATATGGCGAAGCCCATATGCTGAACTCCTGCAAGTTACAGTGTCATGTGATTACGCCTATGGGGCGGCTGCATTACACTCAAATCTCCATTTAATCGGCAATCTCAAGTTACCCCACACTTAATAAACAGCAGATTAGTGCATTCTTTACTATGCCCAACACACATTTCCGCTTCATAAATTCCCGCCGGGGCAAGTCTCATTGTTGGCATAACTAGCCGTGTTAAACGGTCGGTACAAGGCACGTCATCTGCTCCGCTTCTAGCGCCCGGCTTTGAATTTGCATGGTCAGCCTGCAGCCAGTGTTGTGGAGGAAAGTCAGCATACTCTGCCCGTATGTCAACATGATCCTCTCATCACTGGAAAAACGATCTCCATATCCTTTTGTCTGGAGTTAGTCTCAGCCACATTTGTGCAATATGTGCATTGTTCTCACATGCAGTAATATGACAGTGAGAGAGAAAGAATGCAAGACGCATACTGTTAATGCATGCTGCGTGGTTGAAATTAGTGTGCAGTGTGAATGACAATGGGGAGAGATGTCATATTGAAAGGTTACTTGGGTTACTCTGTCGAGTCTGTCTGTCACCTCCATGCCTTCAGGGAGCTCTAATCACTTTACCTGTAATTACCTCCCCACAAAAGGCCCTGTTAAAGTTCCTGTAAAATAAACCTGATGCTACTGAGAAGAAGAGAGGCCCTTTCTTTTAATTGGGGCCATCCATCTTAACCTTGTCTACCTGAGGTGAAGTGAAGGTAGACCAGGTCAAGCTCCAAAATGCTCATCCCTATTGTCATCTCCTACCACTGGCTATAGCACAATGTGGGTGCTACCCTGCTCACCACGACAAGCCTTTTGTTAACTGCTCGCTGGCTCCTGGTAGGATTTGCTGCTGAATGGGGTTTTTTTTACAGTGACACAATACTTGCAATTCACAATGGGAACCCAACACTGCACGCATCACTATGTGAAACATATGCAGTGAGTGACTATAAAAAAATTAAGTGTAAGCTCATATCATTTAACAGCTGTTGGTGTGACGCAACAGTCTTGCTCCTGAATGGACAACTTGAGGCTTGTGGGAACATTGTTTTTTTTATTGGGTGTTGCTCAAAGTAGTATCCGGGATTACATGTTTTTACACGTAATCCCTTGCTCTGCTGCTTGATACACCTCTGTGCACACACCCTTGTGTGTGTGTGTCTGCAGCTCGAGTTTGTGTGTGTGTGTCTCACAGCGTGTTATCACCAATGTGTATTTAGTCAAGCACCAGACAGAATGATGCTGTGTTCAGAATCTATGTCTCTTCTCCAGAAGCTCGGAGGTGAGGAGTAGGGCCTGATGATCAAAAGTAGTGTTTGTTTTTTTTCTTCCCGACCCCAACAGGGAGAAATGCCATGTCCCCGCAGATCGCAGACGGGCAAACTGCCTCACACTGATCAGCTCTCCTGAGAGGAATGCTTTCCCCTGTGTGTGTGTGTGTATGTTGTGTACTACTGTTTCATTGTTCCCTTTCCCTCCTTATCCTCTTATTCTCCCCCTCTTCTTCACTCTTTTCAGGTGCCGCTGGCTGCTACCTCGAGCTGACACTGATGTGTGCTGTCACCCCTGCTGCAGCTCACACACACACACACACACGTCCTGTACAGCATATACACACAGGAGGCTGGAAAATCACAGGCCTTTGCGTGCTATCTGTATATCCTCTCTATTTCCTCATCATCCTCCTTCTCCATGCTGTCTCCACATCTCAGCCCACTGTATCCGACCCACAGTGCACTGCATGCGCTTTCATCTGTGCTGAGGTGGCGCGGTCGTCTATTATTTATGGGTCGTGCGATCTGAGGCACGTGTCATATGGCAGAAGTAATAAGATGGAGTACTGGTAAGGAGATGATGAGCACAACACTGGAGAGAGAGACACACACACAAGCCTCCCTCTCTCGTCGCCTTGCACTGCCGTCTTCACTTCATCGACACACGTTGGTGCAGAGCACAAAGCTTGATTTATACTTCAACGCATAGTCCGGAACGGGACAGCACAACAGGTGTTGTTTTGAAACAACACATACTATTCCACCGAGTAGTATATTTGAGATTTGCTGAATATAGACAGTACCAGCACTAAAACTATGACAAAAAATTCTCGCCAACAAATAAAAAATCAAAAAAAAAAAATGTTAGGGAGGGACGAATTGGGAAGCGATACAATCAGAAGAGAATAATAATAATAAGAGATCCAATCAGAACTAATCTCTTTGCAAGGTACGGAGGTTAGGTTGATCTACCTGTGGGGAAAGTGGCAGAATGACAGCGTTAGGAAGAAAGAGAAGAGACGACATAAGTGGATCAAAATCATAGTGGACCTGAAGCAACATTTGGAGGCGAGTCATCCAGAAGTCCATGCAAAGGTTTGGTGAAGCGCACACCCTGACACTATTTTATCGGCTAATTTAAAATGAAATTAAATCTAAAACAAACCACCAACACTGCTAATTTTAGATATGAAATATAAATACCAATTAGCATGCTGATATAAGTGTTATGTTTCACTGTCATCACTGCCTGCACCGAATGTTAGAATGTAGATATGGTTATAAAGAAGTAGAACTGTCGAGACAATTTGCATATGTTATTATTATGTTATTATTATAATTACAACATATTAATAGATGTTTCCAATGAGCTTGGGTGATAAAGAATTATTTAAATAATTTAAATAAAACAAACCCATTTTAGTCAACTAGATCTCCAGTTGATTCAGTCAATTAAAATGTGATGATATCAGGGCGGCTTTAGCTCAGTGGTAGAGTGTGTTGTGGGTTTGATAAAGGCGCGCAGCCCCCTCACTTTTCCCATGCTCTACCATTCTGTAGCAGCATTGACATTTTGGAATGTATTGTAAATGTTAGCATGTGACAAATGGAGATAAGATGTCGCTTTTGGTAAAGTAGGGGTATGGATTTATTGGTGGAGTTGGTCAAGAAATTAGTAACTACTCCATTACACGCAAGAGCAAGACTTTTGGCCTTCCACAATGGCCCTCAGCTTTGCACAGGGAGCAGGGGGGCCCTCTGAGGTGCAGGGCAGGGCAGAGAGAGGACCAGCTGACTAGTCTTAGCGTATCACAGACCGAGTGTGCAATGTCTGGAGGCGACATGTGGTTAACCACCTGGCCCCGCTGTTTGACCCACTGAAGTGAGTGAGTGTGTAAGAGAGAGAGGGAGAGAGAGAGAGAAGACAGCCTGTACAGCCATTTGCTCATCAATGGAGGGCATCACCACCACTTAACACAGCTTATTGATCTGTACAGCCTGCAGGGCCTCTGTTGTGTGTCCATTTCCTATTGATTATTTGAAGTCCATTCTTATCGACTGCCTTCTCTTCCTTCTAACCACTGCTCTCCACTGTCTGCTCCACCAGGGAATTTTTTAAACAGTCATTTGAAATTATAATCTGAGTGAGTAAATGTCATAATCGCCCCCAAGGCTTGGCGCAGATTGGCTAGAGAGCAGAGGTCTCTGAGGTCAGTGACACTTGTCAATACTGATCCATGTGTATTATGACCAGTGCAGTGGTCATTGCAGCCAAAATGGCTGACCTCAGGTCTGCGTTACACTTTCACTGAGGGCGCACCGCACACTAATGTAAAATGAAACAAAAGTAATTCAGTTGTTATTGTTTTAACAAAGATGGGTTATCTGATGACTGTGTGTGTGTGTGTGTCTGTGTGTGCATGTGCAATTGCGCACGCTTGCGCGAGTGAATGAAGAGTGACGCACTAGCCGAATGCTCATCAATGCTTCATAGGTTAGATCATTAGATCTAAAGTGACAGCGCTACACAAGGATGAGGAGTGGGGGTTGCTTAAATAAAGATTGGCATATTGCTATTGATTCACCACCTCTGGGGCTTCTTCTGTTACCATAGTTATAGCTGGTGGGTGGTGAGGGCTTTGGTTGGGGGTGGGTTGGGTTCTGATTCCGATTTAAAATTAAACTTTTATGATCATGTTTGAGTAATCACCTAATTCCCCTCTCTCTGCCTTTTTTTTTTTTCATCTGTCCTGTCCAGTAACTTAGGCATGCAATTTGATTGAATGGATGCCTTGTGGTGTCGGACAGATTTGCTCTCCAGGAGGAGTCTAACACACTCCTGTTGTTTAAACATTATTGTGACCCTGATAACTAATTTGCTTGAGATTTACGGCACTCAGAGAATCCCAGTTAGTGGGCTTCAGATGTGCAAGTCATCGCAGATAACCATCTGTGATCCTTACAACCCTTACTTTAACCCATAACAACTTTTGTGCTGTGGCTATATGAGTCAGGTTTTTTTTTTTTGTCGAGAGTGGATAGGGGCCTGAAAAATTCCCATCACAACCCATGTTGGGCTGCCAAACTCGTCAGCTGTCCTTCTAAAGCAGGCTGAAATAAGAGCAGGCCTCAAAAGCTCTTTGATCTTTTACTGCCAGGGTCAGGGCTGAAATGACGCGTAAATGAGGGAGGAATGAGTTTTCATTTTGTCAACCTGTTCTGTTATTGTAAAGCTAGGGGGCCTTTGGTGTAACATGACAGGAGATTGTTTTAAGTGCCCACACCAGCGGAACGGCTGAACATGTTTGGGTGTCAAAGCCAAAAATCTGTTAAACTCGATTACATGCAGATATTTACTGTGTCTAGTGAACAGCTGTGGGAGATTTTTCTCAACTCAGTTGAGTATGTATGGTTTCTTGTATTGTGCGTGTCCTCCGTCTACACACTTGCTGGAAGTGAGATGAAGAGGAGCCTCCATCACTATGATAGGAGAGCAAAGCAGCAGCAGCAGCAGCAGCGGTAAATACTTGGCTAAAAGGGAGCAGCCTCTTTTGCTCTTTATGGCTCAGATTTCCAGAGGAGCTGAACCGGTGCTCGAGGTACATAAAGGTAACAAAACATGATCATTATGGGATGCATTTGTACTAAATCGCTGTACAGAACATCTCTTTCCGAGTCCCAACATCACCCCCGCATTGTTCTGACTACAGAGAGAAACCCCTGGAGCTGACAAAGGCAAAGGAAGAGGTGGAGGGGAGGAAAATCGGGTGTCATATCCATCGCTCAAGTCTCGGCTTGTGTTCAGCAGTTCAATATTACACCCACTCCACCCACTTTTGATTTGAACCTGACAGTTGTTCTAAAGCGCTGTACTCCATATCACAGGGAGGAAGTGAGAGCACTGAATTCCACAAGATGTGAGGGGTGAAAAATGAAGAGAAGCAACCCTCCCCCTCCAAAAATAATGAAAAAGGGAAAACAACCAAACAGCGAAAGTGAAAACAAATACATAAATAAATAAATCAACACGCTGTGGCTGAGGAGGGAATAATTGCCAAAAAAAAAACGTGGAAATTTTAAATTGTGATTTATCAATAATTTATCTACCTGAGACACAGTGTTTTTGTTCACCATAAGGTTTGATGCTCAGAGAAAAGTTAGGATTAAGGAGACTTTATTATTGATGCCACAGTGCACATCTTACAGCTGGTGTTACATTACCAATTCCGAAACAGTGCACAGCACTCCCCTTTTCCAAAATAACTGAAACAAAGTCAATTATCTACACAGCTAAAATGTTAGCTACTGAGGTTGTCAAACCCACATTTCACTGCCTTGTGCAATTCGTACTATTACAGTAAATACAGACAATAAGAGCCGAGCACTGCACCTAAAACCATTTAATTTACTGCTAATTAAATGGTTATTGTCACTGTTATGTTCCTAAACTCAGCTAATATGAAAGACCTATTTAAATTGGAAAAAAAAAAGTTCTTTAATGCTGCATGCCTAAATTGGTTTGAAGGGTTTGACTTTGAGACATCTTAAATGAAGGCCTGACTGGATAGGTGGGAACATAAAATGCTTTTTAGCTTTTTTGTTACCTCAGCGAGACTTTCTAACCCCTGCAGCACACCCCCATGATTCAGTATGTTGTTATGCTTCTCTCTAATGCTATGTCAGTATCAATGCTCACAGTTAGCATCACTCCTCCCTACCTGCATCAGTAACGTGGCCGAGCACAAATGACCCTTGCCAGTGCACTGGGGGCTGGCGTGAACTTAATCACTTGAGCAAATTGAAACCACTCGCTCTGCAGTCTTTTACAGGGGTATAGCATATGACCTCAGCCTACACAAACTGACCTCTGCTTTTGAAAGGACCCGAGGCCTAAAAAACACAGTGTTCTTTTGCTCGTTCCATATTAGGGCCAGAATTCCTATGTTGCCCCACTCGATGCATGATTTACAGCTACGTTGTAATCCTCTCACAGTTGACATTTAGAGGACGTGGTAAAAGTGGTGTCTTTGGTGTGAATTTGTTTTTTTCATCATGGAGATCCACTAACTTTTGAAAGCCTTCCCTGAGTCTGTGGTAAAGTTTCTAACCCTGATTACTAGTTCCCAGCTCTGGCTCCTGTCAGCCAGGGAAGCAGGGTCAACAGCCCTTAGCAAAAAAGAACCTCACTGAAAGCCACAACTGATCTGATGGTGCTGGAATGGCGGGTGATTGATTCTTTGTGTCCGTGGGAACAAACGTAGTGAAGAGGATTTTTTTTTTTTGTCTTAATTTGTACATGAGTCACCTGTAGCTAAGTGGTGAAAGACATGTGGTTGTCAAAGCCAAACAAAAAAAAAACTAAGCCAGGCAGACAAGTAACAGGCTAGCTGTTAGCACATGTTTACCTGTTTCTGTTCTTTTGTTCTTTATCTCGGAGCTCAGCACTGGGATGTCAGGGGTATTGAAGGACTTACATACAGGTTCACGGTGATCTGCTTTCACTCAGATGTGTCATGTCACAGGGTTGCTTCACAAAAGACATAGGCCTACGTGTTTGCACAACATGTTTGCTGGGGTTATTCCTCAAGTGTTGGAATTCCAGGGCATACGGGGGCTCCCTTATAAAATCCCCAATGAAATCCCCAATACTCTTCTTAATCGTTAACAGGCTAGCATGTAGTATGGCCACTGCTCCCTTAATACCTCTTCAAATAATACGTATTTAGTCTTGATTTACAGAGGCGGTAAACCTCTTCAACGTACAAAGTAATTTCTCATGAGGAATCCTGAGGACGGTGTTAGCCATATCTGTTCTTCATTACATTTAATCACTAAGTGTTTTACCTGTTCATTTTATTTTACAGAGACCATAAAAACACCCTTGTTAAAAAAACACCCTCCCAACTTTTAGATTATCTTGTTAACACAGGCTTACAAACTGGAAGAGGGAGTGTTCACAAAAGGATAACTTACTTTTTTTTTTTTACTACTACATTTTTAATTTCACCGTTGCTCTCTTCTCTCTTTGACCTGAATGAACGGTAAAGAATACCATGAACGAAAGTGGGTCTATGCAATGTTAATGTTTTATATAACGGCGATATTAAGAGGAGCGAGTAAGAGAGTGATGATGAGTGCGGCATAACTTTTTAACGCAGCACAATAATAAGACATATTACTCAGAGAGTCCCTTTGTATGAGCCTTTCAATAGCCTCACCACTGAACCGTGTTATTGATATCCCAATGTAAGTCCACTCCCTGTGGCCTCAAAAGGAACTGAGTGGGGTGTATTCAGGGTCCGGTCCATGACACTGACCACTGCCTGTCACTATGACATGGGGGCTGGGGATCTCAGCCAAGGTATTTGACCTACATGTCCTTTGACCCTTAGATGATTGAAGTGGCGGCTTTCCCTGCTCTGCTGCTCCAGCCTAGAGACAAGGTGACGAGTCCTTTAAGAGCTCTCTGGTTGCAGGATTTTGGAGAGGGTAGAACCACAGGGAGCACAGGCGCCAGTCTTTGTTGGGAACGTTGTTGTAATCTGTCTGCTAGGCTTAGGCTTGAAGACGTATTGGCCATTCATGAAAAGAGCTAAGATATGACCTTGAGTGGTCTCAACCAGTGTCAGTGTGGCTGCGTTGCTCCTGGGTAACTTCTTACTCATGTAACCTGGATGACTCACTTAGGTAGGGCTTGGATAACATGCAATGTACTTTGTTACTTGGGTGAGCTTTGTAAACAAACAGTCCATTGTGAGTGTATCCGTTGTGTTTAGTATATGACTGTAACCTATACACATTTTTTTATGCATGAAGTTACATGCAAGGTGACTTAATTTGTTCCCCGTTTGTTCCAGCCTCAATATAAAAAAAATATCATACAAATTACAACCAAATCATCCCCCTTAAGCATGCAAACATCCAGGTGTTATGTTTCACTTCAGCTAATCTAATAATCTCTCTTAGTTTTCACCTTGTCCATGCCTCAAGGTCAAACAACTTTTCTCTCTTTAGTGGTCTCAAATGTTGCTATGGTGCTCTCAGGGTCATCCTGCTAATCCCCAGATACTCCAGTCCTGGTGGATTTCTCCCATGGGCAGGTGAAACCGGATCCCAAACCCTGAAGCTGGGCCAAGATGTCCACAGAGATAAGCATCGTGAGCCCACTCCCAGTCAGGGGTCTTAGGCAAGAATTCAGAGATACATCATCACAAATCCATTAAGGCCGGTCCACCACTTTAACCAGAAAGCCCAGCTGTAGCGACTTGACCCAGCATGGAGTCTCGGGACATGGGTTTTGAGCTTAAACTCCATCATAGGTCCCTCCTGAATTGTACACCTTCATGATCATCACAGCAGTCCAGTTAAGTCCACAGTTAAGTTGAGCTATGGTTGCAGCTCGACAATGGCATTTAATTGGATTACTGCCCCTGTCCCAGTATACAAGCTCTAGTGGGGAATCAATTTACGGAATGAAGTGAGTCGGCCTCTGCTGCACGAGGTTAGTATTATGAGGTTTTAGTTTGCAGCTAGTTGTCAGCATGTCGAGCGCCATTCTGAGTCTCCATCCATGATCTTCGAAATGTTAAATTGTTGGAGCTGCCAGAACATACAGTCTCCTCGTCAGTCCAAAAACTGCACCGGCCTGGACCTGCCCTGTTCTTCTTCTCTGTAGCGGCTTCTTCTATTATGTCCAGGTCAAAGAACAGGGGTGGCACCTGTGGAGCATGTGCAGAGCCCCCAGGCCAGCTTGAGTCTCACCTAATCTATACATAATCCATATGTAATTCTACTCCTAATCACATCATTTCGGTGCGTTTGAGAACTTTTATCTAGTACAAACTCAGTCAGAGTAGCATGCAAATGTGAGAAATGTGTTCGTCCTAAATCAGGTGTGTCCGTTTAAACCTTTGTTGAAGATGGTACTAGCAAGAGACCACCTGATGATACAATAAATGTCATGTGTTACAACAATGTGTGCACTAAAATGTGGTATTTTTCACCAATATCTCAGATACTGGGATATGGAGGCCTTCAGTCATACAATATCACGACAAATATCCATCTTCCACATTGTAAGACAGTGTTAAAAGTCAACGTAAACATGAAAGGCAGTGAAAATATAAATTTCTCCTCTCTCAGACACTTGCCTAACCGTCCTGTTTACGGTTCTGCACTTGTAGTCACATGGCCTTCTCGACCGCATGATGCCTGTGTGGAAGGCAGTCGGTGACGGTCAGCCGCAGGGTGGTTGGGTTGACAGACGATAGCAAATGGTGGCAGTCTCTGCTATTGTTTGTGGTGCAGTGTTGTTTGTGCAGCTTTAAAAGACAGCACTTGTGTATACCAACCATAAGTCTGTCCACATCTATCCAGTGCAGCCAATGTACTGGCTTTCTCGCACCAACAGCATTGTGTTTTTAATTGCTACGGTCTTTGGCTAGGTATTATGTCTACTGAGCGTCAAGGCCATTGTACCCTTCAATTAACACAGTTTTAGTGGGAATCCTTGAAACCATAATTGGGATACAAATAAAACAAACCAAAGCATTTTCAAATAGCTCACACAGGGGTTTTATGGTGGTTGCCATTACAATATATTCTCGGGATCTTTGTTTCAAGTTTTCCTTAGTCACTGCAGAGCCTGTTTTTCCCTGTCTAAGCAATATTTAGTCTATTTTTGGTGTTTTTGTCTAAGCAAGCTTCTCTTTTTTGGTGTAATAAGCAGAACTGCTCAGCTGCAAAATATTATTTCACACCAAACAGGAGCATGTTTGTTAATTCTTTGTGAGTTTGGCGCAAAACTGATTTTTCCCATTTGAAAAGTAATAGCACAATGGCTTTGCGTGTTGGCCTTTGTAGTGCACGGTTAACCATTCATTTGTTTATGTTGTGAGGGAATGTTCTCATTTTGCATGTGTCCTCTGCAGTTTCTGAGCATTCTCTTGGTTTTTTTTTTTAATGTAACTATATATTGGACACACCTGTTTTTGTATTTGTCTCAACCTAAACATGCATGTATTATATGATTCTACCGTATTTATTTATATATACATATATTTGAATCTTTTGACCTAATTTTAATGAACTTTACACTTTATAGATGTAGGAAACAAAAGCAACCTTCATAGACCTGTGCAGCCTTGATATTTAGGATTTTATTAGATATACTCATGTAAAAGCTTAATTTTCTTCTTTTTAAAAAAAATCTACTTATTGTTCTTAAATAACTGATGTGTGCACTATGAGCACAACATAACTTTTTTTTAAAAGTGGGAAAAAATCCCTTAATTATTCACAGCTTGGGTCGTATGCGGATTCTTTTATTCTCCACTACAAGGGCATGTAAATTTTGCGATTCTCAGGACAGAGCAAAGGCCAGCACAAACACAGTACAGCCCCCATTTGTTATCAAACATATGATCCAGTGTATAGTGTATGCTATCTATTTATACTGCAGCTTTAATTATCCAGTACTTCCTGTCTTTGAAGTGCGATCAATCAGCTACTACCTGATGCCAACAGAGGCCTGCACATGTGCACCAGGGGCATGAATCCCTCTTTTTTCTATCTCCACCTTCCCCCATTCAGTCATGTTGGTCTTATTTTTCTTTCCAGCCTTGTAATACGTGGAGGGTAAGAGTATAGGCTTAGCTTCATAAACCATCTCCTTTAATGCTAAACAAACTTTACATGTGAACCAAAGTGAGTCACTGGAATTATCCATCATGCTGTTCAAGGGGTTCAATTGTTCAAACACGATGTCAAGTGTTACAATTTAGATTTTTGTGCATCAAGCAATACACTCTTAGAAATAAGGGTTCCAAAAAGGTTCTTCTACAAGGGCTGTGGTTCTAAATGGAGCAATTTGCTTCTGAAAAACCCTTTCCTGAATAAAGGGTTTTAACAGGGTTCTTGGTGGAACCCTCCAAAAGGGTTCCAGGTGGAACCTTTATAAAAAAGGTTCTACCTGGAGCCAAAAAAGGGTTCTCCTATGAGGACAAGCCGAAGAACCTTATATGGTTCTACTTAGCGCTTTTATTTCTAAGAGTGTAGCCATACAGTCCTACTTTGATTGGTACTCAAATGACATTGATATTTGTTGCTCATGTCAGGTATGGATAACCAAGCAAAAATAAAACAGAAGCACATATGAGCCTTTAGAACCCCTCACATTAAAAACAAGAGCTCTTGTCTGTGTGCTAGTACATCTCGGGACACGCAGACATCTCAGAGAGAAGACTTTCCTGCACACAGCATGTTTTCATTTACCAAACTAGGAGTGGAGCCAATTACAAAATCAATAGCACAGATAAGCAGCCCCTCTGCCCTCGATGGGTGATGGTGAACCCATATGGACACAGTGGGGTGCTGTGGTGAAACATGTCTCAAAGAGGAAAAGATCCAGTCTCAAACAAACGTTTGTACTCTTCCTCCCAGACGAAAGGCTGTGTGTTTCAAATATTCATACCTCAAGGTTGCTGTAATCAGTGATATAAATCCGACAAATGCGTAGAGAAAGAGAGAAAAGAGGAGCATGTTCCTGATAGCAGCTGTGAGTAAGTGAGTGTACAGGTTTGTAGCTAAAGGTCAGAGGTCTCATGAAAAAGCTGAAGAAAAAAATGTGTATCAAAGAGATCGAAGATTGAGAATGTATACATGTACAGTCTGATCCATGATAGCCCATGCTTAGAGGTTTCTGTGCAATATGTTCTCTATTACATAGCCCAGGTGATTTCTGCCTGTCTCCCCTCAGAACATGATCTCCTCCAGGCCATGGCCCACGTCTCATTAAAGCGGCGTGGACCTGGCGTGGATTGAGTTTAAAAGCAATAAAAGAAGCGGACCTGCTGGCTAGGTGAAAAACCCGCTATCAGATTCCTGAGAGCAACTTTCTTTTCATGTGCAGACTGCACTCAACGAAGCGTTTAATTCAACAAATCCATGGTTGTGATCCACCAGAAACGGAGCTGGGGTTAGTTCAATTTGTAACAAACGATCTCCACATGATCAAAGCGCGGCGAGCTCTCCCCAACATACTGCTTAAATTAGACTAACACCAAAGTCTTTGGCTCTGGGACAGTATTTGGAATGTCTTACCAGCAGAGAAATTCTTTCACACATATGGTTTCAATAGGCCCAAGATGCCAGCTTCACATCTTTAATGGGCTGACAGGGAACTTTGGTGCTAACTCTCTGACTCCCAAAAGTTCTTGGGCTGTCACCCGCAAAAAGCGGCATTCATTCAAGTTTTTTTTTTCTTCACTCTTCCACCCCCCCCCCCCCCCCCCCCCCCCCACACACACACACACACACACACACACACACACTTACCAGGTGATGAGGGGGAGCGATTGTGCTGTAGAGGAAAGGAGCATTTCTCCCCCTTCTCGCTGCTGCAAATGTCATCCCATGCTGTTAGACTGTCACTTCTTGAGAGTGTGTGTCGACTACATTAAATCGGGCGGTCGTGCAGTCTACTAAGAGCCACCAACCAAAGTTAGTTATCCCATCCAGACTCAGTCCTCACTCCTCTTCCTCCTCAACTTCCTCTCTGATAGAGCCGGCATAGTGGAGCTCACTGTATTGTACTGTATCGAGCCAAGTTTTTGTCATTCATGCAGTCAGTCTGAGTTTTTGTTGTGTGTATGTACTCATTTTGATGTGGATATTTTTTTGAACAGTGGGCAATAATTCATTATACATGTCTTTAATGTAACATTTATAATATTTAATTTCAACAGATATTGCGATTTAATGTTTGGCCTCAGATCTGTGAAATGGGTTTGTTGTTTTCGGTCCAGAAACAACAACAAAACCACAAATATCTGTTTTTTTTTGTTGTTGTTTAAAAAAACAAAAAAAAAAAACACTTGATGCGTCATAATTGATATTGACTTAAGCCCAATTTATACTCCTGCGTAATGTGCTCTACGTATGTTACGGAGACCCCTCTACGTCGCCGGAGAGCCTCTGCGTCGTCTCCGGCTGCACAAAATATTTTTTAAGTGTCCGTCACTCAGTCAAGGGACAACGGAGACGGCAAGGGCTGCGATTGGTCCTCAGGACAAGCCGACTGAATGCTGCTCTGTGCCGGCCACAGTGCGCACCCATCGTCCACAGAGGCGGAGCTGACACCGCCGACAACATCGCTGCCAAACTATAAATATGTCATATCTGAATACACACAGCACACACACCACTGTTTCAATGTTATTCCGCCGCAACAACAACAACAGTCTTTCTCTCTCGGACACCATTGCTCACTGTAGCCAAAAGCACAACAACCTTGCATAGCGACCCCTACTGAACGGGTGCATAGAACTATGAAGGCTCGAGGGGTCTCCGCGGTTACGCAGTCAGATAACGCATTACGCAGTCATAGAGAAGTATAATGTGGCCTTTATTTGGCCCTTATTTTGACACTCAAACGGGGAGCACCCAACACACTCAACTTTCTGCCTCTACGTGACATGGCCGTACACAGAGTTTTGAGGTTGCAGATTATAGCCTGATGGAGAAATTATGTTTGGTCATAACACTGGCTGAGCAATAATGCCATCACATAATGTGTAATACCAACGGCATACTGTGAAAAGCAATGCTTTTAGCCACACGTGTAATCAGGTCAAACGGGCAAACCATGACAATAGCAACAACAGTGTGACATAGTAACACAAACTTGTTTCAGCTTACATTACCTGTACAGAACAGATTAGTTTGAAATATAAAAAAAAATACAGCCCAAGTCTGTAATTCCGGGATCTACATTTGGAGGGCAAGAACAATAGCAGCATTAAAACAACAGTGAGTGTGTGCGTTATATATAGATCTGTCAAGCAGTAACACGTGAAAGTTAGGTTGCAATTACATGAGCTTATAGTATCCAGTGTAATCACTGAGGAACATTTAGACCTACATTTCTCTGAATGTGATCAGGTCAGCCAGGTTTTGTTTGTGTTGAACGGCACAGGGCCATAATGCAAATGATAATTTGGGCCTCTCAAGACACAGAGAAGGCAATAAAAAGCAAGAGAGAGTACTTTAAATGAAAATAAATGATCCACTAATAGAAATGGAAAACTTTGCTGGCCAACAAAAACAAGTAAGACGAGTAAAAATAAGCCGGGGAACATTGTGAAGTGAACATAAAAAAGTTCTTCTAGTAGGAAAAAAATCTTGTGAGACAAAAAACAGACTTGAATAATAATATATGTTTAGTGTTCACCTTGTGCAGTGTATTCACATATTGTTATTAAAACATCATTCACTACACCCAACAATGAACAATACGATGATTAGTCTAAAAATACAGTCATCTGTACAATGTTACAATTGTGTAAATGTAGGTGCAGCACTTTTACAAAGTCCTCTGTGACCTCAACAGTTTGGAGGGAGGATGGCAGGTTAATAATCTGGATTATTTTTTGGTATTTTTGCAACCAAAAAAAAAAAGGAGGGTGGCAATTTTCCTCCTTAAATTACCCGCTGACGTTAACTGGCGTGCCTGCTCGTCAGAGTGGGCAGAATCCTTCTCTCTTTACCTTGTCTACATCTGCAGGGCATGTGGAGCACAGAAAACACACAAACATACCAGCAGGAGAAAACAGGGGTGCGGTTCTCGTGTGCCTGCTGGAAATCGAGCGCTCCCTCGGCATGCTGTAAAAGCCTCTCTAATATCAGTGTTATAACCAGACATGCTGTGCATAGCAGGATCCAGATTTCCTGTCACCAAAGTTGGAGATATCACGCCCTGCACATGATTGTGACTTTTTTTTGGGAGGGGGGGAGGGGGGGGAGCGGATGTCAGAGGCATTACAGATATAAACTGAATATCACACACATGTGGGCCCAGATACATCAGATTTCACAGCTGAATTGATTTAAGGCTCTCAGGAGACTTTAGAATATGACATTTTCACTCTGCATCTGCACTTTTGTTACAACAGGCATAAAGAAAATCAGAAAAGTCGAGCCAGCAGGGGGTCGGTAGGTGGGATGTGGGTTGGGGGCGTCTCTCCAGGAGCAAATTCAGACTTCTCAGCTCTATTTCTGTTCTAGTGCAATTAGCCAGTTCCCAGAAGACAAAGCTAAGGAGAGGAAATACATGAATACAGACGTGTGGGCTTGCCACTCCATGAGCTCTATAGTAGTGGGAAATATGTGGGCTGTGTGTGTTTTTGTTTCCTTACGTGTTGTATTAAATTTTTTTTTTTTTTTTTTCATTTTGCCATATGCTATATAGACATATTACCATGCATACTTTGGAGTTTGTGTGTTTTCTGTAGTTTTGATTTCAGATAAAATGCTTCTTAAAGTGGCATGTACACAAATAATAATAATAAAATTGCTAAATGTTTTGCTCATACATCTTTCCAACCCACTTTATTTTATTAGCACTATTTGCTTTTAATGTCGGTGGAGTCTCAACACCACGTCTGTTGCTGCATCGTAGGCTGCCATTTACAAAGAACATCGTCCAAATGCTTCAAATGTAAATACAACAACTTATCATGAAAACATATTTATGTACATCACTCAGAGCATGTAAATCCTTGTTGCCAACTTCAAATGATGCGGACGCCGGCTAAAAGTATTTGTTCACCGCAGTAATTTATGCGCAAAGTGGCTTTTGTCAGGTTGCAACAAAGCAGCTTTGATGAATGCCCCTTAATTTATTATCACGTATGTGAAATCAAAGTGAAACATTTACAGGCTGTGCGCTGAGCCAGACCAGAGGAGGAGCCTCTCTGGTGAAAGTGAGCCCCCCCCCCCCCCCCCCCCCGCCTTGTTGAATTTGTTGTGTTTGGAAACTTTGGCTCCCACCTCCTCTCAGGCCCTCAGGGTTAATCAGAGGCATAAAGGTTATGATGTACATCCAGTGAGTAATGACAATGTGATGTGCACGGAAACAACGTGACAGTTTGCAGCCATTAACCTGGGAGCAAGAAAGGGCTAATATATTTCAAAAAGCGAGACAGATCCAACACAGCACAGGATGGGACTTTATTTTTGTCCACGTACATTGTGTTGTGAATTCTAACCAGCTGTCTCTTGAAAATGTGTTTTTTCTTAACTTGTTTCATTCTGTGCTCGACTGGAGGAGGGTTTTCAACCACCTCAAGTCTTTAAAGGCAAAGTTTATCTTTGACAAGTTGTTCGACAAGTTACTTTTTTAGTCAGGTTGTGCCTCTGTTGTCACAAGCAAAATCCAATTTCACCGCCCCCCCCCGCCAACATGTGTTGAGCCTGTATGACTTGTTCATAAGCAACTTCTTGAGAAATGCACACCCTCTTGAAAAGAGAGAAAAGCTGAGCTAACACGGCAATTCACAAGCTGACCTCTGACGTGACCCCTTGGCTGTTTGCTGACATTTTCGCAATGGAGGCACTTGAACAAAAATTGGGGGAGGAGAAGGAAGAAGAGAGGAGTAAGAAAAGAGGAGGAGGAGGAGGAGGAGGAGGGGGGGGGGGGTACGGGAGAATGCCTTTTTTCTGATGGATGAGGTCTTCTCCTGTTACATTTGGAAAGAACACAGCTGTGAGGAGCTGTTAAGTACACGCAAACAAGCCGTCTGCTTCAGACAAGCCTGCCGGGCACCCGGCCCCACATCCCACTTGTACAGCTCTGACACATGATCACAGCCAGACAATACATGTGGGAGCAGAGCGTGCTCCGCTAAAAAGTGAGAAATATTTTCAACTAGAACAAAAAACAATCCCCTCTCAATACCAGTGGGACCCCTCTTGATATTAATTCATCTTGTTTCTCTTTGTCTTGCGCTGGTTTGTGTGCTGTTGGGGAGAGGGAAGAGTGAAAGGAGAGCGTGGGGTTTGATGGTTTAGTGACTAGGAAATAGGTTAGGAATGGGGAGAAATGTAAAGAACATCTGCTACCGTGACGATGTCACACTCCGTCTAATGTGTTTTGAATAGGCACGGCTGTCCCAAGTTGTGTGAAGGGAAATCTTTTAGATCCATATGCTGATTAAGGGAATTAATGTGGGATTTGTTTTTAAGCAATGCCCACGATTGCTCCATGTGCAGCTTTATACCATAGGGCTTGTTAAGAGAATGGTTAAAATATAATTTAAGCAAAAAAAACAAACAAAAAAAATACTATACTTTACAGGTCATATAATATCTCACTTTTATAAAATTTAAATATGACATATTATGAGGGGTACGTTTAATTTTAATTGCTGTTTATCATTTCTAAGCAATCGCTACAACAAAAGAAAAAACAGACTCAACTGAGAAAGATTTTGTTGTCAATAAATTATACTGACTGCATTCATTTCAAGGTTTTCATGCTGTCACCAATACTTATGGCCTGACGAGCAGCAATTCTATTGGACACATGTGACTGTCATCTCAATAGTGACAACAGCGGGGGCCACTTTAGTCGCTATACTCCCATATGAGGAACTGGAAGTGATGTGTGATCTTGATTCTTGTGGCGAACCACAAATAAGCTGACAAAGATTTTTTTTTTTTTACTTTTGCACACTTCAAATCAACAAGTAGCACAAGGCGGTCCACGTCAGTAATCTGTTGTAGTGCTGAGAACATATGGCACTGGCCTCGGCTGAGTCATGCTTGTGATTCAGAGGATAATGAGATGGTTCGCTGACAGATGTACATGTTGTGGGGGGAAATCTGGATTCCAAAGTAAAACCTGCTCCTTTGTCCGATTTTTTTAGCAATAATCCATAAGTGTTTCGCAAAATAAACTCTGTAACTGAAGAAAATAAACTGTTTGGGTAATAGGTTTTGTGTGTGTTATTGAATAGTTGTAATACCGACGTAGCATTCATTACTGCAGCGCTACAGCTGGTTGTGTTTTGAGTGTGTGTGTGTGTGTGTGTGCGCCTTTCGATCTCACTCAGTCTGAACTGTGAACTTCACATGACTTCTGCTTTTTGAAGTGTTAGCACTATTATTGGCCATATAATGCTCATTACAAACCAAGGACACACTAGGTGTCAAGTAGTAGTGCATATTATGTGCATGTGCGTGTGTGTGTGTTACACAGTGAAGCAAATGGCTGGTGTTAAAACTGTACACTTTTTGTACTGTACACTGTTCACTTTTACATATTAACAAATATCTGTTAAATTCAAACCATCATCAAATTAGGTCACACAATGCTCATTAAGCCCATCCTAGATCCACGCATCTGTCTCGTTTTATGTCAAGACAGACGGAAGAAAACAGCAGCGTTGCGCTATAAGCAAAACAGTTGCAAGTTGGTTGAGGTATGATTGGAAAAAAAAAGAAGAAAGTTTAGAATGTAAAATCTACTGATAATAATAACAACAATAATAATAATAATAATAAAAATATATAAACATTCTTGTCCCCTGTACTGCTGCTTACATCAGAACTGATAGTATTGCTTGACAGAGCCCAATTTTAGATGCAGCATACAAATAATGTTCACTAAACTGTATGCACTGCAGCTTTAATTCTCTTCATTATCAGTATCATATACTGCTTCTCTATTTTAGTGTGTTTTTCTGCACGTGAAACCCTGGTCTTCTAGCTGCAAGCTGCTGTACAATATTCTGTGCAGCCCAGGGATCTCTGGTTTACCGAAAAAGAACTCTCCTACATAAAATGGATCTATCATTGAGTTAATTTTAGAGCTGAGGGGTGAGTAGGAGACCTCTCCAAAAGAAGAGGACACACACACTGTGGATAAGCTGCTGTCAGCAACTCCAGGTCCAGGTCGCAGGATACACTATTGTTAGGTGTCTCCATTTATCACAAGGCCTGGGTTAAAGAGCAACCCAACTTCCTGTATCCCAGCACTTCACACTCAGCTGAGCTGTTCTGCAGGACCATCACAAACAAAGGGAACCTTTGCACAGCAAAGACTGGGACTCCCCAAAGAAAATAAACACATACATGAATAACCTGGGGGGGGCAAATACTGGAGGAAATGTATTTATATCAATAGCAGCCGCTGTTATTTTTTCCAAAACAGCAAGTGTTAACAGTAGCTACGTGCTGTTCTGGCCGCCGTCTAAAGGGTTAGGGTGATGAAGGAAATCCAGGTGAAGCATCTCTCCTGCTTGGATGGCGTCATGCCGCTGGCTGCCCGCAGATAGGACATGAAGTACAGTCTACTTTGCACTGTTCTGTGTGGCCAAGAGCTGTGACAAGTTCTTACACGGAAACACAAGTGTTTTTCGTGATAAGGTTCTGGTGTAAAAACAATGTAATCTGTACCCACTCTACAGTAAATATTAGTGCAGGCTTAGTTAACGTTTTTTAGGGTCAACAACATGTTACAATAATACATGTGAAAAGTCAATGTGTAAAATTACAAAGAAGATACAGCCAGTGTGTTTACATGTTTTAAAAGTCTGATTTTAGTCGGACTAAGACAATAATTTGGTTTTCTTAATGTCATATCCAACTAAAATCTAGCTAGTCTTTGTTGGACTAATATACAAATTTATAGTCTGATTACTCCAACATACATACACTATACACTTAGTATACACTTAGTCAGACTGTACTGGACCTCCCCAGTAGTAGGAGATGATGTATAAACTGCAGCACTGTTGCTGGAAATCATCAGGAGCCATGCTCGATCTACTTTGTATCACGATTAACATGTACAGCAGGTACACAACATACAGAACCACAGCACGATCCATCTCACCGCACACTGCTGTTTTTTTCTGTGATGTAAAGGTCAACAGGAAACTGATTCGATGCTCACTACCTTATCGATTTTCTCCTCCGCATGTATACACATATTTGTCCGATTGCGTGTCTTAGACGTACCATGTCCTTAGCTCGATTAAACTGTGCATGTACTGAGTGAAAGTTTTTACCACATAGAGAGAGTTACATGCTCCATATGCAGGTCGTGTTGCTTCAATCCTCATTTTGTCTTTAACTCTGAGCTCTAAATGACATTGAGAGAGGACTCCAGATCATGCATGCATCATTCACGTTTCCCCCGTAGCTTCAACATCCTTTCCATAAAAAACAATGTTCTCATACGAGCATTAAAACACACTGTGTCATCTTGTAAAAACATATCCAGTCACATGCCTTTAAACACACAAAGACATGCCCTCATAACACACTTAAAAGACATCATGTCAAACGCCAACATGTCCTCTGCTACAGTTTCATTTTAAGGCCCTTTAGCTGTCCCTTTGCTTTATTTTCCGCTTTCCTGGACATTCACTCATACCCTTTTATCCCACCTAGCTCTAAGTGTTGATACAGATTGCTTGCAATGCTGTGCTATTTTAACCGCGAGATCTGCACAGCGCTTTGCTGCTAAATGTCACTATACCTGAATCTGACGTATCCACAAACAGACGGTTACAGTTTTTTTCCGCCGCCGGTTCAGCATCGGCTTTCTCGTCATGCTCCGCGCTTGTTGACTGAACAGAGTCTGCTCTGCCCATTTGCAGCGCCTAATGAGCGAGCACCCATTTTCACCATCGGAGACATTTTATTGGCGGGGCATGTATTTTCAATATTGTATGATCATGCTAATTCAACTGTGGGGGAGCCAACATTGGAATGGCGATTAAAATATGATTCATTGTACAGCCCTACAATGACATACTTCTGCTTACAATCATTATGCTATGATTCCGTTCAACAAAACTTTTTCTTCCCCCTCTCTCTCTCTCTCCCTCTCTCTCGTCACTTGAAGGAAAACAACAGTTCCCCTTTACTTGCGCTCTCCAGATATTAATTTGGCTTAATTTAATTTGGAAAACATTTCCAGCAAGTTTTCCTGCCACAACCTTTGAAGTGACAATATGAAATAATAAACCCCATTAAATATAAATCACAGGAGCGATGTCAGCAGTGTTATGATTCCTATTTGATTTTTTCGAGAGAGAACACATGTGATCACTCTCTTTTCCATTTCCCCCACCCTCTATCCCACTATTTCACCTTTAATTGAATATGTTTCTGTTGTTGTTGCCAACCAATCCGACCCCCATCCCACTCCCCCCCCCACCATCTACTTCCTCAAGCACGTAATGCATGCAGTAAATAATTCAAATGAAATTAATTTTACAGCACCTTGTTTCCACTAAGCATGCCAACATCTGTTGTCGAGTCACAAGTTTACATTGTTGGTCATTACTTTCCACAATGAGCAAAATGTTTTATTAAAGCCCCGTGGGAGTCCCCCTTGGATCAGGCAGAGACGATGGTGCTACTGACTGAACCCTCCCTGAACTCTGACAATCAAAGATTGGCTGCAGCTCTAGTGGGGCTTGACTACTGTCTCGCTTCCCAAAACGGGCTGGGACTTAATGTGATTGAGGTAATGGACAGTCTCAGTCCTTCAGGAAATTGCTGACCGTAATGAAACGGAGCTTTGCTGACTTTTTTAGAAGTGACGTAGTGCTTTTGTTCTGTTCAAAAGAGCAAATTTCCACCGTGCTGTTGTTTCACAAAGGCCCATTACACTGTGATATATAGGCCTTTTATTCTGTTGTTTCTAATTACCATAGTGCAAATACTGACAGCACAATGTGAAATGATAATCCTCAAGTTAAATCATCAACCATTTTATCTACAGTCAGTATGCAACATGCGGTATGCCTTATATTGCTTTTTAATGATGCTTTTCTTATAGCTATATTAGCCCAAAATTAAAAGGAGTGCTTGGTGAAGTTAATTATATTCACTGTGGCAGATCGAGGGACCTGCATGTACTTATATGATACATTTATTAGAAAGATGTGTGGGTAAGTCCCACGGTGCAGCGTTAAACAGCACACCCCCCCCACCCCCCACCCCGTCATATTTCCCATGGATAGCTCAGGAAGTAGGCTGTTTATTTGCATTGCTCCACATGTATACAGCTCTGCACTCGTTTGCCTTTAAAGAAATTTTCACTATATACTCATCAATTTTAGTGCTCATGGGGGGAGGAAAAATAAACAGACTGCTATACTTAGATCATTAAGACACAGTCAAAAGCAAACACACAGACAATCATCGGCTGTGGTTAAATTGTGAATGTGCTCTTTAAATCCCACACTGACACCTCAATGACAGTTTGTATTAGTTATAGTTGCAAGGGGATCTTTAAACAGCAACGTCTCCACAGTCTGGGGCTTTAACAGAGCGGAAGAACGCGGGGACAGACAGTCTAAGGGTGTTTCTGGAAGCACCTTCTCTCTGTGGACTTGGCTGTGAAACGTGACGGGACCCAGGACACACCCCTGAGGAGCTCTGAAGTGGTTGTAGCCACCAAGGGGCCCTGATAGCCCTGCTGCTTCTGCACTCAATCGGCCCTCGAGCAGGTGACAGTGACTTGTCCATACTCTGGGCCTTTGCCAGGAACAGATGTGCTTAGTCAAATGACTAATTGAAAACCTAAAACAAAATCAGCAGCTTGGCTATTTGGCCTGCATAACAACAGCCGTGTGCTGATAAAGGGAGTGAGAGAAAACACACACACACACCCCTCTCATCAGCGGCGCCATTAACAATCATGAGCAAAGATGAAAACAACGCTTGGTTTATTCGGCAAATGAAAGCACATAACTAGATGCTGTCCCTGGAGTCCATTTCCAATTTTAATAATACATCAAGGAGCATAGCTGCAGCAAATGCTACTACACTGAGAGCCAAAGCATACCAAACTACTTACAGCTCCAGCATCGGGAGACAACTCCCAGAGCAAAGAATTTAGCAAATGCATAAAGGTACACAACATGATAGCTATTAGCTAAATTAAAAGAGCCATTACCAGGGTAGTGTGTGGAATCACTTGCCAGTTAAAGACTACAAACTAAAATTTTCCATTTTAGGAAAAAATAAATAAAAAATGTCAGCATGTTTGTTTTTCACCTCCTCATCTCTTTCCATCTTGATCGTGAAAATCATGCAGCCTGAGCTCGCCTCAAATTATGTGCATGAATAATAAAATACCTTCTAATTAAAAACAGTTGTTAAATATGCAAAAATCTAATGATAATGAGATTGTGCAATACCTCGGAGTAAAGCATATTATAAATTACTTAGAAGTGCAAGTCAGCTTGACCCAAACATTGCATGTTGAAGGCTACTCGCAATATTATGTCTGCGGCATATGGAGTGGGGGGTGCAGTAAACTGTGCTTAGGTCTGTCTCAAACGGTTTGTGTACATACATTCACACATATGTTTGCGGATGTGTGCGTCTGGTAGTGTGTGCGTGTGTGTATGCATTAACATATGTGTCTGGGCATTAGTGGGGGCTTAATTATATGCATATATGCAAATGCATATTGTGTCTGCATCACTGATTCTTTTGGGAAAACGTCAGAGCTAAAGCAACTTGAGATGGCGCACAGTACAATGAGTGTTCTTTTATCTTAAGCACACGTTTCAAAAAAAATCTAAATGAATAGCGCGGTCAATTTGTCTTTTATAACGTGTATAAAACGTGCACTGCCTATTCTAAATCGATTATAGACACTGCACATTTAAAAAATATATATATATTTTTGTGATCATAACACTATTTTACTGCTATAACTGTTTCTGGAGGTTGTATCTTTACACTGTATTGTTAGGTGGGATCGAGTGGCTATTATTTGCATGCATTTGATTTTTATTTCATTTTTTATTTGGCATGGCAGCAAAGCAAATAAATCATCATACCACTCAACACATTTCAGTCTCTTTTTTTTTTCCTCTCTCTCGGCGTTGCTTTGTGTTTGCTTCACATCATCAATCACAGCATTTTTCTGTTGTCCTCTGATTGAGTTGTTTTCATAGCCACACGTGAAAAAGCCTTCGCGTTGCTTAAAGCTGTAAATAAAAATAGAATCTCACAACATATGTTTACACGAGGCTTTAAAGAGGTAGGTAGCAAATCAAGAAATGTAGATCCATAAAAATGTGAAACAACAACAACAACAACAACAAAAAAACAATGATGGAAGAAAATCTTAAGTTGGCTTATTGTTATTCTGCTACTGAGAGTCAGGTCCAATTTGCTTTGAGTGTGAAATAAATAATGATTTGCATTTGCAGAGAATTTTTACCCAGGTTTTTGTGAATAAAATAAAGAGAAAATACATTGTATTCAGGGCAGTAGATTACATGGTTTGTATCCAGTCTGACATGCTGTTCTTTATAGTGGCACATAGTTATTATATTAAGATGCTTTATTGAATCATATTTATGGAGATGAGAGTAAATTGAAGGCAATAATATTCCTTCCACATGCAGAATAGAGCCAGAATTTAATATTCAGCAAAATAAGACTTCACTCTGATTGAAAGGTTCACACTGCACATGGTCAAACATGATTGCTTCATTCTGGGCCAGCCAGCACCGAACAATGTGCATATTTCACTTCCAGTCACCAGGCCGCCGCCGTGTTTATTAAAATTTTAACAAGACGCTGGGCTTCACAGGTTCATCACCTATTAAAAGCTACCAAACAAATCAGCTGTCATCTCGCCTTACATGTTTCTGGTCCCCGCATGTCCCTGACCTTCCTTCCTGGCATCTGGAGCATGCTGCCATTTTAGATGACTTTCCAGTAAGTCTTTATGGCCAAATAAATACCAGCATGTGATGCTATCCATCACACATTATAATCCTGATTGTTTTTATGTTTCCACCATAAACAAACACTAGATTATGAGGGAAGAGTATAAATTAAGTGGCACTATATGAGAAGGCAATGCAGTTTGTTAAAAACAGCATTTAGATTAATGAATCAAGCACACAAATCAATGAAACAAAGTGCAGTGAAGAACAAGAACCTCGAATGCAGAGAGAAAGCTATTTCACTTTACTATCCTAACATCTCTGTATATGTGGAGTGTTTATGCCACATTTAACCTTCTTGTTTTCATCGTGGGAAATCGTTGCGGCTTCCTTCGGTTTCGTCACGATTGTCCTCGCACAGTTGTTCCAGTGACTTGGTTTACCTTATCAAACAAAGTAAATACACCATTGATGTGAAAATCTGACACAACAATGTGGTGACGTCAAACGGGCTCATCCAGAGTCAACTGTGAGACTAGAGGCCCCTTTGATGTCAGAAATGCAAGGCAGCATGTGAGACAAGAGCCTTTGGGTGAGGTAAGATGAAATGCTTGCATAGGTTGGCGCGGTACATAGAGTAGGTACAGAGGTATGTGTTGTGTGTGTGTGTGTGTGAGAGAAAGAGCGAGACAAAGACAAAGGAAATAAAATCAGTGGCCCTTTGTGATTAAATGAATTTAGATGTGTGTGTGTGTGTGTGTGTGTGTGTGTACGTGCGCAAAACTCATTTTCTGCGGCTCTCGGCTTACATCCTTCACTCAGCGGATGAAGTGAGTGAGAACGTGGCAGTTCTTTGGCAAATAAAATCGGGGGTTCATGCAAAGCTAGTATTAATTTGGCTTTTCCAATGGAATGAAATGTTGTTGTTTTGGGAGGAAATTGCCCTGAGCAGTAATGAATTTCCCCCCTCTGTGCTGTGTGGCACCATAATTTAGCAGTGCGATAGATCACATAAGCTGACAATTTGAGTGTGCATATATTCTAATAGAAAGCTGATAAATATTAAATGTGCAACATTTAAAAGGGGCTCATTTTCCCAGCTTTTAGTGGAGAGAGACTAACATTTTTCATAATGGCTGCTGGCAACATGAGAAGCAGGGAAAAAAAAACACACACACACACACAACAAGCCTTATTGAGGCCATGTATTGTGTTTATTTATCCAAATTAGTCTGTTGAGCAAAATAGATATCAGAGAAGCGGTGAGTAGTAAGTTTTGCAAAGCTCAGAGCTCTCTGGCATATGACAATACCCGCTGCTGCATTTCAAAGGATCGATCACCCATCATCACAAACCCATGGTAATTCTGCCTTTTCCTCTTGTGTTGAAATGTTTACACGGCCACACTCTTGTTGTCGTTGTGATCAGTTCTTGCTTTGGTATGAAGTTATAGTCAAAAATATGCCAGTGAGTTTTGCTAAAACAGTGAAAACTCGGTTGTCTCTAAGCAAAATAACATGGTGCCTTCAAAATATGTCACACTCCTTTTTGTGTCGTTTGAAAATTAGTTTTAGAAACCGGGATGCATTTGGAACGCTTTGATGTGATGGCATGTTTCTTTTTCTTGTCATCTTCATGGTTAAACATATTTACAAATCAACTTTCCGGATGAACAGCTGGAGTGTCAAAAACAAAGTAATCAAAGCAGCTGCGGGAGCTTTGGTGTTTCTGTCTTATTTAAACTAATTTCTCACAAATGAGTGATGTTCTACACAGTTGTGTTTTACAACTAGCACTTCACACAGCCTATTTAAGATGGGAATATTACACCTTTAGTCTCACTGGCTGTCTATGTATAAAGCAGGTAGTTTAGCTATTTTGAAAAAATAACTTATTTTTGAAAATAACCTTTCATATATCACTAAAATGGACCCTTGGTGACTATCTATATAATACGTACCCGCTGTGCACATTTTAAAAGTGAAAAATACAATGCTAGTTTTGACTGTGACATGCATCGCGTAAACTATAACAAAACTGAGGACTGAATTCTATGTCTGCAGATATTATCTGCCCTTCATGCAGTTACACAAGCAGTTGTGGATGACAAATGGCAAGAGTCAACTTCTGTAATCTTTTTTGGTGTAATATAAATAAATGAATTAACTGGTTAAAGTTAAGACCATTGTGTTGTTGATGTGTTGGCATGGAGGGTCAGTTGAGGTAAAAAAAAAAAAAATCGAATGACGTAATGATCTATCGACCTTCTTATTATATTAAAGGGGACATATTATGCAAAATCAACGTTTTAATCATTTAAATCCTTATATTTGGGACTCTGGAGGTCCTATCAGTCGACCAAGTGTGAAAAAAGATGACTCACTCGTGTTTTTGTGGTCCTCCTTAGTCTAAGTACAGGACATAAAACACGCAATGTTGACTTCCGCGCCCATTTGGACGTCACAATGCGCTAAATTCCTGGAATTGTTGTCTCGCGGAGCTCCGCTTTGTCCGTAAAACACACGTGAGTGCTGGCGAGGGCAACGGTATCTGAAAACCGGAAGTCAGCAAAAAGTTCTATTCTTGGCTCCACAGTGCAGCACAGAGCTCTACACAAACTTCCAGCCTCAGAGGATTTATCTGTCCAGTGGATACATGTTATATATGATGACAATGTGCCTGCTAGAGCCTGCAAATGATCACTTTTCCAAATGCTAACTGCTGTTAGCTCGCAGTAGCCTCTGTGGTTGATGTCATTTCCTTTCCCTTAAGTTTCATTTTACTTGGGTTACTGGGGTAAACACTGTTTTATAAAATTATGATGTACAAATAAGCAGATCATTACAGTATTGCTTGCATTATACTGAATACCAGCAAATATGATTAGTAATGAATAAGTATTTATAAATAATGAACACAAAGGCAATTGTCTTCTTTCTCGTGTTTGCTTTTCAGTGTTGGGGGGCTAACGCCACTGTAAAGGCGTCAAGACTGAAGTGAATGCAAAATTTGGTCGAAAAAAACACACACACATAAACACAGACCATGCTTCATATGTCTTTGCTCAAATAGCCCTCTCTCGCCTTTGGGTATTCAGGGCCAGGATGTGCACATTCTGATAAAGCATTTGTCAAATATTACCATCTCTTTTTTTCTCTCTGTTCCTCATCTCCACCTCTTCCATCTCCATTTACAGCGGCAATAGCTCTCGGCCACACAAACCACTGTGCCTGTGTAGCTCTAAATGGCACCTAATTCCAGATTACACAAACCTATGGGCGAGATGATATTTCTTTTGTCTGGACCAAGAATAGAGACCTGTGAGCTCCTGCAAGCATCATTTAGCCTGGCTAAATTACCATGACAAGAAGATGAGCAAACGAACAGTGCCTTGGCTTATCTGCGAGAGTTGCACTTAAAAGGGCTTTAATGGAACCGGTTATTAGGAGGATCTCTTCACCGTCTGCTCCGGGTGCCACCTGATTATTCTTGTTATAAATGCTCATCCTTTCTTTGACAGAGTTGGTCACTATCCCCATCCCCAACACTGTACTCTCTCTTTCTCTCTCTATCTCGCTGTCTCATATAGTGTTGAGAAGGTCAATAGACTACTCTTCACAGCTCTTGAACCTTTTACATATTGCTTAATTAGGCCAGGCTGCATGTAAAAGTGGAGCTGATAAGTGCACACACACACACACACACACACACACACACACACACACACACACACACACACACACACACACACACACACTAAGAATACATTCACACAATACACTGTGTTCACTAAGTCTGAGTTTCTCTCAAGTAAAGGCAGACTCTAGGTGATTGTCTAGTGGTTCATCTTTCATTTTTTAAACCTGTCTAAAAAGCTGTCCGTCTGCACTTCCTTCAGCTGGCACTCAACATATGACATATCAGAAACGTTGCTGACAACACATTGCTCATTTTTGGTGTCAGCAAGGGGAGGAAGGATGGAGAGATTCGGGCAGCAGTGGAGAAAATGGGGGAAAAGGGCCATTAGAGTCGTTGACATGTTGTTCACGGTTGAAATCCTAAAGTTGTTCTACCGAGAACCAGTCGATTCAAGTACTAATTAGCAATCAGAAGAGTGTCAAGGCTTCACCAGTAATTGTGTATGTGCATGTGTGTGAAGTTACCCGCAGATGACCTAGTGTAGCTACTGTTCCTCCATTTGCCTCCCCTCACATGTAATGCAACCACCGCTGCAGTATAAGTTCTAAATATTCAGCTGGAAAGTGTTAAAGGAAAGTTTATCTGATCTATTTAAAGGCTGTCTTTTTTTTGTTTTTTTTTACACTTCCATCACCAAACCACCACCACTTCACTATATAACCATTTGGGAAATTATATGCCCTTGCTGCACTGTCCAAGCTATTGTGTTTGAAGAAACCAGTGGAAAAGAAAATTGTTTTCACTCAGGTCACAATTTTCAGTAATTTGTCCAAGACACATCAAGTGGCCAGTGTCAGACAATGCACTGGATTTCTGACAGAAAGCTTTAATTTAAGCTGTCTCCAAGGAGGGGCTGAGAGGCTGTGCAAGTTTCCATAAGGTTGGAGATGTAAACACATATTACCACAGTCACCTCTCTGACCTCAGAATGAAGCCACTCAGGCTCATGGGAAAAATACAAAAAAGATTTGGACCACTTCATTTTTGTGGCATATTTATGACCCTCCTTATGTCACTATCAAATTAAAATGAATTTTGGATGTGCAGTGGTATACTATCTGTAACTTTTGCTCGTTTCTGCTGTCGTACTGATGTTTCAACTGAAACACTTATCCTGACAGTGTAGAACCCCAAAGACCACTGAGATCTCTGTGGCCCATCAGCAGGGTGGTGATAGCGACATGGGGAGCTAATTCATTTATGTGACTGATAGCAGTGACTTGTGCTTCCAGACAGGACCAGCAGGAGAATTTTGGGGCGGATAAGGAGAATTTAGAGATGAGGATTAGGCTGGAGGAGTCTGCCAATAATTTGGTAATCATACATTTTAAGTGGAGTGAAGCACTTTGATGGCCACTCGAAGTGCCTTATACAAGTAAGACATCACACAGTATTGCACTTGCCTCACTTTAACAGTTACAATAGTGATAATTTGGACAGTTAGAAATGATGCCAAATTGTTTTTTTTATTGTCATATATTTTGTGCACACATGAATTTGGAAAACTCAGCAATAGGTTCTGGGGCAAACGTTGTGCACAGAGGGTTCAAGGCACTGTGGAAAACAGGTATTGAGTAAGGTAAATGTAATTATGTTTTCTCTTAAACAATCTTGCTCTTAAACCCAAAAAACTTTAGCCCTTTAGGTTTTTTTGTTACTATGGTTGTGTGTTTTTTGCTGCACAATGCATGCAGGTTTTTCATCTCACGGCCATTAGCATAACCGCTAGAATTAATGTTTGTTGCAGTCATAACTTTTTAAAGCTTGGGACGGGCCACAATATAATTTACGTCATCAACCAGATCATTTAAACGATTGACTTAAAGACAGACCTAAAAACAGATGCAAGTGAGTAACCGCCATGACATTATCACTGAGCACTATGGCGTTGTTTAGTTTTTGTTTTCTTTCAGTCACAATGCATGGCCGTTTGATGCAGGGTTGAAAACCACCTCTTTTTAGAGGCTTCACACAGCTTTTAAACATTGCAGATTAATCTTACTGTGAATGAGGTTTTGGTAAAGGCACACATGACTGTAATAAAACACATTGTTTCATAATGTTGTGCTGTGAGCCAGGTTTCGCCCCAGCAGCGCACCCTTAATGAAGACAGCTCAGGGGAGATGGTGATGAGAGGGGACAGGGTGATAAAGGTGAGGATCTACATAGTTGGGAGCAATGGGAAGGAAACACAATGCAGCCCATCTGTCTTATCAACTTTCTTTTGCTTTGTAATAAAGCAAAACAATGTAGGTAATTGTTTTATTTTGGTTGATATCATAGGACAGAACATGGCAAAATTACTTAAGAGCTGGCAAGCAGACAGCCGGCGAGGCAGCCAGACACACTCTCACTAAGTGCGAGTTAAAGAGACGGCACAAAAGGTTGCTTTACAAAGCCTTTGCTGTTTCAGGCATGTGTGTCTTTTGCTTTATTTATGGACCTGCTGTTTTAGGGCATTTTAGATTACACTGTACTGGGGATATCTCATTCCATGTCTCGCAGTGTGCAGCTCAATAAAGCTGCGAATGAGCCCCTCTCATTGGCCTGAGGTGCAATAACCACCAATCAGGTGATTTGGAGCCGTTTCAGAACACAGGTACATTAAACTGGCTTTGCATCAAGTTAATATGCGGGGTCTGTTTGGAAACACTGGCCTGATAGCATGATTCTCTTCTGATGGCCTTTAGAAAAAAACATAAATATATATTCTGGTAATGACCGTGATGTCGTCAAGAGAGTGGGCCGATGCTGTGGTTAAATGCATGAATGCATGCTAGTATTATTTACAGTATGTGTCGGATCTATGGTGGCAATTATGCTTTCATTTCCACTCAGCTGCACAGTGTGTGGTACTAAGCGTCAACCAAGTCATTAACTTGGAGTTTGGACTAAGGAGTAGCAGAGTCCTATGTGTTTGTTTATGAATGCTTTTTCTGGGGTTTATGGTCTGTATTGGAATAAGACAGTTGGTTCAGAACAGAGCATATTACTATGAGTGTGTGTTTGTTTTTCTATCCATGCGAGGACCAACAGAGGGCCACTTTCATTTTCTGTTTATGTTGTGCATTAGGATGGGCAATAAATATGTATTTCAAATACAAAATATTATGTTATTGAAATGATGTAAATCAAACTACTTCAATGTTGGATTTTTTTTTAAATACTATAAAATACTTTACTTAAAACAAAGTTATGACATCATAAGAACATAAAACGGACAGGATGATGATTCAGTGCAAGGTGAGTGACTTAATGTAGCTAGTTTATTTTAATAAGGCATTTATATCGCTTTAGTTCTTTAAAAGTTCCTGTTCAGTCAAACGTTAGGTGTTCTTTTTAGAAGCTATAACCTAAAGCTTCTGAAAAGAACATTTAATCCGTGAACGTTGGCTGCTAACTCTCAGCGTTAGCTTCATGTTAGCTCGTCCCTTTCTGTTTGATTTACGTCTGCTGTGTAAAACTCACGTTCCAAAGTTGTTATCGCTATGTCACTTTTTTTCTTCTTTTTTTTTTGGCTTCAAGCGTCTTCCTCTCTTGCGGGCGCCACAGCGGATGATCCGCATATTTGATTTGGTAGAGAGTTTTACTCCGGATGCCTTTCCTGGCACCACAGTGCATGCAAGTCTTTAATCTGGGCTTGGGACCAACACTAGGATTTCACTGGATGTTCATCCTGAGGCTCAGGTCAATTCAGAGTGTCCAATTAATAATGAGCAATGAGGATTGGTAACTTGCTCCAGGTTACCCCAGCCCTTCACCTGGCAGGGATTCAAACTGGCAACCTTCTGGTTAGTTTGTGACATGCATAAGCATTTTGGCAAGCAATGCCATACTCCACAACTTGCACTTGCACCACTTGGTGGAAGTATTTTTTTTAGTATAGTATTTTTTTTTAGGTTATTTTGATACATTTCTTAGGGTATTTGGTGTTTTTGTACATGCATGCCAATGTTACAATAAACCACGTGGTTGTAACAGTGAAGGTAAGATGTAAGGTTAAGGCAATGTCGTTCAGTATTGTACAACAAATTTGGCTGCACGTGTGTTGTTTGTCCTCACATGTATTTCAGTGTAAGCTGATGTGTTTGCACCTGAGGAGGTGGAAGTAACTTGTCGACCTTCCCTGAATTTGTATTTGCATGTATTTTTACATAATTTTGTGTACGTGTAATGTCAACGTGTTCATGCATATGTATTCATGTCTCTCTCTCTGTGTTTACAGTATGTGTGTGTGTGTGTTGCATTGTGTTGGTTGAGCTCCTTGGAGGACGTGACCTGTGCGGGTAAGGACAGTGTTTAGGGAGGCGAAATTGGGAGGAGGCCAGCCTTCTCATTAGCAGGGCAGATGTGAGGTCGCTCTGACCAGATTGCTAGCCACTTCCTAAAAAAAACAGCTCACCAATGACCTGGCGTGAGACTAATGGCGGGGGGAGGTGGGCAATGAAAATGTCCTGTGTTCCTGACATATTGTAAGTAGCGACCAAGCAGGGGAAAGCCAGCGAATTTAACCCACATCAGAGGCCACTGGACGCTGCTCCCCTCCCTGCATTCACAACAACATCCTTGTACAAGAACGATGGTCAAAAATAACACAAGCGGAAAACTGCAATGAGCTGCTACTTTATCCCTTCTGGACCCCTCCTGGGACGATTAGCAATCCAAACTGAAAGAGAACGAGACAGAAGGAGAAGGGAGGGAGTGAAGGTGGGTGAAGGAGAGAAGAAAGGACAGGCATGGAACCAATTTCACCACAATTTCCATCCCTTTAGAGATGCTTGTTCCTGATATGATGAGGAGGCCATTAGAACAACAGATTAAGTAATTACAGACCGAAGGCCAAATCACCGTCTCTTGCTCCTTTTCTTCTCCTTCTCTCTAATCGCAAATTCGAGATTGCTGCCATTTTCTGTAACATGTGAGGTAAGATCTTTATTAGGGACTACAACTGGCGGCCAGTGAAATACAGTATGAAATACAGGCACTGCACTTTTTAAAGTAATTAATTAATCATGTTTGGAGCCTTCTGTTCTTTAATATTGTAATCATAAAAGATAGCATGTGTAGCCATGTTTGAAGCTGTGTTTGAATTTAATCTGTGGGAGTCAAGGCAGTTTAGTGACCAATAATTAAATACATCATCAATGAGTCACTTTGAAATGGCTGTGGGCAAAAAGATAAATGTCTTTATGTCTGTGCATTAAAGCCACTCACTCAAGCTGTCAGACAAAGTGGTTTTGTCTCCTTACAGTGCTTTTTTCCCCCTCTCTCTCTCTCTCTCTCTCTCTCTCTCTGTGTGTGTGTGACCAGCTCGAATCGCGTAGACAGGTCACACCGTCAAGCAGGGAGCAAGTGCGTAGAAAGAGGGGTCAAGGGCGAATAAATTGCTCAAACGTTCTTTTTGAGATGACAAACACGTGCTCCTGCCAGAAGGGAACCATTAAAAATAATTTACACAAGCTTTATGTTGGCTGAGCTCTTTTTGATGCAGTGTTTCCCCTGGCAATTATGGCTATGGCGCAGCTCCAGCCATATGGCCAGCCGGGCAGTGGGCCGTGAGGCTCAGGAATACCTGGGTGGTTAATTAAGAGCTGTTGCCAGGGCCATAGGTGGCCAGTCTCAGATCTTCCACACCCCCACTATACCACCGCAACCACCAACATCATCACTTCTACCTCAACAAACACTCTCGCTTCCCTCCTCGAGCAGACCGTCCACTGTGACCTACTGTTGTCCCTACTCGCTCCCAAGCAGCAGCCACTGGGGACCGGGAGAGGCCACCGGTAATTATTTGAGATAACATCCTCCGAGTTGAGGTGGGATATGTGAGACAGAAGAAAAAAACTATGTGGTGTGTTGTGCCTGTCTTTTTCTGTTCCTGGATGTGCACGTGCACATAATGTGTGTGTGTGTGTGTGTGTTGCAGAGCAAAAAAGGTCAACATTTCCACTATTCTTTCAGAGTGAGCCTAATGTTTCTTTAGAATGGAGAACAACGGAGTCGTGCTTTTCATAAATACCTCATTCTGTATTCAGACGTTTACTGTATTCTAACCCTCGGTCACCAAACCAATTTGAATGAAGCATTTCGCACTTGTCTGGGGCACTACCTTCGCTTTGATTGACATGTACCTTCTTCAGAGAATTTGGATATGAGGCATTCAGGAATTTAAAGAAATAAGGAAAATATATATTGTAGTAAAATAACACTGTAATGTCCTATATGTTCAGAATATCATAAATAATGTTGGTAAAATAAATAGTATAATAATATTCAGAATGCAAACTGTACAGTTTATAGCCTGGTGGCATCATTTCCATAATTGTTGTATATTGCGTCATCAAAGGAAAACGCAGACAAACAACAACAATAATTTACTTCCACAAAAATGTTTAAATCATGGCAAGTTGAATGCAAAATAATTTTATCTATTGACCCCAACATGCTATCATGGTTCTTGTTGTCATAACATATAGCTTTGACCTTGGCTGAGGTCCCCACAAGCACCCCTGTCTATACATATTGATATTCATAAAAGCACTATCACTCTATCAATCTACAAGACAGAGATCTAATACAGTATAATGAAGCAATAATGAGGAATTTTTCTCTTGTTAAAATGTCATTTGTGTAATGAATAAAAGATGATGGGTTCAGCTGTCTCTGCTTTGTTCTCAATCAGTCTTTTTTTCTCCCTCCTCCATAGCCTGTTCACTAACAATAGCGTCATTGGCAGACATTGTCCCAATAATCAGCCAAAATTGCTTCATGTTTCCACTGTATAAACAATCATTAGGATGTTGTTTTGTTCATTCGCTTCGCCTCAGTCTTTCATTTGTGAACAGTGGCTGCAATGAAAACACTGACAGCGACTAATCGGAATCTGTGATAGTTCAGAGTGTCCTGATTGTGACAGCAGAGCAAGGCAAATACGGCATATACATCACTGTCTGTGCTTGTGCCACTCTATATATGTGTGTGTGTATGTGTGTCAGGAACCCCCCCTGCTGACTCTCCACCTCATCTCAATATTATACTTTATGGGAAATTTAAATGGGTACACGATTATCTTTACACGGACCCGGGGAGGGAAATGGGATCTCACCCTTCACTGTGACAAAAGAAGAGAGGGAAATGTTATGGTACACATTATAAATGATTTATCGGTGCAGCGTATGGCATCTTTTCCTTGATAACCTCTCCTGTATGCTTTTTTACGCGCTCGCTTTTCAACTGAGATTCCGCGAGGTCCCAATGGTGCCGTGTTCTCTGCTTGTATCTCTCCAAACAATAAAACAGCATTATCTGTCTGCTCTCTCCGTTTTCAGGTGTTAACACTGACCTGGTGTCTCATGCTAAAAAGATCCCACCGAGTGAATGACGGGTGATATACTTGATGTTGAATAATTGGTCATTTTGGTTGCAGGCGCCCCCCCGTTTCGCATGACGAGGATAAAGAAGGCCGTCTGAATATGGTGATGCAGTATTTGTCTCTGTGTGCATCCGCGGTGTGTGTATGTGTTGCAGAGGGTGTCTCCTGAGTCAGGGATTATTGCTGATAGATTATTTCTTCAGCCCCCTCGTTATCACAGGATCAAACAGACATGTGACCCGCACTTCATCACTCCATTCATCCTCCTCTTAAACTGAGCTCTGGAGACCTGCAGGGAAGGCTGCTGGAACCAAATATATATGACTGAGCTGAGACCCGGGGTCCATAATACTGCTGCACTGGGACCCTTTTGCATAATTGTAAACCCCTGCCAGAGCTGTGTGGAGTATATCTTTACCCGCATTATGAATTTGTTTTTACAGCTGAGAAAACCCTGTTTGTAAATGAGACATGCGGGTGATTTAAATAACATTTTCATTTATCTGTATCTTTCCGTTTGCAGTGAGATCAAAACACTGGAGGTTTTTAAAAGAGATAGCTTTAAAAAGAAAAAAAACAAAACATTATCCTTGTCACTGCCACACTGTTCTGGCCTCCTCTGTTCAGGCTCATGTTCCAGTCTTTGTTATTATGTGATATTTTCGTCACCTGTCCTCATTACTAGTTGAAGGACAGGCCCTTTGATGCTCATTAGTGAGTGCCCCTGTGTCAGCAATGCAGACTAGTCATAGAGAGGTGGTGTGCGCCGCAGCTATGAGAGGCTGTGATGTCAGCCAACCTGTGTATACCATGACAGTGGTGACACCCAGCCGGTCCTCCTTTTGTCAGCAGCCCGTAACGAGGTCATCACTGTCCCTGAGACAGGGGTTACCCTTACATTTGACCCCTGTCCCTCCCCACGCTGTAATGTCATCAACTACTCCCGTCACCTGCCCAGCAGTGTTCCCGCGCTGCTCTCCCTCATTGGCTGGTGGCATGCCGAGCTGTCAAGCAAGTGGGCAGTGTGTGTGGAAATCAAGGTGGGTTGATGTCTTTTAATGAGACAGACGTAGAGCCCCGCTAATGTCCCCGCCTTCGTTAGGCAGGACCCAGCTGCAGCCTGTCAGCGCTCTTGTTATAAGCTCAGGCCTGGTCCGACAGCCAAGCAGGGCAATACGGTTGTCGCTCTGTCTATCAGTTGGTCATCTCTCCCCTTGGCGGACCTTAGTCTCCAGGGTGGAAAGCAAGCTCTGTCTGCCTGATGGCGTAGTACAGTGTGTCAGTGTTGTACTCCGTGTGCTGCTCTCCCTGGATCCTGGGAGGCGGTTGGCTAATGATCCACCGACAGAGCTTTGGGGCGCTCGGCGGCATTTTGTTTCCTGATTAGAATGCAGCAGCGGCCTTTGTCAACAGCAATGTCAGCCGCTGTAAGGACAAAGCATTGTTACCAAGAGCATAATTAAATCTGTTTCCTGCGAATCTGCCACCTGTGTTGACCATGCAGTCAGGGATTCAGTTTTTTTTTCACTTCACACTCTGTGTTTTGTGTTTATTCATGTCCTCCACCTCCCTCCCTCTTTGGTGCTGATATACCATTTAATAGGGAGTGGGCTCCTATATAACAGAGAGTGGATGGCATTTTGTTTTTGTAAGGATAGTAAATAAAAATGAGAAAACCTTTTATTTTCTTGCTTAACTCTTTCGCAGAGCAATATGAAAGCAGTTATTTATATATAAAGTACCATTTTATATTCATATTCCTATCAATTCATATTATTCTAATATAAATTGGTGTTAATATATATTACATAAACCACACATTCACATAACATTTTATTATTAAATTAATGTGCACGCATATTTTATTGATCTTCTTATAAAAGACTACTGTTATCCGTCTCATCAAATACACAGTGACATGTAAGCCAGAGCTAACGAAACCATTAAAAGCAACAGCAGTCCCTGGGATATGGACTGGTCAGAAATTAATTGGCCCCATGGCTGTTTGAAAGCGCAAAGAAAACAACTCCATGGAGTGTATCAGGATTTCCCACATAAAATACGTCAATTTTCCCCGCTCAAGCCAGTCGAGCAGTAATGACCCCGTCGCACTGAAGAGTGGTGTGACAACACAAATGACACTACACTGTGTGCTAATGACATGGGATGTAGTCGGTGGGTAAACATGGCAATTAAACAACAGTCCCAGACTGAGTGGGGCACACAGTGAACCTTCATAGACCTCATTGTGTCTTTGTCTTAGCACTCCCTCTCTTATTCTGTTTCAGTCTCTCTCTCTCTCTCTCTCTCTCTCTCTCTCTCTCTCTCTCTCTCTCTCTCTCTCCCTCTCCCTCTCTCTGCGAGACATTTGCATGCTGGAGGCATAATTGGCTGGTCTCATGGTGGCGGTGGCAGTATTCCTAGAACGAGGACATCTCAATGCACCTCACAAGTCCTCACTGTCACAAGGCTCGCTACTGAAAGCCGCACTGACACAAACACAGCAACACAGAAAGCTCCCACAATGGCAGCCATGTCTGCTCCCACTCACACTACACCCTGTGACAAGAAGGAGCTGAACTAAGCACATTTCTCTTCCACAACCCCCCCCCCCCTCCCTCCCCTGTCCCCCTTTGCAGTTTCCAAAGTTCAGGATTACCATCAGCATGCAGGAGCTCTGCTGGAGAAGTTTTTTGCTTGGAGTTTAGAGGGTGACAGCCTCGCTGTGGCACTTCGCTGGAGGAAAAACTCGTGTTGAGTTCGGATATGTCGGCACACTTGAACATGCAGTAACTTATACTGTAAGTGGCACATTTTGTTATGCATGATGGACTGAATTCAAATCTCCTGTCAACAGAAATGTTGCCCGCCAATGTCTAACATGTTTCATATTTCAGACAAAGTGAGAAAATATAGCTATATAGCTACAGTATTCTCAGTATTAATCTCCATCCATTATCACAAATTAGTACGAGTACGCACGGTTGCCCACAGGTGACAGTACAGTGTGCCACAGTAGCCAACACTTACTCGTCACATTGATAGAGTACCCCTGCCAGAGCCTTATTTCATTCACCCGTGGAACAATTAGCAATGCTGAGCAGTTTTGCAATTAACAGCCTCATAACCGTCACATGCCCCAATTTTAAATCAGCAGGAGTAATATCTGTTTTAGAGCAAAGTTAATTACAAAGTAAAGCATTTGCATTGCAGTGATTACCATTTTTAAATGACATTATTATTACTTTGCTCATTTTTTAAAAACGCTACAACCTCTACAGACAAGGCCCCCTCCCTGTGGCAAGAGATTTGTTTTGGCAGGGTTCGTGTTTAACAGTCTCTCACACACACACATACAGAAATTACACAGAATCTGATAACAATGCATTTAAAGCTTGGCTTTACCCCTGAGTGCTGATAGAGAAATAAAGTTTTTAGGTGACTGAATGAATGACTGCCAGCGCCAGCGGAATAGCATTCACTTCAGGCTTGACATTCTCCATCAAACCGCAGCATACTCTTGTGAACAAACAGTCTGTCTAAAACTCTAAATGGGCTCAGTCAAAATGGATGCTAGAGCCCAGTCAAGGCTTAAATCATCTTTCTGTTGAGCTCAAAGGAGAAGCGTCGAAGCCAGAAAATAGAAGAGACGGGCTGATGGGATCTGGCGCAAACACATACCCACCTTTCCAATCTTATTTTCGTCTCTCGCCTTCTGCCTGGTTCCCTTGCAGGGGCTTAGTGTACTTTTTGTGTCCCACAGCATACAAAGTCTATCAGAATGCATTTGTTTCAGGGAGCCCCAATTCACTTTCAAAGGGTTAAACAGACCATTCACCAGCCTGTCAACATTCCCTGGCCTGCCTCACGAAAAAGTCTGCTCGAGTTTTGTTCGCGATCAACACTTGTCTCCTCGGCCTGTTGTTGCTTGCGTTGTGTAATATCCATGACAATCGTGTTGGGCTTTTCAGGGGCTCTGTAGCACCCATTCTGTGGGGCCACTTTCAGGCCATAAAGAGCTTTATTTGTGTGGATTTGAAAGAGTCATGTGAAGTGCCCTTAGGCTGGAATCCTCTTCAGCGGGTCACCACTGTCTCAATGGGCTTCACAATCACAGGCAGCCATCAGCACTGCCCTCACGTTCTTATGAAGCAACATCAACGCCACAACGGCAGGAGTTCTGAAAGTTCTCTGAAAGGTGCACTACAGGCAGAAGGGGGTAAAGACGAAAAGGAAAGAAGGGTGATGCAGGCTGAGAGACAGGCCCAGGGAGTGGGATAACAGCCAGCAGCATGAGGGATAAAGAGCAAAAGTGGAAGAAAAGAACATTTTTGTGCTTGGATAAAAATGATGAGCACAGTATTTTAAGCTCTTGACTTGGTTGGGTTTTTTAAAATCAGCAATTCCGTCTGACCCCCTCCCAACCAATTTCTCTAAAACCACCAGCCTGAACTGTGAGAACACAAAAAACGAAACACAGCAGTTAAAGACACTGAAGGCCGGGGCATGGGAAGTAAGAGCGGTCCAATGGTGTATCCATTTTCACGGACCATATGGAAATTGTGTTGTGTGGTGCAGTGGATACGTTAGAAAGTGGTGACCCTAACGGCCAAGTGTGTGTATACTGAATAGTAAACAGTGAGGAGCGGGGCGTCACCCTGACCCTCGACATATGGGTATCCATTCTAAGGGAGGGCTTTCACAAACACGGCCATGCTGCCAAGCAAGCCCATGGGACTTTGATTTGTTAATGAATTGCTCTACTGACTTGCATCTTTGCTTGCTTCATTAAAAGACACCAACAACACTCCCTATTTTCTTTACTCACTATTTTTAATTCCACCCTGATCTTATGCACAGAGAAGGAGATGTGGGCTTAAATTTGCAGGCTTGTCATCTGTTTCTGTGGCTTCCATTCTTAAGCTCAGTTAATTTGTATTGTGGCAATTTTAGACAACTCTTCAGTGCTCAGTGATGCAAGAGAACAAACCTAATGCCCAGCTACCCCCACCTCCCTGTCCCACTCCCTCCACCCTCACACCCACATCTCATGCAGGGCATGGTCCAGGACCAGCCCCTTCTGAATCTATTTCCCAGCCCTCATTACCATGTGGAGACAATAATGGTTTTGTCAGGACGCTACCTGCTTTACAAGTAGCAGATTATTGTGTCCCGCCAGTGTTAACACAACAAGTACAAGCCCTCTGTCTGTGGCCATTCCACCGGCTGTCAGCACTCATCTATAATGGCAGTGTCACACCATAACACCCAACACACAAAGCCGTATGACCCTCGAGCTACATGCACAATGACATACAGCCCTTTAAGACTGAAACAACATATGGCTCCAGCATTATGGCACTTGGTTCTTCCAGAACCCACCCCAAAGCCAAAAACTTCCTACCCTTTGTCCAGAAAATGTGTTGCCCTTGGTTGCTAGGCCACACAGTGCCATGGTTGTGCACCAATCACACCATACGTCACCGGGAGTGCCATGTACATGCCAAATGGGTCAGTCTGTCTGGGCATTCTGGTGAAATAGGTGGGAATTTTACAGGCCTGAGTGTATTAAAGACAGTATTTTTTTTTTTTTTGTTAAAGCATTTATGCCTTTGCAAAATAAACATGTAAATAAAAATAATAACAATAATAAAGGTTTGGGCAAGATATATGGAGTTTTTCATTCATAATCCAAAGGAGAATTTGTTTTTTATTCCAACTACAGGCTTTTTTTTTTATCACGTCCCTGTCAATGCAATACCTTCACTTATACTGTCCTAGAATGAGATGAGGGACAGTGTAGCAGACTTTGACAGGCTTTTAATGATGTTGCAGGCATTAGTAGCAGTCACCAGAGGACTGTGATAGGTCTACTGTATTTTTGTAATCTCTAAATTGAATATAATTAAAGGAACTCTCACATTTAAATGTGTCAGTACTTAATTTGGAAGATTATGAATACAGATTTATATTTGTCCTGCTTCTTTATAGAAACAGTGTGTGTCAGCAGCAGTGGAGAGATGAACTCATTTGACTTGTGAATGCCGGGCCATCTGAAGGAACTTCCTGTGACTGTATATGTGAGGAGGCAGTGGGTCAGCTGGAGGAGCTTCCTGCCCTCTGCGGAGTGGTGGGAGCCTGCTGTGTGGGTATAACATGGCAAGCCAGGTCTATTGTCTGCAAAGAGGATGTGCTGTGGTGTTGTCTCAGCTCTGGGGCGGGACACAGTGCATATGACGCATGAAAACTCTCACTGACTAGACTGAAATAGTCAGGGTGGAGAAGTTTTGGCCTGGCATGGTGAGCCAGAGATGGGTGAAGAACTCATTTCATCAGCAGTAAAATGCCACAACGTTTTGAGAAATAACTTTAATTTAAGCAACAATATTGTCGCGTTTTAACCACTAGTTGATTATGTAATTCAGATCTGACTAACAATTTTTTTTTGTTTATTACACCGTTATAAAGGAAGTATAAGAATGAATTAAACATCTGCAACTTGAGAGCATTCAGTCATGATGTAATTGGATTATTAAGGGGGAAGTATAGAAAATAAGTTAATTCATCAGTCAGTGATTCACATACACAAAATACCTGCAATTGTAGTGTTGGATTTCCAAAAAAGTGGGAATATGATTTCATTTTTTGAAAATATATATTTTTTTATCCTATTATGGGAAACACTGGATGGTTCAAGCCTCGATGAGGCTTTAATTAAACTTTGATTTGTGTTCTCTAAACCCTTAAACGCACCAACACTTTTTTTTTGCTATATGCAATTCTTGTATGCTGTAGATCGAACACACAATCATTTTATTAGTTGCAACTGTGTTGCTTTGACATATGCAATATGCACCACCAAAAGCTCCGGGCGTCACATGACTCAGTTTGCTCACACCCCCATGTTGGCAGGAAAAACTTCCGAAAAAAATGAACAGCACCGGTGCCTTTTTCAAGCTTTAAGAGTTCAAAGCTCACAGAACCTGACAGAATAGCCCAGGTGCATTTCACGAGTATGGAAAAATGATTATTATTCCAGACCTGCATCATTAAGGACACCTTCAAGGTTTCCTTCAATCTACTTCATTGACGTCACAATAACAGCATGTGAAATAAACTCGATTAAAATAAATAAAACTGAAAACAATCATGTCCCCAACTTTATCAAATAGAATAAAGGTTTCATAAATGTCATATTGTGCCTCAAAAATACAGTAATGCTTCACACGCTTTCAACACCAGAAGGACACACTTTCCTTTTGTTTCCCGTACCTTTCCCGGACCGGGAAGCTGCAAATCTAGATGCTAGTGATCGTGACATGATCACTGTACAAGCATCGCCTGTGGGTCCCCATCACTCTGTCTTCTACCTCTGCCATTCTCAGGATCTTCAGTGATCCGCTAAAATGCTGTCCTCTTAGCCTGTCCCCTGGCACATGACAGCTTTCCACCATCTTCACTTTTAATGGAAAGAGCTGGTGAAGAGACAAGTTACCTGACATATTGCCTGGTATATGCCGTTGGTTATATATGTCTTTGGATATAAACAGCACAACTTCCTGTTTATAAGGCATTCTATCATGTCAGCTACCGGAGCTCTATGCAACGCCATTAAACAAATAGTAGTTAGCTAGGTTGTAAACATAAAATTGGGATGCTGTGTGGCCACAGAGGCTCTTAAGCAAGTACTTTGGCTGCAGACCGGCTCTGTAGATACCTTTGCAAATTAAGTTTGACTGTAGAGCAGAACAAAATAATTATAAGGTAGCATTGCATAACTATATTTGCCTTTGTCCTATTGAGATCTTGTACATTGATGTCATGTGCATAATGTACTCATCAGTGGTGCTGACAGCATATGCCAGATATTGATCATACAGCAGATGTGAGTTTGAGTGGACTAGAAACATTCATCAAACAATTGGAGAGGGGGGGAAAAACAGGGAGAGACTAGAGACTGAGTTAATGCTACCAAATGGTGGCAGTCATTTCTCCAGAGCTGCAACAGAAACAGTTGGATTTCATTTTGCATGCTGCTGTGCTCAGAGTAATCTCAATATTTATCTAGTTTGTCTGGCCGTGGCACCTGCTGGGGGAGACATTAGTCATTTGTAAGTATTAACACGGGCATCCCTTCCTACCTCATCCTCCCTGTCTTTCTGTTTCCTTGTCTTTCTCCCCCCTCTGCACTCTCACTCCCACCCTCTGTGAGAACACTGTCAGTCATGTTGTAGCCTTTTAAATGTCATCCACTTACTGCGGAGAGCAGTCGCCCCACTTGACAGTTTTATTGGGAGCTGTTGTGATGACGGTGATGAGAGAGACAGAAAAAGAGAGAGAGAGAGAGAGAGAGAGAGAGAGAGAGAGAGAGAGAGAGAGAGAGAGAGAGAGGGAGAGAGATAGGGCTGAGGGGAGGCATCACTGAGTCAAATCAAATTAGAATAATCAGAGTGATGTGATTAATAGGAATGCCATTGTGGGGTAATCATGCACAGCGATCATCACTGCGGTGGACTTCAAATTAGCGTGCCCTGCAGTGAGGCTTTGATCTGGCAAGCATCAAATAAAGCTGGGCGTCAGGTTGTCAGTTACTTAAAGTACACCTTCGCCTTGATGTCTTTTCACCACACTAAAAATAGAGACGGAGGACAAAACGTGACAAAAGGCAGGGGTGCAGTTGACAAATGATCGTGAATGTGTGGCACCTGCTAAGCCACTAAGAAAGATCTACATTTCAATTTCTTAAGGTTGTCTTAGAATCTACTGTACTCTACTGTACAGAGGCAAGGGATGGAGGGATGGATAGATGTATGGACTATTTTCCCACAGTCTTTATTACTAATTGGGTTGTTGTTAGGGTTAACCCTAACCCTAACAGTGCAATTAGATAGTTAGAATGGATGATCATGTTTATTTGTATGGCTATTGGGCAACTGATTTCAATATTAAAGCAAGGCCTCAACTTCATAAAAAAAAAGCAAAACTTAGAGGCAAAGAAAAAGATATTCAGGCGCTGTCATGAAACATGTAGTTGAGTTTGTGAAGGCTCAAGTGTCATGGAGACAGGACTAGGTCTCTGAAACACCGAGCTTGCCTCTCCGCCCCACTACAGGAGAACTGACATTTTCATTAAAAGGTCACCAATCTTTTCATGTATTCAACTCAGCTTTTAATGTGAATAGAAAGGTGAGCAAGCGAATAGAAGAGGCGCGAGTCAGAGGTAGAGGTAGAGAGAGAGAGAGAGGATTTAGACATGGACAGAGGTGAGGCAAGACTTTGAGAGATACAAGATCAAAAAGATGAAAAGACCAAAGCGATCAGTTCTCAGACCAAGGTCAAAGCTATGAAGAACATATCCTAAGCTCTTATCTCATACAGATACAGAGCTTTGAATGGTTATGTGGAGAATGATGTGTATAGTTGACTGGCTTCAAAGCGTGTCTTGCACATAGTATATTCTCTCTATACAATTCTGGAGTCCTAGCAAAATTTTTAGCATTTATACTGACATTTGTTTGAAAGAAAAAAAAAAAGTGTCTTTAAGTGTTACGTTACGTTTATCGCTTAATTGAAATTATTCTAATCTAATTGACGAAGTGAAGCCAAAATTATTCACCGTTTTGCTCACTTCAAGGTTGTTTATAATACTCGACAACAAAAGGACAGACAAAGACAAACAAACCAGTCTTAATTGTAAGATACTGAACTGTAAGGCTGTGCGTTTAAAATTAGCATTTATATGTAAAGTAATTCTCAATATGCATATGAGGATATCCATTACTGAGCTAATACTTATTATTATTAGTTATCTAATTTACTATGTCGAGCGCATGAAGTTAAAAGATGCCCCCATTTTGCTGTTTAAATGAGGATGTTCAATTTTTCCCTCTGAAAGTGGATTAAAATAATTTGGCGAGAATAATCATTTCAATTGCAATAAGGACCCAGAATGTATCTATTGAGCATAAAATACTTTCAAGTCTAAATTAAATAGCTTATTACTGCCTTTCATTTCCTTGAGGGACTCATCTGCTCTCCTTTTTTCTCAGCCCCCTTGGTAGATGGGGTAATTTTCTTTGGAGGCTGGTGGAATAAGCACCATGCAGCTGCGTGTTCAGCAGGGAAAGTACATGAAAGTCTCCTGTTTTACACAGTGGATCTCATTCTCCATGCTGTCCATATTTCTGTCTGTCTATCATGAGACTTGTGCTAAAGCTCCTTAGTCTAACGGTGGTAAAAGAGTAAAAGAGACCTCGTAACTGCAGCTCAATGCGACTCTCAAGAATAAATCCAAGTCTAATCTTTTATGCCTTACCTGTCAGAAATCCTTCATTCGGTGCACTCCTGCATTCCTTTACACATTGTCAATATGTCAGAGAATTGCTGAGATAGGTTAATTTCAACACCTGTCAGCTGATATACGCCCCAACATGAAGTTGTGCAATAGACTGGCCTGGGAATGTTTCAGTGCTGGAATGCAGTATTCGGTGACTGAAGGGAGTGAAGACAGGGGTGGACAGTCAATGTGACGTCAGTGTGGTGGCACGGCACAAAGTTGAAGGCCTGTTTGGCCCTGACAGCTGCATTTGCCCACAGTAATGCACCCTGCCGGCCGGGGCCAAGGCCTCTCTCCTGCTGTCAGCACACTGATCGGCTTTCATGGATCATCTCTTATCTGCCGAATCTGTCATTGCAGAGGAGGGTTCCTTTTGGGGGGCTTTAAACCGTGCTGCCATGGTTCACAGGCTCCAAGCCCCCCCTTTTGGAAACTTTCCTCTGTCTTTCTTTCCGCGCTCTTTCTTTATCACATCTCCCTCTCAGATGCTCGCCTTCCCCGACCATCCATTTTTGTCTCTCTGTCGTTTGTTTATGAGTGAGAGCTAACCTGAGAGACGGGGTGTTGGGAGTGGGGGAAGCTGCATGGTTGCGGTGTTTTGGAGTAGGGGAGATTTCTGGGAGGGAAGAGGCTTTTGTTTGTTTGGACAGATGCACAGGCCCATCTGAACTTCTGTCAGTGATCAAAGGAGCCGATGATGTAAAACAGATTCATGGGCCATGTCTTATCAGCCCTTGCTCCGGTCCTCATCCATCATCCTGAGCCCTCGTCCATCTCATTCTGATGACGGCACCCTAAACAAGGTGCATTAATCACTGCCGCTCCCTTCTTTGGCCAGGTGGCCTCACACCCTCTAGACATACACCCATGCCTGGAGGACTGAGAGTACGCTGCACCAACCCCCCCTGCCCCCCAGGACAGCTTTGCTCACTGGGTCTGCTCCGTATTCACCACCAGCCACTGGTACTCTTTCAACAGGTCTGCAAAGCTCTTCTGGGGATTTAGTTGGTTAAAGCGACAGGGGCCATTTTTGTCAAGTGTTAAAAGTGCTGGCGATACACACGCACATGTGCTGACGTATACATGCACATACTTTATATGCACGCACATTTATGCGGAACGCATCATGGTGGCCTTTTGGTGGCGATGTCAGCATGTCCTCTTGCTGCAGTTACCTTTTGGCCACTGGTGTCCCCCGTTGATATCAAATAGAAAGTGACTCATTGCACTTGTAGAAGATGAAGGCGAAAACAGCTTAAGTTGTTCCTGGGTTGTGTCAGCAGGCTAGGCAAAGCATTCCAGCTGGTGCTTTTATGCCCGAAAACACTCAATTTTAGACAAATGCCAAATATGACACCAAAAGGGTAATGGCTACCAACACAATGAGGTGTTTCAAAGGAAAGGCTTTATGTCATGCCAGGCTGTATTCTCCTTCAAAAGTTGTATTCCTAGTCAGGAAACAGCACTGTGTACACATTCTTTATTTAAAAACTAACCCACATGTATTGGCCTATTGGTAATTGGTAATAGTTGCTCTATTTTAAGACTTGCATGTGTTCGTGCTGAACATTTTTTCTTAGAGAAGGTTTGTTGTAATATAGGTTAGCAACAGTGACCTCAGAGAACTACCATTATATTGCTGGCCATGGGCTCCGAGGGGTGGTTAAAGCAGTCTGGGAATGAGGTCAGTAGGTCAAGTACCAAAGCATAGTGTCATGGAATATAGAGTCAAATGATGGAGCATGTGTGGTTGAAGAGCCTAGCAGATGCAGAGTGAAAAGAAACCAGACAAAAACGTGTGCACGCAGACGCACACACACACACACATGCACACGGACAATGTCAAAGTCATTTCTAAGATGAGATTTAAGCAAACAGATGTTGACAGACAGACTACAAGTTCATTCCAAGGTGAGGAGACACAAACACTTGAGGACGCTATCTCCCTGATGGCTGGACACAGAAGATATTCAGACAAGTAATGAAAAAGGGAACACACAAGGAGCACAACTCAATATTTCTCTAGTGTTTTCCCATATATGTCAGTATAGTTGCATGACCTTGCTGTTGTCCTTGACCTGTGAACTGTTAATAAGCCGATTTTTTTTTTAGAATGACACTGGCAGGCAGCATAAGCTTGGTCCCTCTATCCCTCAGAGTAGAAGTCAGATATCCCCCTTCTCAGCTCATTTGGCAGAGGTGAGAGGATATCACTCTGACTGCTGTGACAGCTCTACTTTAGCATATTCATGACGAGTAGAGTCTCATTTCACAGGTGTATTAAAATACCCCCGAACACCTTTTTCACAGGAAGCCTCAACTCACACAGCAGCGGCTAGACGCCATGCATGAAAATCGATGGGGAAAATATGTAGAAATATAAGCATGCATCAGAGGCAGGTCAAGAACCTAATTTCACAGTGACACCGGGGGTAATTTGGCTCTAGAAATGTTTGTCAATTCGCCATTCATTTGAGCAGGCATGGCATTATGAGGCCCTCGATGTGAGTGCAAGGTGGCCAACCTGAACGCCTGTATTTATGGTGCACTTTTGTGAATACATTACACCTGTCACAATGAAATAAGTGACATACTTACATGCTGTGAGGAGTAAGCCCAAACGGTTGAGCACTGGGCGAGGGAGAGATAAGAAGAGAGGTAATTAGTACATTCATCTTTTTTATGATATCATTTTTCAGACATATATGATCACAATGTAAATTAGAAATAAGGAGGGACCTGCAGAAAATGGAATTCATTTGGAGCGGGTCAATCGCCGTACAATAGCGATGTTGGGAGGCCAGGTGTAATTTACGGTGGTGCTTGGCCCTCTCTCTCTACTGCCATGCACCTGGCAGAGCCTGATACCCTGCTGCTCCCCACAGCTGCTGGGCCTCCGCTCCCACAGATAACACTCTCATCTCCAAATGAGATTCATTTACCGTACAGGAAAAGAAAAGAAAAGCAAAGAAAGGAAAAGAAAAGGGAGAAGAGAGGAAACAAACCCCCTTCCCCTCCTTTCACATCTCTCTCTCTCTCATGATTCAGTATTAAGCACTTACTGTGATGGCGTTCTATGGATTATTGATTTTTGATTTGGTTTTCCTGCTCGGCAGATGCCCCCCGTTTTAGCGGAGCCATTACCTCCGTAACGATTAGAAACAAAAAGTTAATTATGTAATTATAAAGCCAATAACAGCCTGTGCCGGTTTACCCTGCTTTAGTCGGTTTAAACATTATCTCTTGTGTGCACATCATAACAGGCGGAATGTGAGGAGAGGAGATTAACGCCTTGGAAAGCAGATGCGGAATTTAATTCTCCAGTCCATGGCTGCCTGGGAAACCATTAAGTAATCACAACATTCTCCCTCGATTAAATTCACGGCTGCCACTTTGCACACAATGGGAAAGGGGAAGAAGAGGGCCCTGCAAAGCTCTCCGATTTTTATTGACTGTAACGTTAGTCCCTGCCTGCAGGCACAGATGAATAAAACTGTTAAATAGGGTGCCTCAATCTGTCAGAAAATGAAAAGTTTGAGTGGGAAAAATAAAATCTAAGTAAAAAAAAAAAAAAGGAGGAGGAGGTATTCGGCGATTTGTTGCGCCCGATAAAGCACACTCAGCAAGGGTGGAATAAATGGGGAGCAAAAAAAAAGAAGATGCTCTTGATATTTCCCCATTATTTTCAGTCATTTTACTCCACCACAAATGATTTTTGTCCCCAGCAGCTACAGATAAGGTTGACAGAGAAAGGAAGTGGCTGAATTGGAGTTGGTTTAAATGGATTAAACACACGTACGGGGGCACACCGGCACGGACCTACTTCGTGTGGGCATACACACACACACACACACACACACACACACACACGATATACTTTATATATACATATGGTAATTGCAACTGAAGCACACGTGTATTGACAACCCAGAATGCATACAGTAAGTGTGACTAATTACTTATGAATGGCTATGTGAAGAATTAATATGGCCTTGAAATTATATTTATTTAATGTTACGCAATGAAGCTGGTTGAAACAACCCTTGAGGGATAGAGGTCAAAGGGGGCAGTATCCTTCTGTAAATGAGCACTTAAAGGCAGAGAGAGGGTCCTGCTCTGATTAATTGGATAATTCATTAGTTTGGTTAAGTCGTTTAGTAAGACGGGTGAGACGAGGGCCTATAACCCGAGGGCTCTGCAGAGCACTAGCTACAGACGAGGAGGAATTCTGTGGCTAATGCAAGATAACAACATCAAATGAACTGTGAAAAAATGCATGTCTACACAGCCACGAGCCAGAGTGGCTGCATTTTCGAGGAAAATCTGCAACAAACAAAGGCAGCGCATATACACACACAAAATGCCCTTTCATATTATATGAGTTCATACGTGTTAAGAATTATAGCTCAGCAAACGGTGACAGCCATGTTTCCAGGGCTTGTATTGACAAACATTAATCCAACAAGGAAGTTCAGGTATGTGCTATTGAGCATTTTGTTGAGGAGCTTTTATGTGAAAGGGCAGTTCCTTGTGCTGTATTTAGATAAGCTTAACTTCAAAGTGCCTGCTATCATCTATCATGCTTTTAGGGTTATCAGGATGTAAAGGGCTCTTTAGCTTCGGTCTGACTGCTTAACAGTATGGATGTGTTGTGTGTCAATATGACAGTCTTTTTTCTATGGCCATATTTACATGTGCCTCTTTTAAGGGTCTTTACCTGGATGTCTGGTAACCTCACTTAGAAGTGTGACACACATTTACACACACACCTGTACAGGCACACAGTTGCAAACACACCCAATCACATGCATAGTTTCTTTTTAATCCATACAGGACCCAGTGTGAATGCCAGCCTGTTGCTATACTCCCCCTTCACATTATGTGCATCAGTTTCGTCCCAGGGGCCCCTTGTCGTACCACAGGGGCCTGTGCTTCCTCCAGTCCCTCTGCACTCAGCGCAAATGCCAGGATTGGGTTTGGGGAAAGCAGCAGTTTTTTGTGTACAACGGACAGCTGGTACATTCCAGATAACAGCTGAATTTAAAGTGAGTACAAAAGCAGCAAGTGTGGGCTTCCTCTTTGTTTCTCATTTCCTATTGACGAGCTTCTCAATCAGGCCCAAATGGTTGGTTTCTACAAGCATCCACACATCAGATCAGCACTGACAGGGAATAGCGGGCAGTGTGTCTGTTTCCGGTTTAGACCTGTTGCCATTTAAAAGCTTCTGTTTCACAGCAAACACTGTATGGACTTCCTCAGAAAATGAATTTGAATACAGAGGTAAAACTGAAGTATGGTTGTTAGTAAAGTCTTTAAAGAGCTCAGCAATGGCAACAATCCAAGATGTAAAACCGTATGCAAACGTTGAGCATACTAAAGCTGATTGTATTACTACAGAAACACTTGGAAAAAACGCTTGTGTTTTCATTTGTGAAATCGATTTCCAAGTCTGTGGTTAAAATGTATACAAGAACATAAAGATAGCTAATTTTATCATCATCAGGCTAACAATCATTAATAAATACTACTACTACTAATATAATGCATACATAACATTAGTTAGAGCTGTATAAAAGATATAACTATACAATGTTTGTTTTTTTGAAGGGTGCTGGCTGTTCTGATGTTTAGCTAGCATGTCCATGTGGGCCCCATAAGGATTATATTCACACTGACAATATGGGTCCCAAGCAGGTTTGTTCATAGGTTCCACCAAATCATATAGGACCTGCATAATTTGCCCATTTCAAGCCCATGCCCACTAAGTACCCACTAGGTAGCCTGGAAAGAGTACTAAGTGGGCATGGGGTTGAAGTGGACAAACACGGGTGGGGCCCACCATGAAAACCATGGACAAATCCGCATTGTCACCCCAAATATAACTCTAATGGGGCCCACATGGACATGCTGGGTGGGGGAAGGGTATTCTTAAGTTTGTGGCCATAAAAACAGAAAACAGCCTCACCTGATCATTTCTTACACACTTAAGGATTTCTTTAAACGACATGGAGTTGAGGATCTGAAGGTTTTTGTCGAGACATTAAAAAGAGACTGTTTTTGAGCTTTATAAAGCCATAAGATGACCATGGCAGACATTCTGCATCTTTCAGCACATCCTAAATTCCCCCAGGACCCCTGTAGCTTAGTTCAAACATCTCCTACTAAGGTTACACCTCTGCTGAAACACTTGGTCCCATCGCTCCAAGTCACAGAGATCGGTCAACCCATGCCAAAATTACACTTCATAAACTAATTACAGTACAAGTAATTAAGCATGCGTATATCAATAACATACCCCATCTGACTTGCTACCAAGTGCCTGGTGACCTTGTGGCGGTGAGGAAACCAAACCCTGCAAAGTATAATAAAGAAAATTAGAGGAAAATTGCATTTCAGGACATATACCGTATAGCCACATTCACAAGCAAGCACACTCTAAATGGATAATGCACTCACACCAAGCATGTGACATCAAGAATTCACTTTCTCTAAAAAGCTGAAATCCTCCTCAAGTCCCTTTTGAACCGGGTCAAAGCCCCCACCCACAAGCCCCAGCAGAAAGGATGGGAAAACTAATGACTACAATAGAGTGTTTGCATTTTTCTTAGGCCCTGAAAAACACAAAGAACAAGGCCTGTGACAAGCTCCATTATTTGGTTACTCTGCCAGAAAGAAGGCAGCTCCTGCTGGAGAGATGAAAGTAGGGGGATAGGCAGGACAGGAGAATGGAGAGTGTGTGGGTGTGGGTGGAGGGGGGTTAGTGGTGGAGGGTGTCAAAAGGGCCACGGAGATGGCAGGTGATGAGGATGGTCCCGCCCTCGCTGCCATAACCCATGTCGCGTGGAGCTACAGGCCCATCAACACAAAGACAAATTATCGCAGGGGGAATTTCACGGACAGGAAGAATCTGTCACCTAAAGGAACCCTCCCCCTTAGAGACTTCACACAGCCATTATGAGCTTCTTTAAGGAGGGAAAATTCACTGAGAGGCTGGCGGTCCAATACCCCCACTGCCAAGATGGATGGGGAGGAGGACATGTGGGTCATAAGTTAAGGGAGTTGTTTTGCTTTTACTTTTTTATACTGACTGAAGCATACTCCGTAGACCCATTACTCCCCCTTTTTTAGTAGTTTCAATATATTTCAGGATGTTGCTGAGCTACCAGGGGAAAATATCATTATAATAAATGGCTGAACTAAATAAACCCATAAACCACAATTGTATTTTACATACTGCATTTATGTGTCATTCCTGACACGCAGTGCCCCAATAAGTTAAACCCACCCTTGTAAGCATTTTGAAATAAAGATCTGCACGTACTGTTCAGCCTCTATTTGCACTTGAATTTGAGGCACTGAGCATGAGGATGTAAGACTTGTCACTCCTTCTGGTGCTGGCATTGTCTCCCAGAGTCTGGACAGCTCCCAGCAAACACGTGAAAAACACTGCAATAATAATTAATACCTCTCAATTGGGTATTATGTGTAGAGGTAGATTTATAAATTATGGCTTTGTGTTTAATTGGCAACTCCCAGTGAGAGTTAACAGCGTGTTGAATGTGCACTTCATGGATAAACATAGCAGTAAGCCTCTAATACATAACCAACAGTTGTTGGAGAATGCAGGCAAACACATGATGTCAGGTATTGTAAAGACAGGCTGTTTCAACAGGAGGGCTGCTCGCGGTGATAAATGCCGTATTCATGTGGGATATTAACGTGCTTACTACAGGACTTGTACTTTCACCTCAAATGGGAACGTGAGAACATGTCCATTCAACGGGAATTTCCACTTGTACATCATCACTAATGTTAGGAACAAAGTCGGCCAAAGCCGCAAAGAAAACAAACGTGAAATCCAAACATGTTTCAAAAATTTTTCACTTGAGGTCAAGCAGCAATTTGTTTTCCTTGTCGTAAGAAATTTAGAGCAGGGCACTCAATCATGATTACAAAAAGTCACCAGAAAGAATGATACATTCATTTACATGTAAAATGTGTAACTTTTTAAGTATATTTTTTTAGTTTCAGAATTTGTCATTAAATGAAGACATAATTTCCAGTATAAAGTCTGCCAGTCTATTCATGGGGCATCGGGAAATACATGTTGTATGGGGAAAATAATCGCATTCACAGACGAGACATATATTCTCTTCCCTTCTCACTGCGTCTGTATCATTCATGTGACTACAACATGTGTAATCATGCTCCATATTTTATATCAGGTTGTATAACAACAACTTATTCTCATTCAGAGTGTATGCATGTATCCAAACATCTCATCCAATAATAGGAACAATGGGGCTTTAAGTTGTTCGTGGAAAGAAGCCACGTCTATTGTGTTCAAAGATATCATTCCAATTGAACCATTATGACATCGCCTTTTAAATTTGCCTTGGCCAACACAAAAGACCAGTGGCCCTTTAACAAATGTGAAGGGGATTATTCTATTCCCTCAACTTCGAACCCCACAGCCTTTCTACTCTCTTTCACACAGGGGCATGAACTTGGATACCCCCCCCTCCTGCACACCACAGTTTAAACAGACAGCCACAATTGGTTGGATTAACCCCATCCCCACAGCCACAGCCCCAGCATGGAGCAACCGTATGGGCCTGACAACCCCTACCATGCTAGTAACCAGCAGAGATGCATACTAACTGGATCATGTTCTGTGAGAAGAAAAAAAAGAAAGACAAGTGTCCCTAACTTTTCTCATGTCACTTTCTCTCTCAGCCCCCAATGTGGATGGGTGTAGGCCTCACTTAAAAGAGGCTCCTTTGAACTGGATTCATGGGCCATTTGCATAAGCAGATTTGGGTGAGGAGAATGGAGGGGCATTGCGACTGGTCATTAATATGCCAGCTAATTCAGCACATTGTAAGCCCATTGATGCTTCACTAAAGGGCAGTTATCCCATTGCAATTGTTTAGGCCTGAACCACTCTCAGCAGTTGTTACAAATTACATACTTAATTGATTTAAAATCTGCCATAAACCACACAATGAGGGGAGATATGGCAATGGTCGATGATAGGGCAATGCTGAGTGAGATTTTTTTTTTTTCCCCCCAGTCCCAATGTTAATGTGTGTCTACAAAATGAAACAGCTGGTTTTGTGTTTGTGAGATAAACATTATTTAAGCAGATGCTCTGCCAGTCAACCCTGCATATTTTACAGAATCACTAACACATCGCACATTTCAAACATATTTGCAGAGTCATTTTCAAACCATCAGTTAAAACGACGCCCGTCAATCACATCTCAACGGCGGTTAGTGTCATTTTTAGCTAAGGCAGCATAGATAACGGCGCATGTGATTACTGCAGGAGTGCTTATGACTTATCACGAGTCAGTCATAGCAATGCCCACTCTACATTTTCACACTCAGCACCAATTAGTGGCTGCAACAAAGCCTGACCAAAAATAAACATTGCAGTATTGCATACTTGTTACTACAATAAGACATAATCCCTGGGATATGCTCAACAATATTAGCTTTTCAATTACTCCTCAGAGCCATTGAGCGGCAGTCTATTGAAACAGAGAAGGAACACACACACACACAAACGCACACACTCACCCTGCCCTCCACAGGCTACTTCAGCATTGAGTCTGTCTGGGATGATGTTTTGTAATAACCAAGACAGAGGTGAGAAAAATTTAATCAAGAGGGGGCAGTGTTCATAATTATATGAATGACAGAACAGGTGATTGTGGAGGTGGCGGCGCTACTAATGATAGCGATGATAATGAAAGTGGCGATGGTGGGTGTAGAAGAAGAGTAGGAAGTGGTGCTCTGTCTCCTGCTGGATGCCCCACCTTTTGTGAGGCCCTGACCCACTCTTCAGCAGTTGCCATTGTCAGAGCCTTTTCGTGGGGGTTTCGTATGATGCAGGGGACTCCGTGTATTCTATCCCCTCTCTCTCCAGCCTCCTGCCCCTGATAGGGCCACATCAAAGCTGGAAGAGCTGTGCTTTGTGGGGCTTTGTTTCCTTGACTCTCAACATGTGGTTTTGTGGCTCTGGACATCGGCACCTTTTAACCCATTCTGTCGAGATTAGGCCTCGCCTTCAATTGGGCATTAGTGAAACTATAGTAACCAATAAGAAGCTTGTCGCTGAATGGAAACTATGTATCTTGTCGCAGCGGAGCTGTCGGAACATCACGATCCCAGACAAGTTCCCCTGCAGGACTTTGGCGGCCTAGATGGGGGCCCCTTCTTTTCATGCTGACACCAAGTAAACTCCTCACACACACACACACGCACACACACATATTTGCAACACTGGCACTGTAATGGTAATTTACACTCAACACAAAGAGGGGGGCATTGTTTTCCACAGGGCACAAGCATTTAATTATCTCCTTTTTTTTTCATATTTGGCCTGCATCGATGACTGTGAAAACAGTCCCAAAATGAATAACCAACAACTAAGAAAAAGGGAGGAGCAGAGCTTGCTACACACTATGGCTAATGGAGTATGGTTTGGAAGCATGGGAAATGAAGAGGAAGTAATGGAGTGATTCTCTTTAGCAGTCTTGGCTGGCACACATTTTGGTCCTAGGGAGAGAGGAAGGGCAGGCAGAGGGCCAGGCAGTGTCCTCGGGCCCCAACTTCATTAAGAGGTGCAAACACAGCTCCACAGTACTCAGGACAAGGGCTCCATCAGTCAGATCCTGGCCTTAGCCTGGGCTTAACATGAGCTGAAGCCTCCAGACATCACACACTCATTAAAGCCAGGCTCCAGGAACAACTGTCACTGGCTACTATCTCTCCAGTAACCACTCTTTCCAGATTCCCATTGAGGGGAATCTTCACACATCCCCATGCTGGTTCTGACTCTGCTCCAGAACTAGTTACTGCCTTGGATTAGTGAGGTTACCATCTTCAAAACATCGACTTACCCAACAAAATCAGCCTTCTCAGTGCTGGCCAAACCCTATATTGTAGAGAGCCCAAAACTCTCTACGATCAGACAATGAGAAGCGTGGTGCTCACAATTATCCGTTGAATGTGATGTGCATCTGAACTAGATGGTGACTCTGAAAAGCCATCCTAATGCCATCAAATATACACATCACGGCATTGACATTTGGCTGGTGCTTTTTGTCTTTCCATTTTGTTATAAAGCCCCAGTTACAGCATTTATTTGATGCTACTCAGTCGACACAAATCTTACGCTGGCTCAGACAGAGCACAGAGAATCAGCATGAGGTGTGGATTGATTTCTGGCTGGGTGCGGACAGTGAGCAAGGGACTGTGGGCCTACAGACAGAAGCTTGGCTGGACTGTGAAGACTGGAGCCTTCTGTGAGGTTGCTTGCCCCACCACATGGAGTGCTCCAACAGTGACCCTGTGCAAACTGGCAACTGCCAACCGTCTGCTTCCGTCTGCTTGGCATATTTGGCTATTTAGTGGGTGCTTGTGAAGATCAAATGGGTTAAGATCGCCCCTCTTAGTGAGCGGGGAAAAAGAACATCAAAAAGGTGTAAATTTCACTTCCCTACTTTTGATTAAGTCAAGCATGAAAAGAAATGTAATACTCTCAAGTGGCAAGGGTTTACACTATTGATGCTGTTACTTCTGCTTCAGGAGGCCCAATCAGCCGACAGGGAGCTGAGTAAACTCGCCCTGAGTTTCAGGGGAGGCCAGATGGAGAGCTTTTGCTGTGCCTGAAAAGACAGCTTAAGAGCTCGCCTCCTCAATCCCACTCAATACTGACTGTGTGAAATCCTGGCCCTGGCTAACCCCCCCAACCCACCCGCCTTTTCCAAAGCTGGTGGCTACCACCATATGGGCTTGTTTAAAAACTCCCACAGGCTGGTACAAAGCACAACAACACAGTTTTCATATCAAGTACTCTCTCAAAGAGGCCCCCCTCCGACTCCTTCCCTTCCGATTCCAAAGGCTGTCACGGGTTCTGCTCTGATTAATAGTTGGCCGTCTGTTTTGGCAGATCATTTTATGCAATGATTAATATGAATTTACCAGCTCCGTCCAAGTTTCTTATGTTACAATGTGAACTGCTGATTGAATAGATGCTCCGCCTGCAAAAAGCCACCCCAGCCAAATACTGGAGAGATAGTAGAGGGGTGACCCTTCAGAAGAACATTGCACCTCCTTGCTTGGCTTTGTTGCAACAGCCTCTCACAAAGCAAAAGTGAAGTAGAGCAGTGCCCCTGGTACTATGTGGTGGACAGCGGAATGGAATGGCTTTTGTAAAGACTTAATAGAATCTTTAACTGTTCCAACAATCCACTCCCATGGAGTTGCATTAAGTAGATATTGTAAAGGGACAATGACCTAAATAGCTCAACATCAACCTCATTAGGCATGCAGGCAGGGCCTGGGCCATTTCATGGTGGAAGCTATTGTCAAGGCTCACCCCAGGTAAGCATTAAATTGCAAATGATACCCTGAAAAGCGGAGAGAGAGAGAGAGAGAGAGAGAGAGAGAGAGAGAGAGAGAGAGAGAGAGAGAGAGGGTGAATATAACAAACAGAGAAAATGGTTCTCAGGACAACGGAGAATGAAAAGGCAGTTGGAGGAGCTGCTCTGACCATAAAAAATCCAATATATCACAGCTTTTGGGGCAGCAAATTCCACTCGTCTCCTAAGTGTCTTATTTGTAAGCAATGCTGGGCACAGGCCTGTGTAGGGAGACAGAGAAAAAAATAGAGCTGGAGCAAGAGAGAGAGAGAGAGAACCTAATGACAGACTGATAGCAATTACTTGTCCCCGTCAACAGCTCCTCTCCCTCCCAGCATTCCAGGGGAAAATTAGAAGAGTGGGAAAAATAAGACAGGCGCACAGGATAAAGGGGTTGAAAACAGTTTAGATTGAGTCTGAAGAAGTAGTCTCTGTAGTCTTTCGGCACTGTCACAAACTTTCCAGTAAATTCTACCTCTCAGCAAATCAATAGCTGCATCCTGTGCATCAAACAATCTTCACCTAATGACCCCGTTGGATCAACATGTTAATAAAGGGGTCTCTGAAGAATAGTTTGCAATTGCAAAGTGCTCTTGTGAGTGACATTAAAAGATGCTGAGAAATGGGAGGTGTGCTCCCTGGCGGAACTGCTCTCTGTCACCCTTCCTGGTGAGAAATTGTGCCTTTGCATATTCCTTGTCACCGGTGGCATAAGTGAAAGGACCCCTGAGGACAGTATAAGTCACTGCTTGCCTCGTGGAGTGGAGTAAATTAAAGCAGGGATTAGGGCAAGCGAAATTGTGGATGACAAGCAAGGCGGTGGCAGACACATCAAGTGGTCTTTAGGCCCATATGTCTTCATGAAGAGCAGCAGTATGAGAGTAAGCAATGAGCTGATATAGACAAACACTTCTATCTCACTCTCTCGTCTTGCAATATACACTGTGTGCATATACCATAGCAGATAAATAACCTGAGGTTCATGGATGTAGGGACGTGAAGGAGGACACGAGGACAGTTGGTGTACCAGAAGAGGACACAAGGGATGGGGCAAGATGGAGCCAGATGATCCGCTGTAGCAACCCCTGAAGGGAGAAGCAGAAAGAAGAAAAGAAATAACGTGCACCTTTCCATTACAGCTCCTCATAAATACAATTGCTCAGAGGATCTAAGCAGATCTGTATCGCTTCCGCACCATCAACTAATCAATCAATCATATCAAAGTAATTATACTATATATCCATAAAGTATTACCTAGTGGCTGTTTTATCTTTTATTTCCCCGGATGAAACTTTTAATTTCAGTGTTATTATTTACTCATTTTATGCCGTAAACCTGTGAAATCACACCTCAAAACAAACAATAAACCAAAACAAATGTGACACAAGAAGTTGTGAGAAAGCTTAGACAATATTTTGGCACCAGTTAATCCTTATTCTCCACGGAGAAACAATCTCTGACCTTAATCTGCTTCTAGAAGCTGCGTGGAATATACCTACCTTTAGGCTGAGATGAAGCGTGTGTCTGCGTGTGTGCTTTCGATGTAGAATTACCATGCAATTACGATATAATGACAGACATTAATCGTTTGAGCTTCTCCAGCTCAAACTGCGGGACCATGTTGGATGCATTAATTAGTGAGCTCCTCGTGTTATGGCCTGGCAATTGTTAGCATTTGAAAAACGCTCTCCCGCCACTACACTCCCGCAGATTAATATCCTCTGGCTAGTAGATGAAAAATATCAAAAAACAACTGTGACCACGTATGAAAGAGAAGGTGATGATACCAGCCAGGCAGGAGGCAATAGCAAGCATGCTGGGAAATCCAGAGGCATTTCAAGTGTGTATTTGCATTGAGCTTGCATTAGATGTGTGTTGTGCGTGTACACGCTCACAAAACAACAACAACAACAAAAGCCCAGTGCCACATTTTTCATTGGCACAGTCAGCCCTGTCAAGCCATCTGAGCTGCAAAGGTGATGCTTGCATTTTTTACATACTAACAACTGTAACTTGTGCTGCGTACAACAGTGCGCGACCTCTGTTTTTTCGAGGAGACATAGCGATATCAAGATGGTACTTTTTGTACTGAATTATTTTAATACCCATGAATGTCCTTGTGTTACATTTCCTCTAAATGATTCTTATTGGATTATGTAAACCCTCCCTCTCATCTTGTATGCAGTCGCGCTGTTAAATATATGAGCGAGCTCAGTGGGAAGCGGCCAGTAGGCACTCTAATGAAAGTCACTCTGCTGTCCTACAGAGAGGTCAAGCTTTTACACCTGGCCATAACCACATGGGGCCACACTGCATGCATGGCCTTGGAAATTACTGTCAGATAAGGAACTGCATAATTTAGATGCATGGATCACACCAACAGCAAAGCAAAACCCCAGAGAAAAATCAAGCATGAATTCTTATACAGTTAAAGACAGACAATTCAATTATGGTTTAAAAAAATATCACAAGCATATTTTTCTATACATCAATTTAGAAAAAAAAGATAACATTTATGGATTTTAATGAGGACAATGTGAATGCATTTTTTTTATATATATGTAACTTACAAACTTCTCCACTTTTTTGTGACAACAAGCATGACCATGTGGATTATCTTTCACACACCCTGATGAATTTCACCATGCCGTCACATACGTCAATATCAAATCTGAATGCAGATTGCGGTTAATATGTGTTTGCATGTGTGTATTGCCACCATCACACCAGAGGATGGCAGAGTGGTTGATAAGACTTGGCTCCATGCAGCTTGGTTCCTGACTTTGGCTGCTTTGGATGTAGGGGAGGGCTTAAACAGTGAGCCTTGGGCCCCATTAAGTACTACAAAGCCTGCTTATTTTCTCAATTCCACACCTCCCGCATTCGATGAGTTGGGAGAAAGAAGAGCAGAGGCAAATAAATCCGACTCCGAGTGGCATCTGGCATCACATTTCAAAGGTAACTCAAAATATGCTTCCAGGATGTAAGTGACAGTTCGGACACTTACTCTAAAAATGCAATATATATAAATATGAGGAGAAAACCCCTCATTCACTTTAGAGCGATCAGATCAGAAAACCATGCAAGAGCAATGGACAGGTATGACTGTCTTTTCTGTGAAATTTGAAGTAACACTGCTTAGGATTGATAGGGTCATTTAAACTGTGTGCCACACAAATAAATGCACACTGGCTAAATGGGACCTTCATGCAGTGCAAAAAATATATAGGCTTCTAACTTGTGTTTCCAGTAGCATGCATTCATCCAAGTGGCTGCCTTGTCCAGGTCTCTGGCCCCCACAAGCAGTTTGTGCAGCTAGCCTCCATGCATGGTCTGATCCTCTTGGCAGCCAACGATGCAGCACGCTAATGAAGAGGTAATGAGCCAACAGATCCCTGCGATCTGCAAGGGGGCCACAGTGCAAAAGTTTACGTTCCCAGGACATGGAGGGAGAGCATGCTGTACAAGCTGCAGGATGAAAGCTCGGCCTGAGTTGGCCACATAGATCTACAGCCACAGAGGGGATTACTGACACCTACTTCCAGCTTAGGCTGGAGTTTTTGAAGTTTGGGAATAGGAGGGGAGGGATCCCTTTGGCAGAGTCCTGTTTGATTCTGGTGGGAGTTCGTCTTTAATCCCCCTTCCCGTTCTCACCTTCTGCCTGATCCACTGCAGCCTCTCATCCCCGTGGTCCAGAATCATTATCCACCTTGGCCAAAAGGGGCTCCCCCTCATTAATTTCCCTAAGCAGATTACAGAGTGTGCGTTTGTTGTTGTTGTTTGAGCCTTCTGATTTGCCTAAGCCCTTTGTTTTTTCATCTGGTTTACACTTTAATGCCCCCCGAATGAGTTTCAATGACGGAGGGGGATCAACCTGACCCACTGACAATGCAGCAGAGAACTTAAGAGAAGGAAGGCTAGCCTGAGGGGGGGATGAAGGGAGGAGCATACTTCACTTCTCCCCTCTGTAGATTTAGATGTTCAGAAGGAAGAGACAAGCAGTGATTTAACCTCAACTCATCTCCACAGAGTGGAGCTAAAGACTAGATGGGAGACTGGATCTACTGGCTGTATTCAGTAGACCAATAATACCCAGAGGTTTAACACAGCTACTGAGCTAAAGCAGACCTAGCTGTCTCCCCACAGTCAAATACCAGACAAAATGAATCCTCGGAGAGATTTGGTCAGTTGGCATGCCACACAAAATTTTCTATGAATTTGAGGTTGTTGGTCCAATCCAAAACTGGAGGGGGATTGGTTTGCAGTGACCACTTGGTTACTCTGGTTATTCCATCTTCTCTGTGTGACGTCTTGTTAGTAAGATGAAAGCTGCCTGACCCAGGTCCAACAGCACTTGGCAGTCCAGTGTGCTCTCCTGTCTGACACACCACTCACACACCATTATCAGCTATTAGCCACAGTGAGCTGAACATTATGTAATTAGTCCAGCTTTTCAAAACCAAAGAAGGGAGAGAGGGGCATTCAATGGCTTGGTACCGACTATGTTACCAAAAACTGAGGATTCTGCACTCAGTGTATGAAGTGCAGTTTTACTTGAATTAATTATTCAATACAATTTTTAAGTAGGAATAAAAAATGATGAAAGAAACAGTTGTACTTGACTTACTAATTCAGAAGACACTTTAATTTTTGGTCAAAAACACAGCTTAGAGCAAAGGCACAAGGGTAAAAAGGGCAAGGTAAACACAGTAACAATCTACTGAAAATCTTATAGGCGCCATGCCCAACCCCCGTGCAGCATCTAACTGGCCCCTATCTGCAGCAAACAATTCCATACAATTAATCTGACAAAGCCAAATGTAATTGATTGATAAGAGCAGGAGGGGCCGGCACTAACCTTCATGAGTTTGAGCATTTGTCTAGAAGCACAGACGGACAGTGCAGATGTCATCAGACCCATCAAGACTTTATCAGACGCTGGGATCAAAATGTAGCCCTTTTGGTGGATGGCCAGCATCACCCAGACAGGGAGAGCAGTGGGAACATAGAGCTAATGGGACACTTGTGTACGCCTCATCCGCCCATCCAGTTCAAACAGGTCGTACCCAGACTCTTTAAGGTCACGAGTGGCTTTAACATTTGTCTCCCTTTGATTCACCAAGTATTTCATCTTAGAACGTGATGAGGAAATATATGATGTTTTGATCCACTAGCATGCAACAAATGATGTTTATTGGATGCAAAAAACAAAACAAAAAAAAAATCATATGAAGACTGACAGTTAATGAGTAGCAATGGAACATTTTGGTCCAACCTACGGTGTTGCTATAGCAAGCTACTGATCTACACCTGGAAAATGTTGTAGCCTGTTTTGTCCTGACCTGCAATTATAGAATAGCTGTGTGTCATTGAGGGGTCAAAGTGGTGAGCTGAATCACATAGAAGCCGTCCTCTAAACAGCACCAGAACCTAATCATTTAGTCTTGGTTTAGACTAGGACATAAAAGACACAACAACGTGAGAATAAACTAGGGTTATTTATGCAAACGCAGGCAAAGCATTTGTCTACGGCTACCAATCGGCCATAATTGACTGTCTGAAACTGATTCCACTGACCACATCCTCACTTTATGTAGTCTAGTTTGCAAAACCTGATTTTTCTGTTGCATGAGTAATATGCATTGTTGTCCTATATCCAGAAACTAGACAAAACATTTTACTCTGGCGGCTTTTATGTACCTTTGTTGAGCCTTTTAGCAATGCCTCGCTTGACATTAATTTGAATTGGTATTGTAAGACTTAGATTTCTCAAACCTATATTCAAATATTCAATATGAATATTAATTTATTTAAAACATAGTATGCTTGTGTTATTTATTTACACATATTCCTGTCATTTTGATCTCCAAACAGTCCCTGTCTGCTTTTTGACCCTGGTCATCTTCTTTCTTCAGTAACTGGTTCCACATCTGAAACAGTCCTGGCCCTGATGAACAGCCCGCTGTGAGCATTTATTACCCATGACTTGCAGGGTATTATCTTTGACAGTTTCTGTGCTTGGCTGATTCTTTGTACTCCAGGGCAGCATGACGATTTAGTCTGACTGTGACTCTAAATGTGATATTATCATTATTTTTTTTTGGACAGCCTAGGTGGTCAGAAGAAGGGAAATGTTTGAAGGAGAAGCAACCAAACCTTTTGGAAACATTTAAACTAATAAAAGTATGTGAATAAAACCTGTGTGTGTTTTTTGACGCAGCGGATCACAACTTTTTTTTCCCCTGTCATACCTCGGGCCTCTGAGTAATGTGCGTAACAAGTTCTGCATGGTACAAGGCCCAGTCAATGGACAACACTGTCCACTCTTTGGCTATGATAAATGCTTATGTGTGTGCGTTCATGTGTGTGCAAGTGTGTGTGTGGGGGGGGGGTTCAGTGTCAGCGGGAAGAGGCAGGCAATGGCATGGTCTCCCTAATGGCCTCACCCCACTGATCCCACAAATTCGGTAAACTTCATGGAAATTTAATAAGTGCCGCTGCTTTGTGTCTACCCGCGGAGCCTGGGCCTGATGCTGAGAGGCACATGTGTGATGGTTTACCCACAGACATTTACTGGCCTGTTTCTGAGGCAGAGGGAGGAAAATCCCTCTTAGTGCTGTGGCTCTCTGAGCCAGGGAAGAAGCTGTGACCCCTGGGGCCGTGCTGCTTCAGCCAATATAGGCTCTGTACATCCTGAGGGGGAATAATATGTGGGGCTGGCCCACGCCTGTTTCATTTTCCTCCCTTTCTCTCTCTTTGCCTGCTTTCAAAGGCACTGCTCAGCTGCTCCTGCCAGGCTACAGACCTCTTTGAGTTAAAAGGACAGCGATTCTCATTTGAAATCACTGCCTTTGCTCCCTCGTCTGTCCTTTTTCAGAGCTGGCTTCTGCCGGCTGCACCACACTGAGCAGTGCTCTGCCATGACAACTAAATAGGCCCCCTAATACCACTTCATAAAGCCAAGGAGTATCCTCCGGGCAAGGAGCTGTAAATTAAAGACATAAATGTTGCCTTCATGGAAAGCGCAAAGAGTGAACCTTCCACTAAAATGACAGGAGTGGCTTAACAGTCCAGGCTAAATGATACCTTAACGAGGCATAATTTATAGCCATGTCCTATGGTGAGAAATAAATGTATTTTGTGGTTATGAGGACGGGGAAGAGAAAACACACTTGTGTGCACGTGTGGGTGTGCGAATGGGGGCGTTTCAACAAGTGTGGCAAGGATATTAGCCATCGAGTGAGGCTACAGATAAAACTGACAAAACTAGGAATTCTGATATAAAGACGAATAAAGGGAAAAACAAAGTATGCATCCATGAGACTGTGAAGTCACCTAATGTACCTAGCAGGTGATATATGGTCTAACTTTCATGTCGTATAGACATGAAGAATTACATTTCCAACTGTCATCACTCAGCCTGTCCATCACAGCCACATAAACTGTTTTTGTCAGGCTCATAAACAGTTCAGTTGTCCCCCCAGTGGTTTACCTTGTCATCGTTCATTTTCTGAAAAAGGGATCCCACAAGACTGACAGATGAGGGGAAGAAGAAAACGACAACATGAAAAAGGATTTCTCCTGGCTTTTTCCTAAACACACGGTGGGGTGGGGGGGGGGGGAGTTATTCTGCTGTTTATTTGCTCTCACTCCTCTACCAGTCGTCGACAGACAACAATGAAGAAGAGCAGGCACCTATTGGAGGGAAGTAACAAGAGATGAAGATGAGTGAAAAAGCAGCCTTGGAGATAAGAGTGTTCCTTTACTCTGTTTCACTGTCCTTCTTCACATCTGTCGATGTCACTCCCTCTCCTTTCTTTCCTTGCTGCCTATGATGATGTGACAAGGCTGCTAAGCAGATAGATGCACCCGTCATTTTACGCACCCGGCTGCCTGTAACAGAACAATTCCTCGATTCATTTTTCACATCATTGTTTCCCCCTTTTTAGCGTGTCGCCGGGGTCTAGAGTCGTGGGCGTCGTGATGGCGGGGATAAGACAGAAGGGCAGACAGGCGCAAAGTAAAAGGATGCTGGGCTTCTCTAAGGTGATGTTTGGCTTTGTAATTTCACCCTTGAAATTCGTGATTACAAACGAGACAACTTTTTTAATTTTCTCTTTTGTCTGGATTCAGCTGGCTGACAGTCTGCCCCAGTAGCCAGGCCTTTTAATCAATCACCTAGATAATCAAATGTCACTGGCTATCTGCTCCATGTAATTACTTTTGCAATTAAAAATCAATTTCCAATCACCCCATCTAATTAGAGGGATGGGCAGGTCTTCATCTAGATTGATTTTATAATACATGTTGACTTGAAATGCCATAACATTGCCATATTCCCTCATTTTCATGCTGTGGCGCATCAAAACAAAATGCCAGGGATTATGGAAAGGTTTGAGAAGGGGTTGTTCTGATACTGTGTACCAGGAACAAGTAGGAAATATTCACCTGGCTTGCCTGTCTGTAATGACAACACTCATCCTATCCGCTCCCACTTAATGAGAGAGGAGGGACAAATGGCAGTCTAATAATCTACCTGACAGTCTACAATCAGTCGAAATCATTTTTTTTCTACAGCATAAGCCTACATGGATGGAAAAATAAACCCTTATCTACTAGAAATCTATTATAATGATGTATGGGGGCATGGAAGACAATTTGCCTCTAATAGAATACTGGAATCTAAACATGTGTAATTTGAGGGCTCTTTCATAGATTCCAGAAGTGTTGACTGTAATGTCTTCTCGGGCCATACATCATGACATCCAGGCAGCCTGTCACGGCAGATATAAACAAATAAAACTCCACCAGAGGCAGCATGTTCATGACTCTCTCCCTGCTTTTAGCAGATTTGTTCCTAGGGAAATAGAGAGATGTGTCCATCTGGAAGACATCATAATGGCCTGTGTGCCCACCGTTGGGGACAGAGGTGTGACAGGCGTGTGTGAACGGTGCCCTACCGTGTGTCTTTCTGTCTCTCATCTCCACCTCGCTGCCTTTGGGGAGACTTACACCACTGACAGGTCCAATAATGAAGCTTTCAATGTAGGCTTAGTTAGACAGACATTCACTAACACACACACACACACACACACACACACACACACACACGATCACGCACAACCACGCATGTGCACTCCCTGAGACACATATGTTGAAAAAAACAAAACACAAAAGCACATGCACAGGCACAGACAAACAGGCACAGCCTCGGGGAAAGTGCCACTCATACACACAAGCCAAACAGTGGAGCCTACAGGGAGACATGAAGCTCAAGGACCAGCTGTGTGCAGAACCTTGAGAAGCCCAGAATGCAAATAATAATGGAAAAAGCTGCCACGGGCTTGTAATACAAATATGTACACAGCTAAGTACTTAACTATGTGGTCTCTTTTGGTTGATTGAAGCTACTCTTCCTATGTGATTACACTGGTTATAATAGATGGCTTCTCCGGTATGATGTTCATCAGTGATTAATTCTGTCCATCAGACATGCAATGAGAATTGTCCTTCTTCCCCATCAGTTGATGATAATAGAGAGCTCTGGAGTCTGCAGTTCCTATCCAGACTAGCAGAGTGGGTAAAGAAGAAATCGAAAACCCCTTTACAGCCTTGGGGAGAGGTAGTAAAGGAGGAATAGAAGGAGGGAAAGGGAGATTGAAGAGCAGAAGAGGTTATTTAACTCAACATCACACACGGAGTTGGCAGCACTGTACCATTCTATCAAACACTAAAGAGTAAACAAAGGGCATGTATCTTGCAAGCTTTCCTGGGCCCCATGCAGCTCAGGGGGTGTGATTGGCCTGTGTTAGCCCAGTGCTGCCTGGGCCTTTTCCCAGTGAGACCAGTAATAAGGGCAGCACTTATCATGTGTTGCCTCCAGCCACCTCCACCTCCACCACCACCACCACCACCGCCAACATACCACAACAGCAGCAGCAGCAGGCAAGGAGAGAAAGAGGGGAGAGAAGGGCCCACCACAGTAGAAGTAATTAATCACCATGGAGTGGGAGCTGTCAAATCCCCAGGTCTTTTGAACTGATAATGCTGCCCACCACAATTTAGCCTGATGGAGATGAGATTTTCTTTTCACCTCTGGCAAGAAACAGCCAAATAAAGTGTGGGGGGAAAAAATAAATACGAGGAGGTGAAGTAGAAAATACACTTTTGAACAGCAGCGGCCGGTGGTGTACTTAATAATTGCCTTGCTTCTCTTAAACCTGACGTCCTTATCACATCTAAGTGTCCTGATCAATACATTTCCTCTCAGGCATTCCTGAAATAGCTCTCCCACATAGACAGCCTCCCCTCTCCCAATACAACATCATCTGTTATTATATCACTGGGTGTCTCTGCCAGTCAGACACATGACCAAGTCAATATCTGTTCTGATAGAAAAGTTATGCTTATTGCTATGCACTTTTAACCTTGATGTTAGTGCATCAGGACTGATTTGTCAGTTGGCTGCTGCATTTAACAGACGGGGATGTCAATAGTAACTGTCACGCTGCATTCTGTAACAAGGAAAGTCCATACAGAATCAAATTATGGCTCTTATTTGTTTTGCGAGTATTGGAATTATGAAATAAATAAATAATGAGAATACACAATTGTGTCTGTGAAGGGTTTTTTTTTTTGTATCTGCGCTCTACGTGCAGTTGATTTTGTATCAATTTGAGATGGTTTCTGCTGGAAAGAGTGAGGACCTGAATAAACATGAGGCAAATAGGAAAAAACAATGTTGAAGCTAATTGAGGAAAAGGGAAAAAATTTAGCTGCATTCAGATTTTTTTTTTTTAATTGCCTGTTGAGTGACCACTGTGTGATCAGGAAAATTGTATCAGGTTGGTTGCCAACTAAACAGCGGACAGCAGCCTAAATATGGAAATTGACCAACAGAATGTTTTCTTTCTGTTTGATGTGCATCATTTGTATATTTTGGCTTTCCCACTTGTTCTCGTGGTCAAAGAGCTCTCTCTGTGCCAGACTTCATTACCTCGACTGATGTGTTTTTGACACTGCATGGAGGAACTAAGTGTTGGCTTAAGCAAAGGGCCAGTAGGACCTTGGACCTGCCACAAAGTCAGACTGTGTAATGTTTTCTTAGACCCATTTAAAAGCACATTTCCAAGCCGATTCGTTTGCGGGGTTGGGTGTCAGGAACAAACAAGCGCGATGGCTCTCCAGAATCCATAGTTGATATTGATAAGAGAAGTGAGGCTGCCTCAGATAGAGGAAGGGGCTGCCAGATGAAAGAGGCAGAGCTGCAGTAGACAAGTCTGAGTCCTTATCGGTCTGACTTGGTTCCGTGTCACACAATAGCTATTATAAGTGGGCCACGCGGTGAGGAGAGTTCAAAGCACTCTCATGTTCGTTTCGTAATCATTTACGATAAGACGATATATGTTCATATATATCGTATGTCTGGACATTTAGCTAGAATTTAGAAGTTGTGAAGTATGTGAGAATGTGATTGTCCACAAAAGTCAGAAATTCACCTGCAAGCAAACTAGTCACATTTAAATGACAGTCAGTGCATTTACATGCATGTTAACATTTTACCTGGATAATGCCATTCATAGTGCGATTACACCTGCGTGTGTATGCTTAGTCGGACTGGAGTCGGCCTTGTTCAGGTCAACAAGAAACTGATTCAATACACATTAGCTTAGGGAGGGATACAGCACCACCTATGGAGGCGGAGTCTGAGATACATGGCTAATAAATTGATGTTCTCCTCTGGTTGTATATTGGGGCTCGGCAAGCTGTCCGATTGCCTTCCTTAGTCAGACTACAAGCCTAAACCCGATTAAACTGTGCATGTAAGCGAACGGAATGAGGACACGCCACCCCTCACCTGGATGATGCTGAGTAGTGGACATTGTTCTGCTGTCACTGACGCTTCTGAAACCAACAATATCACGCTACGTTCCATATCTCAAAAGGAAAAATTACACCTTCTGGACTTCCTGTTTGAAAACAGCTACCATTTGAAGTACAAATGAGTGAAACAGAAACACAAAATGACTTGAAGGTGTCCCATTAATTTACAATTGCTGTCTTAAAGGACGTCATTTTACCCTCAAAAATTACCATGTAAACATGATGTTCTTATTGACATTGAGGCAATTTTTTTTTTACTCCTTGTCCTGACTGCACACTCTTCAGAGGTAGAACATTCACCAGTGGAGAACAGGTTTCCTTTTTATTGCTGTGACATATAGTCAATACTCAATATAGTTCTTGACAACCTGAGGCACAATAGCAGTCACTTGTGTATAAAGAGTGTCAGCGAGTTATTTTGACCCCCTACTGTAATCATGACCTTTCCAATAACACGACTCCCCCACAGAGTCTCATTCCCTAAAGGCTCTTCCAACTCGTGGCTAAACTGCATTACCCTCAGCAAGCATTCACAGCTCAGCAGCTTCTAAACAAGCTACTGTTGACACACACTGAAGCACACATCCACACATATATGGATGACATGGGCAAGGACAATAAATGTCTAAATAGTCTACACACATACACACGGACTCATATAGCACTCGTATGCATGCACAGGAACGAGGCTTGCATATTTAGCTCGAGGGAACATTACATGTAACCAGTGATATCATGCATAAATGAAAGGGAAAATGATATGGCATGCATTTCATTCTTTTGTAAGATTGTGTCCCCAGGTCATTGACTAAATAATTAGGCGATTGAAGTGACAGATTAAAGGCAGATTGGAAGTGACTGTGAAAGCAGGATAATGTTTCCCTAATCAGCTTGGTCGGAGAAATGCAGATTGTGAAATTTTCCAGCTACTTCCTTAGAAAAATGCATTTCACTTCTGATTAGGGATGATTAGTGTGTTGGTGGAGGAGGAGGGGGTCAGGGCCCTGTGCAGAGAGTAAGACCTTGGTAAATGACTGGCAATAGAGAAAATCAGAAAGAAAAAAGGGAAAAAAACAACTTGTCCTCTCAATTCAAAGTGGATGATCTATGAGAAGATAAGCTTTTGAAAGAGGAGAACATCACGTGAGAGGAAGCACACAATCACTCTTAGTCCTGTCCTATAAGGCAGGAAATAGCAAACAGAGGTCTGCTCATCATAAGGTCTCAAATGGTGGATCATTACTTTAGGCCATGACAAATATGCCAGATTTACACCGTCTGCAAAGTGACCAGGTAAATTCTTCCCCCGTTATGCCACGATAATAGTTTTTGAGCAACAGCATTACAGAAGGTTAAATGTGGAACAGATGTAAAGTATAAAACACAACATGATCAAAGCTAAGGCACTCAAGACAGATACGGCAGCAAATGATGATGAATGAGTCTCTACAGAATTGTAAGCTGCGCACAAATGTAACTATCTGCAAAGGCTGCATTAGGGGGGTGGGGGACAGAGAGAGGAGAGCGGACACCAGGGAGCAAAAACAGTGTCCAAACTCATCGGGATGATCCTCTGCAGAAGGCCCCAACGATTAAGTTCCTACAGCAGGAATCACAGTTCGGACAATGTGTAATTGATTTCCCCAAAGGCTCAGAGAGCACCCCCAGTGATCCCTGGGATAGCCTCGCCTGTGAAAGTTTGCTTTCCTCCCAGGCTTGCAGCCACAACGGCATGACATCATCACCTAGCACACATTTTTACTTTTATCTCTGAAAGATATATTATCCATGTGCTGGGCTCTGCTGGTGGAGATCAAAGGCAGAACTCTGTTCAGGCACCATATTAAAGTGAAACATGATTTTGCTACAGAAAAATAATCTGTTTATTTCAAGATAGATTCTGTTACATATGTGGCTTGCAGAGGCATACACAATTCAACTTGACTCAGGTGCTTTTTCCACCAAGAAGCACAGTTATCAGTTCCAGGTGAGGAAACAAAGAGAGAAGGACAATGTTTAAAAAGAAAATATGTGGACCACAAAACATATACCATATACCCTATCACTAAAGAAAACATTAACAAATGATAATACATTAATTTATTAATATCAGATATGTGTATGAGTTAAATTCCCATGTAAAACATGTGTTCTGAGTTTATCAAAAATGTATTCACCAATGTTTTGGTGCCCAACCTTAGTCATAGGTCTTTGACTATATAGTCGCCTATACATCTTCTGATCTTTTTAGGCTTTAAGCTGTTATGTGAAAGTGGGGCTTTAAACGCTTCCTTTCGGGTCTTTCAGCCTATGGTTTCATTCCGTCACAGATCCACAATGGTATTGAGCAGCTTTTGTTCCCGCTATATAGTAAAATTGAAAATACAGCTAGAATGGCCCAGTCAATCGGCCAACTTGAATATAACTGAAAACGGAAGATCAGAATTCATAGAAGAGGTCCCTAGAACCTTTAAAAGAGTTTGTGTGGAACAACAGGCCAAAATCACACCTGACCAATGCATACGACTAGTTTCTCCATACTGTTGTTATTATTATTACAAAGGCTTTTCCACTAAGTATTACAATTAATTCCAGTAACCATGTTCAATTGTATGTGTGGGTTACTCAGGTTGTTACCAACATCTGGTGAAAATTTCATGTCAATAGCCCGATTAGAAATATATTTACTAATTTAAAAGTCTGATGTTACCTCACAGGGATTAAAGACTGTACTGCAACCAAAGTATTTACACTCTTAATTTTTTTTTTCTTGTACTTGGATAGTCCAGGAGGAAGCAAACAGTGATCAGTCAAGCACAAATGTGTGGAGCGATGTGCTGTCATTTTCACAAATGATTCTTTTCAGCTGCTCTTTGCTGGAGGGGATTTTTATTGCTCTATTTTAAAACTCTCCAAAGGAGTTCTGTTGGAATCACATCTGGGAAATACTCAGTCGGGTCATACCTTTGACTTTTATCTTCTTTACAAACTCTTGTGTGATGTTTTGGGGTTTCTTTGGGATTATTGTCATGTTGGAAAGGTTCTTATCTGATAAATATCTTAAGGGAGGGATTCAGTCTTACCTCCATATTTTGCATTCATGTCACCATTTATACAACAAAAATTCTCCCCTCCACCTTTTGCATGCACACAGTCCCACCATCATCACTTTAACTTCTATGTTCCATGGTGTCACTGTAGTAGTTCTGCACAGGTCCATACTAAACCTGCTAAACACAACTGCCCACACACATTTATTTTACATTTATTGAACCAAATAATGTGCTACCAATATATATTTCAAGATTATATATATATATATATATATATATAGATAGATAGATATACAGTATATCTATATATAGATATAGATATATATCTATATAGATATATATTGTTGTCATAATTAGCAAAGACACCTGTACAGTCACATTTTCTTCAGTTACAATCAGTGCACTGAAATTCTACCACATGTGCATAAGAGAGAATGCAGTCGCATATGCACGTCAGACGCACATGCACACGCATACACCTTTTATCAGCGCGCACACACACACACACTTGCCGACATTCACATCCTCTTTAATCTCTTGACGCTCTGTCCAGGATGATCACTGGCTGGTGAGAAGCGTCACGCTCAGAGGGAAAACAGACAGAGGGACACATGTTTGTGCACTTCTAAATGAAGTGTGACCATGGTGGACCTCTAAAGCAGGGGCTGAGCTGGGGGCTATTATGGAGCCTGACAGTAGGGGGGCGCTGTGATAATTTGATGTGAACTGGCTTGATAAATCACTCTGTTGTTACCCTAGCTTTAGTATCTGTTTATGTCTCTACAAATTGAAACCCCACTGGCACAGGGGCTGAGGTAGAGCCACATTCTGGCCCCCAACGATTAGTTCAAGGTGGGGAGAGTTTAGATGGCTGGCCTCTATTGGCCATCTCCCTCGTGCTGTTTTGTCTCTCCCCGCTGTGGAAGAAAGCCATGGACATGTGTAAGCAATAAAGCCAAAGGTCTGCCTTCCACCGCAGCCTGAGTGAAAGGAATGCAGAACCAAACTATAAAATAATAATGGGTACTGGGGCACAGAAGAGGCAAGGGAGGGTAGAGGGTAGGTGGAGAGGGGGCCATCACAGACAGACACATCTGCAAGGAAGGTGGGAGGGGGTGGTGGTTGTGGATTGGGGTGGTGGGGTATTAAGGTGGGTTGGGGTCCTGAAGCAGAGCCCTCCTCTGACCCCTGGAAGTGCTGTTAAAGGCAAAGCGTAGCGAGCAGCCCAGGCTGGCACCACATCAAAAGACTGACAGATGAAGGGCAAAGGCCAGTTTGACCTGGGCGCTAAGCTGCTGCTAAGCCTCTTAAAGCCAGAGGAGAGGTGCAGTAACAGGGAGAGAGAGAGGCAGGAAGAGGAGAGAGTTTGAGAAGGAAGTATGGGAGTAAGTGAGACTAAGAGCTAAGGAATACCATTCATAACTCCCTCCTCTGTATAATCAAAGGAACGATGAAAAAAAACTGTTATGTAGACAGTAAATGCAGATGCACAGTAGTCGGAATAGATAACATTAAGTACCTTGAGTGCAACAGTTGCACGTGGGGCATACTTCATCTGAAGCTAATAAACCAACATCCCTAAAGCCTGTTTAAAGCAGGTTTTCATGATCACCAAAAATAAACTACAATCAGGACAATAAGACAGACAGATGGAGTCCTCAGGCATTTATCTGCTTTAAACATTTTCTCTTAGAAGCCACCAACTTATCATGAGCTTGTCATCACAGTGACACCATTCTTTCAAATGAAACACTAATGTGCTGATCTGAGCGCGCGGCGCCAGTATCTGTTCATGATATCTGAGGGTTGATCAAAAGGTTTGTACATCCAGTTCAGTGTATACCTCAGCAAATAAGTGGAAATCATCACAAGTACTCACATAACAAGGATACAAACACAGTGAAGCCGCTTCCAACCAGAAGAGCTTTGACAAGGCAAAGCAAATAACACCATGAGGGGGGAGAAACTGCAGACAGGAATGAAGGGGAGATGAAAAAGAAGGAAGAAAAAACAACAAGAGGAGAAGTAAAACTTTGAAGAAGTCCAACTGATCTCCTAAAAGGAAGTGGACATATCCCACAATGCAACAGGACAGGAAATGCCTACTGTGAGGAAAAGGCTCCCCTCTGGACCCCATTAAGGGAATGTATGAAATTAATAGTGACATCATGTTGCTTGGTCAACAAACGCAGGTTGATTGATGAAGACAAACGGTCAGGGTGATAGCCAGTTGTTGGCTTTCCCTGGGAGATGCCATTTTCAGCCAGCCTCTACTTCCAGCTTGTGAAAAGGATATGGGCTGTCTAGCTCTGCCTGTTGCAGTGCCACTCCTGTCACTCAAACTCACTCTAGGTTTGTTTTCAACACTTGTGCAAGGCGGTGGAAATTATTACAGCAGAAGTGCTGAAAAGAGTAATACATTTCGGCTACAATGTTAGCATTCATATTTCTTTTTTTTGAAGAGATTATTTTAATGCCCATTTCTGTTCAAAAATATCAACCACACATATTTCTAAATAATCAAACACACAAACATTTATATAATTTAATGTGTATTTATTCCTTCTTCATCACATCAACCCAGTCCTGGGCTCCTGAAAAGGTGAGTTTTTATTTTTTTATCTGTGCCTTGGCTGAGGTATGTTGTGGTCCATGTGACTTAAATGTCAACATTCACCCGCATCTGTGACAGTATACTCAGACTCCAGTGTGAACGTCCATGTGCAGCCTGACTTTGGACCATGAACTCTATCCATTGACTGCATATGTAATGGAATAGACTGTGAGATCAGGTATGCATGCATGCATGGAGTGCCAGATCGACATCAACTTTCATTTTTAGTATGAACGGAACTGTGGGCATGTACTGTACACGTTACCAGAGCACATATGCAATTCTCTTTGGACTTGGAACATAGAAACTATGGAGAGGCCTTAAGCTGGCTGCTAAGGGTTTGCTATAAAGTTCCAACCCATTGTTTAAATAAATCTATTTCTACAGGGAGATTCAGTCAGAAGGCATCCAGACCAAACCAGACCATCAGCATATGCCGGCCCGCTCGCCTCAGTTCTTACAAGCGTTTAAACCCGGTCTCTTGCCATCTTGCCCTGCAAATGAACTCCAAAAAGTTCCCCAATATTTTTTCCAGATTACACATAACCTTGAGATCCAACCCATGAGCACTAACCCGTCAGTGTGGTATTGATAATGGTATTGAACCTCCAAACATTTATATTTTTCAATTAGTTTATTAGGAAATCATTTCATTGTATTTGAGGTTTATTTTGGGGGTTTCTCTGACAAATACTAAACAGAAACCATATTTTGGGCAAAGCATTCCACATGGAAGCATCACTTTTTTTTTTTCCAAGGTATTGTTCTTACAGAATTTCACTGTACAACTGTTTTCATTCATCTCAAATTCTATGCAGCTGTTGAAAAGAAAGTTTACTTTGATTTGCTAAATATCGCAGCACATCTAGTGTTGTGAGCATCAAAGGTACGTGAGCAAATATCAAAGAGTCCTCCTGGATCGTCATCTTTGGCAGCCAGACTGTGCATTCCATCTCAAGTGTGAAGCAGAGTTACAATGTAGAAAGATGCTAGAAAAACCTTTTACAGCTATACAACAACTTCTGTCTGAGATGGACATGCTGGGTTACATTTGAGTTATGTGGTTTGCCATGTTGCATGTGATTCTTTCATGCAGTGGAAAATAGAAAACCTGCAGTACAATTGTAGCCTATACGTCTTGTATTCGTATTTTTGCTCTCTTTCTGTTTTATGTTGAATGGAATGAATGAAATATTTTTGTACGTGCTGAAAATAAATTTCTATTGCATCAAGCAGAGTTGAAGCACATGTCAAAACACAGTTTGAACTAAAAAATAAACCATAAAGCATAAACCCAAGGCCAATTTTAAATTGAGGTGAGTTTAGGCGTGGCAATAATAACCTAAAGGACTGAGGAGCCTACACTTCACTAGATGCCTTTTGATGGGGGAAATTGGTGCCACCAGTGTGTTGTTACACATGCTAAATGTGTTAGATGTGCCACCATCTGCTTCAAGACCAAAGACCAGCCCAAACCACATGACAGTGGCTCAAAAACACAACTCAAGATGAGAGCCAGTCAAGCCACAAAGCTACGCCGAGTCTCAAGGAAGTAGACCAGAAATATGGATGACACATGATGACACGAACATTTGAGTTTTTTGGGATGATGCCAGAGATCTTTGGACAAGCATGATAATGCCTGTATGTCAATCCAACAAAGACTTTGTAAGCAACCACATTTGATATTTCAAAGACAATCGAAATAAGAAGCTGGCAGCAGGTTAATAACAATATAGGAACAGCAAAGGAGCAAACCGCTCCATTTGTGTTCATGTCCACATGGTAGTATGGAGGAGATCACTCGGCTGATCCCACAGGTATAAGATGCTCTCAGTTGTAGTTTCATGGACAAATAACAAAGATCCAACATCAGATAAAGGAATTTGGCTCTTCGGAACAGAGTGGGAAACCCAGTGCAGCACGAGAGGCTGTCCTTCACTTGCAGAACCATTCTCTACACTTGGCACTGACATAAAAGCAGCTCAACTGTAGTGAGGCACACACACACACACACATACACACACACACACATACAATGCAGGATGTATGCCTATCACGGACACACAGAGAAGGGAGGCAGCAAAAACAACTTTCTGTCGACAGGGATAAGAAAAACAACAGTTGAAAGGGGGGTCTGCACGAGAGAGAGAGCGAGAGAGAGAGAGCACACAAGACAAAGACATTCGCATCGTCAGAACTCATCAGTCTGCAGAGGGAAAATATGTAAGGGAGATACAACCGTATGAGCGCTGTCACTGTCCTGAACACTCGAGACAGAGGGGACAGGCTGGTGGAGAGCGAACTGAGAGCCAGGAAAAACCTTCAGTAAAACCCTCGCACATCAACACAGACATTGGCAGGTTGGTGATGTTTAAGCAAGTCTGGTATACAGGTATACAGAGCAGTCTGCCAGATAGACAGATGTGTACACACAACTAAAACAAACTTTCTGTCGTAAATAAGCAAGCACAATTAAAATAGAGGCGTTTAAACCCTCGGTAATGTAATTCTTGCCCAGAGGGCATGCACTTTGCCAAAGAGCAAAACAGAGGAGAAATTTACACTCTTATGCTCGGCATTGAGGGCCAGATTACCCCGAGGCCTTCAGGGTCAGTCTCCAGAAGAGAAGATAAAAGAGCTTATTAATAGCCCTTAGATTTACATGTACTAAGTGGATGTTTATGTTGGAACTTGGTGCTTATGTGTGAACATCCAACAAATGTAAACAGTGCCATTCAGGTCCCATTTCCTTTACATCACTGATATTGTTTCAACTCACAAAATAGGCAGCACGGGTTTAAAAAACATCATTTGGACATTATCTTTCAAGTGGTTCCACAGCTCTGTCTCCCCAGGGCGGTAATCAAGGTAATCATTGTGCACTTCCTCTTCTGCCGAGAATTGAGAATTGCACTGCTTTCACCGTAAACATCTGATAGAGGGCTGACAGATAGAAGCACTTGTCTACAGAGTCACTATAGGACATGCAGATCAGGTATACTAATTCCCACCACTAGAGGCATCTACACATCAAAATAAAAAGTTCACGGCCAGGTTAAGATAATAGCAGATATCTTTTTATCCTTCGTTCCGACAAAGAAATGGCACCTAGGCAGAATTTAAAACTTTGAAAAAAGTTTTCATGATCATTGCTCATTATGGGATTTCAGTTGTGTGCATTCAAAATGTAAATGCGTTATGGTACACACACATAATAGCAAGCTATTTGATTTGTTTCACCCCTTGTTAAAAAAGGTAGTGACCAACAACATTGTATGCCATTGTATGAAAACACTGCGAAGCCCTTCATCAGCCACATAAAAGAGAGGCTGTCAAGATATGTAGAGTTCACGGGGAAGCATGCAGCGCATGACTTTAACCCCCACTGCCTTTTATTGGACAAATATAAAATTAACAACAGTCAAGCACTATGATGGTGAGCCAGGCTGCCTCTACCACTAATTTCCAATTTGGGGTCAGCAGTATGGTCCTATAAAAGTTTACAGGGCTGCTTAAAGAAGAGCTGCCTTTTTACAAGAAACAAACTTTTTTAATTAATCATTACGACAATAACCCCCACTCTTTTAAGGTGCTTCAAGTCTAACGCACGCCTCTATTAAAGGTAAAGAGAAGGCATAGCCTGAAATAATGACCATTGACATAATTCAATAAAAAGCTACTGTTAAATTTTCTTTTCTGGGCCAACTAATAAGACAGCTGTAAACGTACAATGCACACCAAAGAGAGGTGACCTAGCTTTTTACCATAAAATGTTATACTACCCTTTCACTCATGTTAAAATATGTTACCTTGTCAAAATTTACAATGGGGCAACAGCACAGGCAGTGTCAACAGCAGAGATGGCTGCAGATTATTAAGACCATTAACAGAGAGAATGATGAGAGGGGGGGGCATGGTTATATGTGGACTAGAGGTGGGGTGGAAAACTGGGGTGTAATGAAACCTAAGATGTGTCAATCTTTTTTCCTCATAATGTATACAAAGTGTTTTGGAATTAAAGCTGTCATATGTAACAGATCCATTTAACATCTAGAACATGTGGACAGGGAGTGTCAAGGTGTTAATGGACTGGTTGACACACGCTTCATGCTCAGGATTCCAGGCTTGAGTGTTCTCTAAGTGTTAAAGGACACCGCAGCTTTGTTCTGCCAGGACATCAAAGGGACGACCCAAGTTATTGAACAATGACTCCTGTCTATATATAGAGGAAGTGATGGACGAAGAGAGTTGGACATGTACGAGGTCACCGTCAGAATGCGAGGAACACCCACGCCAACGTCCGTCGGGCGATGAAAGACGCGCAAATAGTTTGTCGCTGCCAGTCCAGGGTCAGTGACTGGCCTCTGGATATTGCCACCACCAGTCGACTAAGAAGACCTTTAAATACTGACTCACAATTATGGCCCACCTTCCCAAACAAAGAGAACGGAGCAGCTTTGCTCGCTTAAGCCCCGTCATCTAACCTGCGCGGGGCTGGGTCTTGTAACACGTGAGACTTCTAAAAGATAAGATCGCAGAGAGATTAAGCTCCTGTATCGGAGATTAGGCTAAATTTGTTTTCTCTCATTTGAACCTAGGTGGGGATAGTCCCTGGGTCGAACCTGCCCCACCCCCACCCCTCAGGCCTGGGCATAATGCCATTAGTGGTGTTTTGTTGACAGCAGGCAACGGTAAATGAGGCCCCACTTTAATCAGTGGCATGCCGGGCTGGTGTCAGAGTTCCCCATGTCTCCCAGGTGAAAGATGAGCAGAGAGAGAGGTGTTGTCTCCACGTTAATTAAAACTGCTCCCCTCGCGCGAGGACTCAGCTCTGCTACCGCCAACCTGCCCCCTGAAACCATGGCTGTACTCTCAGTATAAACACTATCCATTAGGCAGGAGACCAGGGAGCGGGGGGCAAGCAGCAAGGGGTGTAATTAATCAGACTAAGATCATGTTCTAACCACTTAAACACAAGGGGGGCGGCGTTTATCTGCAGGGAAAACAGGTCTGTTTTGGTTTACACCTGAAATGTGTGGCTATTTTGGAAAGAATCATTCAGGTTAATAATGAATGACAGTAGAGGACAGTGAAAGAGTTTTAAAACAAATCGATGCAGTTCTTGTAAAGCTTTGTCTTTACTACAGTGAGTATTGCCTTATACAACAGATGTAAGCTATGATGTTCACATTTGGTCAGCTCAATTTCCTTAATCAGTGAGCACAATGTTAGGTTAAATATACATCTTGTACTTTCTGTTTTCTCTTACATTCTGATGAAAATAAAACCCTAACCGAGGTAAAATTGTCCAACCAGATGTGCTATTTATTCAGAAATCCCATCTTCCATAGCAGCTTCCTGCACCCTTTAAGTGGGACATCCTTTCCTGGGGATGTATGAACCAGGCTCAGAGATGCAGTTGCTGCTTTAGCCTGCTCGTGCCCAGTTACAACAACACTTTCATGCTGTTCATCCCAGCAGCCTGTCCTGCAACACCAGCCCCAACCCAGCCAGGAGCACCAGGAAGGAGGCCTGCTGCGCACTCGAGCTGGCCTGGATGAATGAAACAAAGACTGCTTACTGAAGGGTGGGTAGTCGGGATAGAGGACATTTAGTTCGTCAGTCCTATCACTTCCCTCCTAAATATTATGAAACCTCCTGGCCTCCAATGCAAATGAGTTGGTGGGGGCAAAGAGAGAAAAACATGAACATGAAGGGAAAATGAACACAAAGAATGGATGGGAGGAGATGTGGCCTCCTGAAGCAGCACAGCTTTGTGGGCCCTTTTCAGTAAAGGCAGCAGTAAGTGTCAATCAACATGTCAGAATTAACAATGTTAGGCTAGAGTAAGTAGGGGTAATGTCGTCTTTGCTCTGCCCAGCCCCCCCATCTTCAGCACCTCCCCAACTCCCCACCTTCCGTAAACCCCTGGTGACCACATGAATCTGACTAGTGACAGCTCGCCGTCCTGTAATTTGCCAATTTACACGCACGTCAAAAAAAACAGACCACAGTGAGGAATGGTCACAAAGTGGAGATAGGCCGAAAGAAGTGTAAGAGATCTGCAACACAGCGGAAGACAATGGAGATGACGGCGAAACAGCAGGATGAAACAAGTCTGTGTTGCGAGCACTGATGTGAGAGTTTGAACAAGTCTATCTGTGTCTGCTGTGCACAAAAAAATGAGGGATAAAGGTGATTATCCTTAGCTGAGCCGTTAATCTTGAGCATTATCAACACCTACCTTGTACAATCTGTATTTCCATCCAAAAGTCCACGGATACTTCCCAAAAAAGCATTTAGCAGTGTGAAATAGTGAACACAGGAACTAAAACACTGCTTATACATTACCAAAACATATAAAATAATACATCCAAAGAAACTTGAGCTTATATTTTTCCCTGTGGGAAAAGAAACATTCCTTTAATGTTCACTTGCGCATGTGGACGTACCCCCACACACATGCACGCATGCCTGTGCACACGCATACAAAAAACCATGAAGCCTATATAAATCTCTATCAGGAAAGCAGCCAACCTCTCTGCCCCTTGCTGGTGAAAACCATATAATAGTGTAAGGAACCAGAAACACATTTTCTGGATAGTTGGCAGCAAATGTCCCATAATGGTTTGGGCTGGGCAACTCTCTAAATGTTATTTTTATTGCTGGGTCTAAAAGGTAGAAAAAAGGAAAGGCCTGACAACTCAACATACACCCCAAGAAGCCTTCAACTGTGCATATACTATAATGTATCACAGGAAGTCAGTACAAAGTCAGATCTGTTTGTGGGGACAAAGTTATGTTTTCAACCAATGTGGCAACGTGTCTGCTGTCAATGTATTAGTGTGTTGGTGTGTGTGCGTGCATTTGTGTGTCTATGCAAGTGACAGGTAGAGAGAAAGCGAAAAGAAAAAGGAGGATCTGAAGGATTTTAAGCACTACTCACGGTGCTGCAACATGAAATCATACAGTGAGCAATGTTCAGATTGTAGTGGCGTTGCAGCTGGTCTGAGGACACCGGCATCACCTTAAAGTCCTCAGCTGCATCCTGAGAAATGGAAAGGTTGGATTGTGTTCATGCAGGGGGGTTATTCTGGTACTATTCCTAACGGAAACACCAACAAATCTGGACCATACCAAACCAAACCGCTCCACTCAGTGGACACACAGCTATGGATACAGTTGATCCATTCAGACCTATACTTAGGATTGTGCTCTTGTAATGGATTACTCAGGGAAGAAGTTAATACCAGGTCTGAACAGGGTCTTCCAAAGACCTCGAAATAGCATACCGTGTTTTCAACACGCGATCGGGCAATGGCGTGGCCGAGTGTGCCCTCTACACTTGTTTAACAGCGTTGTACGTCTCAAAAACATTTCTAAGCACTGATTAACATCTGCCAAAGAGGCATTCACTTCTGCAGGAGATCCTCAAACCATCCGTGAAAGTGAAAATGAGAAGCAATTCTGTTAAACACTCTACATGATGATGGATATTTACCACACCATAGGAACTCTAAAAGGTGGACCCTTAAATGTCTTACAAAGTAATCTTGCCTCTCGTACAGTTCACTGAATTCTCTAGCCGTGCCCAAGCAATCTGTCTTGTGTTGCCTTCCGAACTGTTAGATGTTGGAAAGCTGAATAGAGGACAAAGCTGACATTGCTTTTAGCTTTTCAAAGTTGTGTCATTTATTCAGCGGTAAGAACATCATGTGGCCACCAAGCAAAATTGTTCAGAAAGCAAAAGGGAAAGTGTTTGTGCTGAGTGTAGTTAAGTGGTTTGGTGTCTTCAGGGGCCTGAATCCAAATGAGTTGTGCAGAAACCTTAATATTTCAGTTGTGTTGTATGTGCAGAGCTGTGTTTTTTGGTTTAAGAGGACATTGTGTAGATAATCACTGTTGGTAAGTAGCAACCAGCAGGAATTTTAGTTGTCAGCACCAGGTCAGCAAGTGTTGCAGCAGGATCTCAGGTAGACAGCAGTGCAATAACACAAGTGACTGACTTTACTCAAGGGATAGTAGAACAATTTCCATTTTGTAACCACAACACTTACTTTTGGGTGAAAAGTAGAAAGAATGAGACATAACTGTGCAACCTAAATAGCATCGCTGTAACCCTTTAAGGTACGCACCAAGAAAAAAGCGAAGGAAAAAAAATGTATTTGCTTTTTCTTTTTATTTACTTATGATAACAATAACAACAAAAAAAATTTTTTTTTCTTAAACCCTACAGTATTACAGATACAGGCCTCTACCAAACGATTGAGACGTCTGTTCATAACAAACCTGGTTTGCATAATTACAGCATTAAGTACAGCATTCAGAACAAGTGACATTAACTGTTTGTGAGTTCAGCTTGATGCATTTTTCAATAAGATATAGTGACTTAAAGACCAAATGGTTGAGTAGCACCTTAAAGGCTTAAACTTGCTAAACTGGTTTAGTTGAACTTGAAAGTCTGGTAGGGGTCATATAGGATTATAAAGAGAGAATGTGGAAGGGTGAGAAAGCAAAAGTGAAAAGAATAAACCTGCACAAACAGAGTTATGGTGAAGTTTCATGTCACAGTGCATAACTGGTGAAATTATATAGAAACAAATCTCACACACCGTTTGACACACCTAACACCGCATTACCAACCACAGCTCTGCTCCTCATACATATTTTGTGGGTTTTTTTGCACAGGTTGGTTTCCTTCAGGGTAATTGATGTGAAGGTTCTGCTGAAACCAACACTGCACGAATCTCGAAGAGGTGAGCGGGAAATCGGCCTATCAGAGGCAGAACGCCGCATACCTTTCATGCAGCATGGTCAGAACCTCTGGTCGAGTCAGGATTTGTAGCATAAAGGCTGTCAGAAATGATCACTTCACACTGCAGCTGCACCCCCACCCTGACACAGCTTCTCCCCCCCCCCCCATTTTGTTAAGATAAAGGATGTACCCCAACAGATTTGGTGACTTGCTCTCTCCTTTGCTCAACACAGTTCCAGGAGGCTGTGCAATGCTGTGGTACGGGGGGGGGGGGGGGGGGGTTCGAAAGGCAGAGTTACTGGATATTACCCTGGGAGCTAGGGTGGAGAATCAGTTTCCATTTCACCATGACCTTTCTCCGGTCCCAATGGTGGTCAGCTCCACCACTACCTCCTTCCTCTCACATCCCTACTGAGCAACCTCCGCTCCACTGCTGTCTCTCTCCCTTTTTTTTTTTTTTAACATTTGTCAGCCTATCCATCTCAAACTTTTTACTGGGACAGGACAGGACGCCCCACACCCCCCACCAACAAAGGGATCATATTCCCATAGTTCATCTATCTTCCCATCAGCTGTTAACACTGATTTAAATGTTAGCATTGCATACAGTGCAAATACATACACGGTATGCAACTGTTGAATACTGAGAAAACCCTATCTAAACAACTATATCAGATTATGGGCCACCAACTGGGTATCTCTAAATAAAGCTGTAATTGCGGTGAAATTTTCCCCTCAGGATGGGAGTCAAACATTTCCAACACCCAAGCTATTCTTAGTATCTGTAAGCATTGTTTTCAGCCACCAAATGTGACTTTCATATTAAAACCTGTGTGATGACTGTCTTATACCAACAATGCCGGGAAGCTGTTTGTCACCCGACTCGCCACACAAACTCTGACACACTCCGGCCACACCCTTCACAGCAGCTGCAGCCAAGTATGTATACCTTTTTCACTTACTTTATATATAAAATAAATCAGTCGGCATGCTTGTTCAGCCTTGACGTCAGCGCCAATTCGGGAACAAACGTTTAGATGTTGTAAATTTGATTTGCAGAGTTTCACTCAATTTGCAAACGGTCACTTTTGCATGAAGCAGGCACAAACATACACAATTATAGAAATGCAATCCAGTGGCAGAACGAGAATTCACCTGGTCTGTCAGTGACAGCCAGACAGTTTTAAACAATAACAATGGCGTCTATAAAAGACAGACCAGAGGTTGTTTATTTAAATCTGATTTTAACATCACATCAGAGATGAAGAGATGTGACGGCATATGTGGAAATTAACCCTCAACTTGACTCACTGTAGTATTTGGACTTGCAGTAATTGTATTGTATTGTCACTACTGTATTATTTTATTCTTTGAGAAGCTTGATTATCCTTGAAAATGTATGTAAAACATTACATATTTTAATATAATAATACTTCCATGGATTTCAAATAATCAAAGTTACAGTATGGTGCTATTTGAAGTTTCAGTATTGCCTCAACAAACCTTCATTAGTGGTAATATACCATTATCAAAGGATGTTTGACTTAACTCAAAAGGTACAGAGAAAGCAAAGAAAGCCAAGATCAAATGGGGAAATGGGAAACCAATATGTTTTATGGGATTTCAACATTAAACTAGATACTAACATATTAGATTTTCAATGGAGCTGCTGTGATGTTAAAAACTATAAGGCCTGTGTGGCGACAAAGCTCTACACTCCTCATCGTTATCATCATCACCGCTATCACTGGAGCGACATTCTCTCTCTTGGTTTGAATTGCTAAAACTTTGCCACCGGCAATGTAATAATTATTGTCACTCTCAGTCAAACTCCTGTTCTTATTCAAAAATACACGTTTGCTTCTCGTGTCAGAGACAATGAACAAAAGCGGAGGTCCAACACAAACAGACAGCTGTACAGGAGTCACCTGTGCATCATTGTGAGGCACCTGATTTACGCTCCCGCAAAAACAAACCCTCTCTACACTACTGAGGAAAGGCAGCCTAATCGCTCGCCAACGTTCGCACTCGCGTTGATAAATGGAGCCATTGTGCAGTGATTATCACAGTTATTCATAGCCTCTTTGCTATGGGGATGGTGCATTTGTTGCATTACATAGGAGCAGACACTGCTGGGCCTAGCACATGTTACCCTGTCACTGAGTATTACAGGCTATCCAACAACATTTATAAATACTCAGTAATCTGCTCCGCTATATGCATCGTGTTATTAAATTGCCATTACTGAGGCAGGAACTTGGCCTAGTCTCTGATTAATTGAATACTATTAAGTGAGGTGGATGTGGCCTGTGTATAAATGCTGCTTTTGCATTACAAATTATACGCAGACAAATTATAATACATTACTTTTCGGTGACATTGGACTTTTGCATTAGTTGCAGGAACACTATGGAAACATTACTTCATTGTTTCTTGTGGTATTGCAATAAAGAATGCCTTCGAAAGTTGGTCACTGTCAGATTAGACATGTAAGCATTATCCAGTGTACCTCTAAGCTGTGTGTGTGTGTGTGTGTGTGTGTAGGCTTCAGACATTGGAGAAACAACAGACCACGCTCTGGTAAGCATCAGGCTAAGGCATTTGGCTTTTTCCTCAGTCTTGGAGTAGGAAGAATGAGCCCTGAGTCATGTTTCTGTTCTACCACGTAACCCCAAACACAAACAACAGCCTGCAGACAGTCATGTCAGCTGCAGGGTGTGAAGTGTGCAGTTGCTTTAATCTACACAGAGTAATGGCTGAATCTGTTGTAATAAATCACGACAGTAGCAGACAAATTGTGTTCAAAGTGTCTTAACTTGCTGGCTGTGATACACCTATGACTCAAGGTTAAAACCTCTTGTGATTAACATCAACAAATATTGCACATTACTATTTGTCTATTTATCCCCCTTTTCCACCTCCACACATCTCCTCGAAACTCTAACACTTCGGTAACTCCCACTCTTACTTCACGAGGGCTACTAGTTCTCTGTGATTTGCAATAGGCATCATTTATGATGTTGTGCTATGTTGGGTCTGCAAAGCCAAAATTGGAGTGTAAAAGCTACGCTATGTCAGTGTTAGTTCGACCATTGATCCTGTACATTTAAACAAACTCAAGCTCTTTTGGCCTTAGTGAAAGCAGACGTGAATCCAAGGTGAAATCCTGTCTGCCATTAAAACCAAAAGGAATGGTTGACCAGTAGCCTTTAACACTTGTTCCGCACTTCTTTCCTCCCCCCCCTGCTATTGCTCCATTCCATTCACTCTCCATCCCAGAGCTTTGACAGAAGTTATGTATTTTAGGAGAGACCCCTAGTGATGTGAAGGACATGACAGCCCTGTTTGAAATGGAAACCCACATACTCAGCCCTGCCGGAGCACCAGGAATATCCCAACAGAGATGGCAAAAGGAAATGGAACAAGTGAAAAAAAAATAGCCATCTTTATTGAGGTTTTCCTTTCAAAAACATGAGTGAATATAGGAACAACACTTCCTATTCAGGATGTGATGCTCTGTAATGCTAGAAACCTCAGTGGAGTACCCACTGACCACCATAGGCATAGATCTTTTTCTTTTTTTTTTCCTCATACCAACTTTCACTCTTGTATACACTGACAACACCATGCTGGCTCAGATAACCAAGAGAAAAAAACATGATAACAGAAATGAATGTAATTCATGAAAAGAGATAAACTGGGCCACACACAAGCTTGCTCTCTTGTGTGTACATCATTGTGCATTCACCATCATCCCTTAAACCTTCATTTACTGTATCTCACACACAAGAAGAATAGTATATGCAATTGTGTGAGTGCATATTAGTGTATATTTTGTGTGTGTGTGTGTGCCTGTGCTTGTATGGACGTACAAAGAAAATAATGTGGCACACTCCATCTCCCTATGACTCACCTGGAGTGATAAAGAGAGCAAAGGAATCATTTCCTGCGCCTGCTACTCATTCAAATGGGCGGGCGTCTGTAAACAAGAGCTGCAGTTATCCATGTAGCGGTCAGATAAGAGGGGAAGGAGACCTCTGGAGTGATGGATCACGAAGGGGCTCCCAGTCCTCTTCTCTTCCCAGCACCGCCTTGCCACCTTAGGATAATAAACAGCCATGGAGCAGGGGGCCAGATAAGAGCCATCACTCACATTGGCCAGGCTGATAAGACACAGACGCTCTCTGTCACCCTCCATGACATTTGTTTTTCATTCCACTTCAGACCGAGGGAGAAGTCAACCTGTTTCATCTCATCAATGGGCTCCACTCAGGATCCCCTGCTGAGTGTGTGCCACCCGTTGACACTGATGGCAGTCAGGTGACTGACTGTGTTGCTCTGCAAAGAAGAAGAATGGACTGCAGTCCAAGTATCTCCACTGTTTAATTCACAGCTACAGTGCCGCGCCTCAAGCAAACAACACATCCTGTAGCATCAAAACTGCTGGGAAGAAAGTCAAAAGAGAGATATGATTTCACCTCTTCCTCCACTCTGTCCTCAGTACAGTTGCTGATCCATTTCCACAGAGGGCGTATACACAACACGACCACTTTGATGAATTATGGCTCATTTCTAAAAATGTGGTCATAACGAAACAAAAAAGGCTTAACACACCCACCACCGAGTCTCTAGAGAAGATGTCATGATACTGCACGGTTCTATGAACAGTCTGTCAGTTTTGAATACCTTTACCTGAGCTATTTTTACACCTCATATATCATAGTAATGGACTGACAGGGTGAGTCTTTAGAGTAAGAAACAACCGGGAGAACAGAGGTGGGTTTCTCTCCTTCCCTGGCTGGCTATAAAACCAAAGTTAGACAAGAATCAATGTGAAATCTCCTTGAACAAAAACCTCAAGTTACAAGTTGTAAATTATGCTTTGGAGACTAATATTTCTGATGGGGTACATTAAATTATTATTTAAGTCATTTTGTATTCTGGCACCTTTAATTCCCTAAAAACGCAGAGGTCTATCAGAGGGAATATGCACCGTTGTAAATCTCGCTGCCCTAACATTGCCTCTACCAGGGTCACCTACAAGTCACAGATTTGAGAAGGTATAAAATGGTTACTTTATAGCTATCCCAATTGTTATACGTTAGAGTTATGTGCATTGTATTACCTCTAATGAAGGGTGTAAATTCTTAGTTTACGACTGGACCTTTACACGGGGGTTGTAAAACACACGCTTTTTGCGTTACTTGTGTTTGTCGCTGGAGTTCTGGAGTTCAGACTGTGCACACACTGTTTCCATTAGTCAGGGACCGCTCCTCCGAGAGGCCTCCGTCTGCAGTAATGGGCCGAGGCCGTGAGAGAGAGAGTGGCATCCTGTCTGTTGGTCATGGATGACATTTAACAGACAGGGCCCAACTTCCTGTGATCAGTACAGCAATAACCACAAAGCCCAATCCACTGCTCTCGCAAAATCCATCATCTTCATTCTCTGACTATCAGAGAAGGCCAGCGCTGGATATTTATGCGACGACAACCACCGCCCTGCAATGACCCCGCAAATCTCATGCTGTAGCTGAGAGGCTGAGGAGGCTCGTTCAATGCCCCTCTGGGTTCAAGTTCAAAGTTATGTGGTCAGTGTTTAGCATCTTGTAGAAGTCACACATACTATGCGCGTGGTTAAATTTGTAAGGAATAAACCGCAACCCACAAGGTCTGGTGACATCCGTTAAAAAAAAACGTGCACACTGTCTAACTTGCATTGACAAATAATTAGGAATAAATATATAAAGACACTCATCCATGCTAATTGGAGAGTATGTGGGACTTTTTGAGGCTGGGGCTGTTTGAATCATATTGCCCCTCTCTTATGTCTTAAAAATGAATATGAAATATAAATATACACATACTATAATTGTTTTTCCATTTAGAGAACATAAAAAAACATTTTTTTTCCCACTGATGTGAGATGCATGTCTGAAATTTGAGAACTACCAAGTGCTTGACTTGATTCAGATTGCATCATTTAGCTTTGAATAGATAGATTAAAAATAATACATCTAAACAAAGGGTAAAGTTACAACTCTTAAGGCGAAACGGGGGGAAATAACCTGAAATGGTGCAAACATCTGCAAGGGTTGTTTTTGGGCGGGTGTCAGCAGTTTGAAAGCCTGATGTTTGTAGGTAAAAGCTGTCTCTGAACCTCCTGGCTCTCCTGATACTAGATAACACACATCTACTGGTGCATTTACTTTGCCATCTTGTAGTTGGTTTCAGCGCGGTACTGAAATGAACAGCAAAGGATGGAAATTGACTTATTTGCTCAGTTTAAAAACTCAACCATGCTGTTTTAGCTGCAGGGTTAAGAATCAAGTAGCTGCTGATGATGTCTTTAAACAACCGCCACAGCATGTCACTCCTTTTCCATTATATGGGCCTAATTAGGTCCAAGTCATGTGTATATATACTATGTAATGGTGTATGTTTTTGTATCTCTAATGCATCCTGCAGCATCAACATGATTCAGAGCTATGCAAATGCCAGGTCTTGCTCTGTCACTGAAGGTAATACTTGACAGCTAAAATACGGTGAAGACAGGAGGTGTACAGAGGAGCAGCACGGGATTGTGAGGGATTGACAAATCCAGCAATTAAAGGGGAGGTGATTATGTCATCATTTTCTTGGGCCGGCTCACAAAAGGCCCTGCTACATTTCATATTCACCCTGAATGAATGAATAAAGAATGTAAGGGGGGGGTGGTGAGGATTGAAATATCTCACGGGGACATTCTGCTTACTTTTTTAGACAGGCCTTATCTCCCCACGTTCAGCCCTGTTAATATGATGATGAACAATATTTCATGAAGGGCACCTGAATGTGTCTCTCCTGGAGCCTGTCTCCTCCCCATGCCCTCGTATTTCCTTTGTACCACTCTTTTTTTTTTTTTTTTTTTTTTTTAAGGGTGGGGAAGGGGGAGCAGGTGAGAGAAGTGAAAGTAAGGTAGATAATCACACACACACACACACGCACACACATATCCCTCAGAAACACACCAGTCCAGGACCCTCCTCTTCCTTTTCCAGCCCACAAATACATTTTCATATCAATAATCAAGAAAAAAAAAAAATTCTACATACTAATCCATCAAAGCGGGCTGAGGCTAATCTGTAGACGTAGGGTTGGGTGGTGTGTGCCGCTTCCTCTTTTCATTTGTGCCCCACTCCCTGGCAGACATTTGTCCCGTTACGAGGCACACAAAGCCTCTGCCCTGTCAGCACTGATTGATCAGAGGCTGGCTGTAAAGGAGGAAAGCAGCACACCCTATCAATGATGCTCTACATCTGCACCTGAAAAGAGCCTTTTCCTCTCCTTCCACAACATGCTAAATGTTGCAGATAATGAGAGCTGTGCTGTTAACAGCTCCCGCAGCTCTGGTTTTTGTCATGTGTATATAGGCAAAGTGCTTACCTTTGAGATGGCGGTAAGAGACAGTTTAAAAAAAAAAAAAAAAAAAAAAGGCCTTTGGTAAGAAGATTATCATAATGTCTACAAACGCTGACAGGGTTGAATTTCAGTGACTCTTTTCAGATTAGTGTGGCTTTTAAAAGGGGTGCATTTGCAGAACAATATGGTCGCGTGTTTAATTTTAATTTTCTGACAATCTTTCGCAGCATGTAAGAAATGCGTGTTTCTGTACTCCGCTTTATTGGGATTTAGTCAATCTTAAAGGTTCTTTTAGAAGACTCTGAAGCAATAGCAGGCGCCTCTAAGAGCCCGGGCCATCCTGCATGAGGAAGAGTGAGAGATAAAATGCAAAGGCCTCATTAGTAGCACATTTATCATCTCCTGTCTGTGATTTAAAAGAATGACTGGGTCAAATACCTCGGGGGAAATCAACATTTGTCATTGCAAAGCAAACCTGCTTCTCCGCTCTCTTTCTGGCATTAATTTATTCTGGTAAAGCAGCTCCATTCACCACTGCGCTGATTTTAATTTCATCCTTGCAAAAAATCTTGGCCGACTGTCTATCCCAATTCATTCCTGTAACATACAATTGTCTCCTTGAATTCAGTAAAGTAATTGAGGCACAAGCAAAGCTCTGCCCTATCAACATACGCTGGGCGGGTGATGCAAATGGTCTTCAGTGAAAGACTAACACATGTGAGACATTGCAAATAATTGTTCTGAAGTCAGCAATTACAAACAAATGCCACCAGGGCAGAGCAGAAGAAAAATTTACATGTTAAGAACAAGAAAGAAAATGTATTATAAATGTGTTATTAATGCGCAACTTGGCAAGGTCAGGGAAGTCAAGATAGGTGTTGAAATATGGATGTCACCCTCAAAGAGCCCACTAACATTGCTGCAAGTAGACCCTCTGGATACAGTGCCTGACAGAATATTTATGTGTTTGCCAGCACACCGGCTTACATTTCCATGAGTATTATGTGAGTGTAGTGCAGCGATGGTCATGCTACCAGTAACATTTCAGCCGGGAACAAAAAAAAAGGGCCTTGAGATTTAACGGCAATGGCTGTGAGTCAGCTCTTAAATCTGTGTAAAACTTTCCACAAAGTTTTTTTTTTTCATATATATCTGATGTTTGAGTTTGTCATTCTTTACGTCGGAAGTTATGCTACATTTAACCAGTGAGCGTGGAAATGCAAATCATTTCCACCCGTTGAGTTCACACTTTTACAGTAATATAATTTTCAGCTGCCATTTTTATTCCGTTTGACATTTTATTGTGCTTTTTTTTTTTTTTATTATCGTGCTATGATTCATTCTCACACACTGCGGTGCCTGCCTGCTGTCTTGTGTTGTGTGCTTTTAGTTGGTCACTTTTGCCAGTGCACCACCTTATAGACACCCTCTCTGAGTTCTGCTGATGAGAATTTGAGGCACTGCAGAAATATTTCAAAGTCAGGAGGAAGGAAGCAAATGGGACAGATGCTGAGCAAGTCCTGAAAGCACTGCAGGATGGGGTAGAATAAACGCATATCTATTTCATGCCAGTTCAGACAGAATAGTCTGCCATATGTAAATAAGGGTTCAATAATGAATGCACTTCCCCTGCTTTTATTTGCTTTAAGCCCTCACAGTCACACACACATTGGCACTGTGCAAGACACAAATTAGAGAGCATTTTAAAGGAAATATTCAAAGAGCAGCCTGCCGCCAGAATATCAGTTATTATTTTTGATGTTGCAATTTCTGACACTTTGATGCAATCAGTGAGTAGCCCCGGCATTCAACCCTCTCCAGGGAGAGAGCTGTCAGGAGTGAGGAGCCGATGGGTAGATAATTATGGGAGATCAAACCTTGCTAGTTAGTAGGCAGGAACGGGAGGCAAATGCCAAAAACCAGCCAATGTTTCGCAAACGCTTGTTCAAGGATATCCTAATTGCTATAAGTGGTTCCTTCAGGACTGGCACTTCAAACACTGCCTTGCTGCATGATGTCATTTCCCTGGCTCCCCTTCACACTCACAATAGGCAAATTAGGGAAGAGGGCACAGCAAAACATACTAGAAGACAGCGTCCTTTAGCTGTCATGATATATGACCCATATCAGTGGCAAACCTGGTCATGTACAGCATCGGAATGTGCACATACTGTATCTAAATATATATTGCGCAGTACGTGCTGAGAAATGCACGCAACCACAACGTTGTTGTCTTCTGGGCGATGCACAGTTGTTACTTTTTACATGTTCGCACTGCTATCAAAACAACTGCGTAGCGTCACTTAACATAATTAATATAGAACGCGGGCTAATTTAAATGCAGAACAGGCCGCGTACATCCATAGTGTTCGTAAACATTAGGTTTGCATGATCTCAAAAGTGATACATTCTGACATCCAACTGTGTGCGCCATAATTCAAAGTGAGAACACAGTCATGTCTGTCAGTACCGTTTCCAACCTACCTCCCTGACTCCGTTCTTACCTTTGCCAGTTCAAAGGGAAGGAGAGGGGAAGGTGAGCACAATTAGTTGAAATCAGTCAGAACAAATTGTCCGACTGCACTGTACCACGCTAAGACATCACAATCCATTTGCTGTTGGCGGAATGACCCTCTCATTGTGACCCTTGTACCCCATGCAACATGCATAAAAACAGTTGTCGTCTAATCAGGCGCTCAAGCTTACCACTGACCAACGTCTCATCTACTACAGAAACTAACTTAAAAAAAAGAATCCTAGACCTGTTTCTGTCTGCCTGTGCTGCATCAAAGGAAACTCAACCCTCGGCAATCAAATAGAGGGATTTCATGTTTCAAAAACAATTCACAATTTCAAAGGGGGACCACAACTGACATACAATCACAGTAAACCTATTGAGTCTTCAGCTCCCTCATTCTTTTTCTCTCCCTGTTGTGAATGTGAATCTTGAGGGTCATTGATCATCTCATTAAATTCAGCCCCAAAGAAAGCAATCCTTTTCACACAGCTCAGGAATTCAGACGCAAAACACCCCCGCCTCTCTTCAGGCACACACAAACACACACTTGCACCATCAAACATTGCCAAATGACTGCCTTTCGCAGACAAGAAAGGCGGCAATAAAATGATAAAATAAAGTCTATTTTGCTCAAAAGGGTAAAAAGGGGTCATTTTCGGCATAGAGTGCTGAACTGTTAGCATAACAAAGCATAGGCTGGGCGAGATAATGGCTCTTCATCTGTGACAAGGGGCTCACTAGCTTTTCACTGTTGTGCTCCTCATGAAGTGGCCTGAAACAACACCTTACTTCTTCTCCTGACCCTCCGACACTCGACAGCAGGAAATCCCAGTGTCGAGCTTACAGTCTATACACGTCCTCGCATCACACCCCCGCGCAAAATAAGCTAAGAATAATAAACATACGACAAGGGGTCTTGGTATATTTGCAAAAAGGCTGTATAACACAGACACAACCGCACCAACACATTCTCAAATGAGGCAGGACAGCCGCGTGAGCTCTCTACAGCCCATGAGTGGCTTGGCTCAGTCTAATTGTCTCTCTAATTGGTGATGTCTAAAGGGGGTCTTTATTTTTGGACAGAGCAGCATGCCATCACGCAAGGCAAATTACATAGACAGACAGCCTGGAACACAACAGAGCAGACACAAATGACAGCAAGAGAGGGAGAAAAAAAGTAAGAGCAGAGGGGTGGAGGGTGATTATCATTATTATTATTTTATTCACCATGGGGAAAAGACATGTTTAGAAAACAGAGTTTCAGGTGGCTAAACATCCAAATTGCTCCCCTCCCATTGGCCCCTAGGTCCCCTCCATCCCCTCCCACTGTTGGCTGAGTATGCCGCGGATGAGGTCATGCCGCACTCATCCAGTCAGTGGTGAGAGGCCTCATTCTCCACCGCACGACCCTGACGCTTTATCCAGGAGGCCTGCCTTTGATGTGCTCATAATATGAAGGACGCAGGGCTATCAGCTAGCTGTCAACTCGGTAACTAGCCTGCAACGCTCCCAGGGGCAGCAGCGCCGAGTAAGCCAGCATGACTGTCCAGCGCCCAGCAGCTCTGCCGCTGATGGACCTGATTAATTCCCCCGGAATGCTGGTTCGTCTTCCTACAGTTCAGTCAATGACCATTCAGCAGGGTGAGGTCACCAGAGGCCTGGTAATAAAGGGGGCTGCACTTCACAGAAAAGACAGCACGCCTATGTGCAGTGCTGTTAAAAAAAAAAGAAGCCTTTTAAGAAAAAAGAGAGTAAAAAAGAAGGAAAGCGGGGTTTTTTTAGGCTCCAGAGCAGCAGTCCTTGAGCAAGAGGTGAGTGGAACGTACATCTCGTCTCTTTCCCCCGTCTCCCATTGTCAGAGATTCAATAATTGGCAGACCGATGAATTATTAGCACGCACACTTGCTACAGCAAGAACAATGTCCCCTTATTGGTGACGGTTCCACGAAATGTGACTATTCCTTTAAAAGAACAGAGGTTCGAATGAGTAAATGGATTCCTTAAATAAAAAAAATCAAATGGATGTTTCATTTTCCCTCCGACTCCAAGTCCACGTTTTATTCTATTTGAAAACTTTTACGGCTTCTATAGAGAATAATGTGTCAGTGTGATGAATGAGCGCTCAATAAAAACAGTGATAACGATAGAAGTTATCCTCTCCTCTCCTTGAGTCATAACCCGATGTGGCACAGTGGTTTAGAGTAGTCGTCTCATATAACAATGCTTATTATGAGGCAAAGGCTTTTAAACAAGTCAAATAAATTTGACGTCATTCACTTCTTGAAACTCAACGGTGATCTAGGGAATTTCACTCCAACAAACGGTATGGGAAAAAAAAAAAACGACACAACTTACGAGTGCGAGTAACTCACTCTCTCACTTATGGGACTGTAAAAAATGACAATTTCTTGAAATGCGCCATAAATTTGTTGAATTGCACTTGCCATCCCCATGATGATGGTGGCTTTCACTGGGAGGGCCATGCAAGTCTCGTCACTTCATATAATCTGCAGTCACAAATCACAAAACGCCTCCGAGGAGCAATATGGGACTGTGGAGGCTTTTTTGGCAGCTCAGGTCAGCAGACGGGGACAAATAAATGGCGGTCTGTGGCCTGCCTATCCATCCATTCTACCTCTGGGATGAAGCGTGCATGGGGAAGGGGGTGAGAGTGCGAAACGGTGGCCCAGCAGTGATGCACGGCGCTGCGAGCTCATAAAGCAGGCCATCAGCTGACCTCTGAGGCACGGGGGAGCAGGCAGGGCCTTTACGACCATCACCAGATTTAACAGCCAATAATGACTGGAATAACCGCTTAAACCTTTACGGACCTGCACAGCCGCGTGGTAGCAGTGACAGCAGAGCAAGCCAGGAATAAAGAGAAAGAGAGAGAGTGATATATTCAGCCGGTGCACTGACAGGGGCCATGTTTCAATCAAAGGGGAAAATGACAGATGCAAAGGGAGAGCACCCTGATATGTGTGTCTCTTTAAGTGGAGCCAACTGGCTTGTCCGTTCCCATCCTGATGAATGCACAACAGGGAGAGCTGGAGGGAGAAGTGGATGAAGGAGAAGACAAAAGTGATGCATGGGGGCCTGAGACACAATGGGAGAACAATCAAGAAATGGCAAGAGAAGAGAGCCGTTTGGATGAATTTCATCCAAAAAATAAAATATCAACTTAATGAATTCATATGAAATGATTGGAAATGTTATTGCTTTGAATATGTTGTCATATTTATCCAGATATACTATACTACAGGACATATAAATACTGTGATTTATGGGTCAATGGTGTTATCCGAGTTACTTGATTTAACATTAAAAGGGACCAAAATAAAACAAAACAATACGCAGTATTACAGCTAGTGCCACATAGTGGGAAGTATATTTGAATCTGCAGTATACAAATTTCTTTATTGGAGGAGAGTAAAAGTAATTTACAATCTTTGACTAGCAGGCTTCTTTCTCCTTTATTCTGATGTCAAGTCTAAGTTATAGCACACTCGCATCCTTTGGACTAAGATCATAACACCAATTCATTAACTGTTGGCAGCAAACTAATTCTGATTTTCAATAAACTCTCTAAACCTAATACAGTGCTCATGAAAGGAGGCCCGTTTCACAGGCTGGCAAATGTTCAAGCAACATATGCTCACATAATCTCTTAAAAAGCATGATCCAAGTCCAAATTTAATTATGTAATAGCACAAACGAAATCAGAGTGCCGACACAGCACAGCTCTGATACGCAACGTTCTGCCACTCTACTCCTTTTTCTCCTCATTTGTTTATTGCTCTCACCCTTCCCAACAGCCTCAGGGGCCATGGCGTCAAGAGTCCACTCAATGGTCTACAGATGGCTCTGAGGCTCCAGGCCTGTTTCACATGGTTGTTTGTCTTTTTTAATGGGGTCTGCCGAGATATACGACTATTGTTATATGATCATAATGCTTTTCTGCGGTCTCCGACGCCATTACTTTTAGTGTGCAGTGTTTTTACATACTAAGTTCAAAGTCTTTTAATTAGATTTTTTTTGTTAGTTCACATGGATTTACAGTGGTATGACTCAGCCGGAGCGGCAGTGCTGGTGGTGGTGGTGGTGGTGGCAGTCAGTAGAGGTTTAGCAGTTTCGGGGACTAAACGGGTAAGAGGGTGGGGGAGTGCGTTGGAGGCTGAGGGATGTTCATGGTTCCCTGAGCCCTGCACTTTCTCTGGCAGAAGCACCCAACTTGCAAAGCGCTGAGCTGAGGCTCCTGATCTCTGTAGAATACAGATAAAATTTAACCAGCGAACAGTGTCAGGCCTTCGCCGAATATGATACTGTCTCCAAACATTGCAGAGGAGGAGTGAAAGAACACACATATATATCTATATATATATATACAAGCCACAAAGGGGCTCTACTGGAGACTATATCTTAGATACGGGGTCACCTTTTTTTTTTTCCTGTAACAGTATCAATAAATCCTGGGACAAAACTGCATATCTTAAGCACCTTACTGGCGACTTTTACAGTGCACAGTTGGGCTTGGCACGCAAATGATAACATTCTCCCTACACAATGGTCTAATCTTCATGGCACAGGTACCACTGGGATTGTCTTGGATGTGCACTCTGCAGTCGCCTGGGTTTGTCCCGGCATTAGAGCACTTGGCATTCCTTTGTGCTTTTTCACCAATGAATTAAAGAGGATTTCAACAGGGGAATACGTATTGGAAAATTACCCCCTTTACTCAGAGATAAACAAATCAGACTAAATAAGTTGGAAAGAGTTTCACAAACTAATTTTGTAATCAGGAATAGAAGGCACGGTTTAGACCTTTTCTTACACAACGAGCGAGGCAAGGTGAACCTTTAAGCTATACGGGACAAGGTTCATTTTCGAGCAGCTGCCAATGCTGCGTAAGATAGTTTACTTTACGATTTATATTTATAGGAGCCAATCAGCTCCCTGTGTTGTGAGTAAATAAATGAAATTGTTGGGGAAGCATTGTCTGTAGATTATATATTCAGGTCACTTCTCCCAAGAAATCTTTTAATTTTTTAATCCATGCAGATGTTTGTTTTTCAGAAAACTTTCTGAAGTGCATCCCCAGATGAACATTGAAAGCATTCTTAAGTAGCTGAGTTGCTTTTATACAAAATACCTCAAAGCATCTGAGATAATACACGTGGATTGAAATGCAATCTGCCTCTCACTTCTTCCCCAGATAAGTACAGCCAGTGACAAGACTTGGCTTCCTCCTCTTATCTCACAAACACTTGATACCAGAAACTCAGTGCATGAATAAGTCAAGATTGTGATGTAAATATATCCGATTAATCACAAGAAAAACTGCAGCAACTCTTGCTCCCACCCCCCAAACAACATTGTTAAAACATCTTCGCTTGCAGTTGTATTTAAAAAAAAAATATTTTCCTTATTCCTACTTCGCACTCTCGCGTCTGTGATCCTACAGGCCTCATTTATTATATACCTACTGCGCCAGCAGGTTTTAATCTACGCTTATCTATTGCTGTATTTATTTTCTCTTCTCTTTTTTTATATTATAATACACCCGAATTTAAAGCAAGAAAAAAAGAGACAAAAACAAATGTCAATAATCTATAAAAAAGGCTTTGAGACAATTTTCGTGCGTGATGGATTTAATGACACACACCCTCCTCTTAACCTCCCAGCAGTGACATATTTAAGTTTACTTAGAATATACTAGGTCCATGTTCACATATTAATTACTGATTTAAACCGACTCTCAAACCCTACAGTTCCATCAGACAGACAGAGAGAAGTCCAGTTATATATATATAGATACAGAGAGATAAAGTTAATGTCATAGATGTGTATTCATGGCTCTGAAGGACTACTGCATTTGTGCATGGTGAAACGATGTGGCTGTTTGTGATTTGTAATATTTCCAGTTCCATTTGTGTTTTTTTTAATTATTATTATTATTATTATTATTTATTTACCTTGCTTCCCCTCAATATCCCTCCAGTCCACAACGTGGTGCTCTGCTCTCTGTCTGCTGCACCTCGTCGCAGCAGATTGAGACAAGCTTCGTTTTGGCACATACCATCTGTCCCCACACGTTTCTTACACTATTAAACGTCTGCGCATGTGAGCAAGTGTGTGTTTGTGTGTGTGTGCATGTGTGTGTGTGTGAGCATGTGTTTGATTAAGCCCCGTCTAGCTACCCTCATTGCTGTGGATGTCTCTGAATCTATTACTAGTCCCACCATCACAGAATCCTCTTCATTTACATTCCTCAGGCCTTGTTTGAAGAATATCTCAGGTGGGGAAATATATTTCCAGAGTGACCCTCTTATAGGTTTATCCAGACTGCAACGGGCTTGAAAAGTTGCTGTTGTACACCGAGGGAGGAATTTTCACCTAATGAAACCCAAGATCAATAGAACTGTTCTTTCTACTCATATATAGTGTATGGACACAAGGGAAATAAAGCATTATTTTTCACCCTCAAATGTATAATAGATATCATTCTTTATTTAACACTTAGTTCAATTCCGCATTTGTGCCACTGAGGGGAAATATTTCCTCTGATGATGTCCATATATTACAGAAAGAAGATATAAAAGTGGAAAGATTAAGTAATGAAGGGCAAAACTTACCTGAGCACTGACAGTAGTGTGTGTAAAATTCACCATTTCGTTTACGAGTATTATGCTGAAATACAGTTAATCTGATATAATTTAAAGCCTTACAGAAATTTACATATTAATCTGCTCTGCCCGGACATAATTGACATATTTTAAATCAAGAGCTCAGGCTTTAAGGAAGAGAATGCAGGAATGAGGAGAGGGGGGGGGGGGGGAATAGGAGATAAGCATAGAGGAAGACGGATGAGAGCGAGGAAGATGAGAGAACAGCGGTGAGCGCAGTCACTTCAGGTGCAGCCCTTATCGGCGAAGGAGAGAGGACCTTTCTTATGTAATCTGTGATTTCATTCAGCCTTAGTATCAGATGATTGTCTGGGAGAAGAAAAAGCCATTTTGAGGGGAACGGGCTGCGTGAAAAGGATCGTCTCCCCGGCAACTCACCCTTCCATGTCGAACCAGCCGCATGGCACCGAAGGTCAGCAGAATTATTGGAGGCAGGGGGGGGTGGCTCCGCCAGAGAAGACAATGATATGGCCTTAACCCTCATTTAGAGGTGCCATTTCCCCACCTGACCCCCCTGCTAAAGTGTTATTTTTCCATGTTATGAAATGTGATAGCTCTCTGGTGAAACAGGAGTCTCCAGTTAGGGAGGTAATACTTTGGCGTGCAGCGACAGCGCAGCGGCTCTGCCTCCCCTCTAAATAGGCTGGCTGAGCGGCCTTACCGCTCGGCGAGACGCAGACAGTTCAATCAGGGTAAAACACCGTCCGTTTAACCACTTGGCTAACAACAGACAGTGGCACACAGCAGTACACACAGGGGCGCTGAGATTGCACAGTTCAGGAGATGATGATAATGTCTTTGTGAATTTCACCCAAACATGTCATTTTAAACCAAGGCTCTGCACAGGGCCGCGTAAAAGGGTCACAGCCTTGTTGTTTTCCACTCCTGCTTTCACTCCCCCCGACTCTCTCCGCACATGATGGGGACAGTATTTAGAGGGATACATTGTGAAACTATCTTCATTTAACACGGCGATCAATAATGGATGAGGAATCGAATGGAGCAGTGATTAAGAGATCCATTTCTGCATGAGCTTAAAGATCATGTTTGAAATACTTGTCCGGCAATTACAAAGTCAAGTTTTACATGTGGTGTTGTATTAATAAGTAAGGTAGAAAAACCATAAATGGCTAATGCTTCATTAATTTCATATTATATTTTCATTAATGCAAAATGATGTGAGCAGATCTCTGAATAATTCAGTTTCAAAGTGATCCATGTGCAATATAATAAGTAAATCAAATGTCAAGGAGATAAAGGATATAATTGCTTCAAAGCAAAGGTTGCATATCATCACGGTTTCATTATTTTAAGTTGGAATTACTGTCCCCGTAAGAAAACAATGATCTTATTTTGCAAATCACTTGTTTTCTTTCTTTGCTATAATGGTGAAACAATACCATGACTTGTGTAAAGACAGAAAGGTGTCTCCTGTGCCAGAAAACTGATCACTTTTTGTTATGATGTGACAGAGTTGTTCACAGGCAGACAAGGGGGGTGAGATGTACACCTTGGTCTCCACTCAGCAGCTCCATCTAGGGGAGCAGAGAGGAGCCTGTCTGCTTCTGCACTCAAAGTTGTGATATTTTCTTACTACCTCTGCCGGTCTAAAAAAAACAAAACAAACAAAAACAGATGATGGTTTGCTGGGACTTGTTATGTCTGCAGCAAGTCTTTCCTGGATATTTGTCACTAATCATTCCTTTGATGTGAGGCGAAAGGACACATGGCCACAGGGACACAAGGTCTTGGTTTTGGATAATGGTGCCCAGAGGGCTGTGGCACAGGGTAGTGCCGGGGGTCAGAGGAACTAGCAGATTAAGAAAGAGAGGTGTTGAGGTTGTCACCTCGGGGCCTCCACCCACACAAGGAGAAGACGAGGGGACCATCATTCAAAGCAGATGGCATTTTTCTCAATTTGTCAGGGCTTATTTTTGGGATGCAGCCTCTGGCTGGCCCTGGATAGACTAGTTATTAAACATGTACGCTTATAATTTTGCCAAACCACAAAGGGTTTGGACACAAAACCCAAAGCCTCAAACTGAAAGTCTTCCCCTCTCTTCTTCCTCTTTCTGTCAGAGAACTGTGCGAAAAGCAAAGAAAACTGAGATTGTGAGAACGGCTTGACACTAAAAAATGCTTATGTGGTTCAGCTAAGCAAAGGGCAGCGTGCCGCCAACTGTGTCGTTCAAGTTTACTATTGTTATCGTGTGGTGTCACATCCGTACTTGCGCCTCGCACATAAAAGTACCACGGACAGAAATAGATAACGACCACTTTATATTTATAATCTTACTTGTTATAATTAGTTTTATTCTACCGGAATTGCACGACTACAAAACTTCCAATAAACACAGCCACTGATCCAAAAACTCCCTGACAAATGTGCAAAGTGTCGGCAGAAGACCTGCTGCACAAGCACTCTTGTCGGAATCCACACACTCACATGTCACAACAGCGCTCACACAAACACGCGCAGACATCAGGACAGCAAAAGAGATAATTAGCAAGCACAGCTGACTCCTTGAATTGTCCTCCGTCCTCCCCCCATCGTTTCCCAGCTAATAGGGGCGCGAGTCCCACTTATTAGATGTGATTATCCACCCAGGGCTGTATGTAGATTAGCTTTATTACATCCCTCAACCGGCTTCTCTGCTATTTAGACAGAAAATGTAATTCAATGATGTAACTTAAGATATAAATCTGCATTTACAGGGCAGAGTCCCACTCCAGCACCACTTATGACAGGTTGGCTGATTAAACTATCAGGCTGACAAGCCCAGCAGCCACACCAGAGGACAGACAAAAGTACAAAGGCCTTATTATTACAGGCAATCCCACAGAATAGCCAACAGTGGGGTTATGGAAATCATGTGGTATGTCTCCATCACCTTTACACACACACACGTCTTTCTGAACTCAAGTAGGAAACAAGAAATTAGCAGCAATATACAGTACGTACGCTTATAGTATGAGTATATGGCTACGTGCACATAAAAATAAACACACACCCACACACAGAGAGAGAAAGAGAGAGCAAGAGCGAGAGCGAGAGAGACACTTATCTCTCCAATTCCCTTATCCAGCTGAATGTGATGACTGGCTTTTGGAGTGACCTCCAGGCAAAGGACGAGGCCTTGTTCTGTGGCTCCTCCCTTCCCCTTCTTTATTTTTTTTTTTCTCCCTCTCAGAATGAATTTGAAAGACCGGTGACCTTGCTGTGGGCCTGTGAGGCAAATGAGCTACATCGTGTCACAGACTGAACAGGCCATTTGAAACCTGGTTTGTTGGCTTTGAAAGGGCCAGCGATACTGGCTCTGATAAGCAGAAGGGGGTGTGAAGAGGTGGCTTTTATCCGGGGAAAATTAAAAGGCAGGCCTGATGGAAATATGTCGGTGCTGGTGTTCAGCATATTGTCACAGGGAGCTTATCAAGCGAGCATCTCTACAGCTAGAGCGAAAAGGGCAGACAGTAAGGATTGGTCTGCAGCTTCTGGCAAGCTGTGGGCACGAAACAAAAAACAGCCAGTGAAGCTTTCTCAACAGCCCCTATGCCAATAACCAGGAATATGTTAATGATTTTCAGGAAGCAAATTAACTTTTAAGGGTTTCTTACCAACGTGCCATCTCTGGGATAGGATTTAAAATTCATTATCTGCAAAATTATCCAAATCCATGCAATGGTTCAGACAGACATATAACACACACACAAAGTCTGGAAACAAGCGCAAATTAGCTAACTCGCCTGTTTCTCCAATGATAATTTGTGTGTGTGTGTGTGTGTGCGCGCGTGGGTATACGGAGCTCTCCAAACAAAAGCTGGCATCTCCCATGGCCTGCACAAATGTTTGTCTAATGTAAACCGCCATATAGGAGCATCTAATTAGGGGTGTCAGGCTGCATGTGGCTGAGAAATCTCAGCCAACTGTCAGCCGATTCAGATCGCTTCCAGTCAGCAGGGAAACGAAAAAGGAAGAAAAGGAAATAGAGGATCCGGCAAATGGGAGCCGGGGACCCGAGCGGAGGGGGGGGGGCAATTAAAAGCCAAGGTGAAGCCACTCATTGTTGTCAAAGACACTACTATGCTAGCCATGCATGTTACCCTCCCTGTTACTTTTCCCACATCCCGTGTCACTCTTGTAATTAGGCTCAGAACGAGCAGCAACGCCGCATCACAGTGGTCTGAGCGCTGACTAAAATGACACGAGGAGAGAAGCATGCTGGTATGGTGGCGGCGCAGCAAGTGCACATCCACACAGCGAAGGAGGTTTACAGTTTTAGAGGGAGTTGATATGAGCGCGGGGCCGTCGGTCACAGTGGGTGAAACTCCAGAGAAAGGTCATGGTAACCTAGCAAGGGGTCGAGTGTCCTCCTCATTAAAACCCTAAACTCGGGACGCTCTTTTAAGGCCAATGTGAGCTTCACATCCAACGGAGGCACGTAAACATACGGTGACATACTTTTAACAGAGAGAAATGTTACTTGAAAGGCTGTGGCAAACACGGGGCATGAAAGGTAAGAGTTAAAAAAATCACAGGCCAAGGTGTTTCTAAACCATCTCCCTTGGCATTGATGATTAGTGGGTAAAAGCTGTTAGAGGAATGCAGTGTTTTTTCTCCTACCTAAAGCCATGATTTGCTTTGCATAAACAACAACAACAACAATAGCAGGCAGGTTCCTCTGTAGAAGCCACACAATAAGCTCAAGGGTTCCTCATAACATCTCATTATAGTTAATGAGCGCTGTGTGTTTACAATGTGTAGCTCTATAGAGCTAGCAGTGTTTACCCATCCCCTCCTCTCAATGGAGATCACTCAGCACACCCCAAAACAAAGGAGGATTTGTTTAGCCATGGGCTGTGTTTCTTCCCCTCTGGATCACAGGGCTCAATCTTGCAGGCACAGGCTGTTTGCACTATCTCCCAAATTCATCACAGCTACCATGGAATTCCCAAATATATGTCGGGTTACAAACCAACATAATTAAGTTAGATTAAACATTAAACATTCAGTGTCTTCGTCTGACATAAACGCAGATCCCTGAAGGACGATCCAAAGAGAATCCACAAAATTGAAGCATGTAGTCTTGAAAAGAGCAGTCGAGGTTTGCTTGTCCTTTGTTTATCGGTAACAGTCAGTTAAGGTTTTCAAACTAAAATGCAGTGAGCAGCCTTATACATTACTTATATATATGGGGGGCTCTAAGATAGTGGGGAAGTGTGGACAGAGGGCTGGGTGATAATTTCCTTGTGAAAATGAACTTTCAGTTAATATCAATATGTGTATGCACTGTGCAAACACAACAAACCATTGCTATGGTTGTTTTACCTGAGATTTGCAAAATGTTTTCCTCTCGATAAAGAAATTTAAGCCCATCCAAACGTCAGTTTTGCTCCTTTAACTGAAGTGCAAATCACTGTCATTACCAATCTGGTATTTCCTTGTAATGATAACCAATATCAACTGATTTGGGTTCTAACCCTTTAACACCGAGCGTATCTCAGACGACACGTTTGCGCATTATAGCAATTACGTTTGAGCCGACCGATAATTTTCAACGGTTTCTGAAAGCCGAGAAGTTGCACGTCAAAGCTGACATTGTGGTTATTACTGTAATTTCACTCACGCTGTTGCAGGAAGCCGGCGAATCAGGGTGTCTTTGTCACCGGAGAGGAGAGAGTTTTGGCCTGTTTGGACAAACAAATGTTACTTTAAATTTTAAATATGTTTTATACTCACATTTCAAATTTAACACGCAAAATCTGGTGTCCGTGTGCAACTACAGTTTTTTTTTTTTCATTTTAAATTGTTATTACTCTATTTTATCATGCAGTACATCGTAAATAACCATATACTGAAAGTTTTCTGGGAAAATGAGCAAAAGCACTTTTAAGTGTTAAAGGGTTGAACATAGCAGTATGGATGAAGCCTTCGAATGACCTTTGGAAACATCCACATCTGCCTTTATTGCAGAACGGCTTTATATTCTGAGCATCTGCAGTATTTCTTTGACTTTGGCAGTGGGAAAGGTAAATGCAGCTCATCCACTTCGCTTGCCTACACCTCTGTAATTAAACAGGTAGAAAAATAACAGGAGGGGAGAAAATGAAATGCATAAAAGGGTTTCTGGAACATCACATCTGCATCAGTACAACACATACTTCACTGCATCACACGCCGATCCACTAATTAAGAAAATAATTATCAGCACCCAAGATCCTGGAGAGTTAAAAGCTACAGGAGAGTTTTGCATGGTAGGCTCTTCACTTAATCAGTGTTTTAGAAAGCATGGCAATTGTGAGGCTGATTGAGTCCTGTGTTGAGTGTGTGTTAATCTCTGATTAACATCTGCGTATAATCTCATGGAAGTATGGCACCAGTGAGCCCTAAATGCACACAGGGCATGAAATATCCAGGCGTGTAATAACATTTTATTTACAATGGGCCCACTGGGCACAATGCATGCCAACACTGCCAAACTGAAGCCAATGCAATTCAGTTGAATGCATTATATTACCCTGGCAAGCCAACTGGGGAAAGGAAAAGGGGAATGACTGCAGTCACACTGTGTTATTGGGAGCTGAGAGCTTATGGATACCTGTAAGGCAAACCTAATCCGGCAAAGAACAGTGGAGAAGCTATAAAAGCAGAAGGATGAGGGATGACATAGACCATATAGGAGAGGGTCAGTCTGCTCTAACCAGCCGACGTAAATCCTTCCACTGGTCTGTAGCAAGACCTGCCCAGCAAGGTTCAAAACAGGACTATATTTCAGGAAGGATGCGTACCACAACGCCAATCAACTCCTCCTCATTTAACCCAATGGATCAAAACAGCAAACACATTAACAACAATACCAAACATTAAATCATTAGTTTGAGGTATGACGACAGTTTATGGTAAAGTAAATAGCAAAAATCATGTCTGTACTATCAATGTGCAGTGCATATGGGGGGGGCAGGGGCGTGTCTATGCATGTGTGCATATTTCATGACATGTTTCTTTGACTGGTTCAAACAATGACATTTACATCGAGTCTACAGCGCAGTTCGAAATGGAAGGTTGAAGGGAGTACTTATTTGTGGCTGGCGCCGAATGCACAATCGTGCGATAGATGAAAATATATGGCTCGGTTCATATTCATTGTTGGTATAAACTGACAGCTTATCTGAATAATCTTCACTTTATGAAAGTGTGAAAATATCACCTACGGCCTGACCTGCTGTACCAGGAGAACTCATTTATATGGTATGGAGAAAATCCCCCCCCCCCCCAGAATTACACAAACACAAATATCTGTGGTATTATTTGTGGAATAATGGTCTTTTTGCATCCATATATATCCATATATATATATATATATATATATACATATACACTGTATATACTGTGTGTACATATACATATACTTATATACATACATGTGTATATATATATATATATATATATATATATATATATATATATATATATATGACTAAAATGACAGCACAAATGTTTGTTTGTAGATACATTTATGATGTATAAATCAACCAGGCTCATAAACAAAAGACCTATTCTCGTGACATCATTTTGGTTAGAGTGGCCAGATGTAAACAAACCCTTTCATCCATGCATATGTGGGCAGCACAAGCATAGCAATATTTGGCGTTTCATGCCATCTTCCTCCCTTTCACTTTTCTCTTATAATGAATATATGCAAAAGTCCAATAGAGCATAAAAACACAGACACCAAAGCCCTCTCCTTCCCCTCTCCTCAACATGAAAAAAAGGGGGGGGGGTTAAAAAAAAATATATACTGGCATTGATTTCGATGGAAGATTCGCCTTTCAAACTGCTTTGGTGTCCTACAAAATTACCATATGAGAAGCTATTTACGACTCGACAAAATTTCCGTGTGTTTCCCTGAGAGTTCAGTCCGTTCCTGTGATGGAACAAAATGAAAAGCCTGCCTTACTTGTTGCACGCAATTAAGCCCCTGCGAAAAGACAGTTGGGGCAGTTTAACATTTCATAGGGCTGTAATTATTCTTTAACTGTTAGAAAGTGTTGTCCCCTAGGAGCCAATTACTTGAAAAGCGCTCATCACACACGAGATATATACAAACAAATCCTTCAAGCACAAAGTAAATGTTTAAACATTAAAAGGGATGAGCGGAGGAACCCATACCAATCAGTTTTGGTAGGAGCTAATTACTAATAAGAGCAGCAACCCCGTTGTGTTAGATAATTATGACACCAACTTGCACCTCAAACACGCAGAGCCCCTGGCTGGCGGCTGCACCGTGGCTCTTATGATCACGGTGGAGAAGAGGAATCAAACGTACACTTACACAGACTGCAAAACCAAGCTGAGGGACACAGGAAGTTATTGGCGTCAGTGTCTCACTCAGCACACTGGCAAAAAGTATTCATGTTCAACACAGCTACGTACGCATGTAACATGTATCTTATAATCGGATTCTGACCTATGTATAAAATTAAATAAGTGTATTCTTATATATATAATAAACACATTTAAAAAACAATTGCTGAAGGCTGAATTGGGTTGGCTGCAACCCTGAGTGAATTAGATCACTTATTTTTAACTAAAATAAAAACTTAATAGTCGATAATAGCTTAAGTGTCTTGGATGGAAAATTCTTCAGTTCAGCAATCATATTAACCTCCACTTACTCTCTACATCTGCTTGGCCCGTTGTTTGCTCATCTAATCAATCTCCTTCAGCCTTGTTCTTTAATGTCCTACCACGTTTGGCCATCTCTAAATATCCGTTAATGCCTGGGAAACATCAGGCCCTCAATGATAGCACTGTAAATGTAATTTATTTCTCACTCATGCAAGCACTTGAGCTAAACGATTATGGCTACTGAGGAGCGGCAAACTATATAAGATAAATATTGATTGAAAGGAGGGTTTGTTAGCTCCGGTGAAGACTAAGAGAAGAGACGCGGGGATGGAGCGAGGGGCAGATGGGCAGTGGTTGGACTCGTCTTGTGCCAAACGGGCTTGTTCCAAATTAAGAACAGGCTGGCTTGACCCGGGGCCCGCACCACAAACAACCATTTTCGCAGGAAATTCAGTCTTTCAGATCCAAAACCAAACAGAGTCTCTCTCTCACACACACACACACTCTCCTCGTACTGCAGCATCACTTTTTATGAATGTTCCTTTCCTGTCCTGTCTATTTAACAACAGTGTGCTTAGAGCTGCCACTGGCAAGCTCACTGTGTACACAAAGGCAGATTAATTAGTAAGACATGATCTGTAACAGAATTCCACTAAGTATAAATATCTGCTCGTTTTTTTTAATCTGATTTATTATTATTACCTAACATTTTAATTATATAATAGCACATAATAGCAGAATTTTCATGAAATGAAAGGTTGGTTTCAATATGTTGATACTGTGCAGTTTCAAATATAATATTTTTAATATATATATATATAAATATATATTTTTTTTAATTGCTGGTGATGACAGATCATTGTTTGTTTTTTGTAAGACGACATTACAAATGTTTCCTGCTCTCAAAAGAATTTGAACTATAGTGACATATACCTCCAAATCAAATCCCCCACGTACATTTAGAAGGTAGATTATTGAAAAAAAATTAAAACACAAATTCATACTGATTCATTGTCACACACAGTGTGTGTGTGTGTGTGTGTGTGTGTGTGTGTGTGTGTGTGTGTGTGTGTGTGTGTGTGTGTGTGTGTGTGTGTGTGTGTGTCATCTATGCCCCTATTGTACACACAAACAGACCCCGTCTGCCTTGTTTCCGTTGTCCTTGACATCATCTCCACGGGCCCAGGCATAACCCTGAAAATCCTATTTAGACAAATTATTATTATAGGACTTCCAGTGCGGTGATGTAACGTAATAAATGGATTGCGAGGAAACAGCGGAGATATTATCATGTTCACAGGGCGCAAAAGTATGTGCTTCTCATATAAACAAAAGGAGGAACTGTTTGTAAACTCATAATATGCACGTATGCCTCCTGATTCTCCTTGAGTGTATTTGTGTGCGCAATAAACTACTAAACTTTTCTCTCTCTCTCTGACCCTCAGTTACCACAAACACACTCGTGTACACACACATTACACAGGAAATTTCCACCAGTGTAAACAACCTTGTGTTGTTGACGTGCGAGAGTGACTGGGAGAGAAACAAAGCTGTCTCAAATCCCATTTGGGCTGAGAGGCGGCCCATATGGAAAGTTACCAAATAGTGCTAATACTGCTAATAGGATGTTCCACTCTAAATAGGAGCTCATGTTAATACCCCGATTTTCATTCATGCTGGAAATTGTAGTTTTAAATTACAGTTTAATGCTTCAGATTTTTAATAAAAAAAAGCCCCTTAAAAAACCTTCACAGCAACACAAAAATTACCACAGCCTCTGAACAGAGCCTCAGCCTCCCATTGTCAGCCAATTACTATGCAATCTCTTTCTTATGAGTGAATAGCTCACTGTTAGCAAATAATGAAAAGGCAATTATGGCAAAGCTGTGTTCATATTACCCTCTTCATTTTATGCAGGCTGTAATTATTGTCAATCCTAGAGGCTTACTCTACCATGTAAGAGGCAGCAGGGAAGAAAATGGAGTGGGCTGGTGCATGGCAAATTGGAAATGTCACAGCTACCTTTTTATCAGCACCACTAGACCCCTTTGTGCGTGTGTGAACTCATGTACATGTACATGTGCACATACACGCGTGCGCCGCAAACACACGGTTATACCCAGATGTCCATTAGCTCACACACACACACACACACACACACACACACACGCACGCACACATTCAAATTTATCTACACATTAACACCCACATTTTACTCCCATCAGTACCAATCATAAATTCTCTGGGCAGCGTAGGGAAAAAAAACAAAAACAAACAAACAAAAAAAAGAAAATCCACGCAAACGATGTGTGTTTTGCTGAATCTTTACCTCAAGCTGTTACCATAGCTTAAGTGCAATGCTAGCGGGTGGAGAAATAAATAAATAAATTGATAGATGAAGCGGGGTGTGAGACGCGGGCGCACGTGCACAGACACACACACACACACACATATATTCCTTTTGTTCTTCCCTTTTCCCCTGAAAACAATGATTCCCTGAAGACTTCTGGATTTCTTTCCCTGCCAGTGTCTGTCTAACAGCAAAGTGGTGGATATATTCCTTTTGCCTTGGCCCTCATTAGCTGTCTCCATGCTGTTCAGTAATAGGGAGTGGCACATAAATGATTCCCTTTATAGAGTTTGATGTGGCACATTGAGAGGACCACAGCCCCCCATATGGACAGCCACCCCCCCCTCATCAGCCCCTTCTCCGCCACTGCCAACCCCCTCAGATGGAGTGCACATGGGGGGGGGGGGGTGTGGAGGGGTCACAAGGGGGGCGGGGTGTGCCAGAGCTGGAAGATGGAGCATTCGTACCCTATGCTGGCATTAACTCTAATGGGCAGCACTGACCCTTAAAAAAAGGAAAAAAAAAAACATCAATGTTTTGTTAAGTGTGACTCGCAGAGATACAACATTAGGTCGGAACATCAATAAGGGTCCATGCACGAGCACGACGGCACCAGGCATAGCGATAGTGAAAAAGGAAGTATGGGAACGGATACACAAGCAGGAGGTGCAGCGAGGAGAGATCTTTTGTCAATACTCTTGCATGCATCCCTGACAAATCAAAGTGAATAAACAATGTCGTGATAAAACTGTACCTTGACAGGCGGGAAGCAGGTCTACTAACGCGATTCTGACGGCAGACTTTTCAAGGTCAGCCTTTAAGCTCTTAAACTGCACTGTTTCCCCGGCTTTGCACCAAATTCAACTCGACATTCATATACCTGACAAACACATCTATAATATATATATATATATATTTTGAAAGTTATTTTCCCCCTTTTTTCTTTTTCCCCCACCTCGTCCCGCAGAAGCAGGTGCTGCTCCTTTTGTGTTTAACAAGATTCTTGAAAGTGTGCATGAGGGAAAAAGTGCATTTCTTAAAAGAAGGCGTTGCACTACACGAGGCTGTCTTCCACACACGCGCTTTTCAAATGGATACTGAAACCTGTCACAGTCATATTACTTTAACTCTAACATAATAGCATCGTATAGTGCACTCCAACACAAAAGACAGCCGGTGAAACATCACAACAGGATCATGGAGAAGAAAAGCCCTCTTTTAACTTTCAAAACTCCCTAAGTTCTCAGAGCACACAGACTTCAGTGTGCCGCTAGCTTACAATGGTGCATTTGCCTGCTGCTTAGAAGAAGGCTGGAAAGAGAGAGGCAGTAAAAAAAAAAAAATTGTAGTCATTACAGCTCACTTGAGTGTCATTTTGGCAGACAGGCATCACTGCTTGACTTCAGATGTGAAACAGAAATCACTTCTCTGTTGTCTTGTGGCCTGCTGGCTGTTAGGTAGAGTTACAAGGCACACAAACAAACCGAAAGACACCAATTTACTTCCCTACACCGTTCCCCACATTTGAGAAATTTGAAAGCAGTGTTGTGATTTTTGCCAAGCGGATGAGGTGACAGAATATGATGGCAGAGATGCACGGATCAATCAAAGACATCGGCCCCGCAATTATTGAACTTGTGTAGAAAACTGGTGCAGAAGCAGGTGCAAAAATCGCAGTACAGCAAGAGACATGAAATGTGCATATGGCACCTGAATTTCAATACCGTGCTGCATATAGTCACGTTTTCGAGAATACAACCAAGAAGCTGAAAATAAGTATCATCACTTAGAAATATGCTGTGGACAAGCTGAGTTTTGAATATTTCATTCAACAATTTATGATCAAATTGTCATTAAAGATTATCGCCTGATCAGACCTCAATAATCGCCGCCAAAAAGCGTGCGTAACTGCACTTCAGCCACAAAGACACGCCTCCTGTGCTTGAGCCAGACAATGGTACATATTTAAATGTGCCACATTCACAGGAAACATCTGCAGAGAGGAATTTATTACATCTCTTTCAAATGTGTACATATAGCACCATAGACATTACCTTTATTTTTAATCAGATGAAGAGTTGCGCACCCTCATCTGCACATGCAAAATGCATAATTGCACACTGAATTCATGTAAACTTTTTCTCATTTTGTCACCTTTAGTCTGGTGACTTAAATAATCATTCACCTTAGTGTGCTGAATATATGGCTATGGATTATTATTGTTATTTTAAGGGACACTGTGTAGTATTTATGGGTTTATATAACCCAAAATCCACTTTTTTATACATATTATGTTCTCCTGCATTGTCTAGTCGTTGTATAATAGTTTTTGTTTCATTTTCGTAGTGTTTCAAAAAGTCATGTAAAATAATATGGTCGCGGGCCGCGGTTGCATAGCCACTGTTAGCAGCGAGACGCCATGTTTCTACCGGAGCCTGTAAGGACAAACGCGAGAGAACAAATCAAGCGTCGCTTTACTTGTAGCGGAAGTCCCGCCTCCACTCTCTCCGCTTCGTCTGCTACGGCCGCGGTAGCTCGCCCTCTCCCTCGCCTCACGAACCTCATCTGCTGACACGGAGAAAGACGACGAGGACGACATTTGACCTGCTGCGGATACCGTAGCACTCAGGGAAGGGAGGGGGTGAGCAGAGGAGCAGTTCTTTGTTGTAAATTTCAGCCTCTCCTCTAGATGGCACTATAAACTACTTACTTCACCAAGTCAGGATTAGGCCCACACGGTTGGCGTAGTGGTTAGCGCTCTTGCCTTTGCAGCAAGAAGACCCGGGTTTGAGTCTCGGTTGGAACAGGGGTTTTCTCCAGGTTCTGCGGCTTCCTTCCACAATTCAAAAACATGCAGATTTGAGGATTAAGTGAATTGATCACTCTAAATTGACCATGGGTGTGACAGTGTGAGCGAATGGTTGTGTGACCCTGTGATGGACTGGCGAACTGTCCAGGGTGTACCCCGCCTATCGCCCTATGTCAGCTAAGATAGGCACAGCACCCCCCATAACCCTCCGGTGGAGGATAAAGCGGTAGATAATGGACGGATGGAAAATCAGGATTATTTTTAACAAAATATGACATTTTGCTTATAACATCTAATCTCAACTGTAAGTCTGGGGAACCTTCTGAGTGATTATCCACACAGCTAAACTGTACTGTGATTCCAAATGTGCATACATCAGGTCAGCGTCTGTATTGACAAATGACTTTATGTCTTTGCGTGGAAATGAGCGTACATTCACTTATTTTGGTGTATGCACGTTTGATATGTGGGGGGGCCATACTTTGTGGAGGTTGCTCAGTTCTTTTTTTCAGATAAATATCTCAGGCAAACAGAACCAACAGCAAACACTGGTGTTGCAACAAGACGAGGAGGCAAGAGGTTTCCTAAGAAGAGAGCATTGAGTCTGTGTGACAGCCTCTTTGTGTGTGTATCTTGGAATTCTCAGATTCGATGTCATGATTGTCACAGGCCCTTGAAGCAAGTGCCCTCAATGTGTGTGCGTGTGTGTGCGCTCCAGGTATTATTCAGGTTGTGGGGACCTAAATGTGTTTACACAGTCACATTATGGGGACTTGTCTATCTTAGGGGGACCAAAAGCAAGTCTCCACCCACACATACACAAGAGCATTAAGTTCATACCTCGTGACACCTCGTGAGCTCTGTCATTCAGTCGTCGTCCTCCTCTGTCCTGGAAATGCAGGCCTCAAATAAAGCTAGAAAGAGAGAGGAGTAAAAAACGAAAATTAGCTCGAATGAGAAGACACAATAATAGCACCTTCCCTCAAGTCATCTGGCTGAGGGAAATGATTTCCTTCAGTAACAGGTTGTGTTAATCTGCGGAGGCCCGACGGTATGTGAATAACGCAAAATGACCAATTACACTAAACATGCCAGCTTTAATTTCCTGCCTCTGTGGATGATAAATAAACTTGGCTTCCACGAAAGCACGAGTGGAAAGTGCTCCACTATCAAAGCCATCCTCGAGTTATTTTCTTTGATTAGCTGCCAACCCCCCCCGCCTGTTGCAAGTCATTTGAGGCGTTCAAAATGAAATTATGGAGCATCTCTATGAGATATTAGTGTTAAAGAGCAAGTAGCCCATGGCTACAATAATCCCCTGTTAATCCTGACCTAATGAGACCAGGCATGAGAGAGGGGGGGAAAAACAGGGTTAAATGGCATTAGTGAGATTTACTGGCGTGGCGTGAGCTGACGGGTAAATTAAAAACAGTTTAAAAAAAGGAAATATTACAAGTGTGGAAAGATTGACCACTGCTACACTGTCAGTTATGATACATTGTGCATATGTGATATGGTAAGTCGGGGAAAAAAGTAGTTTACTTGTGATCTGCACTACGTTGGCCTAGTGCGAGTGTGTTCTTTCAGAAGAGGAACCACTCACTGTGCAAAACATTTTATCAGGATATAAAAAAAAATTGTAATCTTCCGACTCCCATATGTCTGTGCAATGTCCAATTAAATACAGTAGTCAAATGTCTATGGCCGGAACCATATAAAAGAACTTCAAGTAGGTGAGAAAGCATCTCATACCAACAGTGTGTGGTTGACTACTGCACTGTGTAAGGGCAACTCTGGACAACGTATGGCACTGATCCTTCACATGTGTAATTAGCTTTGATGAACACAAAGGAAAATCATTTTCTCCCCCCCCCCCATGCTAAAGTGATTAAAGTAACAGGATTATTGCACATAGAGTATCTGTGCATACCATATTAAACCATCAAAGTAAATTACCCCCATCCCCACGCACCAACACACCCATCTCATGACACTATAAGCTTTCCTATGTTGCTTTAGTTCAAAAACCTGTTACGGGGGTGCTCTAATAAACCTGTATGTGCATGGAAGAATTGAGAATTAACATTTAAGTTTAAAAGGTTGTTGCAGAAATGGTGAAATTGGGAAAAATGTATTTACATTGTATTAATATGACCAATGTAATGTGATAGTGGGGGAGATTGAGTACAGCCTCCATCTTTGAAGAACTCAAAAATGAATCACCAACACATGAAACACAACAAACATACACATGAAAGTAAGATGCTGTTTTAACGTGTGTGTGTGTGTGTGTGTGTGTGTGTGTGTGTGTGTGTGTGTGTGTGTGTGTGTGTGTGTGTGTGTGTGTGTGTGTGTGTGTGTGTGTGTGTGTGTGTGTGTGTGTGCAATTACCATTGACCACGTCAGAACCAGTAGTCCTTATGGGGACAACAAACCTGGTCCTAATGAGGCAGAGCCCCATCTTTCGAGGAACTGGTTAAGTTTAGGGCGAAGATTCGGGTTGTGGTTAGGTTAAGGTTAGGGTTAGACATTGGTTAGGCTGTCCAAATGAATGAAAATCAATGTAGAGTCCTTTAAGGGGTAGATGAACAACCCCTGTGTGTGTGTGCGTGTGCACAAGCAGGGAGGGAGTACATATAGAAGCTGTATCTGATCCTGGTAATTAAGCTTATAGTTTCCCCACACTAGTAAACACAGTTAGTCTCGAGAACAGGAACACACACTGAGTTAACAGGTCAAACATACACCCATAGTTGTATGAAAGGCTGTGCTCTTTGTCTCTCTTTTACACACACACACACACACACACACACACACAGACACACACGCAAAGAGGGCACAGGCCAACTTCTTCTGTCAGATTAGAGAGGCTCCTTAATTTGTGTGACTCAGTGGAGTTTCGCCGGCTAATGAGATTGGGCTAATTGGTATCGTTACTGTAATCTCCTGAGGCACAGGACAACACGTTTAAACATATACTCACTGATCACACTTAAAACCTGCCAGTGATGCTAAAGGTCATTAGCGGCTGTTTTCATTTCCAAAGACATGCAGCGTAATGGGGAGGGGAGTGAATAAAAACACCCTGGAAGTTCACCAGGGTTATACAAGGTAAAACATTCATTTTCTAATTTTAGGATGCATGTTGCCAAACGACAACATGCTGTAATTACACAGAGAGAGAGGGAAAAAAAACAAAAAAAAAAACAGAACAAGCTAAAGTAACACTGTTAGACATAACCATGGATCTCACTATGCAACCCATTTTCCAGGCAAATTAAAGCATGTGTTGTTGCACCGAACACTTAATTTGGCAAATTTCCCTATAAACAGACGAGACCTTACGCTCTTAACCCCAGTTAAGTAGCATTTAGCGAGAAAGACAGAGGTTTCTGCATTTGCCGTTTCGTGTTTTTTATTCTTTCTCAAAATTGCTACACCCCCAAAATGAATTAGTCAAGCAACATAGCTGCACTTTTAATTACCTTTCAACAAATGAACAAGAACAAGAAATGCTACTCGCCACCAAACCCCCAATTTATGTATTAATATGGTAGCTTCTGAGGAACAGTGTATTTACAGTATGAAAGTATTCCTTGTTACAGATCTGCATGGTTGTTTGCAACTGAAGCTCGGTTGGAATCTTGGATTCAAACCCCACCATGGCAACCTGGGCCAAGCAGTACACATGTTCTCACCATGTTCCTACGAGAACATGCACGTCACTGCAGGTTTTAAAATACTCCTACCCTTTCAGTCAGCGGACTGACGTTGGTCCCTCGGTACACTACATTGCACTAAAATTAAGTTTCCCAGAGGGATTAATGACATATAAGTTAACAAGCCTAAAAACGATTAAAATAGTGATATGCAAATATTCCATTTTATTTATTCCCATGTCCTAATATAATAAATGTAAAGCAAGGCCATCAGCACAAGTAGGCTATCAGTCTCCCTTTTGGCTCAGGCCAGGGGAATGAGGCTGACAGAGTGAAACAAGAACAGTAGCTAATGTTAGCACTGATGTTAACGTTAGTATTAGCATTAGCAATAGACATGAATGAAGCGCCTGTGCAGCCATGACTCGTCTGTCCACAACTAGAGACAGGTGGGTCCCTAAGCCAGGATTCAGGTTACTTAAACAGGCCACAATGTGCGTCACATACTGACACACACACTGAACTGTAGTGACACAGATTCGTTTACTTTAAGCGTTTTCATTACAACAAATTATCTGCTTACCTACAACTATTTTTCGCATCTTTTTTTTTTTTTCATTTAATCACCCCGTGCTCTTGTTGGGGTCACTTTTCTGCGCACGATCGCAGCAATAATTGAAGTCGTGTGAACAAAAGTTCTTCATATTCTGTGAGCAAACCACGGAGCAATATTCTGCATGTGTTACACGGCTTTTGCGATGCTAAAATATGTGCGGGAAAGTTTGCTTTAGCACTGTGGGAGAACCTAAGCTCTACCACCTGTTCACCAGATCCAGAGGCTTTATTGAATATTCTTATAAAATCAAAAAAAAAAAAGGAGGGGAAAGAAAAAATCAAAGCATTTCCTGGCTGCCTGTGGCACAGCTTCTGAAGACTGAGCCTATTTTTAGGTTTTGACCTAAAGCAGCAGCCCTCTCTTTTAACCTCACAAACGTGGACCCAGATGTTTGCTGGTACAATAAAAACAAGAAGCCATCTAACCAAAGTGTACATTTAACCGTTCAGTCTCTGGCTTGCTCGGGCGGGTACCACTGATGAATATGAATTTACAGAGAGACGCTTTATTAGCGTCTTTATTTTTTTTTTGGCGGCAAAACTGAAACGCAGTATACAGGAAGTAAAGACCCCGAGATTTGTAGCATATAAAACCGTGAGGTTGGCATCAACTTAACTGAGCTGTGATCAGTTGACAGGTTTGTGTATTGTCGTAATTAACTCGTGATACTTTTCAAAGCTCATCCTCCCCCCCCCCCCCCTCCCCGTTTTAGAGAATGTTTACCAAAGGATATGGAGATAGATGACATGTTTGCTGTGCAATCAGATCTGAGCTGGAATGTAGGCAGGAGGAGGGCAGGCACAAGCCTCTCGTCCTGCCTTGCTGGCCGGTTGACTCGGTGACTGACTGGCAGTGGGTGGATGGCTTGGATATAAGGACCAAACCCTGAGTGCTATTTCTAAACCGCCTCCACCAAGAAACACACACTCTTCCCCTCCCTCCCTCCCTCCCTCCCTCCCACCTGTTTTCTTGTCTTCCCATCTGATGAGTCCTCAAACAAACTGCCCCCTCATGGTCACAGCTTGCTCTGTTCGTCCACAAGTGCTGCGTCCCTAAATAAACTGTTGATGTTGATGCTCAGTTTACAAAAGAGAGAATATAGTTTCACAAAGTACCATGTCATCTCCCAATCTGGTGAATTAGCTCATATTCGGCCGTTTCAAACCACACCACAGCCACCTGTACACCCCCCGACTCCTTGACCTTTTAAGTGCAAGATTAAAGGGAAGGACAAGCTCAGTTTTATTTACGATGTCTCAGGGCTGTGGAACCTCAAAACGGTAGGTGTGTTTTCAAAGAATTATACTGCAATTTATGCAATATCTGTCCCAGGATTTCGTGTAATTGTATTATACGACCCGGTGCTTTAACCCCTCCGACCCTGTTACATCCTTCTGGTAGTGTTCCACAAAGCACTCTCAGACATTCAACACTACAGTTTATAAAAGATGACAACTTCCCCTACTAATTATTATGTGAGATTGAATAAACTAATCTAATTCCTTCGCAAACTAAAACACACTCTGCAAACATTCCTTTTCCTTTCCTCTGATTTGACAACTGCCACAGTTAAAGGCTTTAAAAAGATTTGACATTGTCCCAAGCGATGACTGAAACTGAAGGAGAGACTTGGAAAGCGAGGGGAGAAGGGAATGAGAAAACTGAGAAGGAAAACGAGATCCATTGTAAAAGCTAGGCTTGTTAGCGGCGCGTCACGCGAGCGTCCATATATCATCTGCCGCTCTGTCACCTGACCCCGATGTGTCACAGATGCTGGACTGTTCCCTCAAACACGAGGGGCTTCTCTGGTAACCCTCGGGCCCTCTGTACCCCCCCATCTCCCTCAAGTCCCGGTGAGTGTTAGGCAGTACTTTACAGCCTCTGAAAGGGTACTAAAGACCACTGAGGATTGAGATGATTTACAGCCGGGGGGAGCTCCTCTAACGAAGGGCGTCCAAATTTACAGCTTTGCCAGCTTTCTTAACTTCGTGGATGGAGATAAAGCAGGCCTTGGTTTTGACAGAGCCCCACTCAGAGCGCAGAGAGGGGGAGCCGAGAGAAGGAAAGTAAGGCAGAGAAAGAGAGAGAGGAAGACGAGGCTTAGTTTCTCAAAGACAACCTAATGAGTGAAAATATATGAAGCAGAATGGCCCTTGTTATTCTCTCCTCTGACAAGAAAAACTGCAGCCAAACATCAGATGTTATTTATTGCGATCGGCAGTCATTGAGAGGTTATGGACACACTATTTTGTGAAGGAGAAAGAGCCAGCCACAGCACATTTTTCTTTCTTTCTTTCCTTCTTTCTTTCGATCAGTCAGTTCAAATGCTTATTATATCAGCCAAGTCAAAAAAGAAGGGGGAAAAAAAAAGCCTTTTGAGTGCTGTCTAAACCTGAATGAAAAGCCTTTGTAGTTCACTCTGTTGCGTTTGTAAAAACAAATGCATGTTACATCAAGCCAATCATTTATCCCCCCCCCACACCCAAACAAAGATCAAACTAATATTGACTGAGAAACACCTGAAAGACGAGACTCGTGAATGCTAACGAGAGAGAGGGCCTCCTCTCCCTCGCCACTAATCAAAGCGAGCCTCGTTTCAAGGAAGAGGGTTACGAGCGAGCCATCTTCGTAAACACGTCCTCCGTTTCTTTTTTTTCCCCGGGAGCAGACGATGGTGTGCAGGGGTCTGCACCAGTCAGACTCCTATAAGAACTGTGAATTGTATATCAGCCTCTAAAGCTGGCACTTTAATCCTATTTGCATTCATATGACTATAGCTGGGATCCTGAGAGCCTTTATCCTTAGATTTGCACATTTGCATGCCCCTGTGAGTGCAGGAACTCCGTGTGCGATATATACCAGTATCTGAATGTCTCTCACATCTTTTTGGCCCAATTTCACTCGCGCACCATGACGGCTCTGTGGCTGTGGATAAACTTTAGTGAAGAATGGTACAAATGAGTAGACATGGAGACTCTTGGGCAGGTAATGGACTCTCTCTCTCTCTCACACACACACACACACACACACACACATACATACAGGTTTCATTCACACATACAGAGAGAGGTGGGGGGTGAAAAAGGGGAAAAGAATTAAATACTCCTAGTGCTTCCCTAGTGAAGAGAGCCACAGGCTTAGCTCCACACTGGCTGATTTGTGAATCTCTTCTCCTTAAACAGCTCTGTGCCTCTGTGCACACGTTGCGCTGGCGCAGGGGGAGCAGCGCTTCCACCCATTTACACATTAATAAACCTCCAGAAACATTTATTAAATGCTGGGAGAATAGACTAGTATTTACATGTGGAACTCCCGAGGACGGCAGTCTGTTTGGCAGGGGCCTCGCTGTGGGCCTCTGCGGTCGCACGGAATTCTCAGCTGCACACAGGGGCATGATAATCACATCCTCTGTCCAATTACCCCCCACTGCCAATACCACTGGTCATGATGGAGAGGAACACACTATTAACCCTGTTAGCATTATCGACACAAGCAGCACACCTCAGATCAGCACTCTATTAAGGTGATGATGAAGGTGATTATTAAAGAGAACAAAGCACAACATATGATGTATTAGTATGTTATTTACTACTAATAATAGTAATAGTAATAACAATAAACACATATTGCAGTTATTCTCTCGTGTCAGACACATTATTCCGCTTTATCAATATTAATGGCGGGCTAAAAAGGCAACCGCACTGCACAATCTGCAAATATAATGCCCCCCCGTCGCCTTATCAATTCATAACACAGAGCGGCTAAACTGTCAGAAAAATCTGAAGTCACACTTAACCGAGCCCAATACCTACTATTAAGATGGCTCGACATAACAGGACGGCTGCCAATAATTGTACATAAAGATATGGAAAAGCCACAGTCCAGCTATGAATATTTCATGAATTCCGACACAAAGAGCATGCTAAAAGGATCAAAGAGAGGAAAAAAAACGGGAAAGGAGTCAACGTGAACATCCAAACAATATGCAAGAATCCCGACAGTATAGGTCACATGCAAAAAGACTGGGGTCACAGTGAAATTGTCCATCAGTCAGACAAGCAGAACTGATTTGGATGCTAAATAATGGTTTAGATATTCAAAAATTCCATATATATGCGAAAGGCTTCAGTGCACCCCGGATCTGGCCTATCAGAGTGGTGCTCTGCCACCACGCTCCCTCATGCAGACCCACGCTATGCCTCTGAGCCGACGACTAAAAGGGACACACTCATGCTTGCCGACACCCAGACACAAAGTACACGCACACACACACACACCTTCATACACATGCACTCAGTGTGCAGACAGACACAAACACACGCATATATGACTCCCGTCAAAATAAAAATCCACTCAAAAAAATTACATCAGGCTATGATGACATCTAATATTTTAAGGCAGGCTTCGTGTCAATTGCAATTTAATTTCTCATGCTTTGTAAACTTTCAAGATCAAATTTGCTCCTTTTAGACACGCGACACATTTGCACACTTAAACATAAGTCGCTGCCACACCCTGACGTGTAAACAGGACGGTGGGAACAGGTATGTGTGCGCAATCTAATTAGGCACAATGTACAAGAGTGATATACATTTTGCACTCCTGGTGCCACATGTCCATGTGGCTGTTATGTTTCCTGTCAGCTTTAAATGGAAGGAAACAATCAAGCCAACAGGAGGAAAAAAGCTCCTTTGTATCTGTATATTTCAAAATAACACATTCAACACACAATTTATACAAGACAGAGTCTTAAAAAACACAACATGGTGCCACAATTATTTTGTGATCATGTGCTCATTCAAAGGCCCCCCCCCCTCTTGTTGTGATTGTCATATGCCACTTGCCATTGAAATGTGTATCTCATTGAATGTCACACGTCGCTCATTGACGGAGCCAAATCCATCTGATGATTTTTTTCCACCCCACTCAAATGGAAATGGCGCATGCGACAAAACAGTGCTATTAACATAATAAAGGAATTCGACTTACAAAAACCTCAACATCTGCCAGGTTGGGGAGAGCAATGGATAACATTTCTTTGAATCCAATTGATGGATCTGATGGCGCTTAGACAGTCATTCATGTCGTAATGTCTCAGGAGAGGCCAATAATAGGAACAACATGGGATTAATCTCAACAGTCTGGACTCTGATGAGACAAAATATGCATTGGCCCACAGATCTAAAAAGACGCGGTTATAAGCAAATTTGCTTGAGAGTTTTCGCTCGCTCCTTTTTTTTTCCCCTCCTTTTATACAATGACGCTTGTGTAGAACACCCAGAGAAACAAGCAGCACCAACACATACAGCATCTGCATGCTGAAGAGAGTGATTTACTGAGGTGAGCAAATAAAGTTTTGGTTATACCTAAACATGACCGAGTGAGGTTACCGGCAAAGGGATTTTGGCACGCTCAGATACACACGTGTGGTACACAAGGTTGTGGTAACTCAACAAAAGTGGCCGATTTTTGAGTTAGTTTCCTCAACTTACTTTAGAAATCGCAGCAGATGGTTCCAGGACCATTTCTTGATGTGAACTATCGAGTTCACATTAGCTATCATCTATTGAATTCCAAATTGCCCCCAGCTTTTGACCGCTGTCAGCGGCCCCTTTTAAAACAGATTAGTCTTGTTCATGTTTAATTCTGGTGATGTGACGTTTCTGTTTGATGCCGTAAGTTCAGGCCAGACTGATGACTTACGACAGAGGAGGGGAAATCAAAGGGAATAACAGACATGTTTAAAATGTGAGGACGAGCCGGCCGACCCGAGGTGCACGGAACTGCCCGAGTCTGACGGACAGATGATTCCTTGTGAGCCCACCTCCAAGACGAAGGTTTAATAATAAATACACAGTGTCTGAATTAAAAAGACACTGGCCTACATTTTTAATGTAAATGTATTTCTGCATGCAATTAAAAATGAATGATCACAGGGCTCACCTCTGCGGGCAAGTGGGCCCCTCTCAGCTGTTAGACCGTGGGGACGAGGGGCTTAGACTTCAGCAAAGCCAGACTAGGAAGAAGCAGAGCCAAGAGGCGGGGAGTTTGGGAAAGAAGGGATGCGAAGAGTGTTGTCTAAGGAGATGTATACCCTTTTCAGACTCCACTTTAAAGACTGTCCAACCTGTACAAAGAGCCATGGAAATCTCTGGCTGGTGATTAACATGCTGGCTGGAGGTTTAAATCACTCGGGGAGAGAGATGGCCCAGTGTTTGACTCTGTGATATACTCCCTAACAGAGCTCCAGTGATGGGAAGAGCATTACTGATGGGAAACTAAAATGAGATTGCAGAGAGCGGGGGGCAGGAATTAGGGCTGACCTGAATGGGTCTGGGGGTAACATGGAGGCTATCACATTAACCTGACGGGGGCTCCTTTAATAGGGTCCAGGGTTTAAACTGATATATCAATTTCCCTCCATGTGGACTACTTCAAAGGCCAGAGCTCATTCTCGCCACTTGTGTTGGCCCCCCATCAATCTCTGGCTGCTGTGGGCATCATCACCTCAAGCCTGAGACAAGCCAGGATAAAGATCAGCTTGGCAGGCTATGACCAATCAGCAGCTTTGTCCAGTCATGGTCAGTCAAAGAAGAGATTGCACCTTCAAAGTTCATCTTACTTTCTTCGGCGTTCATGCGCGAGACGGCAACAAACATCAAAGTGGGAGGAAAAAAAACGCATCGTAAATTGGTTTCAACACGCAGGTCAATCAAACACAACACTAATCAGTTTCAGTATCACAGAATGATGGTAATTATAATCACGGCTGACAAACAGTTTTCTATCTGTTTGTACTAATGTCACAATAATTACCCTTGTCACACTAAATGTGTAATTTAGCAACACAAATCATGGCATTTGCCTGTGCTGACAGCTACAATGACAACAATTCAGCAAAAGCGTGGCAGAGCACCTTCCAGTTCATCTCCACCGTTTGTGTATAGAAAGATTTTTTTTCTCTCTCTCTCTCTCTCTCTCTCTTCATTTCATTGCTAAACTCTGTTGTTCTCAGAAATGGTATCAAAAAGCCTCTCTCGCAGTGCAAGCCCTCCAGGGTTCTGATGTCACTTCCACTGTAACACTCTGCTGATGACTGACATACGCTTCACATGAGCATGAAGTAAAAAAATTCATGCTACACACACACACACACACACACACCCTTTTTTGTTTGAGACAATATTTTCCGACTTTTTACGCTAACTTGTTTTGTCAAAAACAATTCCCGGAGAAATTAAACGACACGTTACTCAAGTCAAACCTGAAACTTGGATCTGCCACAACAAACCTAATCCGGTTTGAGCAGCCGCTGTGCTGCGGTGTCCTCGGAGTGTGTGTGTGTGTGTGTGTGTGAGACTTTCTCTTGCAACATGGCTTAGGTTTCAGGAAGTTTTAGGCCTGGAGTCAGTCACTGAGGAAAACAAAGGCTCTAATGGCGCTGATAATGGTCGTGTATTTTCCCCTTTGAAGGACAAAGTGCTGAGTGTAAACTGTGTGGAGTTACTCGAAAGTGACAATTTACAGCATGTAAATGGAGGAAGCTGAATTAACAGCATGTGCCGAGAAACAATTCTTCCTCTATAAAAGAAAAATCACCCCCCCAAAAAAAGCAGTAATGTCTCAGGTTACAGAAGGGCAGCGCTACATTTGAAGGCAAAGAATTAGTTTAGCGATTAGAATAGGTGTGAAAAAGTCCAGATTTGCCGCGGCGCTCCTTTCAGCTTTCGCCGCGTGATCAGAGGCGTCATTTAGGCAAAGAACAAAAGACGGCAAATATTTTGAGAAAAGGAGCGAAAAAGGGTGTGTTTAGCGAGTTGCAAGAGTGAAACTGAGCGGGGAGGCGCGCCGGAAAAAGAGCCCGTTGGTGCGGGGCTACAGTTTGCAACGCGTAGCAGCTGAGATCTATGAATACAGATCAGGGGAGATGTGAGGGAATTTTACAGCAGGTATTGTCTGTCACTCACCCTGCCTGTCTGTGTGATCACTGCCTCCTCTGCGGCTGTTTCATCTCCCAATCTCTCTCTTACACACACACACACACACACACACACACACAAACATACTTCTCCCCCAGCACAACCAAAGGAGACCTGGTGCTGGGGTGTGCCCTTGCCAAAAAGTGACAGGTGTTCCAATAGGAAATCCAAAAATCAAAGGGCCATTATTCCTATTATACGTTATGATGCGCTGCTTATGTCTGGCTTTGTATAAGTTACTGACATCTGGATTTGACTGAGGATATACCAACGTGCATAACGTGCGAAATGTGCGAGTGTGAAATAAAATTTAGCCGTGACAAAAGAAATGTTAATGTTTTCACATTTGTTTTTTGTTTTTTTGTTGTTGTTTTTTTTTTAGAAATATCTCGCGGTATGTTTTATTTCCATGTTTAACTTTTTTTTTATTTTCTTGTCCTCACAATGGTTAGAAACGATTTGCCAGTCATGAGTCTGCATAGCCCCGAGCTCTTTAACACACACTGTGAATTACGCCTGCAGTGAACATAAACATAGATTTTACAGCAAAACAAAGTTGTACGTACGTAATGACATGAATTATTCACTCCCATCATCAAAGAGCGGCTCTGCCGATATGAACCTTGCTGTATTTCTGAAACACATCACACGCTGCCCCACAGAAAGCGAAGATACGGCGAAGATGGTCGATCGACACTGTTCAGTTGGACCTCTTGTCCCAGTATAGTACGAGCACGAGTAGGGAATCGACCATCTCCACTACGCTAGGGAGCCCCCTTTCAGCTTGTTAGTGTTAGGCAGTTTCTGGTTTAGCCTTGTGGCTGGTTGTTAAGGTCCTGGCATACTTCCGTGCACAGCACACACTGGTTGCGCATGGCACGATGGCACATGAAGCCCAGACTTTGGAACCGCAAGCAGACCTGGCAACCCTCGATCCGTCCCCCCCCCGGCCCGACAGACCTTTCAGCTATGAGCCTCTCGAACCAGACGTGTCTGAGGGCGATGATGCATCATTCGCTTCTTCTTTGGTAGGAACGTGTCCTATTCCTGGCGTCCAGACTTGTATCGCCACCCGATGGTGAAGTCAGATACTACAGGGTACCAACGCGCGAATATACCAGGGTCCGCGATTATCACATATTATTTAAGCTGACAGAGCATTCAAATCAGTCTCCTCGTCAGTCCAACAAGTACAAGCCAGAATATCACAATGTTTGTGTTTGTGTCATCTTATTCCTCTGTGTTCAAGCATACAATAGTAGCTAGCCTCCAAATCACATTCTCTGGGTGTGTTAGTCAGACTATGAGAAATCCAATCTAGTACCATTTTAATCGGACTAACATGTTTGCACGTATTATGTCCATAATATATAACTGTATTAAACATGTATATGTGCATTACACATGTATCATTTAGTGTTTTTTTCTAATGTACTGTAAACACACTGACTGAGAGTGAAAACAGTGAACAAAGCGTTGCGGTCCCTGCACAATCAATCTGCCTAAACAAGTGGCTGCTTTTGCATGGGAGTGTCAGTGTTGATTTCCAGCATCAGGAGAGCAAAACACACATAAAGCTGCCTTAACAGTTCAATCACAAGGCTCCGCAAACAGGCCTTCAGTACCAATCAGCTAAGTGTAGCAGGCAGCTGTTGTGTGGCGGATGGAGTGTGTCGTTAATTCTGTAAATATAGCTTCCCCCATATGTGCCTGAGAATCACCCACTCTGGCCACATTTAGGCCAGATGAGCAAAAGCTTTGCCAGCATTTGGTAAACTGGGCGAAAAAAACCTGAATGACTCAAAAGAGTTTTGAATGCTCCTTTGGAAAAAAGTCATTTTTACTTTGAAAAGGCACAGTGTGAGGTTGCCAATGTTACTACAAGGTTTTCAAATGTAAGTAAATAAAGCAGCATTCGTTTTGAACAAATGCATATTGTTGCCTGTTCATGTTCCAGTTGTTACTCATTTTTATTCCGACTAACACAACAATGGGAAAAAAATAAACGCTGTGCTCTTTGAGGGGCAGCGCAGCGTTCAAACTGATGGTTTAGCACTTGTATTGTTCTTTTTAAGTTGCAGCAGAGAGGCAATAACATTCTGGCTCTTCTTTTATGGGCTATCAATAATCTTTTTCTGACACATTATTTGCTGGGCTGGAGGAAAATAGGGAGCAGCACGGTCTGTGGTTTACCACAAAGACTTCTGGGAGCTGGCAAGGCCAGCGTGTGTGTGGGTGATGCATCCACCCTGGGGCCCTGCAAGCATGTCTTTTTGACCACCGAGGGCCAGCGACCGAGCTGCACACAGTCTCTGGGAAAAAACACACACAAGCAATTAGATGACATGACAGTCATGGAGATGATGATTCGTTGGCAGATCCAGCTCGGTTCAGTTTTACCCACGACTTGCCTTCAGCACCATCTTTGTTGGTTTAGTGGCTTGCTGCTAAATTAACATACTTGACAAATAATTGCACCACATCATGAAAGATTAAAATAACTTTTTTTTTTGTTATTTTGTTAGCGAGTATAATCTGTCATGTTTTACATGAAAGCTCTCATTGCACTACAGATTTTCCAAAGCTTCAGTCAGTTACTCTCTTTGCCATCTCTTCCTGGTGCTGATATTTTTCCCTTGATGGCCATCTTGCTGGCATGAAGAGTTTTATACTCTTATTTCCTGTAATTTCTGCACAGCTCGGGCTTTGGGGGGAAATTAAATAACCTGGGGATGGAGCTACTTTTGAAAGCTTAATTAACATATTTGCCTCTAGAGGAAAATATTGCCTGAAGTTGAATGGACGGTAATTTTACGCATGGATTTTTCCATCATAATTCTCAGGGCTTTGAATAATCCAGAGAATTTGTTTTACAGAACAAGGATTTTTCTTTTTCTTTTTTTTTTACATTCTGCACTGAAGCTGAGGTGGTTGAATTTCTTTCTTTTTAAAAAAAAAAAAAGAAATTTGTGTCAAAAGCATAGCTGTGCAAAGAGCTCTGTGTTCTCTCTGTGTTAATTGAACACGACTCAATGAATTAATCCAGTAAAGTTTTAAGTTAAACGTACAAATGTGCCTTGCAGTGCAATATCCATGTTCGGTGAGATCCAGCATGGATCTGGTTTGTGGTGGCCCTTTATGGTTTACTGTATTCTTACAGGAATTACGGAATGAGTTTCCTGCATTCCTTGCCCAGTCTGACTAATTTAAGACACCGATATTGGTCTAGAGTTTCGATATTTTAATCACCGCTCATCCTCCTCTAAACACAAACTGTATAATTCCAGGTATAGTGTCAGTGCACCTTCTCCAGCTATAAGTCCAAAAAAAAAAATCCTGATGTGCACACAGATCAAAGTCTGATAAAGTTGGGACAACCCAAATGACTTCTCATGAGTGGGTAACCCAATACACACTAACAAGTCCAACAGTTGCTGCGGTCAGCTGCTGATGCTTCCACATGGCTTGGCCCTTCTCACAATGAATCCCATTTGCGCTCTCGCTTCAAGGCCCAAACCAAAGGGGACCGTTAAAAGTGGGCTTTGAGTCTCCAACATCTCGGCTGACATCCACCACTACAGATCATTAAGGCTCCACAGACTCTCTCGCTCTCTCTCTCTTCAGCCTCAAACACACCAGTGGAGTCATTACAGGCAATGTGTAATTAAAGTTGGAATAAACAAAGGCTTTTCCCCAGATCTTATATTTCTCCTTCAACCGCGCATGTATCCCTCTCTCATTTTCACACATGCTTTCTCTTTCTCTCTCTCCCTCCATTTCTTTTTTTTTTTTTTTCCCCTTCTGTGTCTCGGAGAGCAAGAGAGAAAGAGAGAGTTGACACATAAGAGAGGAAATTCTCATTGGCTCCCATGGTGGTGGCAGGCATGGACGAAGGCCCTCAGCCTAATTAGAAAACTAAATACTCTGAGTAATGCCTAACCCCTGGGAATACAACTGCCATATCTCTTACACATGTGATGTGGAAGGACCCGGAATGCCACTGGGGTGTCTCGCTGAAATATCCTGTGCTGTTCCCCTTTGCACAGCTGTCCACACAGACTCATGCACTTTAGACAGGCTCACTTTCATAGTTAAAATAGAAATTTGTGTCCTAAGTGCTGCAACACAGCTAAATGCTAAATATTTAATTCCCGCGGGTGTTAATTATGGTTGAGTACTGGCAACACGGATTCCCTTTTTTCTCTCCGCATAACAACTGTAAAAGCAATTTAAGCATTTTTCAATTAATTAAACACATAGTATTCCAGTAACCTCTTGTCATTTTGCCCTCCAGGACCATAGCTAATTTGTGTAGAATAGAAAAGGGAAAGTGGAGGGGGTGGTGGTGGTGGGGGGAGTGGGTGCTGTTTTCATCTTTGCAAAGTGCTCCTACAAAGTAATAAAAAGAGGAGACACATAATTTTTATGAAAGTTTAAAAAGATCACACTCTTTTTTTTTCTTTTTCTTTTTTTTTAAACTGTAAAAACCCAGTAGTATTGTAAGTGCAGTTTTGAGTCCTATGAACCCACATATCAGATGAGTGCAACCCACGAGCAAACCAGCCCCCCCATTATGTTATCAAAGCTGTGCGAGATAGTCTGGCCATGAAGCTAATCCCCCGATGTATTTTTAGTCACAACTGACTGATGAAGTGAAATTACTACATCAGTGATAAAAATTGGGCTCTCTGAAAAGCTTTTACAAGATCATGCTGCAGCCAAGAGAGCTCCTCGAGCCACTGCAAGACTAAATGAACTTGTGCAGCAGCGGTGAAGAGCATGACAATATGGCGAAGACGACTTACCAGTTAATATAAGAATAGATTATGCATCTATTTTATGAAATGGCAATTTCTGCTTTAAAATTCGGCTTCCATGCCTCCAGTGTATATTACAAAATGTCATTTTTTTTTACCATAATGTGAGACCCAATGTAGATAAATTGACGTGACTTATTAGGAGAGGTAAGGGGCACACCCATCCCCTCATAAAAGCCCCTGTCATTGCAAGGGATCAGACACAGGCTGTGAAATCCAGCTAATAGTCATTATGGGATCCCGGGCCCCTGCACATCTTACGTGCTTGCCAAGGCAGCTCCCTCAAACTTCATATGTGCATTGTGTCATCTTATCAGCATTCACCCAGACAGCGGACAGATCACAGAGCAGACTGACAGCCACATGACTAATATCAGTAAACAGGAACGAGGGAGAGTGAGAGCGAGAAGAGCGCGGCGGCGTGCACTCCGCGGAAAAGAAACACAAAGAACTGATACCGTGCGACACTAAAAAAAAAAAAAATAGCCAGAGCAATAATATTTTTCTCCTGATGTAAAATTAATGTCCAGGGTCTTTGTAGCATGTGATGCCCCCACCCTCTTGATCCAAGCAGCGAGGAAGGGTGAACTCTAAGAACACAGTGTGCTCAGTCACTTCTGGGCCCATGCAGTCAATAAGGCTATTTCTGATCTCCGGATGGCTAGGGTTTCAAAGCCTGTTTAAATGGGCTCCCACAAAGCCGGAAGCACCGACCTCAGTCCTCTCCCTCCCCGTCTTTCTCCATCCCTCTTTCCTCCTCGACTCTTTCTCTAAATATTGAGAGGGAGCACAGCTTGCCTACCCCCTCAGTAAAGAGAAGGGGAAGTGGGAGAAGAGGAGGGAGTGGGAGGTGTGTGTGTGGGTGTGTGTGTGTGTGTATGGGGGGGGGGGAGGTGTCCTCTCCTTCCACATGCAGGGTGGTGAGGAAAGACAGGGAAGCGCAGGGTCAGGGCTCCCAGTGCTAAGCTGTGAAAGGCAAACGTTTGGCAGAGTAATTACACGCCGCACTGCTCTGGGAGTGATTAGTGATAGTTGTCTGTTCAAAGTGTTTGGTGCTCACAGCCTTTATGGGCTATGCTTGCCTTCCCTCTGCCTAATGTTCAGTTTGCATTTGCATCAGGAAGGAGAGTTGCGTGTGTCAACTCGCCAAGTGTGCACTCCCTTCCGTTTCACTGCTGCTCAAAATATTACCGTATTATATTATCCAGAAAACACAATGACATGAGTGTGCAGATTTGTCCACTCATCTGCTATGATTTTGTGTCATTTATTTTAAAATGTAGTTAGTTTTGCATTATAGGGTCAAAAATATTGAATTTGTGCACATTTTGAAACACAAGATGTATTTAAAAGATGTAATCGCTCAATCCGGACACTGCTTTTTGAGCACATCGTGGCTATAATACTGCCACTTGGCACAAGAGAATCCCCACCACTCCCAGGTCGAATGACACAGCGATGCATCGCAATCAACATGCTCAGGTGGTGGCAAGAGCAGCGCTGCCAGGTTTTGATGTCCTCGCTGTGTTTATGTTGGCCAAACCAAGCTGTCCCAGCACAACCCGCAGATGTGCCTGCAAGCTGTAAGATGAGCAGCGAAACTTGGTGGGGAACATGTCCAGTTGTAAAGGACGACCTGACAGAAGGGGCGTGGCAGGACCCGGGAGGGGAGCTGAATCAACACGAGAGCACGGGCACGAGGGAGAAGACGGAATAATAATGTAGGCATTGCAAATATTTTGACATCAATAGTGACTCTAATTTAATCGTCATCTTTGTTGAAGGGAAACATGCGACTGTGCCCCAAACATAATATGCTAACTGTGCACTGGCCTCTGACAGTACCCTTTTTTTGTTTGTTTTTTTTAAACCTCTATCCCTGCAAGAACTCGGGATACACTATATTTTAATCCGACTGACACCTTGTGGGGCCTAAAAATACCTTAACAAATCAGAGTAGACTTTATCAAAGGTACTCACCCTCCCACGCTAATCCCAACACGGGGCCCTGTGCTTTGACAGAGGCTGGGGAGTTGGGTGGCAAAGCAGAGTAGAAACAAACAGAGCCACAAACACAGAAGGAAATACCTCAGGGACTTTGTGGGATTGGGAAAGAGGTAAGATGGTACCTGTAGTGCAATCCCCTCCAAATCTGCACCAGGTGTCAGGCATTAGGGGAAGCATCTCCGCTTTGGCTTTCTATGTCTGGCTCAATCACCCAGGGCAGTGTGTCAGATGTTGGACAAAACGAATACTGTCGAAGAAGAAGCAGGCGAGAAGTAGGAGGAAGCCCTGGTTCTTAGAAGAATACATTGAGACAGATTTCTCATGGTAAAAGTGCAATATATATTATGTTTAATAACAAAAAACACCCTTTTGTGGGGGTCATTTAGTGACATTTAAATATTAAATTGTATGTGAAATCACTCGTCTGCAGAAAGACAATAACATACAGGAGGCAGTGTTGGAGAGTTTGGGTTTTAATGAGTTAAGATAGATTGGGAATAACATCACACTGTGTCCCATTGAGATTTTCAGTGTACTACAAAGACATTTTGAGGAAAAGACTGTTCCATTGTGATGACACAAAGCAAGGCGTGCACTATAGGATGCTCAGCTTGATATTAGTGTTACACTCTCAATCATAAAGACACAATCTAAACTGAACACCTGGCACCTTCTCAGTTTCAACCATGCAAGCGGTCGGGATGCACGATTGTCCTGCAACAACACTGAGGCAGCGGAATACTTCAGTACCTTAAGAGAGACAGGGACATAGAGCCATGGTGGCATTGTTGTTGCCACAGATTATACATGACACACCGAATAAAAGAAACTGATTGTTGTTTAAATGTATCACAGGCATGGGAGAGGAAACTTAATACCTGACCACTGGGAGATAGAGAATGCGACCGGGCACGTGTGGAATGCTGAGTAGAAGGAGGAAAACGGCAATCTAAATTTCTGACGCTGAGGATGTTTCCCATTCTGTGTTTATGAAACATGGCTGCCAGGACTACAAAGGTAAGGGGATACAGCATCAAAGTCTGCTCTGACAAAAACAAAAAAGCAACAATGCTGCAGTGGAATGCAAGACAGAACATAATACTCCACCTCCTCCGTCTCCTCTCCCCTAAGCAGTCTCATTTGATTACAGTGTAGCAGGCCGCAAATCAACCTCTTAGTCCCAGTTTCTCGCTCCCTGCTAGGGCTGCGATTATAGGATGGAAGAACACGACGAGCCAAAGTGGCCGGGGAGGAGGAGGCTAGGAAAGGTGATGTCGTGGAGGAGAATCCTTCATTTGGGGGAACAAAAGAACATGAAAATGGGCGAGCAGAAGTGTCCACGGCAGGGGTTGGAGAGTGGCTGTTGACCCCCGCGCGTGGTGACTGAGGCAGAGCCTGCATGTCTGATGATGGCGAGGCAACGTATCGTTTACATGCTCCCTCAGCAGAAGCCCCATGCATGTCTGTCTCCAGCCTCAGAGTTTGCCCTCTACTTAAGGCAACAAGAGTTAGGCTCAGCATTACAAGCCTATTAAAAGATACTTTTAATTATGCCCCACTCTCCCGGGATCACCTCTTTGATGAACTCTGTGTTTCTTTGGCATGTGCACTTAGGAATGGCACAACCAGAAGCACGTGTTGTTTTCTCCCTCCAATTAAAGGGCATGTTGACAGATTAAGGCTGCTTCTGGTTTGTGCTCCACTAACGCATTTAGGGAAGATGATGAACGGAGGGGGGGGCGGCGGTGGTGGTGGTGGTGTTGGGGGGGGGGGGGGGGTCGGTCACAGAGAGAGAGGGAGAGAGTGGCTGATCGAAAGAGAAACGAGGAAGAGGAAAAAGAGGGCGAAAAAAAAAAAACATGCACATGAACCCTAAGGGATTAATGTGTTTACATTACCTGGGCTGTGATCTATCACCAACCTCGTCAACTTCTATTATGCATCACATACATAAGCAAGCAACAGACCTGGGAGCCTCTGCAACTCACTCATACAATTTCAATTGGATTAAGACAGTGCAAATATCTAGGGCACGGATCCCACACTGTGGTTTTAGCATTCTGGTAGTCATTTGATTTGTATGTTGTATCACTTTACCGTCATGAAGGCGTTTGCAGGAGAACCTCCAACATGCCTCAAGAGCTTTTAAGTCATATGGGATTAGATCATTACCATATGGCACCTATACAGCACCTTCAAAACAAACACGGAATTACCCATAGGTCTGGTTAGACAACAGTCAGGCACAGAACGCGCTCAGATCATGAATCAGAATATACAGGTACACACCAGTGAGAGGAGTAAGGGAATGTTAACTATGTGGATTCACCATCTGTGATTTGCTAACATGAGGATGATTTTGTCCCAGCTGTAGACGGATATTTCGTATTCTGTGTAGTCAGATGGAGAGGGTCTGGCATCGCTGTGTGAACGCTAACAGAGGAGACTGCAGCAGCTACAGCAGCAGCAGGGCCCCTGAAAGAGCTCATATTCACACTCAGGCTTCATTATATCCAATCAATATTCGTTTAGTCACTGAGCCTATTGACTCGTTTCTGAAATAATATTACAGATCATTTGTCTTGTCATGGAGTATAGGGAGAATGATTCCCTTTATACCGTTCCACCCCCATTTGGAAGCGACAGTTTTGAGGTGACTCTGGATATGCTCTATGGCTACAACTGTAAATAAATATTTTTTGATAAAACACTGGGAAGGAAAAAAAAAAAATCAATGCCTGCTTCCTGTGATCCGTCTCTCGCAAATCAATCATCATCCGCGCAGCTGGCCGTGTGCTGCGGCAGGACGGCGTGTGTCAGTGAGAGAGGGGTGCAATTTTTGTCTGATACCTCTCATTTTGGAATCACTTCTCATAATAGGGTCATCATTTCATCACTTAGCCAATCCACAGCCAGGCCAGTCAGCCTTGCGGGGATCTTGGGGAGTAAAGGGGGGGGGGGGGTGGCCCATCAGGAGTAAACTCAATGCACACACACACACACACACACACACACCATACATCTTCATTCAGGTCAATAAAAGAACAAAAAAGAGGTCGCAGGAACAGGAAAGATATTCTCTCTCCTCAATAGCCAAACAGGGCCTGCTGTGCTTTATGTCATTTTGTGTGTTTTTTGTTTTGTTTTTTAAAATATTTAACTCATCAAATGTGAATTGTTTATCAGGCAATTGGTGTATTAACATGTAAGACACTAATGCTTTTATTTAAATATTTTGAAAAGGGCAAAACACATGCTGTGTGTTGTATATACATGTGTGTATGTGTAATAATTCTCATATTAAATACAGTCAACTCAAATTATTGTGTGTGTGTGTGTTTGTGTTTTTCTTTTTTTTTCTGGGGAATTGAGGGATGCATTTTACTAAATGCTTGGTGACATGGTGACATCCTCAACATGGATCTGAACAAATTTAAAAGAGACAAACAAACAAACAAATCAGTTATTATTTATTGAATGCATATGAGCAATAAACATGTTTTTTTTTTGTATCAGTAACATCAGCACTAGAAATAAACACAGTGCAGCCACAAAAATGTGGCTACCACGTTTTTAAAATACATAAATAAAGCTGGTGAAATGACTGCTGTCATAGTAATTGCTTTAATTAAAGCAGCTAATCATAGCTGTATAGGATGCCAGTTGTTTAGTTAAATAGCATAGGCACATATGTTTAATCATTTAATAAGCCTCCCTTCAAAAAAAAAAAAAAGAAGCAAGGTCAAAAATAAATTACATCCATTATTTGCAGCAAATCTCCCCAAAGCATTTGGAGCGAAAACTGTTTTGAATTTCAATTGGCTTCCAAGTGGCAAAAGCCCTCAGCTAATACATCAAAGAAAAATTGGTGTCAACTAATCGGTTTAGGACACAGATTTAGAATGGTTAAAAATCCCATGAACACTAAAAGTATTTTTTTTTTCTTTCTTCCTGTAAACCACTGAAGGCTGGGGAGCCGGCTGGGGGCTGACCTTGTGCGCTCCAGAAACCTGTCCGCCACGACATTCGCTGACTGTTTAACGGACCCCGTGCGTCAAAACCCCCCGAGTTTGTCCTCTCAGGGCAAAAAAGAAAAGAAAAGAAAAAAGGAAGTGATAACAAGGAGGAAGCGACGAAGTTAGATTATGAGATATTCAGACTCGGATCAGCATATTGCGTGATGTCAATCCACTTTTACGCACAAACGCATTTTTCCAAATTAAAAAAAAAAAGAAAGACAAAAAGAGAGAGGACAACTCACCTCCACCTCTTCCTCCTCTTCCTTTAGCCGCGCAGAGCTGAGAGGTGGCAGCAGTTGCCATAGCCTGCTCCTATTATAGGCTCCGTGATCTCAAATCACGGGTCCTCCTCCTACTGTATGGAGAGCAACTCTGCACCGAGGAAGGACACACATGACACACGACACATGGAGGCTCCTCACAACACACGCACACACACACACACACGCGCGCGCCCTCTCCTATGTGAACTTTTTCCTGCATCTTTTCGACAATAAATGAATAAAGTTGTGCCACAATTTCTGCACACAAGCACAACTGTACTCCAAAATGTAGATTTGTATTTATTTATTTAATGATACAGCTGTCACTAAAATTAACCTGTCTGTCTAACAATGAGGCTATAGCCATTTTGAAATATTTGTTAGTTTTTTTGCCACCTATAAGAATAAACATTACTGTCACTGTAGTAGCTGCTGTTGCTGTGAGAAAGGTTCCGGGAAGTGATTGTCTCAATAAAGTAGCGTATCACTATCATCTGATTAAACTACTGTAGAGTCCATTCTTCCCTCTCTCTCTCTCTCTTTATGTGTGTGTGTGTGTGTGTGTGTGTGTGTGTGTGTGTGTGTGTGTGTGTGTGTGTGTGTGTGTGTGTGTGTGTGTGTGTGTGTGTGTGTGTGTGTGTGTGTGTGTGTGTGTGTGTGTGTGTGTGTGCTCCCACTGTAGCAGCGTCATCACTCCTCGCTCTCTGGAGGGTTTTCAGAGCGTAAAAAAAAAAAAAAAGAACACGTGAGTGAGTGCACACACTCTTTTAGCAGCGCCTACAGCGATCCCTTTCGGCTTATCTGAGACTTGAACTGGAAAGTCAATCACCAGAATGAAAAACAGCTTTTACATGGGCCATTTAGAACACCGTTAAAATGCTGTGAATAACCCAATATTTCCTCTGCTGCCTTATTAGGCATGCGCAACCTGTAAAACAGTATTAGATAATATTAATACTATGAATAATTCCATAACACATTTGTCGCATATTAGTTAATAATCATACATAAAAGTAGTATGATAAACAAATACAATATATTAGATTAAACATGTGTAATTAGCATTTCTCAGCAAACAGAAGTTTCTGCAGTGATCAAACGAGATTACATCCACTGGTCCGAGCGGATTTAGTGTAGTTGGCACTAATCTGCCCTGATTTGAGTGTTTATGACTTTATATATTGTGCGCGCGCGTGTGTATGAGGTTTTATATCGGGATCTGTTGAAAAAAAAACAAAAAAAAAAAACATGTTTTCATCGCGTCACAGAAAACCGGTCATACATATTTAAATAACATGGACATACCTCCACAACCACAACACACAAGTGCCAGTGTGCGTTGTGGCCAGAAAAGTTTGTTGACAAACATGAAGTCTGTGCTATCTCTATCTCTACCTGTGTCTGCGCCATCCTAACTTTTACTTTCCCGCTGTCATGTGTCTCACCGATGCAGAAAGTCGACGTGCGTAAACATGGCAGCAATCCACCTGAAAGGTCCCTGTGCGGATTTTTGACACAAGACGCACGGGGATCACGAAGCACCACTCTGTTGGTTTTTACGCACACATTTAAAACGACGACTTTTTTTTTTTACGCACAAAGATAAAAAGGGTAACAAAAATCACGAGAACGCACAGCAATGGCGCGCCCTTTTTTCTTTCTTTAATTCCTGCCTGTATCTTGCAAGCCCATATCCTGGCACATGCCCGCCGATTTGTTATTGATCAAGTGTGAAAGTGACGGCTTCCTATTTGAGAGAAAAGAAGAAGAAGAAGAAGAAAGTTGGAAGTTGACAGACTCGCGTGATGTCGCCATCAAAAGGCGGACTGCCAGGCGGACTGCCAGGCGCACTTGAGACTCACTGCAACGAGTCTTGTTAAAGAGGAGAAGAAGGAAAAAAAAATAGAGAATGAGGATTGTTAGTTAACGCGAGAGAAGGGAGGGTGCGTGTGTGTGTGAGAGAGAGGGAGAGAGTGAAGGAGAGAGAGGGAGAGAGAGAGCGCGCGCATGGCTCTGGGCTGTGGTTATCCAACATAAGCTTGCCTTTTCCTTCGGTGACTACACCCCGGGAGGAGGAGCGTATATCGTGCCGCGTAATAGGCGTCAGGATCCTCAATTTCCAACTTAGCATCTTGGCAGGACATTTTCCCAAGCAAAAGCCCCCGTCAGACTGGTAAAAAAAAACTTCTGCGCGGGCATGAGAGCGACGCTGCCATAAGGAAGCACCAGAAAAACAAAACGAGACTAAACATCCGACGGGCAGTGGCTGACCGGCTGACAGCGAGCAAAATATTCCATCCAAAATTAAAGCCGAGTTTTATTTGGTCACTTTTTTTTTTTGTTGTTTTTCACCAGTGTCATTTAGAGAGGGGGACAGACAGAGGGTCTGCATACACTCGGCTCTATGCGCCCCGAATGCAGCGCATGAGAAAATAAAGGGGGGAAAGTGCGCAAGTTAAGTGGCTTATTCTCTGCGGGCTTCAGCATGGCGTATCCTCAGGGCTACTTGTACCAGCCGTCCGCTTCTCTAGCCCTGTATTCGTGCCCTGCGTACAGCACCAGCGTTTTATCCGGACCCAGAACCGAGGAACTTGGGAGATCCTCCTCGGGATCTGCTTTTGCGCCCTATGCCGGATCTACTGCGTTCACCAGCGCCTCGCCAGGCTACAACACCCACTTACCATACAGTGCAGACGCGGCGGCGGCAGCTGCCACATTCACCTCGTACGTGGTGAGTAAACTAAAGGTGATTATTCAACATAATGGGATATATATATATAAAAAAAAAAAGTAGGGGGGATATGATGAGGTCGTTATTGCAACCGTTAAGTGTCCGCTTCGTTCTGCGAGTCCAGCGAATGCAGGGGAGAAATGTGCGTCACTGCTGAGCGCATGGATCAAATATTACAGAATGGCAGATCCTTAAAACGTGTCGTTGAGGGGAAAAACAGGAACATTTTAATTGAGTAATGTGACATTGTGTGCTCGTTGGCATTGCTTTATGTTCATGCAGATGAATAGACAGTGTCTTGTGCGCGACTATAATGCACCGCAGAAAGATGATTCAGGTCGCAGCGTGTTTTATTTTATCTCTTATACTTTTATAGGTGGTGCAAGCTGTGAAAGGTAAATGTGGCAACTTTCGAATAATAATAATAATAATACAGAGAATAACTTTAATTCGCTTTTGTGCAGTGGCTGAGGTCACTGCAGCTCAAAACACTGCGACTGCTTCTTGTAAAAGACCACAGTTTCCACAAAGACTGATCGCGTTAGAATGAGCAGAGAAACAGACACACAATGCAAGGCCCGTCGTGCTTTATTATGGAGATATTATTATTATTATTATAAGAGCGAAGTGTACTATTTAAAGGCCTGAGTGATGTATTCGCAGCTACAGCCTGAGACACAAATCAAACAAATAGGAATATTAAAAAAATAAAATAAAAAACTGTTCGTATAAGAACAATGTCATATTTCAAATATCGAGTCAAGTTCAAACAAACTCCAATCACATTCATGTCGAAGTGGTGCCTCATTAAAGCCAGTACAAGTGTGTGTGTGTGTGTGTTTGTGTACATGTGTGCGCGCGAGTATGCGCGTGCGCGTAGCCATGTGCGCGTGTCACTTTGTTTTTCCAACAAAGCGCTTTATAAAAAACGGTTGACTTAACCAAACTTATTTTTTAATTATTATTTTTTTTTTTATGACAGAGTTCTCCTTATGACCACACCACGGGCATGGCCGGCTCGATAGGATACCATCCTTACGGATCGCCCCTGGGCACCTATCCTTACGGTGACCCGGCGTACCGTAAAAACGCAACCCGGGACGCCACGGCCACCCTGAAGGCCTGGCTCAACGAGCACCGCAAGAACCCTTATCCAACAAAGGGCGAGAAGATCATGCTGGCCATCATCACCAAAATGACCCTCACCCAGGTGTCCACCTGGTTCGCCAACGCCAGGAGGAGACTAAAGAAGGAGAACAAGATGACCTGGACTCCCCGGAACCGCAGCGAGGACGAGGAGGAGGACGAGAACATTGATTTGGAGAAAAACGACGACGATGAGCCAAACAAGCCCACGGACAAGGGAGAATCCACAGACACGGAAGCAGGTCGGTGGTGCAAAAAAAAAAAATTTGAGAGAAAAAAAAAAAAAAAAAAGAGAATCATCAATTTTTCATCGCAGTCGTTTCCACTCAGAGTGCAAAATTGATTGCTGCTTAATGGTGGTATATTATTTATAATGGGACAATTGCTTTAAATAATAATCACCTTGAACTCCCCTCGTTTGACTTCTCAGGAGCAGAAATTGCTGGTGACGCAAAGTGTTTAGCAGCCAATTTATCTTTAAGTGCATAATAAGGATACAGCTGGTGGTGGCGAGAAAAAAAAGAGACTGTGATTTGTATGATAATTATAACCGCTGCTGAATCCTGATTATAACACACAGTTATAGGGAAATATATTGAATGCTAAGAAAATATGTAGAACATTTTTTACTTGTTACTTTAAAATAACCACCTCAGTGTGTGTGTGTGTTTAATTTGAAGCACATTGAGGAGCATTGTTTATAATCGAGAAAATAAGCTCATCCACTGTTAGGCTGGTAAATATCTTCATCAGGCTCACACACACACACACACACACACACCAGAGAGAGAGTTTTTGGAGGAAATGTGCATAAGTAGTGCGATTATTTTTATGGATCCGACTTCATTTTTTGCACTGGTGTGCACTTGCCTCACCATTACCTAAAACATGTGTTCCAGCGGTTTAATGTTGGACTTATTTGGCAGTAATTCTGTTCTTTATTTGTGCTTTAGATCATAAACTGCTGAACCCGGGGGACATGGGCTGTGACAGATTTAAAGAGGAGAGCCATGGCAAAGACACGGACCCCCTTCTCAGCGACTCGGAGTTACAAGAGCAAGAGGAGCGGACTACAGACTTGCTGCCGGATTCCGCGAAACCAACCACGTCTTCCCCCTCCACGTTGCCCCGGGGGAACCAGAGCGTTGCGCAACAAGACAAGCCGTCAGATTTGAGCCATGCACCGAGTTCGGTGACCAGCAACGTGACATCTGTTATCCACTCGCCCCCTTCAGCCCCTAAACCCAAACTCTGGTCCCTGGCGGAGATCGCCACGTCCTCGGACAGGTGTAAAAGCAGCAGCAGTGGCAGCGACGCGCCACAGGCTTGTCCCGGCTTGGGCCAGAGCGCAGTCAACGCGTCTCCATCACGGTCCTCTCCACAGTGTCCGCTCCCCAACAGCACGGTCCTGTCCAGGCCGCTGTACTACACCTCCCCTTTCTATCCCGGCTACACGAACTATGGCGGCAGCTTTGGACACCTTCACAGTAACCACGGCTCGGTCACCACGGGCTCCACGGCACATTTCAATGGATTAAACCAGACTGTGTTAAATAGAGCAGAGGCTTTGGTAAGAGAGAGCCAGAAAGTCAGAGGCCAAACGCAGATAGATCTTTGTAAAGACTCCTCTTATGAACTAAAGAAAGGTATGTCAAACATTTAATACCTGATTTATTTTCCACTCACTCGGACTTCTATTTATTTTGTGTGGTTACATTTTAAGAAAAGAGAAGAAGAAGAAAGGACAAAACAAGAATGACGAAGCAGATTCTAAGAACAGTTATTTTCTGAGTAAAATGCTTATCCTCAAATTTTTAGTTTCTGGATTAATGGTTAATCCGGAAAAAAAATGTTACAAGAAATGGTCTTAATCGCTGCAGCCGCCTGAGTCTATTTGTATTAAGAGACTAACATGTATATTTAATGTAGCAATTTTGTATTTAAAATGGACAATACACTATCTTTGAAGTAAATTATGGATAAAAAAGTATATGCTTGTGCAGCGATTATTTCTGTTGGTGGGGAAGCAGCTGGAATGACTTGATAACTGTGTTTCCAAAGTGTCTCAAAGCCAATTGATATATACGAGGTCTGTTTCAGTAGTAATTATTATTTTATTTGTTTGAACTAATATGGAGGAGAAAGAAGCAGGAAAAAACATGCTGGTAATAACAACACAGATTAATATGTTGGTCTGTGATTTATCATTTGACTTTTCAGGGCCTGTTTTTATTTTTATTATTATCCTTATTACTATTAGTATAATTATTATTATTTTCTCGGAGGCTCGGCCATTTAACCCAATTACCTATGGCGTTTTAATGCAGAGCAATCAGCTGGTGAACCCTGGTAATGAGCTCGATTTTATGCCAAATTTAGACTTCATTACTATTTTCCAAGGCGTTGCAAAGCTGTTAAAGGGGACGCGGCCATGCATTGAGAACATACTGCTCTATTATATATCATTAATGGAGTGTCCTTAATGGCGCGTTAGATGTGAAACATTGCTGTTTTTTGGGGAGGGAAAGGGAGATTGCTGTGATGCACGGTCAGACACACAGACAGACGCTACACTGTGCAGCCGGTAGTCAGGCACTGTTGTCCTCTATCTCTTCCAACTTCTGCAGGTAGGTGTCACACTTGCTCCTAATTTCAGAGGGACCACTTTTGTTAATCCGTCACGGAAACTCATCCTTGATCAAATGGCCTAGTTAAAAAAAAAAAAAAAAAAAGAGAGAAAACAAGTGGAGCCAATGGGGCACACAGAATGATCGCACTTATTATGAGGATTATGGCAAATTTGACAAATGCTCCAAATCCGACATGCAACAAAACAACAAACACAAATGAGCCACTGATAATACAAAGGACACTTTCTTTAAAATTACTTTTTTTTAAATTAATTTAATAATACTGGCTTTACAAAAAAATTAAAAATAGTAGTATTATTTTTAATACTATGACGCATTGTTATTCAGTAGGCCACAAGCCATGTAGGCCTCACCACATATAAGCTTTACACACACACACACAGTAAATTAAATAATTATTACTGATCTAATCATTCTCCCCCCCCCCCCCCCCTCACCACCACCACCATCATCATCATCGTAATTATCATCATAATTATTAGAGGTGTGATTGTCATTATTATTGGTGTTATTATTGTTGACCTCCACTGAAGTGGGACAGCATGCTTTTGTTTATGGCTGCCATTAATCTCTATAGTTTACTTTTGCCACCGCCTCCTCCCTCCGGTGTGAAATCTCCCCTGGGGTTTATAAAATTCCCTCAGCCTTAATGTCCTCTATTCGGGGCCCTCTATTTTAATCTGACAGAGTGTGCTGGAGCAGTGATTGCGACACATCAGCCGGCTAAATAGCATAATTATGTTTTTTTTTTCTTTGCTGCTCCCGGGGGGATTGAACTGTTCGATGCAATGTCCCCTAAGAGAGTATTAGTTTTATTAGAAATCGGGTTTCTTTTTTTTCCTTTTTTTTTTAAACATTGAATTGAATGATGAAGCAGTGTTGCACACACACACAGTTTCCGGTCCAAATCATGTGTATAAGGAATAGACTAATGTGAGGTTTATTTAAACTGCCAAACTAGACCCCTGAACAGAGGGCAGGCGTGATAAAACATTTCTAAAAGCTGTAAATAGATTAGAAGACTTTCTGAATAGAGCTGTTTTACGGGATAATTTATTTGTTTATTTGTTTATTTATTTTTCTTCCTCTTCCTTTTTATCCACAAGCAAATTCACCATGCAGCCGCATCTCCCCCCACTGTTGTTGATCAAATCAAACCCAGTGGGAGAGAAAACACAAGAGGTCTTTGATGCCCCTGCATTATTGCTTTGAATTAAAATGTATAATATAGCCCATTAGTATTATTAGTATTATTTATTAGTAGTATTTTATATATTAAGGGTGGAAAAAAAAAATATATTTTTCAGTCACCATGATCAATCCTCTATGTCTATATATTCGTTTTGTTTGATCACACTCATTATTCCCACATTATTTGAGGATGATAAAGTTCCTCATCAGAGACAGTGTAGAGTCTACAGCTGGGAGATCCTCGCTGCAACTTCATACAACTCGAGCCCATGCAGCCCTGGCGCTTCCCCTCTCCACTTGAATGGCGTGTCGGTTCATTGTTGGGATTGCTCCAGAGTGAGAATACTAAGTAGGGGTGAAACCGTTCCCACGTGTGGGAAAAAAAAAGAAGGAAAAAAAAAAAAAGAAAGGGTGGGGGGCGTGGGGGGGTAATCCGACAGGAGGAGAAGCAGAAGAGAAAAGAGGAGGATAAGGTCTGTATCCTTCACTCCGACTTTGTTACTGTGCGGCGTTCAGGAGCAGATTTGGGGAATATTTCCCTCTTCTTTTTTTTTTCTTTTTTTTTACCGTTGCTTTACCGTATAAGCTGCAGACACAAACTGAAAATAAAGGCCATTGGCTGAGGGCCGCAACTAAAAGTAAAATAGAAATGTACTGAACTCCATGACTTAAACATCCCTGTTTAGGCCTGAAAAGCATATTCATATTATTTGACCAATTATCGACAATCGAACTAATGCGTCAGTGAAGTAGTATGTGTTTTTGTTTTTTTTCCTGGACAAAGGCTTTCGATATTATTCTTATAATAAAAAAAGAACAACAAATAAAGGAAATATAAAAACGCATTTGAAAAAAATGTCAAACAGGACAACCGAATTTTTAAGGAGTATTAATTACACTTTGCACATTTGTATTCAGATTCAGTTAAGATAAAAATAACGAATAAAAAAAAAAAAAAAAGTTTGTTTTCGACACATTTGAGAAATGGGTCACTGACGTCTGTGGCGCCATATAATCTATTTGTTTAAATAAATAAATACATTATTCTTAGTGGCTGTATAAATTGTAAAAATATTTTTAAAAATCTTAGAAATTTGGTCTAAAGAAAATCACAAACCATAACACAGGTGATATTACATTTGGGAATTTGTTAACCATTGATTTTATTGTTTTTAATCGACTTAATCGAAAGCGGACCTGTGCTTTAAACTACAGTAAGATGTGAGTGTTTGGCATGAGCTTGTGCTGCAGCACGGACAGACTTGTGCAAACAGATTTAAACACCTGCCTCTCTGATCCTCTCCTCATGCACTGTCAGACCACAAGGTGAAACCAAAACCTGTTGATACACACACTCTCGCTCCCAATATCAGCGGACCAGGACCAAACAGCCCTGTTTCTGCTGCTGCTGCTGACACACCGTCCGTCTACACACGATACAACATAGATTTAGTTGGGGTCAAATTCAGCTCAAATGTGTAAATAGACACCCGCTGTACTTGACCTGCACACATTATTCACAGGAGGAGGCAGCAGCAGCAGCAAGTGTTGCCAAGTGTGATATGAAAGAGGGATGAAATAAAAGGAGGGTTGCGCTTTAAAAACAGAAGAAAAAAGAAATCATTTTTATTTTCCCCTAAAAAGAAAAAAAAAGGAGGTTGTTCATAAGTCTGCGACTCGGCTGTCGCGGGATTTTGTGTCTTCCTAGGTTTTTTTTTTTTCATGAATCCTCTTCAAAAATAGCCTCCAACGAACTTCAAACGCAAACAAAACAGCATGATGTTTTTACAGCGAGCAGCTGTGTGTCTGCGGCAGCCAAGGCCACATAAATCATCAATCTCTTGGATTGCCCATGTATCCTTATGATAAGTTTATTGTTAATTTTTCCTCATTATTATTATTATTATTATTTGTGTGTGTGTGTTTGATGGCAAAACAACTCATGTGTCATTAATCTTTAAAGGCAAAAATAAATGAGGACTCATTTTTTTTTCTTACAGTGAGGTTGAGTTGACTGCATGCTCAGGCTACTTAATCATCTCCCTTTGCTAAATGAGAAGGCCAATTAAGGACACAGCACTTCCTGTGAAGAGACACATGAGAGAGGATATACTGAGTCAAACAGTGTGTAAAAACATTACGTATATATTATTTTTTAAATCGCACACTGTTGATCAAATAACGGACATGTAAACTCTGTTTATTTAAAAACCCATGGGGATATATATATATAAAAAAAGAAGTGTGTGTCTCTTGAGCCTCCGGCGCCTTTAACGCTCAAGTTGAGTGTCGTTATAAGGTCTTCAGACCCAGATAAGGTGGCTGAGAGTGATTTAGCACTGTTTTTTCTGCACTTCACGGACTGTTTCTCTATTTCTCCAAAGAACTCCTCTGGGAGAGATTACATGTGTAATTTTCAGCTGTGAGATGTTTTAAGTGACCTGCCCCCAACATAAATAAAACATTTCTATGAAGGGTTGGGGGGGGGGGGGGAAGAAAAACATTAAGGAAGAGTGATGAACTATGTAGCCCTATGAGGCCAGGGTTAGGAAAAGTGAGGGGATTCAGTTGCATTGGCAAATAATATTACCTCTAATTAGGCGTGAATGGGTTATTAAAATATATATATATATTTTTACAATAAGCTTGATTTCTGGAGTTTTTAATGCATAAACAAAACACACACACACAGATAGGAACACACACATAACAGGGCCCTTCTCTGAAAGCACCTTGACTCCTTGAAAAGCGCTGCTCATTGACCAATCTGTTCTGACAGCAGTATGGCGTGAGCTTCTGACCCTGTGACTGCAAAGGGCCCGTGTTCAGTGGCCATGTAAGGGCTCACTGGCACTCACACATGGGGGTTTCTGCCCTGCCCTAGAGGAGGTGATGTGCACACACGCACACACACACACACACACACACATACACAGACTTAGACACACACACGTAACGCAGCGAGGACTTCTATTCCACGCCAAAGCCCCTCAGGTATGCACGGCCACAGAGCAGTAAGTGTGTGCATCCAGTGTGAAGGTGGAGACACCGGTAAGTTCTTCATCCTGCGACTCCGGCACAGGTCCTGCCTGTATCCTCGCCGCTCCCCCCGACCCCCCCGACTCCTCCCATGCTCCGGTCACAAGGTGAGCAAGTTCAGCGACACTGACTGACGCCTGTGTTTTATCACACAACTCCCACTACCTCGCACAAAAGCAGCATCCTCTTCAGGAGTTCTCCAATCACATAACACAAATAAACAAAGCACACAACAGTCTCGTGATATCGATCGTATCCGACTGACCTTGCTCCAGAGTTAGTGTGTTAAGATGTGGTTTAATTTGTTAAATAACGATAAGTTCCTCCAACATTACAATATTAGTGGCTGTGGTGAAGATTGATTAACTGTTTTCTTTTACTGACTTCACAGGGTCCAGGAGGGGGTTGGTGACAAGCTGCCTCACTGTTTATTTACATTTGCCCTTTTTAAATGATCCCTTTCTTCTCAACATCTGCTCCACATTACCGCACAGATATCTGTCCTAATGACCGCTATAATGCCTGCGCCTCACACACACTTGCTCCAACATAAGCACTCGCACGTACACTGCCTGTAACATTACCATTATCCACCACTCACCTGGGACACGTTACCCTCTCCGAACCACCTTGCACAACAAATGGACCCTCTCTCAATGCCGGGCGCTTTTTTTTTGGTTGTTTTTCTCCAAGCTTTTCACTTTTACCTCCCAGTTTGCTGTGTTGTGATGGATGCAAATGGGTACTTACTTAATTGGATCAGTTCCCAAGATGGAGATAAACGGGGCAATGCCTTTTTTTTTTTTTCTTCCCCTCTCTCTCCCCCCCTCAAGTTATTTTGAGCCCTACTCTGTTCAGCAGAGTGTGGAGAGAACATTAATGAGGAGGACTGAGAGGATGCTGCCACTGCTGGACTCATTCAAAAACTGCCTGCTCCAGACTGGCCCTCACTCCCACACAATGAGGAGAGGGAAAGCTGCATGGGCCCCGTGTGTCACCGTGTCTCGCTGCCAATTTGGTAAAGTGCCCTCAAGTGACATAACCCTTAAACTGTCCAATCAAGAAGCACCACTCGGGCTGATAATGATGCAGGTAGTGTTTGAATTCTCTCATTCAACAACGCAAATCTAAGAGTAAACACAGAGGATAACAATCTGGTTTACTTGCTTGCTCATAGTACACGTCACACTTCGTGGCATTTACAGATTATTGCAGATTTAATATATCCTTTTTTATGCCCAAACCCCACCACCATCTATCATCAAAAAAAAAAGAAATCTAACTATGGCTGCATGCCAGTGGGAGTGTGTTGGCTGCTGCAGCCTGATTAACAGGGTGGTTTTACAGCCAACTCCAATAGGTAATCTCATCAGAGAGGGGCTTTAAACAGATAAAGACCACCCCTAACTACCCCCCCACCACCAAACCCCTCCAACTGCCTCCTGTCCCGCATGAGACCTCCCATCTAACACGCTAACTGAGGGCTGCTAATACCTGGAGCAGGCTAACATGGCCAGCCACAAACCAGGCTCAAATCATCTATTGACCTCATTTTCAATCAAGGAGCCATTTCCAGTCTGATGGATGATTTGTTGGGCTTGCCAGGGAAGGCCATCTGGATGGAAGGATACGATCACTGTAGTAGGTATGCATCACCTGCCAGCTACGATTCGCCAAAGCTCACAAGATGCAGCTACGTGTCTGTCTAGGTATCCCACTGGAGCTAATATGTTTAAAACCAGACTAGCTTGAAAAGCAAGAAAGGAAAGAGAGAAAGAAAGCGAGCAAGAAAGAAAGAAAGGGGGGAAACCAGAGCTAATTGAATTCTGCACCATATGGTCACTATTGGCTCAGGTTTTTCATCTCAAGTCAAACATGAGGTTATTTTGATCCAATATGAGAAAATCCCTGGTTGCATCTGGAGACATAACAGCAGTTCATTCAGTTATCAAACGCTTTGTACCCGGGCCTCTTTGTTGCAGAATAAAGAGGAGGAATCCAAAACAAATCTGTGAAAGAGCTTCGGCTGTTGTAAAACCTCTTGTCCCACACAACCTCCCCTTTTTTTGTTTGGGGGAACTCAGACTTGGTTCACAGTAGCTGCTCTTAAAGTATAGAAAGATCTGATTTATTAGCTTGTCAGGGGAAGCATTGTTCAAGAAAGCAATCAAAAAGCACTTACCTAGCTCCTCTACAATTACTGCTTTTTTCACTGGCTAATTTGTGTAACTCCCATGGAGAGGCTGGCAAAGAGTTTGATGAGGCATATAATGATGATTAATGAATTTATTGCCCTGCTGCTCATCAAACGGTTGTAGTATATACTTCTCTCCCTTTTTGCCAATGTGTTGCGTAGGCTCCGGGGCGACAGAGGGGCAAGGATGACATAGTGTTGCCCTCCTCCCTGATACCTCCCTATGGCTGTTAATCTGACTGACCTGATGGGCATGAGAATGCAGCGGTGGGTTTGTGGTGGAGTGCGGAGCACAATGGACAGTTTAAGAGAAGGTTAAACTGGAAATGCGAGTAAATCTGCTGCAAGGGACGCATGCTCTCGACTTTCAGTCTCACTTTTGATCACTTTTGTGGGAAAAGCTTGGTGGTAACCAGATCCACACAGCGTCTTCTGCCCTCCACCACCACTGCCGCCGCCACAAAAACCACACACAGACCTGTACCAGCCTCACAGAGAGCAAGAGACAAAAAAAAGCATGGATGTCACTACAATGACTGACCATTCAAAAGACAGCCTATAGGCTTTACTTTACTTAATACTTTTTTGAAATTATCTTTTCATTAGGAAATTTCACATTAATTGTCAAGTACAAATGGATTTAGCTATATATTTCATTTTAAATTGAAATATGTATGTATATATCAATGAAATGTATTTCATCATACGTCATACTTATAATACACGTGACAAATAAACCCGAAACTGAAACGGTTTGGTCGGTTTGCAGCAGCATCGTCCATACAATTAACAACGTAACAACAATAAATAACATCAGAAAACAAGTACACAAATACAACTACATGGGAAGTGACAAGCGTGTTAAAAAAAAACAATCAAAGTGGGGTGTTTGCATCTAAAGTGCATGCTGTTCAACGAGGCAGCTCTCACCACAAATGATGATGAGGAATTGACAGAGCAGGGACGGAGTGTGCGTATGTGTGTGTTTGCGGCTATAGGAGCCTGTGAAGCGGTCACTATGGGGTCAGAGCTACTTCTGCATATTTGCTAAATAAGCCCTCCCCTTCAACCCAGACTGATCCCATAACTCTGAGGTCATGCATCACTCCATTCAACATTATATAGGATGTTTACACTTGATTACACCCCATGCCTTCCAACCCCCTGCTCTTTGGCTAACTGTGCTTTATTAAGTCCTTGCTTGTTCACCATTGCTGGTAACTAAAGAACGCATTGTTGCTCCAACTCCCCCCCCCCCCCCCCCCGCACCCCAAAACAACAACACAACCATCACTTATACGCACACACATCACCACCCCACCCCCTTCAATGCTCCCTCTCTGATCAGCTCCCAGGATACGCTGTTTTTGCATTCAATGATTCATTAGGTTCTCTCCCCTAAATACATCAAAGACCTCCTTCGCTCAAACAATAAGCCAATAAAAGCAATTATAGCTCCATATCTTCTAGGCAATGTGGCTCTCTTGAGTGTTAACATTAGATAATGAAAGAGTTTGATGACATAAGTTTTTCCGAGAAAGGCTCACTTCTGTCTCTTTCTAGTGTGCATAATCTCCCAGTGATGTTGGCTCGTTTCAAGCGAGCTGTGCAAAACATGCATGTAATTTGCCCATCAGAATTTGCAGTTAAAATTAGAAGCTATGTTCAGTCTGTGCAGGCAAAGAAGAGAAGCCTATGCAAACGTAGCAGTACTGTAGCCTCTCGTGTGTTTAACATTAAATGTTATCAGTTAAAGTTCTTTAAATATTCATTGCCCTCTCTTGCTCGCTCCCTCTCCGTTTGAACGAGTGGTTAAAGTAAAGGCTACTCTGACTCATTACCTCTTCCAGTGGCGTGGTGGTGATGACATGCATTTGTGAAAGGGAGGAAAGGGAGCTTTCGGAAAGGAGTTACGCTTTCGTCAAAACAAGAGACGTCTCTACCCAGTCAAGGGAATCGGCACTTTCACAGATCAGATCACAGCAATACATTTTTCATGAGGGTTTTTTTTTTTGTCCTAAAGAAGTGGAAAGTGGTCATTACACCAAAGACGGAATCAACTGAGTGAAAATTGGCGTGAAAAACAAAGAAAAATCAATTCGCTGACACGGACGCATATGATATTTTACTGCATGTAGTCTGGTAAGTGGGACGAGTTCAAACCTATGATTATGCATTTTAGCTGATTTAATGTAAGATGTAAACTTAATCTGCAGTGGTAAAAGTGGAAAAATGTCTTTCCCTCTCCCTTATTGGAAACAATCTGAACCAGAAGTCGCTGGGTTCACTTACATATATCACCAATAATCACAGTCTGTCACCCATGAGTCTGTCTGAACCAAGACAACGCTCATGGAGCAGATCTTGTTTGTGGAGCAGACCGTGTTCCAATTTTTTTTTGCAGTTTTGTGGGGGCATACAGGTGTCCCATGGGTGAAGTTTGCCACACATGATGATTAGAGGTATGTCAGAATGCTAACTGGATCATAAGGAGTATGACCACAACGTGAATAATTGACATCACATACAGCTGTGTCCAGTTTGAGTGGAACCAAATGGTTCATCGTAGGGTGCTTTCACACCTATAGTTCAATTGCTTTGGTCTGCACCAGTCAGAAAAATGTTACAATATAGCAAACAGACGTGGGTACGATTTGCTTTCACATATGCGTAGTTCTAAATGAACCAAAATAGACCGCGAAGACCAAAGACTTCCAACGGGTGCGTCACCACTGCAGAACGTAAGTGTTGCGGTCTCCAGAGCTGATCGCTGGCTCGCAAGGTAGCGATGCGCTGCCGTAACGCACCCGGTGGGGATTGATGCTGGGCAGAGGATGTCGCAAAACCGCGGCACTGACGTTCCTCGCCACTGACGCACCCGGGTGGACGGGGTAATCCCGTATCTCATCTCATATCCATAATGCATTAAACTATACCTTTCGGCCCATTTGGTTTGGTTGCTTTCATACCAGAGGAACCTCAAATTATCTTAAAACTGCGTTCCGTGACACAGAAAAGTGAGAAACGGCCACTGTTTCAACAACAACAGTCTTTCTCTCTCGACGCCATTGCTCACTGTAGCCAGAAGCACAACAACCTTGCGCAGCGACCCCTACTGATCGGGCGGGAAATTGCAGCGCGTATCCGTCACCACGACGCAGAAGTATGAAGGCTGGAGTCGTCTCCGTGGTTACGCAGTCGGATAACGCATATGCAGTCGGAGAAGTATAATGTGGCCTTTAGAGATTGTAAGATAGGCTTGTCAACAAAAGGTCAACTGCTTGATAAAATTATGAAAACAAGCGTACCGTAAGGAGGAAAAAGCTGAAACATACACTAAGCCATAACTTCAACCGATTGCCTGATATAAAATGTTGAAGTGCATTCCCTTGCACTGCCAACACTGGCAGAGGACGACTTTAACATCTCCTTCAGTCCTTGACCTGTTGACCGACTCGCAAATTCACCAACTTCATTAGCAGGTCACTGGTCAGTGCTTGCACTGTCATTAGTAAATACATGAGTATTGACACACATATAAAAACCTGATGCACATTATGTCATCGACGAGAGAAGTTTTACTTGCAAGGCTACAGGGTGTGGAGCCGACGAAAGGTCACTCAGTCAATTACAGTTGTTCCACCTGCAGCAGCCAATAACAAGTAAAACCTTGATTCATTACCAAAATTGAATGGATAAAAAAAATCTAAGTAATGAAGGAGAAAAAATTAATGGAGTGGTACAATATGCATACAGTTAGGTAGTCCTAGTTTGTGTGCATAATTGCTTTAATGTGGGCCATTAAGCCTAAGTGGATACGATTTTACTGTCTGCCCTACATTGGAGTATGATCCCTGCCATGATCAATACATATGATTTGTAATCTGCAGCCATCGACAGCACAGTACAGTAGTTAAGAGTTCGACCTTGTGAGAAAGAGCTACTTGTTCTTGAGAATATGAAAGGGCTTAGTGATGCTGGAGGACAAAGGAGAACGACTGCAAACGCAGGTTGTGGACAAAGAGAGACATCCAACCAGGCACTATGCTAGTGGAAACGCAACTTAACCGTGCCGTGCCGAGGCGAGGCGAGGTGAGCCGCTGGAAATACACCAATTGTCTCTGTTCATAAAAATCAAACAGAGGTGGAATAGTCAGATTGACAATAACAACAAACAACAACAAAAAATCACCAAAAGTTACACTCTGCAGCTTTAAATGAAAAGCACACAGCCAGAGGGCAGGGTGTAAAAATGAGATGGAGAATATCTGAGGCTTTGACTGGGCTTCTCTCCCATACATTCTTTCTCTACCCAAGGCCTGTTTGGAGTGCTGCACTATGTATAGCCGGGAAAAAATCATACATATATACATACGCACACGTGCTTCAAATTTGATGTTGAGCCTGAGTGACTTAAACAAGAGAAGATAACCCTTTGTATGGTGACAGATGGATAAGTAGCTCTATCTCAGGCTGTAATCTTGGAATAGTTTGAGACACTTTGTGTTTTGGCAACAGAAGAACACGATATGCGATCCCCCCGCGTGAATGAATGAGCAATAGTGTTTTGAGAGAGAGGAATCTGTTTTTGATTCGTGTTGTGTCATGTTTATAACCATAGGCGATCAGACACCAACCAATATGGCCTGATCACCACCAAATCCGACAAAAATGTCACTGTAAGTTAATACACGACACGCAAAAAAACATCTGAGGTAAATTGCAAGCTTGTTCCACATACTTCAAGTATGCATATCATCTCTCTCATCTCACTACAATATATCATTTCTACAGTTCCAAACCTACGTCTGTGCATGTACTGAATAGGCTATGTGAATACATTAAACACTGCTATGGTTGTGAGGAACTACGACCAATTAAGATGCACTTGTCTGCAATCAATAGAGAAAACATCAGAGGGAAAAAACTACCCAAACTCATTAGTATTAGCAAACCCTGCACTGGTCAGTCAGTCAGTTGCTGATGAAGATTTCCCTTTTTAATCTCCCACGTGTCTACATGTGTTCGCATACACAAGTGCATGTATTTTACAGCAATACACACATTCGCAAATTAATCTGAACACGGAAAAACAAGCAGGGTATATATAATCGCCAAAAACTGCACTTTTAAGTGGTGATTAAGAAACTAAGTTCAGCTGCAGCTCCTTACCTTCCCTGTCAGTCATTTACGGCATCGAGTGTGGTGTTGTTCTTGTATCAACTTGTCCTGAATCTTGGGTTTCTACTCAATCCGACTCTGACCGCAGGCATTTTCTGACCAGTGGTCGGGGTGATGTTTTACTGAATTATGTCTTCACGGTGCGTATGAATGGGTGAATAGTGGTGGGTCAAAGCGATTAGCTGATATGTCGCCGTCTTTCCTCGTGCAATGCGATAATCGATACACAAGGGCAAATATCGATATTTTAATTAACAAAACCCGAAAAGTTTACAGCGGGATAATGTTGGTAAAAGCTACGTTAAAAGATGCTCCATCCATTTCACGTTCAATACGTAGACTATGCACTCAGTTCTCTATGCTGTGATTAAATACAGACAACTTTTCATGAATGTTTTGTTTTAGATATCGTGACGTATCAATATACGATTGTCTCGGAGGTATGTTTTTGCCGGAGTTACATTTTACAATTACATTGTATAGTGAGGTACCAAGTGATTCCCCACTCCTATGGGTGAATAGAAATAAAATAGAGAGAAAGCACAATCAGAGGCACCAAATACAACACATGGATCAACTGCTGGTAGCACGAGTAGCCCAAATACACAGGCCTATTAGTTGTGAATGATACAGCTGAAGTTACTCCTGTGAACTTTGCTGTGACTCTACTCTAGTACTGTCTGGGGGGGAAGGAGTTTTCGGGGAGAACCACTCGAGGTGGTGTGTGTGTGTGTGTGTTTGCATGGCTTAACAGTTGATATTTATCCCAGCAACCACACAACTCCCCTTTGTTTCCAGCTGGATTACACATACAAGTGCTGTCACTCTTTCTTCCACTGAGCGCAGGCAACATGTGTTTATGTGACCACACTCGCTGTCTTCTCCCGCTGTCGTTCACCCTCTCACTCCCTCTGCACCGAAACCCGGTTATTAACACAAACACTGGCTGACACTTGTTTTTGCTTTTAATTGTGTCTGGATGTTATGTCTCTTGTGAACACACACATTAGCATTTCTCTGGCACAGCATAATCACTCCTCCGACCACAACACCATGCAGACAGAGCACAGGAAATTACCACATGCAATTCATGTTTGCTGCACAAGCACAATTTGGCTTTCGCACAGGCTCCTGTGTAAGTCTGCCACAGCCACTCACTGTGTGCTCTGGTTTTGTTCTTGCCGTTTAATTCCAGGCCGCATTCAAAAGTAATCGCAGCGGCCGTCAATTGAATCATAGAACCGTTGCTTCCAACAACGACAATAATGTCGTATACCATGGGAAATACATATTCCAACAGTAGACTGGCATCCATCCCATCTTTATTAGTATTAAAGAGTCGGTATCTATTGAGCAGCTCAAAAAATAATAACAAAGACCAAATGTGACAACGATTTAAGGACACACGCATTCCTGTGAATTTCAAGACGACACACCAACACTGAAATGATTCCAACTTGTCAAAGCACATTTAGACTTTTCTCGTTTTCCTCTCACTGATACAATGTGATCCACACAAAGAAAATCCTCTCGTTCTTCAGGCCCCCCTCCACATGCTCTGAACAAAGCAGTGGCGTGCCAAGGATTACACTGTAAAATATGCATGTCTCAATGAAATATGTATATAGCCGTGTGTCATCAATGACATAGTTTCTACAAAGGCTGAACCACATACACAGGAACGTGTGTTTCTCAGATTCTATTCCCTTGGCTTTAACGGGTGTAGACACAAGAAAAGTCTCATCTGCGGGGATAATTAAGCCTGACATCAATGTATTTGGTGAACACCTCCACACGTTTCACTAAACCACTCATTTACTTTATTTGAATAACTTCTAGAATGGCAATTAAAAAAAAAAAAAAAAAAAAAAAGGCATGCAGCAAAGGGGCTCAGTGTGCCAACTAGCATTGTTTCTAAATTAAACGCCCCAAATATCTTCAGGAAATAAAATTGTTTTCCTGCGGATGGGAGCCTAATCTACTCAGTCATGGTGGTTTGAAGAGGGAATGTTTTTTTTAAGTTTTAACAGGGTTGGTTCCAGCATTCCCACCACCACGCTGCTCTAACTAGAAGAGGGGGCTTTTTCTTTTTTTCTGTTCCCTGCCAATAAAGGGAAAGGAGGTTACATGGATGAGCTGAATTACAGCCCAATCGAACCAGCTCTAATACCGAGGACCTGTCACCGTGTCACTGATGATTAAATTATATTTATCAAGGTGCCTGTTGGATCATCTGTGTACAGCATAGAGAAGCAGTGGCCTCTTAGCAGTAACTGGAGGATAGGCTTTTTTTGTATTTGTTACGAAAACTAAGCCTGAGGCTAAGGGGTCGGCATAATCTTTACATGTCTCAGGCGCCCAACAATCGAACACAATAGCACAAGAACTATAACAGTTTGACAACAATCAAGTACAAGAGAGTGCAACTGGTATTAGCCGGTTGCCTCTAGCTGCTTGGCTCGGGCTCTCAGGTGTCTGCTTCTCTACAGGTATGTATGACCATAATAGAGGAGTTAAGAGGGCCTCTTGTCGAGGGCCCTTCCCTCCTGTCTCGGCACACTGACTCCAGTGTGAACAGGGGTGCCTGGTCGTTTTAGTGTCGTCTTGTTAGATTGAGTATTGCACAATGGAAACTGTCATGCGGCTTGTAATGTGTAATTGAACTTGGAGCCATTTTGCTTGAGAATATTCAGACCCAGCTCGATTGGATTTCACTTGGAAAAGCTGACAGACCCACACAGTGTTTGCTCATAGTCTTTGAGTGGAGAGTAAATGCTAAGAAACACTTTTGAGAGTTTTTTTTTTTCTTTTCCCAAATGGCTATATGTCCAGTGCAGTTGCACCCTTCTCTTATGTCCCCAAAACCACAATCAACCCTCGGCATCCCTCCCCCACAATGCCTTCTTACAACCCACCCCACCCTCAATGGGACTGTTTTGTCTTCTGGAACTTTCATTATGTGAAGAGGATAAAAATACAGCATCCTGTGAATTTATGGTTCCCTCAGTGTGTGCCATTGAAAATATGAACTTTTCAGACATTCCCTCTGAAACCAGAGTAAAAAAAAAACAGAGCGACCACAGAGTTTACACAGAGTCACCACAACATAGAGGCCTATAGTCGCTGCACTCGCACTTACAGCTTCTTGGTATTAAGGCACAGGCACTTACACACAGATACACATACACAAGACATGTCCACCCACAGAATACACATTCATACAAACACATAATCACTTAAACATATCCACATGTGTCCATAAACATTCAGCACATATCTACATGCAGGAATAAAATATCCTCAGTTACCATAATCCATTACCTCCCCTTGGATGGATTACATGTGTTTATTGACTTGGGCAATTTTAAAGGACAGTCTGTATATCTCATTCTTTCCCAGTGTAAACCTGTCCTAACCGTTTCAACCTCAGACACGATGACACATCCCTTTAAACAACACTTTCTTCGGCGTGGACATTATGACTCAATGGTAATGATAGTATTGAGCGTTTTATAAAGAGTCATAATTACAATCATCCAAAGCTCCATTCTTGGGAGTTTTTTGTCCATCTCCACCTTTCTTTTTTATTATTTCTCTTCTTCTCGCCGACAGCCGCTTTTCCAGGGAAAGCAAGTTTTCTTTTTTTTCTCCCTCAGACGATAGTCTTTTACCATCCTCCCATCACTTACATGCAGCTACACGGTGAGTCAGCGCTGTAATTCCGTCATTAGCTGGATAATGTGTGTGCTGTCTGTGTGTTAAAACTCTTAAGTGCCAGCTTCGGTGTGACTCGGGGGCAGCCTGTGGGTTTGACTGATGCCAGTCTACCCACCCAGCGTCATTTGAGCTCTGTAATGGGTTCTGTCCAGCTCAGTTTGGCCAAGATTGGCTTAGGGTATAAACACCTTTACGTGTGTTTGTGGGCTACTGCTACCAGAAAAACCTTGAACATTACCAGTCCATAATGTCAAAAATAAATAACGTAATGAATAAAATCATATACAAAACAACTTAAATGGGAGTATTTCCACTCTGTTGACGCAGCAACTAATGAGATATTAACTAAAATGAGAGTTTTCCATACCTTTCCAGAAGAACTTGTTGACCATGCTTGGCGTCTGGATTCACACGGGTACACAGTTAACACCTAATCACCTCCAGCCACGTTCTCCACAGTCGGCCGTTTCAGAGGAAGCATTTGCCTGCCAGTGACAGACACCAATAAATCAAAAGGGGAAATTACAGTAAAACACAAGTTCTATTATGCCAATACGCTCAGATACATTGAAAGACACACAACCAAATTGATAAAACATGCCTCGGCTCAGTCCCCACCTGTCTTTTTCCAATAACAAACCCACACAATTAAGTTCTAAACTCTGTCATAAATCTTCCACGACTCATGTTTAAAGAGTCCCTGCAGGCAGGCAGACATTTGTTTTTGATTGCCACACGGGAAAGTAAGAACATAGTTTGTGTCTGGGTTTTTGAGTTTACATTTAAAGCGTGTGTGTGTGTGTGTGTGTGTGTGTGTGTGTGTGTGTGTGCCAGTCACATTCAAGCACCATATTCAATCACAGATGAGCCCCTACCAGCCCATGACAAATCTCCTCCTGTGTGTGGGATCAGTGTTGTTGTACATGTGGGAGCTCGTCCTGATTCCGCAGCCTTTGCACTATCACCCACCACCTGAGGCCCCGCTTAAATGACTGACTGATGGGAGAATCTCACTTGACAAAAAGCATCAGTGATTGATCACCAGGGCTCACCTGAGCGCCTGAGGGGGGCCCGGCATGCCAAGGACTGTGGGCCCCAAGAGGGTGCACCTTTCTTGGGCTTGGCCACCTGACTCCCTGGGGCAGATTCCCCAGTGTACAGATCTGTGTGGTCATCACCATCACTACAGTTAAGTACACAATCCAACCTGTGACTGCGTCACACTAAACTAAAATATATACAGTACACCCTGGGGTCAGGAAAATTAATTAGACACTAAATCATTTACACTTTGAGATGAATGTTTGATGTTGAAAAGAACTCACTGACAAAACCAAAGTCTTGGAAATAACCTTGGGCTCGACTCGTCTGAGAAATAGGATTTCGCCTCATTAAAAATAAATCAGGCCATTTTACACCACACAAGATTTAACAATTAGTACAGAATCAATCTCCTTTCTTCCAGTTTCCTTTTTTTTCCCTTTCACTGTGTTGTTGCTTTATTATAGCATCATAATGAATGTTGGGAGAAGAACACATAAACCATGAGATTTTTTGGAACAAGGAGGCAGACAAACCCCCATCTCGCTCATAGCTATGTCTGGATTGCCTTTTTGCGCTGAGATAGGAGTCAACATGTTTAGCGACATCAAAAGAAAACCTGATACCTTAAGTATAAGAAGATTAACACTTGCAGTGATCTTGAGCTTAGGCTTCTCTGGGACTTTCAACAGACTGTGCCAGAGGGGACAATTACCGATGAATTGGCACCAACATCTCGTAGTTATTTAACAAAATCTGGCACAGTGTATAAGCTCTCGTCCTTAAGACTTCCTTTCAAGTCTGGCCCAGGAATCAGAAGGCTAACAGATTGGGGGAAAGTGACGAGAGCTGACAGCAGGAGGATCTGCAGGAACGCTGAAAACAGAGGTGGGGAAAAAGAAAGCAACCAAGCAAGAAAAACAAAGGAGACAAAGAGACAAACAAAGAATCCGAAGCATATCACTCAGTAGACGTTCTATTTCCTCAGTTAAGGGCTGTGTCATATCTGAGGTTGGATAGTTGTGGTGTTTCTAAGCTCACTGGTATGCTGGGATTGTTTTTAATGCATGCCCCAGTGGACACCGTAAGACAGTTTTAGGAATGTGACACTGTGTTTAACCTAAATGCTGACAGTCTGACACCGAGCCATTATAGACGCAAAAAAAAAATACGGACATACACGCAGACAGACAAAAAACTAAGACACAACTTAATCGTATAATGACTTAAATAGCATATTATTTCATGATTATCGCTATTTAGAGTAAGTAAGTGTCACACACCGACACCCTCAGCTTCACATCACCTGTAGGCAGATGTTATGTTGCCACAAGCTCCTTACTAATCTTTCCCTTGAGCACCATGCACTCACCACAGGACTTCTCGGGGTTTAGGAGGTACACTTCTCTTTACACATAGATCACTCCATATTAATGCAAAGTACACACTCGATGCTTGTACCTACAACTATTTTGTACAGCAAATGTAATCTGCCTGTCAGAGGGGATGCCAAGGGGGAGTATGGACAAACTCCTCAGACGAGGATGTCTCCTTCCCTGGAGAAAACTCAAGAGTGTAAGCAAAAACAACGTGCGAGGAAAGACAACTTGGGCAAGATTTACTACAGTGTACTGTAAACCTTTATGTAACATGAACTTATCGCAATAAATATGCTCACAGACCAAGATCATCACTTATCTTCCAGTCTACGGAGATGTTTTCTTCTGTAAGTTCCCACATCTCACTTACTCATGAAGCTATAAGCCATTTTTAAAGAAAATACACAGATCTCATCATCTCACCATGCAAAATCTGTCCAACACTTAGTGGTAAACATGCGCAAAAACTTTGAAAGAAAGTGGAAAAAGTGTATAAAATACAAATAAATGAATGCTAAAGTGTGGTAGTGGTATATTTGCAAGTTGGAAAGTGTCATCCATAGCACATTTACATGTTGCTGGGAGATAGGTGGTGAATGTGTATTTGTTCACTTCTTTTGCTTTCTTTTTTTCTTTTTCACAGTAATGAACCAAGCCCCAAACAATATGACTCATTTAATCTCATATGAGGCTGGATTATATACAATTGTTATAGACTAAATCAATATGTTGAAGAGGGACGCTAAGCTTGCATACATTTAATTTTGTTCGTATTTGTTTTATTCAAGTACCAGTAGCATATGACATTTTAAACCCAAGAGTTGTTTACTTTGAGACATTGCTTAGCTCAATATAAATATGTGTTTTTCTTGTCGTTCCTTCTTTTATTTTGTTAACATTGTTGACTTAAGATAAAGAAGTATGATTCTTGACAGACTCGCTGCTATTGTGTTCTCAGCTATAACGGGTCATCAGCTTTGATAGATGTGAGAAAATGCCAAGGCACGTTCCACGTTGTAAAACTGAACTCCCACTCTGCATTTTTAAACGCTGTGAGTGATCCAGTGCAGAACACTGTCTGGTAAAGATAACAGGTGACACGACAAGAGGCACCAGTTCGTTGGTGGATCTCGAAGGCTGCCTTGGAAAACTGAGACAGATGTTGGATTCTGACGCAATCTCTGTGGTGTGTGGATGGATAAGAGGAGAAAATTGAGTGGTTTGGCATTGTTTTTTGGAGAATTTCCCTCCTGTTATAATGCTCGTTCATTCCCTAACCCTCTCTGGAGTGGCTTTGACAGACAAGACAGCGGAGACCTGACCTGAAACAAGTGGCTGTTTGATCATCTTCGTACCGCTTTCATTCTGTCACAAAGAGCTTGCAAAAATCACTTAATATTAAAAAAAAAAAAAAAAAAAAAAGATTTCAGTATTATCAAAGTGAAAATAAGCTCACGGGTGCAAATGCATTATAGATCAATAACTCTGACAAAATCTATTTTGTACATAAACTGATGAGCCACGGGAAGAAAGGGAAATTGTGATAAGTCTCAAGAAGGGTGGAACATATGCCACAGGGAGATGTGGCATATGTCGGTGTGTGTGTGTGAGAGAGAGAGAGAGAGAGTGTGTGTGTGTGTGTGTGTGTGACAGAGACAGGGAAAAATCAACATAGCTCCTAAAATGTCAAGAGCAGGGAGATGTTTATATACACATTTATTTACTTCATTCTACAAGCCACACAAAAGTGGTTCGGACTGACAAACATCCCATTATACCTGTAATTAATGATCGATTCAAAATGATGACAAACTGAAACAAATTATTTTGTCCAAAAACAGCCACTGTCACTGTGTTTACTGTCATAGGAGCAAATAAACCATAATACTCACATTTAAGAAGATGAAACATGTCTTAATTATATATATATATATATATATATATATTTATATTTTTAAAAAACTCACTGCAACTGTTTAGTTGACTGTCAAAACTGTCGCCAATTAATTAAGTGATTAATTGTCTTGTTCAGAGGTCATGTGTGGAAAAAAAACCAACTCATCCAGACTTCTTTGCAGTGGTACACACACACACACACACACACACAAGCGCAAACCTCTGCACTCTATCACACACATGAACTCCACGCAATCCCAACACCTCATAAAATCCGAGACTGTCCACACCCAAACAAATTTAAAACAATCGGAGGGTTTAGAAGCAGCAGACCGCCCCGCTCATTACTCTGGTCTCAATGACAGCTTGCCCTATTCACCCTAATCTGTCTCTCTCTTCAATAAAAGACCAGGTCGGCTCGCAGATCCTCACACCCCTTCTAACACCCTTCCTCATTCACTCCGATTCTACTCACAAGTTAAGCATGGTATGGAAAATTTGTTCCTCAAAAATGCAATGGCTGGGGATAGATTTTGAGTATAATAACATCCATGTGCGTTTGCCTTTTGTTTTTGAAGATGATGATGTCACAGGGAAGTTTACTCCTTTGCCTTTCGGTTTTAAAATGCAATTTTTCCTTCCTCTTATTACGTTAAAAAAGTTGTCATAATTAGCACCTGACAGTTTAAACTATGGCCACAGGGATCTTGCCCTCTGAACGACAAAATGTTATCAAGGTTTATGTTTGTGCCAAATTTGAAAATAAATTCCTCCAAGGTATTCCTGAAATAAATCATGTTCACCAGAACGGTACATAAGGACCGACACCACAATTTTTTGTACACCCTCGATTACTTGTATTCACAGTGACCTTCCGGCGTTGCTAATTTATGATGCATTACACGGAAAAGTCTGACAAGATATCAAAAGCAGAGGAGGAAACAGGAAGAAGCCTACCATGTCATCACCAGGCCAAACACCCACTGATTTGACTCGTCTTACAGACACTAAGACATGTGTAAGCAAACAGCTGGATGCAAATAATCTCCTCATATTCCCTGACACACACCTAATCTCTACTTTTCTTGCAATCACACATAGAATCACCTGAAAACTGCACGGACGCATGAACATTTGTGTACGTCTCCCACACGCTGGGACAAATAAACTAACACACGCTAACATAAGCCTGTCCGACTCCTGCTCCACCCCGCTGCAGCCGATTTAGCCAGGATTTACGCAGGCCCAGTCACAGCGTCTCCATTAATTGCTGAAAGTGACACCGTGCACGGTTATTACACGATTACGACATGACAGCTCTCGTTTTTCACCATTAAGAAGCAGACGGGTCTGTGCTCAGCTGTAGCAGGGTGTCAGCACATGGGAGTGAGGAAGACAGGTTCTACTGCGAGGGCCTTGGCAGCAGCGGGATATACTTGGCTTCCTTATACGCAGGCATGACACGGGGGGGTGACACATGGAAATTTACCGTTTTGAAAGTTGCGGACGAGGCTGAACCGATGCCTGGTCAACAAGGACAGCAAGTTGACCGCTGATGTTCCTTAAAAAAACACAAAAGCAAAAGCCGGTGTCTTTGGAAATAATCGAGGCACAAGTAGCAGCAACATGAAAGTAATTCTAACACTTGTAGGCAAATGGGGAGTGCATGTCAAGCATTCAGCAAAGTAGTCTGGGGTTTACAGCTACCACTGCCTTCATATGTAATGCATCTCAACCTGTATACATCATGTCAAAGGTCACTTATCCCAAAGGACATAGTGGGTATCCATCACTATCTGGTATAAATCTTTCCTTTAGCGTTAACAACTCATAACTAGCAGAGGCTGTAAATTACTCAGGTCACTGCAATAACTGTAACATGTGTTCATAATAATAATTGTCCTCTTCACAAAAATAGTTAACACTGCCATGTAGCAGCATCACAGCATCCGCACCTTCATCTGAAATTAACAGGAAAAAAAAAACATAGATCTAGCTTGTGTTTCTATTAATTGCCCACGAGAAGTGAAGACGTCAAGGCCGTATGGATTTTCTGCCAGGGAAAGTCGTGTGTGGCTGTCCCTCTCCTGATGCGTGAGGCCTAGGGGTTGAGGGGAGGGGAGCGGGGGTGCAAGAGAGGATGTGAATAATGCATTGAAAGGTATGAGAGTGGTATGAAGCCAGGGCTGTGGGAATTTAAAAGCATTTGTGTTTGTCGCACAAATCAGGAAGACCCACTGCTCGGAGGAAAATCCAAAGTGACAGCTGAAAACGAAGGATGATATCGCCTTTTTCCACAGGACTCGGGCCTGACAAGGAAGCAGTTGGCGAAGAGAGTGATGTAGAATGACGGAAAACAGAGAAAGAGAAGGGCAGAGTTGTATATGGAACAGACATAATTGATATGTCTGCCAATAAAATGGTCCATTTGTGGCTGAACAGATCCAATCACTGTCTCATAATGGGAGACATTTTCCCGAATTTCCCTGAAATACACATAAGCTTCAACTGGAACAAAGCGTTACATTTATAGTTTTGAATGCTTGATAATACCATTCAAGGAAACTTATATGAGAGGTGGATTTTGACCAATTATGTACACGGTAATAGCCAAGCCACTAATAATAGCCTTTTTAAAAATGTAACACACCAAACATATCTGCAACACTGATTTTAACAGTGTGAAATGGTTACCCATGATTCACCATCTATTAGCAGCTACACTCAGGCATGTGAGACTGTCGGATGAATAAGGCCAAGACTAAGGTCAGACATACTAAAGATAAAAGTCATTGACCTCTGCGCTGGGGGATATTCTCTTCCTGCCTGGTGTGTCGCGCTGCTCTGCGGCTTGTCTGTCAGCGAGGTTGTGCGTGCAAGTGAGCACACAAGTCGGTCAAGGATAATTTTTGCGGGTATTATAGTGTCTATCTATGTAAGCAAGGGTCAATTTGGGCTCCTTGTGTAAACCACTCTGGCATGTCTGAGGCAGTCTGAACATAGAAGTTGGTTTGGAAGATTTTCACCTTGCCTGGTATGGAATGTGGTGGTGGGGGGAAACGGCCAGGCTATGGACATGGGAATGTGTGTGGAGTGGATCTGAGTGTGCTGAGGTGCAGACAGACATACTGCAGATCAAGAGCGAGCGAGCCCAAACTTCCTCAGCCCTCGTTTGACACTGAGAGTTACCGAGTTACAGTGGTTCACATCAGTTCACAATCAGAATATGTACAGAATATCAAAAACAACCTACTTCTACTTTATTGATAACTTGCTTAACATGAATCGGCAAATACTAGGCAAGGCTATTAGGGTAAGATATGTGGAAAGAGTCCAAATACGACTCCCAAGTGTAGTAGTTTGAAGTAGTTTCTTGTTTGGCTTCTGAGTGCATGTTAATGTAATGGCACAAAGGCCCGGCTGCCAAGCTGGCAGACACACACCAGACCTTCACTTTAAAAAGGCCATGTCAGGGGGTTAAGTGGTCATGAAATGCAGGCAGAGAGCCGCTGCTGGAGTTATTAGGCAGCATAGTTTCTCTCGTCAGCAGGTGGGAGGTGAGATTCTGGCGTGAGGAGCAGGTGCTGCTCAGGGCCAGAGATCACAGCTGAACCATAGGCTCTGATAAGCTCAATGCCACTTAAATTACACCCCCAGCACCACTCTGACCCCGCATGGTCTGTATGTGTACAAGAGAGAGTTGAGATATAAGTGTGAGAAACAAAAGCTTGAGACATGTGGATAAAAGTCAATGTGTGTGAATGAATGAATACGGTTGTGTGTGCAGATTCCCTTTTTTTCTTTTAATGGGGAAGGCTACATGAGGGACTGCAGGTGCATTAAGAGAAAGACTGACAGCTAAATAAAGTCCAGTTGAGAATGACTGCTCAGGGCATGTTTGTCTGCTTATAGTCCATCTCATTCTTCAAATTCTCTTTCACTTCAAACATCCAGCCAAGAGTTGATTTGCCTTCACAACTCTGGTTGTGAACCAACCAGCCTTTATGCACCCTCCAGGGCGTGGGGGTGCATAAAGGCTGCCAATGTGAATGAAAGATGAAGGCTGATGTGGTTTTGTCGAACGCAAGCGCTCATCCACAAAGTGTCATCAAGCTGCAGATCTCAAACTGTGGTGTTTTGTCTGAACCCGGTGCAGACACTTGTTAACGACGCTTTGGAAAGGAAAAAAAAGAGTGGGAGAAAAAGGCAAGGTATGGGATGAAAGTGGCAAGAATCAGAATGCGAGGAATGTCCAGGGGCGGGTGATTTATTTGATGATTACCTTTTTGTTAGTTACAGCCTTAGAGACCACAACCACCAGAAGCACTTGGAGCAAACAGAAATCATAAACAAACAAAAAAAAAGAAACGGTAAAGACCGGGGGATGAGAGTAGACAGAAGCAGAAGCATGAGGAGCTTTGAGGATGAGGCGAGGTGAAGTATCGATCATCCATTGACAAACACAATAGAAATCTTAGATGTGATGTGAAAGGCCCCCATCCATAATTTATCAGGGGCCAAATGTGAGTGACGTGGGGTGTGGACAGAGGGGAGTACAGAGTATTGATTAGCGGGGGAAAAAGTGCACAGCACTGGGGGAGTTCCAGAAACAAGAAAGGGGGGGGGGGGAGAGCAGGGAGGTAAAGGGGAAGCAAGAGAGAGAGAGATGGCTGAGCAGGAAAGTGAGGGGTATGGGGAGGGGGGTAGATGGAGCACAGGAAAGCCATTAAGGATGGCAGTGTTACCAGACACTGGCAGGAGAGCGCAACTGAGAGCGCAAAAGCAGAGAAGCAAGAAGAATGGAGGACAGACAGAAAGAGAGAGAGAGAGAGAGAGAGAGAGAGAGAGAGAGAGAGAGAGAGAGAGAGAGAGAGAGAGAGAGAGAGAGAGAGAGAGAGAGGTCAGCACCCCACCACCTCCCAACTACCACACCTCCTTTACATCCCACTCTACCCATCCCTCCACCACCCCAATCAATATGACCATGTCAAAACATAAAATGCATGCTTTTGCTCTTAAGTAAAAGGTGTCTAAGATTTTTAAAAGCATTGATTCAGGGATGGGTCGATGGAAATCAAGGCGTATTTCCCTGTGCAGAAAGGGGGTAATAACACTCAGCTGATAATAGCACAACAGAGGGGACTCGACAGTGTCTGCACACGAGTCAGATCACTGCACTCCACTCCACTCGTAGAGGTCACAGGAAGGGAGTAGGTCAAGGATTTGAGCTCGCGCTACATAAACTGCCTCAGAGAGAGACGACTACGGGGAGAGCACAGAATGAGTTGATGGCGTTCTGGACTTCTACTGGAGTTTTTGCCAGAAACATTTTACAGATTAAAGTGAGGAGTTTTGAAAAGATGTTTTCATAGGCTCAGCCCTGGGGGAATGCGCGCCGTCAAACACAGCCAGACCGAGCAGATAATTCCACTACAGTGATGCTAACCACAATGAGTCAAACACATTTAATGAGAATTCTTTTGAGTGATATTATTGTTGTGTATCCTTCCTTGAGGTGATATTAATGTACTATTCTTGCTTGTTTATTGTTTGACTGAGAGTTGACTGTGCTCCCTGAAAGAAGAGGTTCTGGGTGGGTTTGGCGGTAAGGGGACTTTTTCTTGTATTCCCTTCCTTATTGTGGGCACCAGTGAGGCAGAGGTAATCTTCTTGCCACCACCAGGGACACAGCACCGCCCATGGAGAACCAAACCCAAAACGGTTAAAAGGGACCAGGCACAGAGTGACAGCAAGAAAAATCCAAGATGAAAAAGGGGAGAAAAACAAAAATCATGTTCCATAATCAGAAACAAAACTGGTGCCCACCACATAAAGGGCACAGTCAGCGTGTATCCATGCGTCCTTCGCTGCTGCAACAGTTAACACAGCAGCCACAAAATTGGGCTTTATAGACAATAGTAGTACAACAGTAATTAGCCTTGTCATTGGGTGTGGTTACACTCTGAAGACACTCATCTGTCCGTGACCACAGAAGCGTATAATGAATGACATGACATTGCTGTGACACAATAAAATAAACAACATCTGGCTGAACTCAGACAACTCCCTTCCTTTCTGTCGACCCCATGACTTTTCGTAGGTCACCAAGCAGGCTTTAATCAATAGCACGGTGAAGTTAAAGCTGAAATGTTTTTGATTAAAATATAATCGCATGTCATCTACATGGTCAAGTGTTGATTTATGAATGCCGAGATTGACACATTTATTTTGGTTGGCTTTCAGACCTTTCTTTTTTGGCTGGCAAGCCTTTACTCTGTTCAAGCAAAGGCCCCCACATTTTCTTTGACTCCTAATTAATTACGTGATACATTACATTGTCAATCATGGACTTTTACAGAGGGTTTACAGAAGTGCAACTCTGGGGGATCTGCAATCATATCAATTACCTTTTTTGCCATAGAACGTTCCAGTGTACACGATAGAAAAGTTGAAATTTAAGCTGTGGTCTATCACATGTAACTCTGAGGGATCCTTTAAGGAAGCAGAAACATCATCCACACAAGAAACAAAAGTTTGGTGTGGCTTGGTAACTGACAGATGAACAAGACTGTAAAAGTTGTGCCCAACAATCTCTTACCACTTGTCCACACCAACAACCCAGTGGATGTCTGACATGTAACGTTAAGATGGTAACATCCCACAAAAACATTTGAGGCGGAGGATTTATGTGGCACATATTGTGTAAATCGTGAACCAGTTGACTGGTTGGCCATTTGAGTGTGATCTTAAACGTAGTAGTAGGGAGAATGTCGGAAATGGAAGCTGGTAGGGGGATAATAGAGTCACCGGATCCAGGCTTGATAAAGGTGATGACAACCATGCTGGGCCACCATGTGTCATACGAGGAGGGGGACAAATGGCAGGTGATTGACCCAACTGCACCTCCCCCCTTTAATGGACAGCGACCACATCACCAAGAAGACAGGGGAGGAGATAGAGCAAGAAAGTAGGCGAGGGGAAAAGAGAAGGAGAAGAAAGATGGGGTTAAGGAAGCAGAGTGATGGCTTTCATTTGATACCCCCATTCCATTTGATTCTCGATAAAAGCGAGCCTGGTGTAAGCTGGTGAGGGAGCAAAGAAGAGTTACACACTGCAGTGGCCAAGAAAGGCTCTCTGCTGATACTCCAGCGACACTGTGTGAGACCAGCAGGTATGGAAGCTCGGTAACACATACCCGTGTGTGTATGCGTGTGTACGGTTTTATTAACTATATAACAACTGGCTGAAGAGAAAACAGGATTTGCTCTCAGAAGGTGTCCACACAAAGAATAAAGCTTCCCCTCCCTCATTTTGTTTGATGGAGACTTTGGTACACTATCAATAGCAAGAGTTCTTAGAGGGTGGGGGGTGCGCAGATGACAGTAATCGCTGAAAAGGTGAGGGGTACAGCCACACACACACACAGCACGTCTATATTAATATCTTGTATCACTACGGTCACACAAGATAATTGCCCAAAATAGATAAAGGACGCGGCCTCATGGTAACACCCTCATAAATACAAATGTATGCAGATGATTTGATCACAGGTCTGAAAGATGCTTTTGGGCTGCCCTCTTTCATTAAAAGACTGCCACAGTAGATACAGGAATCAAAGATTATTCGAGGAATTAGGATACGAAAGGCATGTTAGCTCAATTAAGAAAATTAAATTGTGTACATTAGTACAACGCCTCGTTCAGCCAGCTGTAAGGATTTTGCCAGCCGGGCCGCTGCAGCATAATAAAATCAAAGAATCACGGCTTAATTGAAATGCACTTAAAAGGGATCACACTGACAAATGTGATTGTATTGAGGCGCTAATGTGCACACCTCCTCCCGGGCCCTCTTTAAATCCAATGAAATTGAAATATTCTGGGCTGCTGACCACTTCCTGATACAATCAGCTGGCCAGCAGCACAAGCACAGGCAAACAGGAAGAACAAGGCGATGAAAAAAGGGGAGCAGGTAATCAATTTAGAACAAACACATCCGAACAGGAACCACACACACACACATACACGATGTCAACACCACTTAAAGATTAAAACAAATGAAAGGTGAGGTGTATATAACAAGGCACCGCAGATGTATTAGTCTAGCAAGTGCAGTCACTTTTTTCAGCTCAAAATAACTTGAAAGGGACTCTAGAGATAATAAACAATTTTGTATGTATTTGTATTTATTGCATTTGGCGTGAAAGACTTCTTAGAGATGTTTTTTGGTGTAGCTGTAGCAGGTGGTGTCTTCCTGAGGGCAGGATTATTAATCAGATATAACACACAATTTATGTCTGCGCGTTGTTTCACCTGTGTTTTATTATGCTTGTTCGGAGGTTTGTTTGCAAGTGTCTGCTTAATGGTTTGTTAGTATCCCCAAATCTTTGTGCCTCAACAATTAAACATTAATATCTATTTTTTTTTCTTTTTGGAAAAAGGAGTAGATTACAATTTTATATGCAACTCTCCAAGGCGCCACACTGCAACCTACTTTTCCAAGTAAAAAACAGAATATATTATATTAAATCATAGCAGTAGTGAAAGCACAAATAAAATCTCGCAACAACTCTCCCTTAACACTTTTATTTTATTTAGTAGTAGCTGATGAGAACATTGTACTTGAATTGCAAACACTAAATACCTACAACCTTCTTGAGCTCACACTATGTTTCACAAACAAGCACAATTTCCCTCTACATATATATGTAAGCAAACAAAAATAGAAAATACACAGTTGGACTGCTGATACGGAAACAAAAAAGCAACGTGTATGCTATTTTTCTTGCCATTAGTGTGTTTGCTGCTGAGCAGAGCAGCACTCTCAGAGGTAATTCTCTAGAGGAGCCACTAGAGGAGCTTCCAACCCCCTTTCCAACAAACTTCAGCCCACAGTGTATGCAAACACACACACACACACACACACACACACACACACAAACAAACACACACACACACACACACACACACACACACATGCTGGGATACTCGTGGAGACAAAAACCAGACACACAGAAAAAAAAAAAAAGGAGAATGAATGTGATCTTGTGCCACTCAACAGGAAAAGACATTTGCTATTAACGCAAACTGCTGACAAAACAGGTGCAGACACGTTATCTTGTTTTCAAAATGACTCTGGCCTTCACCCCCCACATTATCCAGGCAACCACGTGCAATCCCTCAGTGTTGACATTGCTGGGCCTATTTGACGAAACACGCCAGGATGCTATTGTAGCCTATAGCGATGGGAATATGCTGCACCCCAAAGTACAGAACACACCTCTATTATGCATTACACATCTAAGATATTTAAGCTCTTTGTAAGAGTTAAGTCCTGGAGCCGTGCCGTGTCATTCTGTGGGGGATGATAGGGAGCTTTAGTCATGTCTGTATTAGTGGGATGACTTCCAAAGCCTCTGGGATGGTGCGTTACAACCACTAGCTCCAGTCATTCCCTACGTTGATACTCAACTCTGCCTGGCCCTAAGCACCAGATCAGAACCCCAAATAGGCCTTGCATTAAAAAGGGATAAGTCTTACCACAGGGACCAACTATTCACCAAATAAGATCAAATGAATTATGTTGGCTGTACATTTATTGTGAGTGGAAATAAATAGAGGAGAGGTTGTGGTTCAACAATGCAGTGTGAGGATGGAGCCAAGGAGCAAAGCTCTGATTTATGTTATGTTTTGTGTGTGGGTAGAAAAAAAAAGTTTACATGCAATTATTGTCCGTGTATAAAAGGGGAAAAGAGATTTGAGACCGGTGAAAATCAGCTGACACGAATTCCAGGACACGTGTCGTCTTCAGAATTGGAGGAAGGCAGTGTTTTCCCTTCTCGGAGCAGGAGAACACGTTTTCTTATTCTAAGATAAATACCGCCCTTCTGTCTGGTGCTGTATAGTGGTGGGGTGTGTGCCAACATTGGAGCCCTTCATGAGACACTTAGGTCTGTGTGTATATTTTCACAGTCTGATTGAAGTAAAACACAGCCTTTAATGTATCATTTCAACTGAACACCGTGCCCAAATGAAAACACACACACCTACAAGCCCCACTTAATTGAAGGCTACAGATTTTCACATAGCAGACAGTTTTTTTTCCCCCTTCCTTTTCACCAAGAGGTAGAAGAGAGCACTTTTTGAAATCAATATTCTCAACTTGTTTTCCTGCAAATTAAAGCTGCCATTCTCAGGCTTTTGTCACCAGGGACTTTGCTGAGAGACAGCGATGGATAAGAACTGCAGCAGTAAAGTTTTATATTTCAAGCAAAAAAAAAGACTGAAACATAATCCTACATTATCTACACTCTCAAAATGAAGAGATGGGGGGGGGGGGGGAGGCTGGAAAACATACAGTATACAACAAAAGAGAGCCCAGACGCTACTACCGTCTTCTAACGGAATAGAAAAGAATATTCAAAAACAAGAGGAGAATAAAGATACCATGACACCATGATCATACATTCTAATGTTACTCAGACATTTCTGTTTGAGGTCTAATAAAGCATCCGTTACAATAACCCTGTGTTGACATACTTCAGGTTTGTGATAGACGATTTGCATTGGCACAAGTTTCTACCTCATCTTCCATCTCAATAATATGCAACTGCCTGCAGTCCGTCTACATAACATGCAATTTACACACAAGACTGCACTCCTCTCACTCTGTTCCAGTCGACCGCAGCTGTGTTTTGCCATAAAAACAGAGACTCCTCAGGAAGCTTTGTAGTGCCTAAAAACCTCAATTAGGTTCATCAATATTTTATAGAAAGTCTCTGATAAGGTCTAATCCCCCACCAGCCCACCCCCATCCCTCCAGTGCCCCCCGTGCTGGCAGGATGTCTTTACTTGTTGGCCCAAAGCACTGGAGACAGACAGGACTTTGTTTGCGCTCTAATGGATGGCTCTATAACACAATATTGAGACTTCTAGCCTGTGGTGGGAGGGGAAAAGGATAGATGTTGACAGTGGAGGAGAACAATGGAGGAGTCGTATGATGAGCATCGGATCACCTCTGTAACTCCCATTATGATGTGCATTCAGTATATTAAAAGAAACTGGCGCTTTCGGATAACAACAAACTGCAAGAACTGCCATCCCTCACAGCACTGTGAACCAAGTCTGAATCCAGCAAATAACTTCTCCATAGTCATCAGAGGCTTTGTAGGCAGGAAACATCCACAATCCCAAACCAATCCCTTCAAAATCATGAACAGTCCTCTCCCAAGTTCATCTTTCATCCTTTGGTAATTATCTCACATTCACCTCAGTATGAGGCAATCCCACCCTCTGTCCTCACCAGTGCTCCTCTTCATGGACCCTAGAGCTATCCTAGGAGATGCCTTCACTAAGGGATTTCTCTTCATTGACTTCCTGGTAAATTGATTTTAATAGCCAGCACTTGGGGCCTTTTCTCACGGTCTCCTCTTTCACCAGCTGAAGACTCCGTCACGCCCTGCCATATTTCTCTACTCAGGACGTCTGGGCTATTTTCCAGGGCTATTGGAATAAGAACTGACGAATCCCTTTCAACATCCCAAGGAGATAATCTCCTGTCACTTCTGATTTGCATAACATTATTTAAAATTTAATGTAACGGCATTAAGCTATAGAGGACCCTCCTTTTTCTGCGAGGCCACATCTGTTTGCAGTGTGTGCGGACGCATGCATGTGCAGAAACTATGTGTATATATGCAAAGAGACAACACAGTGGGCGCTCACATCTGACAGGCTAACAGAGAACCTCCTTTCTCCCTCCGCTCCTCGCCATCTCGTTCCTTGTTCCCAGCGCGACCCCCACCTTCCAATCTGTCCCAGCTAACGCATGATATGATATGGCCACACTGCACTGAGATAATCAACAGATAGCTCAAAGCAGATGAAAGAGCTATCAGATCTATCCTCACTCAAACACAAAAAGACACGCGGAGCAGCTAACAAAGTGTGTTCCAGGGTACAGGGCCAAGACATAGCCCAAAGGACCAAGGCCAGATACCATTCCATTTGTCGGATTCATACGTGTCCTACTTAGAAGGCTGCAATGGGACTCAATTAGGCTGGAACCAAGAGGAGTTGATAAATTAATTTATTAATGAATACAATGGAATGGAAAATGGAGGGATGAGTTTCCCTTTTCTTGAGGGTTGGCTAGGCCAGACAGCTCCTCTCCAATACCGGGCTTTGATTGGGAAAGAGATGGGCCAAACAGGGAGTACTAGGATGAGGAATTGTTGATGCCTTTGTGGTTTGTTTGTCAGAACAACTCCACTAGTTTCATAATGCATGACACAAAGACATCAGTGATGTGTTTAGGTCACAGTCTAGTGTTGCCCCTCTTTTTTGTGTGCAAATGAACACAAACGTAGCGGCAAAAGCACACAATTTGTATCCAGATGTGATTGCAGATTAAAAACGTTTACGGTGCACTATGCTTCACTGACACGCGCATATATACCGACACGCTCGCAGACAAATGCACACAAAAATCATTCCATTACACCGCAGAGAGACAAGAACACATGCGCACACGAACACACACATACACACCATCTCTATTCTCTGTGGTAGAGCATCTTCCACACATTAAAAATAAATTAATTCAGAGTCAATTTGGGGAATGTTTGGCGATGCAGGGCAGGAATACCATCTGAGCTCTGGGAATTGTAGATTGCTCCCCCTCTCCCCAAGGCATTATCTTTGTCTATCTATTTGGTGTGATTAAAAATACAATGATGAATGCATATTTCTTCCAGATGAATAATTTGAAGGGGTTGGCAGCAGATGAATCAGAGAGCAGTGTTTTGGTAGACAAGCTAGGTCAAATGATTCACAGTCAGATCCTCTGAAGGCTGGACTTCCTCAGCTATGAGAGGAAGAAAAAGAGGGGGGTAATCTGGACAACAGTCTGGGGATAAGCTGGTTAAATATTAAAATAAACATCCAGCGAGAATTGCTATATAAAAACCCTTATGATAATCGAAATTTCCAATCCACCAATGTGAGATATTGAGATTCACCATATTTGCCTAAATGAATTGCTAACATCAGGTTGGGTTGCCAATAACGTATTGACATTATAAATGGAACCTCTGGCCTTTTTATTAATTCATTAGCATCAAATGCATCAAAATAAATATCTCCGTTACCGAGATTCACAAATACATAAAACATAGCCTTCACCCGACATCTATATACAATCAACTGAGCACCAAAATATAAAAAGTGAATCTTCACAATGGGTGGGGGAAGCTCTGGGCATGAAGAGTGTTTGAGGCTCATATCCCCAGTAGAGATCCATCCTAGCAGGGCTACCGAGTGCCTCCCCGACAACCCTCCCATTGCCCCCTACAAACCAGTGAGAGAGGAAGGCCCTCCTCTCCTTACATGTCAACTTCAGAGAGCATGCCTCTTGGTGCCTCAAAGCTTTGATACCAAAATAGTTCAGGATGCCTCTGTCTTAAAAATGCCCCAGCAGACCTTTATCCTGGGGATAGAGGGAGGGAATAGATAGCATGAGGCTGGAAAGACAGAAAATACAGGAGAACACAGTGTTCCGCAAACCTCTTTTTTACAACTAAATCTTAGCCCGCAAATAACACTTGAAAGTGCAATATTTCAGATTTGCCATTGATGGGCCGGACGGAGATGAAAGGCTGTGAGTGTGTGTGTGTGTGTGTGTGTGTGTGTGTGTGTGTGTGTGTGTGTGTGTGTGTGTGTGTGTGTGTGTGTGTGTGTTTAGCACTAATAATTGATTGAAAATAATGTTTCAATAACAGAATAGGGGATGAGTTGAAGAAAATATTGAATATTAAATGGGAGAGTAGCTGACATGAGAGAAGGAGTGCAACGTTGTGACATTACGAGGGTTATGAGCGTTTCATTTTGTTTTTCTATTTCAACTTGATCGCAAACCTCGGCTTACCAGATATGACATCTGTCATAATGGACCCTTTTCCAGCACCACCATCTGACACTGGGCATTCATCTTTCACACAAATATTTAATGATTTTTTTTTTTTTAACCCAGGTGAACAATGATAAAAAACATTAAAGGGGGACAAACAAAATACAAATCCTTATATTTGAGGTCCCATCAGTCGGCAAAGTGTGAAAAAAGATGACTCACTCCCTCCTCAGTCTAAGTACAGAGATAAAACACGATGTTGACTTCCGCACTCACTGGGACGTCACAATGCGCTAAATTCCTGGAATTGTTGTCACGCAGAGCTTCGCTTTGTCAATAAAACACGCGAGAGTGCTGGCGAGGGCAACGGCATCTGAAAACCGGAAGTCCTTGGCTCCACAATACAGCACAGAGTCCTACACAAACGTCCAGCCTCAGAGGATTTATCTGTCCAGTGGATACATGTTTTATATGACGGCACTGTACCTGTTAGAGCCTGTAAATGATCACTTTTCCAAATGCTAACTGCTGTTAGCTCCCAGCTAATTCAAGTCAGCTCACTGTCAAAGTGCATCAGGGCAAATGGATCATTTCCAGAATTTCAAAAAATCATTAAAATGATTCCTTAAGAGGTGTGCAAATATTTTCAACAGATCCTTGTTCAGGGCGATACCGACTATTATGAAGGTAAATTTCAAGTAATTCCCAGATATTTTTTGTTTTTGAGAAGAAAGTCAGCTCGCTGTCATAGTGCATCAGGGCAAATGGATCATTTCCTGAATTTCCTGAAGATTATCAAAATTATTCCTTAAGAGGTTTGCAAATATTTTTAACGGATACTTGTTCAGGGCGATGCCCAGCAGTGGGGATGGTTTGTTAAATTCATAGGGAGCAGGGTATGTGACAAACAAAAGGCAGCAAATTATGTATTTTCTAAGTCTCCGGGTCACAAATTTGTAATTGATCGACTAAAGAGAAATTCTTGTCACTGGACTGATGATTAAGAGCTGTTCTGCGAGTGAGTAAGAAATATAAGGATGTAGAAAACGGTGCAGCGGTGACATTACTTAGTTTGAACATTCGGATATCTTCTGATATCTTTCAGGCTCCTCAACCAAACGCCTACACACATTTACGAGCCACCGACCAACCTGAATCACAGGCTCAGTTTGTGACAGCGTTCCAACATCGCAGTAAACACATGCACTTTAAAAGAACAGCATTTTATTACACATACAAGAAAATATTATCAAATCAAAAGACCTATAATCCAATACTGACAAAATTCATTATTCATCTCCACCATTTTCCTGTGGCTTTACACAAGCACATCGTCTTTCTCTGTGTGTGAGTGAAGATACTTCGGGGGAAGAGGGACTGCTTATGGCTTCAGAGGAAAGGAGACGTCAAAAAGGGTTTTTGTAAACAGCACACATGCTTGTGGGTTTGTGCCGGTTGAAAAAGGAAGTCACAGCGAGCGACTGGATATGACTGTTCTTCGCAGCACATTTATATCCCTATTATGTCGCCAAGGCATTGTGACAGATGCAGCAGCTCATCTCATATGCAGTTACCCAGCTAACTACCAGCCTTACCCTGCCACCCCACTGGCTTTTGATAAGAACAGAGGGAAATTAAAATCATGAACCTGAATTATGAATCCAATGACAAGATAGCCTTCTTCTCCGCACTACCTCTCTTGGCTATATTTCTCCTCCTCCACCTCTTTCTGACTTCCGCTCACTTTTACTCCAGGTCTTTATTTCTCTTACAATCCCAGTGTTGTTCGCCTCCACTTTCTTTCTCAACCTCGCCCCATTCTTTCTCGGTTGCAATGGATTCAACTGTTCGTATATTCAATGAGAGCAAGAGCAGGACTGAGGGAGAAAGAGGGGGAGGGAAAAAAAGTTTCAAACGACGATAACACACAGTTTCATAAAACTGACAAGGGACTCAATTAAGGCTTCCCTGTCAAAACAGGAGTGATATTTTATTAAGTTGCAGTGTGCCATTCGACGGGTACATCAAGCGACGCATCTGTAGACGAGAGGACTGCACCAGCCGGGTAAGAGGGACACGTGTTGCCACTTTCAGGAAACATCAGTCAAAAATCTCTTCTGTTGAAAAATTAACAGACCTCAATATTAGGATGCTCATTTACTTTTTCATGCGCAACCCTTAGTTTTTTGAGGAGACACTCTTGCGGCCCCCTTTTTTTTCCCTGTCATTTCAAGCACATCCAAGCACAAAGTGTCCTGATATTAGCTTTTATAATCAGAACAAGCACAGCCAAGATTCTGCGACTTCTAAAAAAAAAAAACAACCAAAGCCTTGTCGTAGTCATAGTATATGCAACTTTTAACTAACAGATTTCGGGGCGATGGGAATGTTCATTCTCTGAATCCGTCTGATGTTTGAAATGTAGTTCAGTTTCTAGGATTCTGGATTCAGAGCAAAATTCAGAACTTAACAGTCAGATGTTTCAGCGTCAATGCCATTTCGTCTGAAAAAGACGCTGATCTTTTTTGTTGTTTGACGTCTGATTGACAAAAGAACAACCAAAAAAAGAAATAAAGCGAACCAGATTTTCAGTAACACAAACAAATGCAAACTCTTCAAATGTTTCTCACATGCTTTATTTTTACGGCACCCTATTCTCCCCTGCTTCCCTCTGATTTTTACTTATTTGTCTCACAACTGTGACATGTGGCTGCTGTGACAGTGACACCAACACACTATACCATTGTTTGCATATATAAATTAAAACCCAGTCTACCGTTGCACTCATTTTAAATCACTCTGGATGAGAAACTCTGTGAAATACCTGCAATGCAAAAAAGAATGCAGCTTTCTTTGTCCATCAATGCAAACCAAGGATGCGAGTATCAACATTACATATACACACCCCGTCGTCTGTGTGTAGTCAAATGCATATGCTGTATATAAATATATATAGGCAAGTTCCTCCCGACTTCAAGCTTCTTTTTAAATCAAAGTAAACTTAATCCCACGGAGAGAAAACATGGTGGTGTTTTTAAAAAGAAAACAGCTACGCTCTGATGTGCGTGCAAGAGGCCACAGTGTTACAGTGAGATGAAACTTTAATTTCCGAATTCTCCCTCTTGTAATTGAGATTGCTCTTGTAGGATGTTGAATTGCTGAGGAGGAAAAAAAAAACAGATGCCCCTGTCCACCTACATACAGATTCACCCAGGGACTCGCACAACAAACACACACACACACTCCATAAGTATGCATGGGTTTACATGCTGTTGTTACATGCCAACTTGCCTACACTGGTTGGATGAATTGTGTGTATTGTGTGGACTTGTATTTGTTACCTCTTTAGGACCTTCACTGACCTTGTCGGGATAAGTTGTCCTCATAAAGACCAAAACCTTGTCCTAATGAGGCACAATCTCATTTCTGAGGAACTGCTTAATTTTTGGAAAGGTTACGGTTAGGTATGAGGATGAGTAGAAGGGAAGTGGGCTTGTAACCAGAGGGTTGCCAATTCAAATCCCTGGACAAGTCAAGGGATGGAGTGCCCCTGAGCAAGGAGTGTGTAAATAAAAAAAAAAAAATAAAAAAACTGTTTTGGTTAAGGTTAGAGATAAAGCTTTGTTTAGGCTGCCCAAATGAATGGAGCTCAATGCAGTGTACTGAGAAGAATAGCTGCGCAAACCTGTGAGTGTGTGTACATGTGTACATGGCGGCGCTGACGCCTGTACAGGAGCTCTGGCCATACATAGTCTGTTTTATCTAGAACAAAAGCTCTGTTGGAGGACACAAAAGGCTGGGTTCAAAAGCATCACAGGCGTCAGGAGCCCAGGCCTAGATACATGAAACAATCAGTGTAAACTTGTCCACAGCTAAGAGGGTTTTGCGATGCACCTGCAACAAACGCTGCTCCTCGTGCTCAACTGCACGCACGGTTCTGTCCACACAAGACACGATTAAAGATCAAACACAATGTTAATGATTAGCGCGAGGAAATGTTTCGGTGTTTCTATCATTGATTAATATGTCTCTCCCAAGATGAATCACCCATGATTTATGCATCCTGTGTATGACTGAAATTGCAGAACTCTCCCCCCTGTAACTGCCATTAGAATACGGTGGTGACGGGAGCAGCAGCGGCAGTGGTGGCGGCCGGGGAATATGAGGCAGGGGACTTTTTGTAAGCTTGTGTGTGTGTGGTAGGTATTATCAAAAATACTGTATGTGTAGGGATGAATCTTATATGACAGTCATGATGAGTGGGGGGTGTAACTCATCGGTAAAGGCTCAGTGACAGCTACTGTAGATACAATGATGGATTTAGGCAGTGACAAGCAGCGCTGCTGTTTTAATGAAGAGAAAACTGCCCCCCCCCATACACACACACAACTACAACTGTTTGAAGGTCTCACCCTCCTCCTTCCGCTGTTATTCATTCATTTCTTCTTACTTTCCTCCATCACTCTCTCCAGGATATTTATGACTGATAGATCTGTCAGCGCTCCTGCTAAACAAATGAAAGTTGCAGCTCGTGCTATCGTCGCAACTCTTTCATCAGCGCTCAGCAGGATTGATTTGAAGTGGGCCCCCGCTTTCCCTGATGTACCAGCCCGGAACTTGATGAGCTGGCGCTCGAGCATGTGATGTTTTTCATAAAGCCACCACATGTAGCAAAAGTGTGTTTGTATATCAGATGAATTAACAGGAAATTATTAGGTGTGTCATGTGATGATGTAGCATTTATTTCCACATAGCTGTCTTGGATTCTATTGTGATTCATAATGACATATTTGCATGGTGAAAGTAGGTAAAACTAGATTTCTATCTATCCGGATTAAGACCACAGCATTGTGAATTTAATCCCATTGGGGAAAGGGGAAAAAAAAGAAAGGCACCATATAATGTGCACGCAAATGTGCGAATTTGTGACGATAATTTGTGGCTCAAAGTAATCATGGTGAGGACATTTTGCCTGGTCATCACTTTTTTAACTCCATTTTGGTCCGTTTTACATCTGCCCGTCTGTCCGAAACGTTATCTCCATCACTACCCAACATAACTCCATGCCTTTTAATTGGCATGGACATTACATGAACAGACAGAACAGTACATACATGCCCCAAACTGTGAGAAGAGTACCAAACGGGACAAATTGGGGGAAAAAATAGCATTTTATTTTGCAAAAAGAAGACAACTATTTGGTCCTCAGGATGATAAAGGCTCATCAGCCTCTGACCAATTTAACCTCTACCTGCTGCAGACAAAATGGGAGCTCTAATTTGAAAGGCAAAAAAACAAACAAACGGTATATCAAGACTAGATTAATTTAGAACAAGCAAAAACAGTCTTAGGTCTTACTTAGGCCTTGTTTACACTGCAGCCTGAATCAGATTTTTAAGCATATAAATATTGTATCTTGCTTGATTTTTTGGGCAGTCTGAAAAAGCTAAAAAAAACACAAAAAAAAACACGAGATCCTATTTTTCCAAAGCTGATTGAAACCACATGGTTTTCGAAAATAATCAACTCTGATCACATTTTTTATATATTTCAATCTGAATGTCTCGGTCGCTCAGATAGGATTTCCAAAATGTCTTCTGCGTCACTCACAGCACTAGTCAAATGACTACAACAACAAATACAACGTATATCTGGAGGGGCACGCTAAACGATGGACACAGTGGAAGACATGACAAGATGTAATGTCTTCTCTGGCATTAGGACATTTGAATGCCACATTGCATCATCAAACATCCCCACCATGCGATTCCAGCGGTGACGGTAGCACGAAAGACGGCACAACTTAGAGGTCTCCTCCGTTTATGTCACTTCCTTGCAATACGGAAAAAAAGTGAGTGCACGTAACCATTTGGGACAGAAATAGGCACAGATTTATGTTGTCCATTGTGCTTATACTACTTGCTTTTTTCTAGGGGAATGGCCTGTAACTATAAACTAGACTTGACTATGTCAACATGGACACACGCAGATCTGATCACTTGCAATATATGTGTGAACGGTTGGCCAGAATGATCCGATTCTGATTGGATATGCTTACAAATCCGATTGGGGCTGCAGTCTAAACGAGGCCGTAGAGACTTACCAGTGTCTTTCCAATCACTCGCATATAGCAACACACAAACAAGCACTATATTCCAAATATGTATGTGCTTATCCAAAAGTGTGAGGTAAACAAGTTTAATCATCCTGTTCTGCATCAGTTCCCCCTGACAATTTACATTAACAAAATAAGAAGAGATGAGAAAGGTAGAGGCCTATAGGGTTTTTACCCTAGCTGAAGCTAAAAAAAAAACAATAACAACAAATAGTTAGGTGGTGATGTAACATAGCCTTACAGCACTAATTGGATACACATTTTTGGAGTAGAACTTAACAGGCCCTTAAATTGTGCATTAATCAAACAAAGCGTAATATGAACTGACAAGGAGCTTGGCAATCTGGCAGCCATCTGGAAGACAGGCCTGTCAGTCACATAGAGGTGAGAAGGAGGGATGTCTGAACTCTGGATTAACCCTGCAGAGAGGGAGTTCAAGGGAGAGAAAGACGGCAAGAGAGAGAGAGAGAGGGGAAAAAAAGCAATGAGACGCAGAGGTTGAGAAAGACAGTGAAAGAAGTTCTTGACCTCAAATCCTAAACAAATTCCAAATCAACGTATGGTGCCAAAACAAGGCCAGCTAAATTTGGTGTGTTTTTGGCAGATCTGGTGAAAAAACTGTCAGGGACAACATCTCAACTTAACAAATAGCCACAAGTACACACAAGCAAGCGCTGTACTGTGGACCTCCCACACAGCCACACTGCTTCACACACACAATTTAGCAAATCATCGCGCAAATATCAGCCATGCATACTGAAGCGCGCACACACAGAGCAACAGAACCACTCTTTGTCTGACATGCACCATCAGCCAACACGCGCAAACTTAAGCCAGACAAGTAGGCTTCTTAATTAAGTTATAGCATGTCTGACTGTAGCCTGTGTACTTAAACCCTGTTGACAAGCTGTGTTATTGTTGTCAGTTTCTATAAGTACACTGTGGGTGCAGACCAAAAAGCCTAAAATCAGACAGCTCTCCAATTGGTGCATGGTTATACCACCAGGCTGATTGGTTGCCATCTGCGGCTGCCTCGCTCGGCGCAGATGGGGACACAGTAACAAGGCAAACAAGTCGAAAACTGACAAGACTGTGATCTGAGCAATGAGCGATTCTTCTACCAGCTCACACTGCACTTTGATTCACTCCCTCCAGTGCTTATTTCACCCGCCTGTACTGTACTTAAGACTCCTTTTCTTCTTAAAAATCCAAGACTAATTTTACATTGTTCGTCACCTAAGTTATGTATGACAAACGCCTGGGGCCAAATCACCATCAAAGGAGCACATTGCAGGAACACAGTGCTTCCAAGCTTCTCCGTGATGACAGATGTCACTTTTGAAGTGAGCTCGGGGATGAAAGTGGCAGGGATGTGACGGGCAGCATGAGGACAGCTTCTCCACCGTGACCTGCCATCATCAGTGCTGCCGAGGTGTAATGGGGAGAGATTGGAGGGGCATGGAAGCTCCACTGGCCGTCTGGGATGTCTGTCTCAGTGCCCAACGAGGACCGAGTCTTACATGTCATAGGCACCTAAAATGTACACAGCCAGCACGCAATCTGGCAGCCCAACAGCCAGCCAGCCAGCCAGCCAGCCAGCAAGGCTGCTATTCACCCAGCCAGCTAGCAACCCATCATGCTTCTGCCACCCGATTGGGATGGAAGTGCCTTCTCCGTTACACTGGCTGCTCTGCCAGGGCATTCGTCAGTGTATAGAGAGAATAGCTAATCTGAAGGAACCAGCGGCCTAGAATCAAAGGGCTACTGGCTTCTGTCTTCCTTGTGTGTAGCAGCGCTCACCTGGGTACTATCCCCGGTGTGACAGAGCGAGCAGCAAGAGGACTTGGTAAACAAGGCAGAGCAATGCAACTTTCAAACAGAGAGGCAGCTAGTGCAGGGAAACCAAAACAAACTCTTAACTCAGGAAATTCACACAACATTTCCCCCCTTCCTTCTGCACTGTTCCCTGTGTCTTTATTGTGGCTTGATATGTCACCACTGTCTATATCTCCTACTTACTCAGGACTTCAAGTGGCTGTCTCTATTTTGCTGGGCCATAAATTATTCAGTGCCATGTCTCTTCTTAGTATCTGTGCTTTCCATTGGGTTGCTATCTTATCCCCTCTTCTGAAAGAAGGGTTGGTGCTTTGAGACAGAGTTTGCAAAAGGTAACACAGGAACTTCAGCACCAACAACCACTTTCTTAGTAGGAGCTCTTGTCAAGTACATATATTTGTTCCAGCACAAGGAAAATATGAAAAAGAAAAACAAGAATAAAAGTTGTATCTGAATACAACATGGAAACCAACAAGCTCCACTGCTGCTAAGAAAACAACTTGGACTAGTATCTCTGCTAAAAATAATGACAGCACTCAATATGGAGGAGTATGTGTTTTGTTTCCCCAGCGTGTGTGTTTGTTTGTGTGTCTATGTGTGTGTGTGTAGCCCAGGGAGGCCACTATATGTAAATAGCCATATGAGACTGCATAGCATTACTGTCCAGACATTGAAGAGGTGACGTGATCCCAATTAATCACACAATCCCAGTGAGAACTGTCACATCCCATCTCCATCAGCAGTACTATCCTGTTTTGTCTCTCCCTCCCTTGTCATCCTCTCTTCTTCCATCTCTTTAACACACACTCTCTCCCTCCCTTTCTGCCTCTCTCACACACACACAAACAGACATTGTAGTCATACCCTACAAGACCTGACCACCCTCCAAACACCCACCCTTCATCTCTCTGCTCGTATTCAAACACATCGGGCATGGACCAGTCGGTCCCCCACCTGTCCCCGAGCTTCTACCCCAGAAGGCAAAGTGCCAAAAAAGCCAAGGAGAGGTACACTTCTTCTTCTTCTTTACAGCTGCCAAAACAGGATGCAGCCTTTGGCTCTCTCTATGCCACAAAATAAGTGTTTGCCATTGCACTCATATCAGTTTGGGGGGCATCATTTTAATGGTTTAGCAGACTCTTCAAAACAGTGCATTTGAGAGAAGATGGTGACAAATAATTCTGCATAAATGAGTCAAAATGTTATTTATTGAAGAATGAACCTTCATTTAAATGTAAACTGTACCTATTTACCTTTCTTGTGACTGTCACAAACTGTCCCTTTGAAGCAAATGGCCATGATGATGATGGTGTGTCATACACACACACACGCACATAAGCCCAAGCCTTGTAACGAAAGTGTTAGAGAATGTGTAACAAAAATAAGCTGTTGTGCCACTTTATTTTATTATATAAAGTGTAACTCTCAGTATATATTATTTCCAGATGGAGAGATGAGAAAACAAACATCTACGAAATCCGACTTCATTTCTGTGTGACCTGCAATTCATACTGTTGCGAGGCTTGTCCATCAAATATATCAGAAATACTCAGATAAATACTAATCTTTATTTTTCTCTCTTTTTTAAGATATACAAGTGCGGATCAAAACACCAGCCATGTCAATGAGAGTGGCATGCTGGATACAGGAGCCATGTCGTAGCTTTAACTTGATTCATCCTGAAATAACCATTCTGAGTATTCCCTTTGAAAAACGGAGAACTGGCATCTTGTGAAATCACAGAAGAAGTCAGGAGAGCACGCATCACACGTCGTTCAGCTTCTATTGTTTCACCCGTACACTCGCAGACTTATTCACATCAGCTTGTTTAAGTTGTTCCCTCCTCCTTTTGTGCCGCTACAGTTACAGGGCTGTGACACGGAATCGGGAAAAACTACAGGGTAAAGTCGGCTTGTGGATAGTTTTAAAAAGTTGCTTTTGTTAAAATAACATGTTGTTTTGGCTGATTTTTTTTTCTTTTTTAGCAAAGTTTACATAAAATAAAATGCAGTATAAAGCAATGGGAGACTACTGAATTATACGTCAGTATCTTCTGATTCAAAGAGGTTTCATGATTAGCTCAGGGTCTCTCACTCACTCTCTTAAAATCTTCCTCTACAATTCATCCCTGTTTGAGCCACCCACCCCCCAATGTTGCTTCTATAGTTCCTCATTAGTGGTCATGTCTGTGGATTATTGTAGGTGCTATAAAAATGTGAGTGTGCCAGGAGGAATGGAGCTGGGAAGTAAGGGGGCCAAGGGGCCATTGTAGTATCCACAGGGGAACCTGTAGAGGAGCGAGAGACTGCATCGGGATTCAACCTAAGAGAAGAGGAGGAGAAGTTTGGATCTGCATTCCCAACACATGATGAACTCCCCTCCTCTTTCATCGCCTTCATCATCAGGGACTCTTCTAATACTCTTTCGACCAATCTCTTCTCCTCATCATGCCAAAGGAAAATAGAAAATTGGGAAAATTTGGAACAGTGGGATAAGTGTTTATGATTGTAATGAGGCCCCATGTGACTCCCTTCATCTTAAGTCTTGTTAATCACCAGGTGAGTGAGGGCTGATTTACTGGGAAACCACAAAGGACAACAACAAGTGAATGTGTGTGCAACAAACAGAGAAACATTTCTGATTCCACCTCACAGAGGCAGCAGTACTTTGGAGACATTAACCTTTACCAGAGTGAAAAAATATCTGCCACTCCTTTGAAATAATTTTTTACTTTTTTGCCCAAGACACATACTTGTTTCAAAGACACTTTCTCATTCACTAGCAGTGGAAAGTAAAGTAAAATTAAATCCAGTATAGTCGGTACGTGATAGATTTATACAGTTTGTATTCATGGGAACACTTCTAACTAGACTAAAGTTAATAAGAGTGGCAAAAGCAAGCATCACGGGTTTAAGGCCTTCATTTTGGGAAAGAGACGTACTTAAGTTCCAGAGAATTAAAATAATGAAAGAAATATAAAACAAAAATTGTGCACCGACTTCATAATTCTGGGCTTGGTTTTACATACAGTATGTACACATAGTAGACACTGATGTTTGCATTTATAATGGTGCCAATACTCAAAAATAATACTTGAAAATCACATGTACTATTAAGTGACAGAGATGATAGTCAGCTCAGGCAATCACTGCACTTTTCACTTTGAGTAAAATGAAACTTAAGGGACAGGAAATGACATCAGCCACAGAAGCTACTGGGAGCTAACAGCAGTTAGCATTTGGAAAAGTGATCATTTGCAGGCCCTAGCAGGCACATTGCCATCATATAATATGGATACATGTTATATTATAACATGTATCCACTGGACAGATAAATCCTCTGAGGCTGGAAGTTTGTGTAGGACTGTGCTGCACTGTGGAGCCAAGAATAGAACTTTTCGCAGACTTAGCGGACTTCCGGTTTTCGGATACCGCTGCCATCGCCAGCAGTCTTGCGTGTTTTAGGGACAAAGCGGAGCTCCGCAAGACAACAATTCCAGGAATTTTGTGCATTGTGATGTCCCAATGAGCGTGGAAAGCAACATTGCATGTTTTATCCTCTGTACTTAGACTAAGGAGGACCACAAAAACACGAGTGAGTCATCTTTTTTCACACTTTGCAGACTGATAGGACCTCCAGAGTCCCAAATATAAGGATTTAAAAGATTAAAAAGTTGATTTTGCATAATATGGGACCTTTAAACAATTCAAATATTTTAACCGTGAAGCCAAACAATCCCCAGCGTTACAAAGCTATTTTAACCAATTTTCTTAACCAAATATTGTGACTCACCCTGAGCTGAATTCAGCCTGAATTTGTTTTGCTTTGCACACAGGGGACTTCAAAATCCAATTTGACCCACAGTGATGCTTTATACTGTACAAAAAACTGTAAAGAGGGGTTCACACAGGCCACAACCTCAGCTTCACCGACTGATCAATTTTAACCATTACTGGTGGTTCTTCTTTTATTTGTGTGAACCCGTGGTCCAGCTGCTTTGACATATCTAGTGTAGACCCTCGCCGAGCAATTATGAGCTACAAAGCTCACTGACCTTGTCAAGATCTCTCTCCCCTCTCCAGGCAAGCCCACTCTGTGGCTGTCTGGTTCCCCCACCCCCCTCCAACACACACACACACACACACACACACACACACACATAAATATACACACACCTGGACCGTGGCTGTTTACCTGCCAGGTTAAAGGGCTGAAGTCAGTGACAGAAGGGAATTTAACAAGGAAGCAGGGAGGGTGGAGGGGAATGAATATGCAGGAGGAATAATGTGAATCTGAGGGAGAGGGGAAGAGACGAAGGAGGGTGGAAAAAGAATGACAGTACAAAGCAGAGGGAGAGAGCACATGGGGGTCACAAAGTGATGAGGGGGTTAAATGCCACAAATGCCATGTCTCAAGGCCTCATAAAGACAAGCTCTGCAATGCTCCCAAGGTCAGGGTATGCACATGTGCACCTGTGCAATGATAGTGGTGGTTTTGCGGGTGGGTGGCTGGGGATCATGCGAGTGCTTTAATGTACAATGCACACAGTCTAGTCAAGTTAATGCATATTGTCTGGGACAAATAGCCTCACAAAAATAAATGGTGCACCACTCTTAAAGGGGATTATGAACTGATGCAGAGAGCTTTGTCTGCAACAGAGGACAAAAGGCAGGGGGGAACGTGGAAATGAACTGGCTAATCATCAGTAATTCCTGGTGGGATTTCATTAGATTAATAATCGTCAAAAATATTTTGAACCTGCCCTGTCTTTTTCAAAATACCAACCAAGGGAATGTAATATGAACCAAGCATAAATTAATGTGAGAGAAACGACTATGGGCTACAAAAATTGAATTAAAGCAAAGTAACCAATTCATTTAATAATCACTGTGGATTACTGTCACTTAAAGATATGTAATGTTCATATTATTATCCATGACCACAACAGGTGATTAAGAGTTTGTGCTAAAGGATGAGAATGTGTTGGAATTATCTTTCTGAAACATACTATGGAACAAGCCAAGTGGCAGGCTGAACATGCCAATGGCCAACCAGCCTGCACCAAAAGCCCCAAAAGCCAGCCAGCTAGAATCCCAGATGGCTCATCAAACCGTGGTCATTCATGTCTACAGGAGTCTGCAGGAGGCAACATCACAGCCATGTCTGCCATGATTGCTATGGTAACTGAGCAATCTGTAATCATCTGGACAGCCAAGTTTTCAGATATGGTAGGTGGTGACTAAAGAGACAACCGACAAGCTAGATAGCAAAAAATTAGACAATGGAAAAAAGCCATTCCTAAATATGCAGACAATCGGTCATGTGTTATGTGTACTGTAAAAATATGCGTATGTATACACACAATCAAATTGCATGCACACAAGTATGAGCCCAAAACAGCACCAAAGCCAGACAATGAATTTGACATGGTTAAGAGTCTGATCCTTTGATCACTCCCAATATCCCATAACTTTGACACCTAAAGCATTATTGTCCCATGAACTTAGCAAGCAGATGCAGTCTTTAGCCAATTACAGGCCCGCATTAGCGTTAGGCGGGAGCGTGTGTTATATGAGACAACCAATTAAAATCACTTATGGGTCGGGTAATACCTAGTGATTTAGACCAGAACAAAACGCCTTTTGGAGGATTATCCCTTGTGTAACCTAATCTAATTCTCTTCCACTCAAACACACACACAGACACTTAGACACACATTTGCACAGCTATTCTTGTTAGGACATAGCATTGGCTTTCACTCATTATGGACAATCTAACCCTTACACAAAACCAAAAATGTGTCCAACTTAATCTTAATCAGAGCCTCATAAATGTTGTTTTGTCTCATTAAGACACGATTTTGGTCCCCAACAATGACTACCAAATCTAACATTAGACTAAAAAGGTCCCCAAGAAGGAACACAGTGTGCAGGGATTGACACTATTAACTGTTTAAACCCTGCACATGCACAGACACAACAGATGACAAGACAACTGGACCTTGGTCTGCATTCATGTACATACCTTTGTCATTCTCAGACAGACAATGATGAGGCACATTATCATCTACAGACTTCCAACAAAAGGATTGTTCACGAACACATTCTTTCAGATTTGCTACTTGCCATAATACTGACCCCATAGCCTCGAGCTAATCAAATTTCATTCGTGAAATTGAATTTGTGTTTCCTTTTTAGAGTAGCTATTAGGATGAAAAGTGGGTTGTGGAAAAAAAAAAAAGAAAAAAATCTGCTGAAACTTTAAAATTAGTTCATATTCTTTCAAATTGGATACCCAGAAAATTATTTTTCTTACTTTTTGGGCAACACAATTTTGTTGCAACATTCGTATCTTCAATCATATCATCTTAATTTTGACTAAATCACCACTTACATCAGAAAAGACACTTCACTTCAATCAACATCTGAACTCCACAAACACCACTAGATAGGACAATGCTTTGTAGCCAAGACCACACTAACAGCACCAGAATACATCCAAGAGCAAGAGAGTTAAGGACTGACGCAATTCCAAGATTAAGGCAGGACATACAGTACAATACACTAATCTTGGTCTCAACACACTCTGGTCTTGTTATTGTGGTCTTGGCAACAATACGAGGACAACGGGCAATGTGATTTAAATTGTGCTCAGGTCACAGAAAAGAGAAAAATACAACTTATTGTAAGTATATTCAATTGCAAGTGTGGACAGTTACAGCTGAGATCAATGTTGCCATTAAACCCACGTATAATTGAAGCAGGGGGCCCACAAAATCACATAATTATGAACTCTGCTAGTCTAGGATAACTATGACAACGACCATTAGTTTTTTCAGTGTACCACCATTTCACATGGTCTCAGAAGCAAATATATTAACATCCCTCCCTCAGTCTATGCACACAAGCCAAACCTAGCATGTAGCCTGTTTCTGAGCTGGAAGTCTGATGGAGAGTGAATGGCTACAGCCATTTGACTGATGTACAAACACCGTTTGCTTTTTACCTGCATGTGGCTCAACTGTCCTGCCAAAGATCCCATTAATTCTACCCACGGGCATCTCTTTCAGGCATCTGCAGAAAACTATTGAAACATAACCAAAAGCCTCAAATGGGCATGTCAGCATGGGCTAAGTTTAAACTGGCACAGTGGTGTACTTTCTTCCACCTAGGGACCAATGAAGCTGACCTCAACACGCATAGAGATGTTATAAGGCATGTGTCTGCTGATGTGCCTTCAGCTAGATTTATCTCCGTGATCACCGACTGTTGTGGTGGACTTTATGTTGACATTGGTACACACTTTCCCATATTTCTAGCCACCACAGATGCATCTTTCCATGGGTCAAGACAAGAAAAGACATGTTTAAGTCGGGAAAAAAAGAAATGTTCTTCCAAGTGCTTGTAATATACCCATGTCTGGGGACAAATTGTTTGATTCAAATAAGCCTTGGATAAAGAGAAACTGGAAAGAAAGAAAAAGCGAATTTAGCTGACAAAGAAAGAGATAAGTACTTCTACGTTGAAAGAGATAAAAATAAAAACAGCTGACTATCACTAAGCCTTTTAATCTTTCCGGTTTGAAAATATAAATAGCAATTCTGGCAGCCATTGGAATTCTAAATCTGTCTAAAACAAAATTGTACACTCTGCCAAAATGTATGACACAGATACTCTCCACGAGAATATTAGTGCAACAATTTGAAGCCTTGCATTCATAAATCACAGTACAAAGCACAACAGGGAACAAAGCAAAATTGACCTTTAAAATAATTAAGCTGAAACATTATGATCGTGTTCCCTTTTTTTTTTTCCTCCCCTAGATCAGAACAACAGCTTTGCCATTTCAGAGCTGGCAGGGGCAAAACCCAGCTATGATTTCAGTTCAGAGCTGCCGGGCTCAGGGGCCAAGCTGGCCAGTGCCCATCTGGAGCAGGCCAAGTGTCTGCTCCACTCAGGCTCAATGCACAGTGGTGATTACTGCAATGGTGCGGTGGCGGTCATGGTGGTGTGGTTATAAATATAAGCCCTGGTCTGATCTCTCTTGTTCATAAACAGAGGTTTGGAGCTCCTGTGGGAACCAAGCACAAAGGCTTGTGGGCCTCTGAGGGCAACAGTGCTCCACAGCTACTATACGACCTCAGATTTGTTTGGCCAGCTGGTTGTATCTCACCAGATGAGGACGGCTGGGCAGTGGATATGGGGAATGAACAACAGAACAGAGGGATGGGGGCAACCCGTTGGCATCAGTAGAGATGATGGCAAAGATATGAAGGCCAGGAACCATGAGTAGATAGAGGCCACAGGGCACCGCATCAAAATAAGTGGGAGTTACTGCTGAATTGTGCAAAAAGAAACAAGCCTCAAGGATTATTCTGCACATAATCTGGAGAAGCTGAGTTGAGAGTGGACGTGGATATGCCCTTTTCAAAGGAATATCTGAGCTCAATCACTTTATAGATATTACATGAAAATAACATTGACCAGACTAATGATGCAGCATCGTTGCTCCCAAACACATGATACGTCTTTGATCTGATCTAATCAGCATAGTCGGAGTTGGGCCCAAGTGGTGGCATTCTCCCTTGAAGTAAGTCTGCCTTGTTGTTGCCCACTAATCCATGCTCGGATCAGCTCACCAACTACGTCCAACTCTTGCCCTCCAGTGGTCATACAGCTAACCATGTCTGCTCCATGCCATTCCCATATTAGCATTAGCATCAAGGGTTAAGCCGCTATAATACCGCCAGCTGTGCATGGCCGCCTCCTCCACAGAAATCCCTTCTGAACAATAGAATGACATAAGGACATGGAAAGTTAGGATGGGGTAAACCGGAATCCCCAGGGGGTAAGCGTGGCTGTAGTGCCCTCTTGTGCCAACTGATTTAAAAAGGTAGTAACAGCATAACCCAACATTCAAATTGTAAATAAATTCAGAAAATAAGAATAAGTCTTTGAATAATAAATATCAATATGGTTAAATTCAGTCATAGTAAGTCACGATTAAGCTATTTTCACCTGTATGCAGATTAATTGTAGATTACATATTGAATCTGCTTTATTTTTTATGGGTAAGAACACCAGCAAATTAAACCCTTTAGTCTGGCAGTGCCAGTGCATTGCTTTAGTAAAGCATGTCAAGACAGTGCGCGGCCGTAGAGCACAGCAGAGAAGGGCATGGCTGAGCTGGGGACACTGCTTTCTCAGTTAAGCCGATAATTGCCCTTATTGATGTATAAAAGATATCCCACAGAGCCTTGTGAAACACCATTAGCAGGCAAAAGCTGAATTGTTCATGAGCTGCCTCCAAATGAGGAGGAAAGGGGGGAAAAAAAATCTGTAGATTAATAAGACTTCCCCTGGAGTGTGATAATAACATGATGTATGTGTGTGTGTGGCCCTGTGTGTGTGTGAATGTGTTTGTTCAGGCAGGCCTCTGAAGAGTTTCCATTACTAAAGGGCATTATTCTGAGAAAGTAATGTCTTTTAAATCTCAAATTGAGGGGAAAGTATGTAATGTCATTTAGCATACAGGGAAGGGTGATGGTCATTATCATAAGAGCCCTCCTCCTTTCGACGAAGACTACTGAAGCCTAAATGATAACACTTAAAATGCATGCTAGTTCGCCACTATATGAGGCCAAATCTTCCGTGCACACTAGTGTACAGTGAGCGACATGAAAGTAAGTGGCCCTAATAAGGTGGATCTTTGCCTTTGCCTCCATGAGCCCGTGATGCCCATTAGACGTTGAAAATCAGCCAACAAAAACTAAAGCAGCAAAGGACAATGAATAAAATACACTGATCACCACTGCAGGAATAACTAAAAGTGCTAGGCGAAACTTTATGAACAAAATTTCAAACTTGCAATAATATTGCAATATTAACATTTAAATGGAAAGAAAAAAACATGAACACACCATTCAAATAAGTGCACTGCGACATACAAACTATGCTAAATTATTAACTTGAAGACTTCTACCAGTTGCAACATACTGTCTGTAATACATTATATAAAATGTGGATAAACCTTAAGTTTTTCCACTTCATGTTTCTGAGCAAGAGCTTGAAAGGGGAAGTTGAGAAAGCCCATTACAAATACTCATGGGCTTGAGTGAAAAAGGAAATTTTGCACACAGTATCTAACAATTCCTGAAGTCTCTGTGTATATGTATTCAAATCCAAACCCCCAAATTATTCAGGAAGAGGAGCCACAGAAATTCTAATGGGGGCTTTTGAATGAGAAAAGACATCTTGTTAAGTTAGGAATTCTCTTTGTGTTAGCAAGGTTTCTCTAGTTAATCTGGCACTTTTCTTGATCTGCACCAAGGTAATTGAAATGCACAGCGAAAACACCTGCCATATTGAACCAGCAGAGAACAATGAAAGAAATGGATATCACAACAGGTGTTAGCTTTCTAATCAATTCTCAGACTTACTGTTCAAAAGTAGACTTGTACTTTTTTTTTTTAATGAGCACACAGGGTAATTCTTTCCGACTCCACTGACATTAAGGATTTCAGCTCCAATTAAGTAAACTTTTACGACACGCCGGTGAATGTTTTCTCTTTGTTGTGAAAACCTTGTTTGTTGTTGGTTTCCTGACAAAAAACCCCAACAAATGTGTAAAGACGTAACAGAGCGGGAAACTGAGACACAGAAAGATCACATGTTGAAATGTGCATGACTGTATGGGTTAATGTGCTCTGTGTGCATAAATCTATGCGTATGAAATACTTGTGTGCATGCTCTTGCGTGCATGTGTGAGTAAACGTGTGTTATCCACTCATCACAGTCCCAGCGCCCTGGCATTAAACAGAAGGAGGGGTGAGAGGTCAGGTCAGGGGCAGCCACGACCTTTCAGTCTCCCCGGCACAGTGTCATCCTTTGGGCAAGGCAAACAAACAGGCATGGCCCCCCGGGCAAGGTGGACTCAGCAGGATGGCATCGCCGGGTCAGGGTAAAGCCTGGGACAGGACAGGATGGGATGGCAGCCTCTGATAGATGCTGCTCATTATTTTCACCCCAGAAAAAAACTGGGACAATTACAAACACAGAGATGCCATGGCAACTAGGGTACGAGGTCACAGGCCGAGGGCTCTTCATCCCAGTAAACGCGGCGGCGTTTGTCAACTGAGGCACACAATGGAGCAGACACATGGACACAAAGTACTCGCACCGAAGTGACTCACTAAGATCTTTCTCTTGGTCAGTTGGCATATCATCATAATGTTTTGCCTCGTGTGCATTTAGCACAACAAACTTTTAACCATTTAGTCACAGGCAGGATAACGACTAGAAAGAAAAAGTTACACAACATCTGCCGTTGACAGACATACATGGACAGTCTCAAATATTAATTGTGGAAAAATCTAACAAGGAACCATTTATGAATTATGTTCGTAGTAAAAATTAGTTTTTTAACATGTCACATTCAATGCACAAATGAGCGAAGACCCTGTTGAACTTGTTCTGAACTCATCATTAAACCTCATTACCCTCATAACCTGAAAGTCCGTCCAGAGCAATAAACTAAATCAAGGAGCTGAATATTTTCAAATCTTCTTTTGGTGATTCTTTTTTTTTTCATGAAATGCATATTCCTCTTCTTTTTTTTTTTTTTACAGGTTGTTTTGTATAATTTAAAGCGACTGTAAGGGAATGAGAGGTGTGTGTCATGATGTCTCTCTGAACTACCTATATTTACTTCTGAAAGTGAATTCTTTATGAGAGCACAGATATCAAAGACAGCAGGATCAAAGAGGATTTAATAAGCTACCCACTGTTCTATGAAACCTGAACTTTCTCTCGTCATGTATTTTCCTTGGTTTCTTCATTTGGGCTTCGGGCCAAGAAACTGACACTAAAGGCAAACATGTAGTCACACTGTCATTCTCAACTCATTTAATTTGTTAGTCTGTATACCTTGTAGCGGAGAATGTCCCAGTGGCTGGTGGCAAGTGCTGTTTTATTTATTTATTTATTTTTTAAACCAATGTCAGTTTTGTACACGGCTCGGCAGCTATCTGCTCCTCATATTGCATTATTTCAGTGCATGTTTGCTTTGAGTCAAAGCTTTTAATGTCGTCTACGTGTGTGTTTGTACACCTCCTGGATTCTTGTTATTTTCTTAAAGGTTTCAAGGAAATCAGAGGAAACTCAGTTATGGTCAAGAAACAGAGTTTATACATAAAAGAAGTGGAATACTTTCAATAAACGGGTGTTTCTAGTCTTTCATAACATGGTATAATATCAAGAAAAAAATAAATAAGTGGGTCCATGTTTGTATTGGTATGCATGGCTGTCTCTCTGTATGGATTAAAAAGCTCCACATATGAAAATACACAGACAGTGTTCACGATTGATGTAAAGTCAAATAAAGAGAGGAGATAAAAAGAAGTTGAAAGGTTGGTTATTTTTTTCAAAAAATAATTTTAAAAAATTTACTGCACCTGCAATAATTGCATTTTTACGTTCACGGTATAGTGGCAAAACTGATTTTTATTTTGTATTACTAAGGCTGATTAATATGTAAAAAGTGGTGAGCACCATACTTCTCAGTTTTCTTCAGGACGCTTACAACAATTAAAAAGATCCACTTTTGTCTGAGAGTGAACTTTTGATGTCATTTGTATCGTTAGTGTTGAATACTGGTACCAGATTCAGTCCATAGTAATTCAAACTAGAGGAGATCCTCCTTTGGGGCGAGTATGAATGTCGTATACAAAGCTGTACTGAAATGATGCGATGGTCAAAACCGCTTTTTTTATAACCAAATACAGCACGCAGAGAAAATGAATGCAGCTCTACCCTGGATGCTACAACCCAACTCTAATCTTCAGGATCCCAAAAGTTGATGGTCCCACGAGGAGGAACCTTACAAGAACCTCAGACATCATCTGCTGCTGCGGTGTTATGTATTCGCTGTCCTTCTCCCCGGAGAAATACAGTTACTTACTGTACTGCTGTATACGTCAATTCACGTCTCGGGGTATTGACACGTTGCTGTTGTACTGCAGTGCACAGTGCCTCTAGTGTATCCCTCGATACTTTGAGAATACATTGCACGGATAACACGGCAGTTCAATACCGCAGAGGAAAATTCACAGAGGTGAATTGTACACAGCATGTGATGAATTTAGCATACAAAAGTGCAGCTGAAGTTGTGCTAAGAAGGGTGCCTGCTGTGAATACACAAGCTGCCTAAAGAACCCAGGATGCAAATGTTTTCAACAAAAGGACTCATACATAGACACAAACTTGCAGTGTGTCAGCCCCATGCAGTTCCTGCGCTTCCCTTTTTTTCTAAAAACCATCCAGTATCTACCTGAGTTGAAATCAACCAAATACATAGCCGCTGTCGAATTTATTCAGAATACATTGGAATATAATCCCGAAGCCAGCCGAGACAGCAAGCTGGCTGGTTGCATGGGTGATTAACATTTAATGTTAATGGTAGGCTTATGTTCAGGGCAACTGCACTGGGGTTAAGTGATGATAATAGCAGAGTTGGCCACACCACATCTGTAATAATGCTGTCTCCAAAGCGTGATGTGATGAGGGCGAAATTACTACCCTCAGCAGCATTTACCGAACAGTCAAGCAACCAGTTTTTACTGACAAGCAACAGAACGTCAAAGCAGCAAAAAGACGGATAAATTGCTTAAAGACTTACACACATAATCACATAATGGAACACAATGCTGCTTGGTATGAATGAAAAATTAGTTAAAGGACACAAAAACAAACATCGAGGCAAACGGAGGGGGATACGATGAATCATTTGTGAAATTTACATAATGCTTTTTTAGATGGAGTACAATACAGAATTTGGTTTCAGTCGCGAACGGGGTGTTTCCATTCAAGGATGATCAGACATGGTCTTCATTTATTAAGCTGTGTTTACTGAGACGATGAAACAACATCATCAATCATTCTTAAAGACTAGTGCTCCGATGGGGAGAATTAGAATGCATTACAGATGTCACGCATCATCAAGCTAAACATCTCATTTCCACCTCGCTGTGCGCTCCGTTGTCTGCTCTGTGTCTGGGACATGGATCTTGCTCTATCTGCGGAGCATGTGTGTGTGTGTGTGTGTGTGTGCGCGCGAGTGTGTGCGTCTGTGTTTGTCTGTGTTTACGGTTAAGTGCTCTTGTGGCCATTCTCCCCGGGGCAAGGTATCCATCACCATCCAAGGAGTTTTTGACTGGGCACAGCTTAGGCCCTCGAGCCTGCTCGGGTCCCCTGCATTTCTCCCTGGGGTCTCTCTATGTCAAGGGATACCACCTGCACCAAACACACACACACACACACTACTTGCACACACACACTAATACAAATCACTGTGACCCTAACACTCCTCTAAAGCCCTCATTAGGTGATTAGTCCCACAGGCGGGACTAAACCAACATTACCCACTTCCAATACCCAGCTTTGCCCCTGGGGATAAAAGTGGAGTCAGGTGGGGGAACAACACACAAACAGGCAATGGGGTGAAATTCATATATTTAGTTTGCACTTTTAAAGTGTTTTCTTTAAAAAAGAAAAAAGGAAAAAAAACGGTGTTCTACGTGGGTGCATGAATTAAGGTCAGCTTTCCATTACTTTGTTTGATAGCCAATACAAATGATCAGCGAGTGAGATATTATTTCTAATATTTTTAATGAATTAAATTTCATGTGATGGATGATAAATGTGAGAGCTCAATAGCTCATTTTGCTTGTTTATTTGTGTATTAACACAAGTCAAATAATCTAGTTTGTTTGTTTTAGAGTAGCATTTTGTTTCTTCTGAAGTCCTGAAATCTTAAATCTAACTATGAGATACAATATAAACTGACTGTACCAACTTGTTTCTCTTCTTTATTTGTATCCGCAGTCGTTTATTGTTGTCATTGTTATGTGTCCTTTTTTCTTACTTTATTTCTCATATCCCTTTTAGAGCACTTCAGTCAGTTTAAGCTTTAAATAGTGCTTAATAAATTAGTGTGCAAGGCTTTACTCTCAGTGCACTCTTTCGCATGTGTCATTGGGCAGGAGGGGTCGCTACACTATCCATATCCCCCCCCTCATATATTTATCTATTCATGTTGCATTCCTCCAGCCTGGTGTGTCTAACAACAGCGCGCCATCGAAACCCCACCACAAACGTCCTCTCCAGGAATATTAAAATCAGTGGCTTTGCTGTCATAATTAACTATGAAATATTGATGTCCATAACTTCTTCTGTGGTCCCTGCGAGCAAGCCTTAAAGACACACAGGATTAAGAGGAAACTGTATGTGTCTGCGAGCTTGCGAACCTAAGTCACCGATGAATAATTGACGGCGACATAATTAGCTTGGCGCTCTACGGTGTTACCACATTTCCCACTCATCCTAGAAGCATGTTCTACTGTGAAGAGAAATGTCACCGAGACGTCTCTGAAGGTGTATAATTGAAACGCATGAAAAACGCTATTTTGACCTTGCGTTGCATGTTCAGGTAACAAACACTGTGATTTATTAATTATGATCAATTGCGAGTAAAGTTGTTAAAAAAAATTTTTAAGCCAAACCTTATGAACAAGAGGAAGAACCATGTTTCGTTAGATTATGTTCACTGACGTGAGTTTTACCTTCTGACGCTGTTCTGATTCACATTTACAAGTACAACAGCGTGTGCACACACGCAAATAATTAAATAATATAAAAAATATATAAATCACAAAGACACCTTTGATAACCCTTAATAGAGCTATAATTACAATAGCAGCTACACTCTGATTAGTTATTATGGTATATAGAATCATATACCCCAGCATATTAGTAAAAACAGTATCACTTGAATAATAATTTATACCATATTACTTTCTGAGAAACTCTAACTGGGTTAACATAATTACTTTAAATACTTCCATAACTAGGAAATTAAGTATTTCTTTTCCCTTTTTATTTGTATAATGTTACAACATTATTTTGATGTTTTGAGGTGTAAATCGACAAAATGACGCAAGATCACCTGAAGAACATGGCACGACCGCCCTAATACTCTAATACTGCAAATTTACAAATAAGCACAAGTGAATCAATCAAAGGCAACAAATCCAAAGCTAACTGAGGGGCTGTACACACACACACACACACACACACACACACACACTTCTCCCACTTCTTCTTTCTCTCTTGTGTCGACTAAATGTCAACTCTCCTGACATACAGCCTTGTTTGCAGCCAATGATTACCTCATAGCTAATTAATCCTGATTCAATCAATGTGAACTGTTCAGATATGGTGTGTGTGTGTGTGTGTATGCCACAAGTATACGTGTGCTCGTGTAAGTGTGTGTGAGAGAGACAAAGTAATCAGAGGGGAGGACCAGTGGTTTACATCATGATGGATGATACACAGTGAGAGGTCTATTCTAATCAGCAAGGCCTTTTCCCCATAGTCGGGGAGGTGGTGGTAGAGAGGATGGGGAAGGTTGATTGACAGCTGAGTGAGGATCGAGTGTTAGTGTGTGTGTGTGTGTGCATGCACAAGTGTGATCCCTTGAATACAAAGCATGTTTCAAATGGGGGGCTCCAAGCACAAGAGCAAAAAAAATAAAAATAAACTTGACTAATGCTAATGGAAAAAGAAGAAAAAAATGATCCATGTATGTGTGTGTACATGTAGAGAAAATAACTCTGAGTTGAACTTTTGACAGTCATCTTCAAACTGAGCAGGTGGCAAGAGACAGTAAAGGAAAGGGACAAAGACGGGGTGAGGCTTTGTGTCAAAGAGTTAGTGCTACTTTAGCCTGCATTATTGCAAACAAGTACATTTAAATAGCAGCACTAAACCACAAGAGATCATATATCAATGTCATCATATATCAAACAAACGGGGGAATTAAAGAAGAAAGTAACGCCGTGGCGTCTCACGTCCTCTGTTCATTAGCAGCACTTGAGGAATCCCCAGGTAGCTGCGTTCTGCTTGTTTACTGGAGTGACTTTAGAGAAGTTTTACCAGTGGCCTGTTTAAAAGATAATTTGTCGAATACACAAACAACTCACAGCCTCATTTAAAATGTTGAGGCTTAGTTTCTTTTCGGGGCTTGTTTGCATTTGAGCAAACATGGTCATGTAAACAGGGTATAAATACATGAATATTCTCATTTATCCGGGATTTTTCGAAGATAATTAAAAGTAATTAGTTAACAAGCATTAATAAGTGAGGGGGAAAGCTGTCGCCTTGCATCTTTTCAGACGACACTGACGAGGGAGGAGGATAAAAGCTTGACCCAGATATATATTAAAGAAAAATCTAACAAACTCACATGTTAATGAGGGACGGATGGTGTCACTGCTGAGTGTGAAATATTTAGCAGTCATCACAGTGGCAACAGCAAAACATCGCCAGACTTTGCTGGAAGTAATGATTACATGAAAACATTGTTGTTTGAGTTCTAATTTATTTTAAAAGTTCAAATATGAGGCGTGTTGACTTCTTCCATAAAATGTTCAGACAAGCACAGACAATTTACTCAAAACAAGACAAAACAAGCTGGTAAGGTGACCGCTAACAAATCCAAAAAATCACCCTGTCTCTGACCAAGTGCATTCTGGGATACTTTCAATTCGATCAAACAGACAAGGGTCAATTATTTTACCTTTATACTAAAGTTCTAAAGTCTCATGTATAAGTTTTCCTGAGCAACAACTCTACAGGGTGATTAATAAATATCAGCATGCACACATTGTATTTGGTAAGAACTATAACTTAAATAGGTTTTGACAACTAATAATCTCCGATTCATCATTTTACGAATTTTCAATTATAATCTTTTATGCGCTCACAGTTGCACAGTGATTAAAATACCCCCGGCGCTAATGTTGAGGTTGCCCACACTTTGATGCATGAATGAGAGCAACAGCTGAGTCACAGTCACCGCAATGCCAAGTCTGTTGTGCCAAAATCAATCACAACACTCGCAACCTTGTCAGTCTCTGAAATCTTGCGCTGCAATTTAGGATTAGTTTCATAGTCAATTAATTAAAGTGCAGGTGTAAAATCTCAATCAGTGTTTCCCAAACTTCAAAATGACAACGCGCCCCATCTTACACCCGGCACACAGCAGCCCACACTGCAGCGCAAGTGTCATTGCTCAGTTTACGCCCAGCAAAGTTGTCATTTGTCACACCCAGCGCCACATGGGTGTGTGTTGGTCTTAAAATGAGGTGTGGTCAGGTGCAATGTTGGCGCATTGCTATCTTGAGGCAGCAGAAAGTCACGCGGAGTTTTCATGTGTATTCAAGCCGTGCATAAGAACCATCAGTGGGTTCACACTCGACATATACTCAGCTTGTGTCACACACTCCTCCTCTTCCTCATCAACTAAATACAAGTTGAATGTTATTGCATTTCTTTATGCGTTTGTTTATGAGACAGAGACTCGGTAGACGGCGGAGGCAGGGGATCCAGCAGCAAAGGACCATGTACTCATTAGCGTAAAAGCACACAGAAAAACAGATTCATCCCTCATCTTCAACAGCAAAGTTACAGGACTCATATCTGCAGAAGAGACAGCTGTATTTCTGTCTCTTCCTACCCTCCATGAGTAAACTGTCACACTGTTGACTTAGCCGAGAACCAAAATCCAAAAGATGAATGATTAGGATGAAGCACCACAACAGTTCAGTCACCCTGCCAAAACAGCCCTGTTGTTCTGTAGTATCTCCTTAGGTCCACCAAAAGTAAAACAAAACAAGGGACAGGAAATGACATCAGCCACAGAGGTTACTGGGAGCTAACAGCAGTTAGCATTTGGAAATGATCATTTGCAGGCTCAAGCAGACACATTGCCGGCATATATAACATGTATCCACTGGACAGATAAATCCTCCGAGGCTGGAAGTTTGTGTAGAACTCTGTGACGCACTGTGGAGCCAAGAATAGAACTTTTCGCGAACTTCCAGTTTTCGGATGCCGTTGCCCTCGTCAGAACTCTCGCATGTTTTATGGACAAAGCAGAGCTCCGCGAGACATTAATTTAGTGCCTTGTGAAGTCCCAGTGAGCACGGAAGTCAATCCTGTACTTAGACTGAGGAGAACTACAAAAACATGAGTGAGTCATCTTGTTTCACACTTTGGCGACAGAGAATGACAAGCAAAACTTTGATTGACTTGATCGATGCTTCACCCAAAACACTCTAGTCTACGAATAGTTCCAACTAAATACGAACCCTTTGTACCTTGCACCGAGATTACATTCCATGTAAATAGCTAAATTGAAGTTGGACACCCTAGATCACTACCAACAAGTTTACTTTAGCAAGGGAGCAGAGAAAATATTGAATTTATCCACAATAGGGTGTCCATATGAAACAAATATTGTTGTTGTTTTTTTTATATAAAAACTTACAGCCATCATGCTCTTTATTCATCAGTAATAAAGTTAAAATAATAATGGTGATAAGCAAATTAACTGCTTTTAACTGCTAAAATCTGCTTCAGATTTTGATCACCAGCAGATAGGAGAGATGAAGAGATGCCAAAAGATTCATTAGGATCCACAGGATTTACTTCTTATGAAATTCAATAAACCAACATTTCAGCTTCCAAATGCTGCACAGCAGTAATATTTCACTGCGTTGTAATGGCAATAAAATTCTTCTGATCTGAAAAAGAAAAAAACAGCATTTTTTTGTAAAGATATAACTATTGCAGTTGATGCAGATAGAGATTCATTTACACTTATGATTGCACACTTGATAATTAACTGACCATTCATTCTTTTCCTCATGCACACTGACAGATTTCATTCTGTGTCTTCACTGCTAGGCTTCAAGGTCATCTGCTGCATGTATGATGGTGCACAGGGTAAACGGTAGAATATCAGAGACCTCAGGTGTCGATGTGTTAACTTGTATCAAACTGTGTGTTTGTTGAATTTGCGTGTGGTACAGGATCAAAGGCACACACTTGCCAGTGAGCATCAGACTGCCACAATTACCAGAGCCATTAGGTACAGCAAGAAAAGAACAACAGTGATGTTTCAACACCCATCCAGTTCCCTCTGGAACAGGAGCTGGAGGTGGCTGATTACACAGTCGCACTCGTAATTTGCACGCACAGGGAGTTTCCCGTACAAACACACAGAGATCGACACCCACACATGCAGCTAGTCTCTCATATGCACAGTGCACTAAAACATCCACGGGCGCACTGTGAAAGCTGCACAGGTGGTGCCTCGTATGAGGTCTGCACTCCACATCAAAAGGACACCTCTGACATCTCAGATCGCTCACAAATGATGATGCACAGAGATCTTTTGCCACTACAAAGGCAGAACAAAAGAACTAACATGAAAGAGAAGTCAATAAACATAAGGCATTTAATTTTTTTTTTTTTCAGCTGAATACACTACAAAGGTGTTTTTTTTCCCTATTTTTCCCCATCAAATAACACTACAAAAAGAACACTTGAGTCACAGATTTGACTGCGAGTAGAGTGGCAACAACCTACTAATGGTCACTCCGTGCAACCATGCAAAAAGACATTTATGTAAATTAGGGCTGGGCAATTATTATTCCAATAGTTTCAATTTAGGCAATATTTCTAATTATTGCATTAAAATGGTTTGCTCGTGAACGAACTGTGGTTTTAAATGTCTTAATAGACCGAGAACAACACTTGTTAAACACAGGTGAGAACATATCTCAAAGTTTTTGCACAGTGCAGTAACATGATATCCATTTACATTGAGCCGTTGTAATATTAATATTAAAGAAACTTATACAGCAATATTTCTTGTTATTGGATTGTCCAGCCCTATGAGGAGATACAGTACGTGGGTGACATATGAACCCGCATAATGTAAACTCAAATCTCTCTCCATCACTGGAACACGATGTGCAAGACACGGTGACTCCGAACTCGCATGGCCACTATCAAAGCATGCTGCACACAGCCCAGTCTCACACACACACACTGTGCCGAAGTACACACACATACGGGAGCAGATGTACAGAGACCCAGTGTGCCCAGTGCAGAGGCGGCTGAGTGAGTAGGAGCAGTGGCTTACAGATGTTCAGTGTCCCACAGCAGTTGTTGGAGCTACAGTGAAGTGTCAGCCCAGGAGGACAGAGAGCTGAGGCACAGCAGCATAGAAACAGAATGGAACATGAGGTCACACTCAAAGCCTCGCAGCCCACAGCACCTCAAACTACCAGCACTGCCAACCGTCTGTGAGCAAACATCAAGCCAACAGGAGTCAGGAGGGGAGGGGGCTACACTATGACTAATCTGAATTTCATCATCTACTGGGAGTAGGCCTTTTTCTTTTATTTCTTTAACATCAACAAGCCAATGTATAACCAAAAAAACAAGAGCAGTATTCAAATATTGGATTCTCCATTTTATGAGCAAAACCAAACTAGTTCCATGTGAGGAAAAACTGTTTTGATCTCATCTGCACTCAGTGTTTTAAGAGGAAAATGTATATACACACACAGTAGTTTAGCAACAGTTATTTGTCGATATTCATTCTTTCATATCCATGCCAACACAACATTAAAAGACCTAAAATAAGAACTCCATTTTTAAAAACATGAGTCAAATTAACCGGACTGAAAACCGAGCATGTTCACTGTAAATCTGTTCAAACACTGCGGTTTGTTTCAGAGGTGAGTGGCAGCGTAATTGTTCCTGAGTTAATAGGCAGAGGAAACTGCAGAATAGTAGTTAACATTAAGTCACTGCTTTTCCAGGTGGTCCGTGCCAATGCGAAAATGGCCCAGGTCATAGGCCACTCTTGTGTTTTTCTTTCCCCTTCTCTCTGATGTGGCACTGCAAAAACGTCTATTGTTATGTCAACACCTTTCACCGCCTTCTCTGTTTCACACAGTCTGACCATGCTGCTTTTGGCTTCAAATACCCAACCCTGACTGCATGAAGTAACCCCAAGAACAAACTCAGAAGAAACCAACTGGTGATTTCCTACGTGTTTCAACAGTCTGAGAGTTCTCTTTCAAACCAATGATGCAATGTAATTCAAAAGTTCACTTAAAGCAGTTATTTTTTTGATGTTTCAAATGACTAAGCTTGATCCTGTTATTCCTCGTTTCAAACATTCATTGGGGCACTGCTTGGGCCTTTTCATGTTTGCTTGTGTGTATCAGTGGTGTGTGTGTGTGTGTGTGTGTGTGTGTGTGTGTGTGTGTGTGTGTGTGTGTGTGTGTGTGTGTGTGTGTGTGTGTGTGTGTGTGTGTGTTGGGTTTGTCTCTGTGTACGTGCAAGTCAGGGTGTGCTTAAGTCGACTGAGGGATCACACGCACACGGTAGTGTAACATTAATATTCTGCTTTGCGTCTGGCTGCTGTGGTCTCCCTCGGTATCGGGAGCTGCGTAGCTAGAGGTGGGGGTGGTGGTCGGTGAGGGGTACACTCTCTAATGGGCTACCAAGGGACCCGACACTACTCTCCGGAGACTCATAGGCTCCATACATCCGAGCCCGCAGCCTTTGTCAAAATGCACACTTCCTCAGATATTCCTTTTCAAATCTATTAACTCCAAATTCAAATCCACACCCAATTAGGCAAAGGGGAGAAACTTCATAGGCACCGTGTGAGACACATGGCATGGGAAAGTTCCGATGCTGCATGTGTATGAGCGAGTGTTTGCTGTGGGTGTGTGAGTTTACAGTGCACAACACCTAGTCATACAGACAAACTACTCTGTGCACACTTGTGGCATGACATGATCTACATGACATCAGAATCAGGATTATACCACAGAGGTGTAGTAAGAGAAATACATTGTGGGTTGATCTACTTGCCCCTAAAAAGTTGTTTTTTATATATATATATATATAAATATAACTTTTAGGAAGAAAATGTACAACTAATAGTGTAAATTATTGGATAATGCCGGATTGCATATTATGCCGAAAGGAAGTTTGCGTCCACCACTTCCTTATTTTACATCTGGCTGCACACAGATTGAAGTCGAACCCCACCCACCAACCCCCAAAAAAGCCAGTTCCATAATTACAGTCATTATGTGCGTTAATCTGAGTGTGAACATGTTATTTGTGGGTTTTCTGTATTGTATATTTGTGTCTGTATCTGTTTCCACATGTGTGCGTGTGTGTGTTTTACCTGTCTCCATGACCACCATGGGACACCATGTGTCTCCTAACCTCTTTAATCAGAGAAGCACAATGGTGAAACTAAAGCCGCCTTATCTCGACACAATCAGATTAGAGAGGATTGCTGCTCTGCTAAGCACCACAAAGCCCCCCCCCCTCCTTTTTTTTTCTCTGATCAAGATGATTTGATTAATAATTTGTGATCATATTATCCTTTAAGAGGCATAAATTGTTTTTTTTCCCCCACTTTGTTTCTATTTTCCCCACCGTTCCTAAAGGCTAAACAGAGATTGAAAGATTATCTTCTTACCTTAGTAAGTGCCTCTACTCTTTCTCCTTCAATTCACATCATCCCTTCACTTGCTGCTGGTGGTTTGTTGTTACTTCCACCAGTGACCAGATGGGGGTGCCATGCCTGCTGCACACAGTGGGGGCCTCCTCCACACCTAATCTCATCAAAATAAACATGCCAGCAGTTGTCAGCTTCTCCAGCAGCGAGAGGCAAAGAGGGAGGGTGTTATAGAAACAGGTCAGGCTAATCATGCATATAATTGCATTTTGACATTTTGGGCTACTGGGACTAGACCTTTGGATATCAGGTTATCCTCGAAGCACTTAAGTGATTAACAAATAAAAATGCAGCTCTGAAACTTAATTAGATATTATGTCTCATCCATGCCTGTGGGGTGGAGCATTAAGGTAGCTGTTGTCAGTGGGTGAACAGGGTGGGGGCTGTACTTGAATCAGGAAATCACAACAAAGACAAAGAACCATGTAATTCATTTGTTTCCAAAATTTAACACTGCTGTTTGGGTAATCTACTGTTTTAGTTTTATATCAATTCCCTCAGTATTCTTTGCAATTGGTGAGTGTTTTCCGAGTTATAGACCTATAGACTCATTTTTAAACGGCAAGGAAGTGACAGCACTTCATTATTATCTCGGTTTGACTTTTTTTCTTAGAGAAATTATTACGTTCCTATGTGGTACAGTTAAGGATCCTGCCTCTCTATCAGTACATTTACATGACATTTACGAAAAAAACAATTGTTGTTAGTCTGACTAAAGCTGGACTTTTAAAATACATGTCGACATGCAGGTCTGATTGCAATTGCACTACATCAAATTTCTCAAATTTGGACTAAAACACCCAGATAATGCAATTAGGAGTGGTTCCCGCCACCTCTGAAACCAAACAAAACTATATGAGAGGAAGGTAGTGCACAGAAGAATAAGACAACTGCAACTAAAAACACGCCGAAATGGAGACCATTTTTATATACTGTATGTAATTTAATGGGTGGCAGGAAGACTAAGAATGGTGACATGCTAACACTTAGCTACAAGCTAAACTAACAAGCTGAAAGGTGACATTTTGGATCTTAGCAGAGTGGAGGTGGACACACTTCATTCACTAAATCTATTCCTCACTAGTGCCTGTACAGTATACAGTACGGTGCAACTGAAAGGCATCGTCGAGCTAGAACCATAGCTCACATGGAAACGTACTTTATGTCTCTTTCTTCAGTTACCAAAAAGTCATCATCATAGCATTAAACAATAGCCACATTCCGCTGCAAAGTCGACCACATGGTTAAAAGACCAAACTGGAAATGATATCTTGAGACTGCCTTCCAGAATTTCAATTTTCTACAGATATAAAATCACATGTTGGTATCAGGCTGCTTTGTTTGTGTGAATGCCAAAATATTCAAATATTCTGGAAGGCTGTATGTGCAGATGTTAGTACAGCAGTAGGTCAGCTGGTGTTAGTAAACCCGCTGCTCTGCTTGTTGGGGAAGGTTCCCATCTCTCTTGAACAACATCAGGATGTGATTCAGTCACTTCGAATGTTAGTAAGAGAAGCCATAATGATGAAGTGGGTTGGGGATGATCCTCCTGACCCTGACAACATGGAAAACTCAGGCACTTCATTGATGGAAGGGCTCATCTTTTTCCTGCAGAAATGGAGGAAGCCACTGGAGCCTTTGGGAGTTGACTATAATCTGGATTTAAATAAATGATATGATGGACAACTGCCTGAGATCACAGTTGGGAAACATGGACATAGACCTGACTCGTATATTACAGTTTATGTCAGCCTTGTAACATCTTTTTTGTTTCTGTTTGTGTGCATGTTTAATTGGTTATTGTGTACCGTTTGTACATTTGTTTGCCAGATATTTTCTTTACTTATTAATAAGTACATGAGAAAAACAATAAATTACAGTCTATACAGCTCCTCTATAATACCGTTGCTTTCAAATCTAAAACAATAACTTTAATACATTATGATATATAATATATTATTTACATTTAAAGTTTGGATTTTCACTAGAGCTGAAACGATTAATCAATTACTAAATAAATTACTTTGAATATCGATAATGGGTTTGAAGCTTTTTCATTATTATTTTAGCTTCTTAAATGCAAATATTTTCTAGGTTTCTTTGCTCCACACAAAGAAATCTTTAAAACTGAATAATTTTGGTTTGTGAACAAAACAAGATTTACAGAACATCATCATTTACAGCTTTGACAAACACTAATCAACGTTTTTTAAAATTTTCTGAACCAAACGATTCATCGATTAAACGAGAAAATAATCGACAGATTAATCGATAATGAATAGTTAGTTGCAGCTCTAATTTTCACCCAACTTTTAATATTATGGCACCTGTCACTTGGCATCTGTAAAGTCCAACTTTTTATGTCAAAAACTTTGAGTTTAAAAGGTTAAAGTCACTCAATTTGCACGAACAGCAGTGCCTTTCTGATAAAAAAAAGAAAACAGTGAAGTGAAACATATTGTTTTAAGTGAATTTCAAGATTTGAGAGATAATCCATCTCCTGTTCTTACGTCCTGAAATGTACAGAGTTACCTTTTTTGATTGTGCCAATTATTTTCCTTCATAATGGTTAAACCCACTATGAAATAACTATAGAGTCCATTCAGCTGACTTGATAGAGTGCAAGAGTCCAAAAGATCCCCTCAATTCATCAACAGTACGTCTTGTTCAGATTAAAACATGGAAACATGGTCATGGAGAGGCCTCATAAGATCGGGGCCTTGAACAAAGGTAACCGTTAAACTGTCATGTCTTTGCACTTTATATCATTGGTTTTGTATTCACAAGTATTTTATTTTCAATATCCCTTTTGCAGCTTATGTGACATGAGCATTGCAAAGGAGGACATGGAGGAAAATACTGTATGTTCACTGACCCTGTAAACGGTGTGTAAGCTGAATTTCTCATTTGTTATAGTTTGGTGTTATTTTATAGTTAAAATTATCACGTTTGTAGGACGAGGTATAAGGCGGTTCTCAGTGAGTATAATTAATTACAGAATTGACAAAAATTCACAGTGACTGGCAAAATAATATAATGACAGATGCTGTTTTTACACAAGATGAAATATTATTTTGACCCTGTTAATAAGACATTGATCTAGAATCCTGCTCAATGCGTCTTACACTATTCATCACACTAACTAAATGACGCATGGGAATGTGAACGTTCAAAACATTAACAAGAGTTGTTTTTTATTTAAATCAGGGTCATTAAAGGACAAGTACGGGAAGTATTTCAACATATCAGTTGTCCAGAATGTCATGTGGCCATATGAGTGTCAGCCCGCTCCACCCTGTCCCATTCTGAGCTCATCATCGGCACAAAGACTTGTGATGAAGACATGGCTCCCGACAGACGTCCTGGACCATGTCTGTGTTTGCGCGTCTGCTTCCAGGAACAACAAGAGCCATCAGTCAGGGTGGATAGGCAGTGAAAGGATGCTCGGGGGGCTGGGGTGGAGGATATGGGAGGGTGAACATGGGAGGACTGGGCCTCAGCTGTCTACTCCATGCACTCACATATGGCTCAGTGTCCTCGCACCATTATGTTAAATGACAAAAGAGTGCCCTTCCTCTTCATCACCACAGACAGACACACCTTTAAAGTCACCTCTAGATCTGCACACATGCAGATGTGTATGCACGTGGACCTGAGTGTTCATTTTCAGACACAATCCCACATACACACACACACACACAATATGCACAAGGCACATTCAGAGGCAGACACACTTATCTCCTGCATTTTGCATAGGTGACACTTTTCATTATTCAAAGCTTCTTTCGGGGGATGTGGTGTGCACATAGAGAGGCGACATGCACTCTCTCCAAACAAGGTACATCTTAATTATGCATGTTCAGACTACAAGCTTTGCATTTTGGTTGTGCACGTGTATGTGCATTGTGTGTCTGTGTGTACATGTGTTTTTGTGCTTATTTGCCTAATTTTGAGTTTGTTTATATGTGCTAGAGTCCTGTGTGCATCTTGTGTATACAGTTATGTGTTGCTAGAAGCACACTATGTCTGTATGAGGGTAGTCAGCAAGTCTGAGTACAACTGCAGGGGCTGATTTCAGTGTCTCAATGTGCTATTGCTATTGTATGTAACAGAAACCGTGTTAAAATGATCTACAATTCAATATCAGTGAAGAGGACACAATTAGTTACAGGTCATCAAATCACTAGTGGTACAGTGCATCGTTTCATGTGCGAAAGGCTTATGGAAGCAAGCCTTTATTAGCTAAGCTAATTCAGTGTAAGAACAGATGAGATGCCGTGTGTCATGAAAGGACTCCCACCTGGCTCACTCCTCATCAGAGCCAACTTCCACTGCAAGCACTCGACAAAACACATTTGTATTGTTGTTGTTTGCCTTGTCTCTTTATCAACCTGACAGAGTTTCAAACTTGCACGGCTCTCCCCGAAGAGACAGGAGTGATTAAACTATTTTGAAGATGGCAGCTCTTGTTGTTCACTCGGCATTACAGCTCACTGTGAAACACACAAGTAGGCTTTCATTTAGGCGATTACACCAGATTAAAATTTCAATTAATGTTGGGGAGTTGCACGTTCCTTTAGAAGAGGCCTCTGCTTTGACGGTCGACACAACAGCGCATTAGAACAGTGAGCATCACATTAACCAGAAGCACTGGCAGCTCAGAGGTGCAGCAAGACAGGGATTTTCAGCTTGATTGGGTTTTCATCTTGAAGTAAAGGGATGAATTATTTATTTTTCTGACTTGAATGTGTGTGTGTGTAAGAGAGTGTACACAAGTGTGTGTGTGATGGATGAAAAAGCCAAGCCAAGGTAAATACTTTCTAAAAACATTCTACCTTCCTCTTGATGCAGAAAAACAACAAGCTTGAGGGTCAGAGTGCAACGTTCCCAAAAGTGAAATTCCAGCAATTATTCACGGGAGATCCACAGCAGGTGCTCAGGGCAACATGTCCACACCCTTGAGTGGGCAGAGGAGACTGACAGCCCCATTATAAAACAGCCCGCGTGACAGATAAATATTTCAGACACAAATAAATAAAGGATGCCCAGCATTTTCCCTCTGAATGGCTTTTCACAGCCCAATGCCCACAGCCGCTTGCCCCGGGATCTCCTGACGGCACCCTTCACCCCTCCCTCACTATCATCCTCTGTGCAACTCCCCAAAACAGGCCGCCGACCCCTCCTGATGTTGCTTCCCCACACACACACACACACACCGTTAGTCCTCCTCCTCCCATGTTCATGTCCCCTGGGCCAACCACCCTGGCAGCAGCGTGCAGGTGAAGGCACTGCTCTTCCATTTCTGGGTACAAAGAAGCAATTAATCTACGTGTCTGAGAAAGGGTGTCGAGGAGGGCCTTCCTATTGTGTTTGTGGATCTTCCTCTGTTGAGCTAACTTAGAAAGCCAGAGCCCATTGTTGCCCAGTAATTACTGTAATGTGCAGGATACATGTTGAATTGTAATGACTTTGTTCATGTTTTTTTTTTTTTCTTTTAGGAGGAGTAATATTACCTACAAGGTGGTTACAATTCGGTTGGGTAGCGTTCTTATGGTATATTAAAAAAAAAATAATTCACTTAAGTGTAGATTAAGTGTGCTAAACGCCTGTGGTTATAATAGGCACTAGCTAAGCACATCATCAACCCCTCTCAATAGTTTCTTATGGATTACCTCACTCCACGTTAATAGGGCATCATGCCATCCCAGAGGAGTGAAGTGTGATGATTCAATTAAGTCAGAAAATGATGCGATATTCCTGTGGTTACACTCTAAGACATGTCGGATGGTAATCTTGCTGCTACCCTCTACCTTTGCTTTAGATGGAGGAAGAGTAAAGAAGCAGAGTCCCAATAGTAACAGAGTATGTCATCTGTATGGTATAGACTGGGAAAAGATAGGAGACAACCATGATTATCCACTGTTAAGGTATGGTAGAAACATTTCAAATAGCTGATAGTCCTGTCATGAACACACACAGTGGAGGTCACATACAGCATTAGAACCAACATAAATATCAGCCCTGACAAGCATTTTAGTAAAGGTACCAGACAAAGTACTGTATCTTGCTCAAATGCAATCACACTGACAGGTTTGCCTGTATTGAACTTGCCCAAATGTTTCTACTGTGTGTACAGCAGTTTTGATAGCAGTTTTTTCTTTGATGTCCTGCTGGGTAGCACAGAGAAAGAAACTATTCTACCAATGCGACTATTACACCAGATAAGTTCAAATCCTTAGAACACAAGGTCTTTCTGACTGTCTCTCCTTCTTTCACTTTTTCCATCTCCAGCTTTCCCAATATTTCTCTTTGACCGTCTGCTTGACAAAAATCTCGTTCAGTGATGTTAGCGCCGAGATAAAAAGAATGCTAAAATATTAATGGAGGTGTGTGCTTTGTTCTGGCGAGCACCGAGACGTTGTTCTCCTGACTGATAGAAACCAGGTCTGATTCATTAACTGGGGTGTCTGTGTGAGGAGGTCCACAGAGGGATGCCACATCCACTGAGAATGCTGGGTAAGCCGCAACAACCCACCCCCACCCCTCTAACTACCGTACCCCCTTCCAATCAAGCCCTCCTGTGCACCTTTTCTGTCTCAATCTCTCTATCAATATCATCCACATTCTTGGCCTCGCTCTAATTCTTTAACCTCAAATATTCCTTCCGAATTCATATTATCCTCTCATTATTATGATCCTGTTCTAGGGAATTCTTAACTTATTCCACCCCCCACAACCATCTTCCAACACTCTGTATGTAAAGAAGGCTGTTTTTTTTGTTTTTAATCCAAATCCAAATACCAGTTGCATTAAAAAGTAAAAAAATACAACTACAAAATACAAAAAAAAATACAACTCCAAATACGAGTTGCATTGAAAAGGGAACAGGAAAAGAGATGCACATCACTCTGCTTTGCTACACTAGACCTTGGGATAAAGAAGTCAAATACCTTAAAGCTCGGATGTGGTGTTACATTTTACCCCCAGTGACTGCCTTTGAAAGGTAAAATGCTGCATATTCACACATGTTTGAATTGTGCCGGGGCTGCGCCGTGGAAGATGGCACCACAGGGAGAGTCCAGCTTCTTTTTTTTACTGTCTTTCTTTTCTCTCATCTTCTTCTCTGCCTCACTTTCCCCTTCCCCTGTGAGACAGAGCTGATCAAACCATACTGAGTGGACACAGTCCCAGTATACACTGGAAAGAAAAAAAAAAACCTAGAGAGACTAACAGAGAGTTAGATGGAAATTATAGAATCCTCCATAACTCCTTTCTTCCACAATCCTTTACAAAGATGAGCTGCTTCCCCACTGAACTGGGAACTGCTCATTGGAATACTTTTAAAACAAGACTGAGGATTTCTTGGATATGTTTTGTCTTTGTTATTCTCTCACTGTAAAAAGAAATATATGAAAAAAAAATCAATGAAGCAACATGAGGATAAGAAGGCACATAACATTGAGGCTAGCTGAAGTGAAGTTTTCACAGATGTCTCGATACTTGTGAAGAAAAGAACTACACTGGTGACCTTGTTTCCGGATTAAAAACTTATTAACTTGGGTTTCTGTGTAAGAATACTCTTAAACAACAGCAACTTGGCAAAACATTACACCGTATCGCTGCATGACGACTTCTCCATTAATAGGTCGGAATTTATAACAGATGTACACAAGCTGTAATATCTATTGTGGTTTGCTATTCTTGTTCAAACGGCTTGAAGCGGCCCACTGGGAAGTCGGAAAGTATGAGGACATTTGTTCCACTTGTTGTCGTGTAAACAAGACATGACAACTTCACCTGACGCAAGAGAGGGACAACGCACTGGAAACCCAGCAATTGAGCTACTTTATTGCCTAAAATATAAGCAGACGAGTATGCAGCATTTTTTTTTTCATGCTCACATCAACTGTTATAGCAGATATAACAGATATATTAAACATTGAGTCTGTAATTTAATATATTGCAACACTGGTATTTGTTGAAAATGGCCTGACTTGGGAAGAGTTTTGAAAAGGATGCATGAGCACACTGCACTACAAACCCCCCTAACCCCAATTACAAACAATAGCTATATTTTTAAGTTTTTAACCAAATTTAATGATCTTCAGTTCACTTTTTTGTGTTAAGGTTCCAAATATATAGTGTGACACATTCAAATACATAGAATTGGTTGTATTGACGTATATAACAGATGCACATAGATTTGCATGGAAACACATATGCAAACACTACACACAAAGTGCTCTCTCACTCACACACAAGCACCATAGCAAGCAAGCAAGCAGACAGATGAGCCACTAACAAGATGAAAATCCCTTTATTGCCTCTCGATGTCGAGGACAGAGAAGTGGCCAGCCAAGTGTTCCCCTCTCTGTATATAAAGCCTTAAAGCCTTGTCCCACAACCAATGAAAGACCAGGGCAATCTGTAAGCAACCCTGTTCCCATATGGGCCAATCTGAGATAGGTCTCTTTTGCCTTTGTCCCAGGGCTCTCTGAGGGCCAAGCCCCATACACCCCAGACTAGCTCAAGGCATTTATTAAATATGCACCTTCCAGTTGCCATAAAGAAAGATCCCAACCAGCTAATCTCATCACAGGCTGGGGACCCTCCACATATGTAAATCTACATCTGTTCTCCTTCAAAGAAAGAGATCTCCAAGATTATCCCGCACGCACACACACACTAACAAATTCCGATTTCTCCCACATGGCCACTGCCATGTGTGTGTCTGCTACCCCCAGACTCCAAATAAACCCTCCTTTCTCAATTATCTTGATGAGAAGCAATGGTCAAGCGATTGCTCTTTGTGTCATTGCTTTGTATCTACCATGGTTTGCAAGGCCTTACAAAATCTGCCCCTTGCCTTTAAGCCATGGCTGGCATTGTGTTGCTAGAGATGGGCCAGGTCCCATCGAGAGTAGCACCAGAGGCCAATGAGGGTGGCACCATACAGAGAGAAACATCCTATAGCGCCCTGGGATATCATTATACATCCCTGCAACACAGGATTACAATGCTCCCTAGCTGAGTTCTGCCATGAGGCAATAAAAGGGAAAGACAGCTTCATCAAATATCATTGACCAACTGGCAGAAACAGATATATGTAAGGCTCTACAGATTTAAATGTAGCTCAACTGAACAAAAAGTGTCAGCACACACAGCAAATAATGCAGTGAAGGTGCAGGGTGGTGATTTCTGGTTGATGAGACAAATGCCTGGATTGCCTGCATGTTTTAAAGAAGTGATGATATATGTACTAACACACAAAAATGCTTGTGGCGCACCATTTCTCCATAGAGATATGTAGTATGTAGCCCCCTTTTCTTTACACCAAAAACAATATATTTTTTAATGTTTTTACTGTAGTACAAAAAGTTTTCTAAACGAAACACCTAACAGAGTGTTTGTGACTTTGTGACCTCAAAAGGAGAACTTAATATGTCAAGACGGACTGCTGATACATCACAGTTTAACACACAACATCATTACAGTAACATGCATGGTTGAAGCCATCCACTGAATTATAGGTGAGGTTACATATTCTCTAAACCATGGTTTCCCTGGGGGCGTAGGTAAGAGGAGGTAGAATTTGTCCCCAATTCATCATAGCTTGCAGCATAACCACATCAGTAGTCAAAAAGCATCAATCAATCTCAACTGTTCACTTAACCCCTAGTGAAATACTTCCCATCATTACTACATACTGTAGGAGGCATACCACAAGCTTGTGGAGAAAGCAGCAATGGCATATGGTGCTTAAACATTAACATTACTATGTAAGCTTATTTTACTGCAATGGCACTGTCTGGTTATGGACTTTGGGTTATCTAAATTTGGTTTCTTGAAATGTTGGTGACATATAGTGGATCAATGGTAAGTGTAGTCATGGTACGTTAGTGTCAATAATGCATCTCCATACAAATCAAAAACATAAATGCCTTTGAAATGAACAAGTCAACAACAAATGTAAAAACGACTGCGACAATACGAGCAGAAATGAACACAAGTAAAATGAATAATGATGTGGTTCTCATGAATGCCCTTTGAACAACAATGAGGAAAACTGTTGTACTTACGCCACTTCAACAAAATCAATCAGAAATATGTTAAATTTAATTCAGCTTGAGGTGGAACAGCATGTTCACATGAGCTGGTATTGCATAATTAGATTTTTTTTTTTTTAAGTCTCAAACACAAAGAAAGACCATCTGACATAACATAACAGCTACACAGAGAATGGTTGTTAAGACGTGTTCGATAGATCCCATTTGCATGTTTAATTAAGCTCTGAGCCGAGTACAACAGAGACCCAAAACCTAAAGCCACAGAGTCAACAGCCCCTGTAATAACACCTCCCTGTGGTCAGACTGGGTGAGGAGAATTTGAGGGAGGAGAAGAGGGAGGAGGAGAGGAGTCAGGCAAAGAGAGTGTGGGTAGGCTGCAGTCAGTCACTAATACACTGAAAGGGAAAGCGCAAAGCTTTTCATTAACACCCTGTGAAAGGCACATTCACACTCCAGCCCACTAATTAAGTCAGGCCTCACTCACTAGGGAGCACGAGTACAGGGGAGAGATGGAGAGATGGGGAAGAAAGAGCAGCAGAGTTGAGAAGAAGACTGCGAAAATTGAAAGGAGGAAGTGGACAGATGGAAGAGAGACAGACACGCGGAATGAGAGTGAAGGAGGCAAAGGGAAGGGAGGAGGGAGGTGCAGCGATAATATCTTTGCTTCTAATCAGGTTGATTTTTAAAGTCACTCGTTGCCAGTCCACAGCAGGCCTCATTAACTTGCCCCTGGCTGGTATCATTGTTCAGGCAGTGTTTGAAATCCACCAAAGGAATGGAGATTTGCTTTAATCCAGGCCCATCAAAGGTAACATTGATGCTGCAGTGACGCTGTGCCTCTGGATTAGACCAAGCTCGAGGATAGAGAGAGAGAGTAAGAGAGAGGGGGGGGGGGAGCCCGAGAGACCCATCCTCAAAATTTAACCATTTCAAATTCAGGAGGTGACAGGTCTCAAGAGCCTCACCAGCACTGAAGATGACACTTTCAGGCAGTATTTGAATAATCTGGCTGGTCTATGTTACATAATTATGCCATGACAATTTGGGCACACATGTCAGAGTACAGTCTGGCAGCCAGCATGTCAGCGCGGGGAAGCTTACAGGGGTAAGGATAAGCGCCATACTGTCCCTGCATTTACTCCTCTTCACTGTGCTCTGCTAGGTGCTGATTTGGGAAAATTTGCAATTCAAAACAACTTTTTGAAAAGAATATTTTGTCGTCTCATGAATACAGAATTTGGGAGGCAGGGTTTAAATTGCACATGGCAACAACGTGAGACCATTTTGTGGTTAGCCTTCCCCTGGCAATGTCAAAATATGTATACTTAAGTCAGTTGACATATCAGGGAAATGGTAATTGTGCTGTGTTTTTCCCACATGTATAACATTATTTTTGTCAACCAAGGTGCCCAGTTCACGACAACAGGAAGTTCTACATGTTCCAAAAGGACGGACCAGACCAGCCTGAAACAATAACAGAAGGAAAAAAAGAAGCCCCATAAAGAGTGCATGAGAGTGCTGTGACAGTTGTAGACGTGCTATACACTCTTATCGCTTTCTAGCTGTTTCTTTCAAGCACATTTACAAGACCAGCCTCTCTTGCATAGAGGGCACTCTCCTGCCTAAGACAACACCAAGTGCTGGCATTAAAAATATAGAAACATTTCACCTCTGTTTGAGAGTGGATATCACTCTCTTTGCAGAATTCGAAAATAAAAGTGCATCCACCCTGCAAGTTCGCATCCTGGTATTTTAACATTAAAAAAAAAAAATAAAGTTCAAATGACACAAGATGAGTTTCATCCTGGTTTTAATGTTGACTCCTAGCATGCTTACAACATGTTAGCATGAGATTCAGGTGTCGTCAACTGTGCCCTAGCATGCTTTGCCACAGTCAGACCCCACTGAATCCGAGGATTCTCCGTCGACTTGAGGGCAAGGTGGCAAGTGGGGGATAAGAAGGAGTGGCAAAGAGGCAAGAGATTGTGGGCATGAGGACCTGTGGCTCACAGAGGGAGCCAGGTTAAGCCAGTTAAGGGCATTAGACCTCCAAGCTGAAGAAAAGAGGCCCTCCCAGATCAAATTGAAGTAAATCTAGCTTAAATCCATCCTACAAAGAGAGTTCAGACTTTGCCATTGTGCAGGCCAGAGTAAACAGGGGGTCCTTGGGTAAGCCTCCCTTCAGAGGGGACAAAGGCAGAGAGTTGAGGAACTGATCTTACCCCAGTAGGCCAATGTTAGCACACAGATCACAGGTTTAGACACACTCAAACCTATCAGCTGCTACAGAGGCCTCTACAGTCACAACACTCTCCTAAGCCTTAAACAAGCTATAAGTTCTCCAGTGGCCTTGACAATCCAGCAAGTCTTCAGTGAATGCTCACATTTTTATTCCTGAGGACAAGAGTGAAGATAACTGTGGTCAATCGTAGACTCTTGGACAGACATCTCAAAGGGCAGTTTCCTAACCCTCCTGGCTGTTTCACCCATCTTGGCATTTCTCTTTCATGGGCTAAAAGGATTGTTATTGCATTGTGTCACTACGACAACTGACAAATCAAGCCTCCATCATCCTCTTCGTCAAAGCATGACACGATTTTACCAGATGGCTCCTGGGCACTTGTTTTTTGAAAGGAAAGATCACAGGGCTGGGAAAAAGGCCTCCTCATTCACTATAAAACCTTCCAGAAAAGTAAGCATAATCATCCTGTTAATGGTTCTAATTGAGGCATCATCATACCCGTTACACTCCAGCTGAACCTAGCACAAAAAAATATGTGTTCAATTAGGATCCATCAAATGCAGCCAGTGCCGTTGGAAAAACAAAGAGGGCCCCAGGCCCATGGGCCTCGTTCAATTCACCTGGCAATCATATTATGATGCTCTCATTTTTGACCTGCTTCAAATTATCTGTGGGAAAACAAAAGCTTTCTTCTATCCATATATATGCCAAGACAGTTGTTCTTCAAAAACCTTGGCAGATTATAGCTTCTCTGAAAGACACTTGAAATGTACTAAAGACAGTGTCAGGTACTATTAATGTGAAGGTCTACAAAAACATGCACTTACATACACAGACAGAAACGGAGGTTACAGGCCCAGCAGGCGTCTGTGCGAGCCTGAAAGAAAAGCCAACTTTGCTTGAGTAATTATCAGCCGAGGAAACCATAACAGTGTTCACACAACAGAAGAATGCAAAAACAAAGGAGCCATTCAGCAGCAATAACACCCAAGGTGTTTTCATAGTGACGGCCATCTTGTCAGCTCAATGAAATGAAAGATAACCACCGCAGGCAACCAGGTGCTTCTTCCATTTCCCATGAGTGTATTCACAGCACATTGAGCATGACTGTGTGTGTGTGTGTGTGTGTGCTCACGTGGTTATTTGAAACAAAGACTGAATTAACAAAGTGAAGTACCTGTCTTGCTTACACATCTGGTGGGAATGATGTGGTGAACTTCAGTCAGATAGTGGTTTAGTAGGAAGGATATTTTGTTTAGTTTCAAATAAATGTATGTAAATGTCTATGTATGCAGGACTTTACATAACATTATTGCCTGGTAACTAGGAAAATAGCATGACATGGCATAATGATACTAGTGCATAAAGACACATGCTGGTATACAGATACATAGTGCAACACCATCTACAAGTGCACTTGTTTCTTTGTGTCAGGAGTGGTCCATTGGTGTATGTTTATTAAGCAGAACGCCTTAAAGCGGACCTAGAGTGGTCCTGTTGCACATATTTGTTAGTTATGGAGGTCTACTTACATACATTAACTTGTTTTTATGGTCAAAAACCTCCTAGTTGCTGTAAACGAGCCGATAGAAATCCTATTTTCTGACGCTGTTCCTGAGCTGCGATATTTCAGGCTCAACTCTCACCCCCAGAAGACAGAGTCTTGTGATTGGCCAATACTATTCAGCACATCCGCTCTCAGAAGCGCAGCTCCCCCCTCTGGAACGGTGGATACACTGCTACTCATTATCAAAACATTGATTTAACAATGTTTAAAAATAGCTTCTTCACGACTCCCCGCCACAGTCCCTTTTATGACTTTGACCCGGAGTCAGACCCAGAGTCAGAAGACACTGTTGCTCGTGAAACACCTCCACAACAGACATTATTCTTCTTCTGTGGTTCAATGAACGCAATCGGATGTCCCCGGACTAGTGCCCGGAGCAGGAGGATCTGCTGTTCAGGAGAACCGGTGTTTACGAAACCGGACCGTTTTTTTTTCAGAGATCTCGCTGAGCCTGAGATTACAATACAACACAGCGTTCTCAGCAATGGCTGAACTGTTTGTTTTGAACCTTCAGGGCTTCTTAAACAAGGTAATGACGCAGATACACACTAAAAAACAGTGTGGAACTTCCGGTCTAGGGCCGCTATAACTTGTGTTCCCATTTCTTCTGTCTTCTGTTTGCTGACGACTGAAAGGAAAACTAGATCTTTCCAAACTTACATCCCTCAAATCAGGGATGAAGCGAAAGTTGGTTCAGTAGCAAACAGGCTGTACAGAAGCATGGTGGCTGAGTTTGCCTACATGGCTGTGTGTCAGTGCACAGGCCTGTGCATGTGTGCAGGCGCCAAATGAGCTGGAGGAGAGTGGAGGTCTCGCCACAATACTGGCTGTAGGAGATGATAAATAATCCAGCTGAAGTCAGCCATAAGGAGAGTCTGCCTGTCAGTCCTCTTACCCTAGAACAGCCTGGGGTTATCGTGACGCGCCAGCACATTTGGTGTGAGCATTTGACTGCTTCACCTCCTAATCGTGCCTCCACTGCGCAGCGCTCTCCTGGGAGACCTCCCATCTTCTCCACTTCCTGCTACCCATCTGCAGGTTTTTTTTTTTTTCCAGAGGGCTTTCTACTGTTACACTCAATAGTCACAAAACTATGAATGGGGAAGCTTGAGAAGTGTTGGGTGTGTTTCAAAAGTGTATAAACTTTGTGTTCATGTGTCTGTTTTGCCATAATGGCAAATGATGTGTGCAGCTCTGTTCTCCCATACTTTACACCAGAGGCGGTTGTTGTAAGACAGTAAAGGATAAAAATAAAGGGTTAAATATGTACTGTTGCATTTAATTCAAACTATTAGAATCAGCTGTTTATTACAGATCGTCTGATGTGCTTTTCCTTTCATACATTCCAATAGGAGCATGGTGCATTGATCACTTCGAGGCAGCACAGAATAAGGTTTTTTTTTTCAGCTGGACGATGATGTGCCAAAACCGTCACTTCCAGGGAAGCTCATCGTCTTTGGGAGTCAATGGCGCAATGGGTTTGGCACGGATGCTGGGCTGATGCATGATACAAGGAATTGTCTGAAAGGCGGAACCCCTCTCTGATTGACAGTGTTGTAGAAATATACACAACACCAGGGCGTTTTCTGTCTCTGTCCAATGTGAATTATGCGAGTGAAGTCCAGAGACAAATAGAAGCCACGATGTGTGTTATTTTCTCAGTCTTATAGCCCGTTTTCAGTACATTTAGATAAACTATAAAATGACATGTGGCATTCCATACAGCCACTGCATTTTTCCAAATGAATTCATCTTTTTATTGTCCAGCATTATCTACAGAAATGTAAATGCATATTTCATTGATATGTAATATGGTTTAGACAAATAAAAGAGAGAAACTTAAATCACCTTTTAACATATTTACATGTATAAACTGCCTTTACACTTGTGCAAGCACATCTCTAAATCAAACATTTAAACCAAAAAAAACAGCAAGTGGAATGACACTTCCATCCACAGGGTTTGATTTGTAGTCTAAAAAGATGCAGCAAAGATTATGTAGCACTGCCCCAAAGCACTTCCAGTAAAACTATCCCTTGTGTGTCAGAGCTGACTATATTTAACTCCTGATTGCATGAAGCCAACCATTATTGAGTCGACTATAAAGCTAAATAATACACAATTCAACTTCCCCACAGTCAAGCAAGCAAAGCGAGCCTCAGTGAAAACAATGTTCAACATTAGGCAGGTTTTGTAGGAGAGAGAGAGAGGAGTCAACCACAGTTAACACCATTTCAAGCTCTACTTGTTGTGAATGTGTCACAACTATTTTCTTTCTCCATGTAAGCATCTATTTCCATGGCAGAGGCAGGCTGTTTGTATGTGGCCTGCATAGGCCGCATCTTCCTCTGTGGCTTGTTGTTCTGCCCATTTCTGAACCCACCCATTTATTTTGGTTTGTCTTAAACTATATTTAAATGTTTCTCCCTGACAAGTGGGACTCGAAAAAGAACATAGTATAAAGAGCAAAATGTGAAAAGTTTTCCTTCTTTAGGTCAAAATAAGAGACAAAAATTACTGTAGGTATGCAGCATATAGAGTGCTGGCATTCCATAAGCGGATGTTTTCATTGCACATAACAATGCTTTAGCAGGGATGTAATTGGAAGCCTTAGAAAAGCTAGCTGGTCCACCTGTTGACAAAGACATAAGACAAATGTCCAGCTCATGTATGTGTGCATGCACAAAACTGGAACATGAAAAACAAGATGATAAAAAAAAAGCAAAACATGAAGCTTACTGTTCCCTCAGAAATGCCTGTGAATTAATAACATTAAGTTTCAAATTCCAAGAAGATGAAGAAGAAGGGCTTGGGCCCAAAATGTCACCAGGGGCCTCATTTATAAAACTGTGCACAGGATTCACCTAAAAATCCTGCAAATGTACGAAGCACAGAAAGAAAGTTGGCGTATATACAGAACACAACTGAATTATAAAACCATGCACATGCACGTCTCATGTCATGCAGTTTCCCTTTAGAAATCACAATCGACTTGGAATGCTGAACAGCTTTTGCAAGCGTCAGGTAATGCCCATAGTTGCCCATAAATAGTCAGAAAAATGCCCTCAATTTCTATTCATTGATCTGGAATGATTGGAAAGTCATGCAAATGCAGAAAGAATAGGAATTTCACACAGTGTGAAATCGAGTTTTATTGGTGGACACAGTGTCGACACTGTTAATGCCAAAACGGTGTCACAGTGGCAGAATATATCAGATGCTGTTCTGCCACGCCGAGGAGGCAAACTCAAGTGGCATTCGTAAACGATTGATTAACTATTTACGGATAGGTTTTTAAAAAACTTGAATATGCAGGATACCTGTGGAGTTTCAGAATGATGAATTATTGTTATTATTATTATTACTCATAATAATAATACAAACGTTTTTGTTTTTTTAAAGTTTGCTTTGCTTTATCAAAAGTCTGTTTCGGATTAAATCTTTTTTTTCTACTTGCTATTAGTGAACATATGAATACCCAGCAAGATTTCAGACTGGTTATGCTTCTGTCCGCCTCCCTGCTGGTTCAGAGTTTGTGTCTTAAAGTGGTTATAAGTTGATCTCAGACTGCGTTTGCTTGGACTCTTGTTGCTCTTTAAAGAAGCATGGTGACTAAAAGGAAGCTGACACTCCTGTCCACCCACGGAAACCTTCCCCCGATGCCAAAAAATTTGACAGCTCTACTGCAAAGAGCGTTGAGCAGACTGAGCGAATAAGCCACAGCTATAGAGGCTTAAATGATGCAAGACGGTGGGCAGCTACTCAGGAGGATGAATCAGAATTTTTCAGTGCAGGGGTATACACTCTAAATATGAATTATTAAGTTGCTATCATACCCCCATAGTATGAAAATAAATCCAAGGTTGAATGGAATGAGAAGGGGCTGAGGTAGTGGACCTGAATACTGATGTGGAAAGAGTTCCCAGAAGAGGTGCATGTACTAAAAGGCCACCAGGAAGCTCTGTTGGATCCCCTGCTCCAAGCATGTGATTGTGCCTTTTAACCTTCGACGGGGCAGATCACAGCACAGGCTATGACATTCTGACTAATTCTTAGACATCTCCCTGAACAATGGACACACATTTGTCTATGTCACCAGGTACAGCAATTCATTGTTAAGATCCATCATACTTCATCACAGTTCAGGACGCATTTATTATTATGTTTTTAAACAAAAGTAAAAGTTTGTAGATCACCACCAACAGGAAACAACTCTGAAGTTAATTATATTTTCAACAGAGAGCTATATGATCAATGTAGGTTACTTTATATCTCAGAAGGGATAGAAATCAAAGTCATAAGAGGGCATATACATCCTCTAAACTGTGTCTGTAAGGATGAGTTAGGTAACCACAGCCTTGTGTTGCATGCATTTCAGCCTGTAACACAAAGCATATTACACACAATAAGTTATGGTATGTTATTTATACCATAGCTGTAAAGCAGCTTTGTCACTTTTTCACCAGCCACACCCGCAACCCACAATATTTTCTAAAAAGCATGACCCGAAACCTACTGACCAACATGTCAACCCACAGGACCGTGGATTACGAGTCTCACCACCAGTCATAAATAGACACAGAGGCTTTCTTATGTTCATAGGTTTTTAGTATAAAATTGAATGTCCCTAAATTACATAGGAAGATAACTTGTCGTCAAATTTACGATATTTGAGTTACATTTTTTAGCCTGCACGTAATTGTTTACCACCAAACTATCGTTGGTGGACTGCAGTTGCATGAGTAATGTAGCAGGAAAACAAAGTATACATTGCATTGACATTGTTGATTATCATTCATATAATACATGTTCCTCAAGTTGATGACAAAAACAGTTTGCTGCTGTAAATATTGGGTGCAATTTGTGACTGAAGGAGGTTTGGAGTACAGGGGTTGAATGTAATAGAGTCTTTCACCACAAGATGGGGTCTGTCTAAGAGGTCTTAATCCTCTCTACACATGCTCCTGTGGCTCTGGGACACAGTGCCCTGGGACTGTCACAAAACTGAATTACATAGCAACGCAGCTTGTGCCTCTGATGTTCACATCATACTCCTGAAATAAACTCAGAGCTAAAACAGTCGAGTTACGTATTGACCCACTGTTCCATTTTGGGACAATGCCTGTCAACCGTACAAGCTTGATGTTGCACACAGTATGCATACAGTATATGAAATATATAAATTTAATTTATATTTTACAACAGCTTTCAATTTAAAAGTTCTGATTTCACCCATATAAAAGAGCATAGTGTTTAGGTTAGTGATGCCAGAGAGGACATACAGTTTGCATTGGGAAAGCATCTGGAAAACTCTAGCCCAACATAGGACTTTTCGAATGTTTTGGTATCTCACAACATATCTACGCCCTAACATTTGAACAAATCACACCTGATCAGAGGGCTTTAAAGCCCTAACCCCTACATGATTCCCCCACAGAAAGATGTACGACACTTAACCTTTGGGAGTGAAGCAACTAAACCACATCCATGTGTACGGCAGCATCCAAGGCAGTGATGCGTATATGGTCTTTTGGAATCTATATGGTCTTCGATTATGGTCCATTCCCATTGCATGTTAAGCACCTTTTTTGCAGGTTCACCTGATGTTAGAAAAATAGCAGGTACACTCAACTCTAATTTAGAGTTACACACTTAACTCACTAATTTATAAAGCGCTTTTAAAAAAGGCACAACTGGAACAAAGTGCTGTACATAATTCAGTGTGAAAGAGGCTTAAGAATCGATGCTCCAAGAAGTTCAATGAAATTCATAAAATATCACAATGTTTTGTTTTTTTCTTTCTCCCTCCGTTTCTGACATGTAATGAAGTGCGACTCTCCAGTGAGTACACAAAGAAAAACATGTTTCAACATCAAGAAAGTGCAAGAAAGTGTCCCGTTTGACTTTGACATATGGAGCATATTGTTACTATATGTACTCGTTTAAAGCCTGTGGATATAATATATCTCGCAACAAAACTGGAAACTACTCCTGGAAGCAGAACAAACACCAAATACTGTATTGGTTACATTTTCAATCATGCTTGACCATCATCTTAATTCAATGAACGCCTGCTCATCTGTACTTGTTTTTGTGCCTTTCTGCAGCAATTTATATTGTTATATATTTAAATTCCTTTGACGTAAAGTGTGACATCGCACATAATGAAAGGAGCATGATGTTACCAATCTACAGTATTGATTCAAGGAATATCTGGCTGTTTATCACATAACTGTACAAAGGTTCGCTTGAAAGGCCTTTAACTTTTCAGGTGGCGTAGGGCAAGAGTGTGTAAAGGTAGTGTATATCGCTGAACAAGCCAAAGGTTGTACCAATAGAGAGAGGATATGCAAGGCAATGTTCCAGGCTCTTGATGCTGAGTCAATTGAAGACTGAATACAGCACTAGTATACAAAGTACAGGCTGATGTGATCCTGTGATCCTTTGTCTGGGTGCCATAAAAAGCAACTTTCATAAATAAGACTTTTATTTAGGTGTCTTTTTTCTTGCCCTCGCACAACCATCTGTTCTGATGTATTTGGCTGCTCACCAAAATGGACGTCTGGAGACAGCTCATGCGCCCAGTGGCCAAAAGTCACTTGCAATGTGAACGCTGAAAGCAGATACTGATATATGTTTGTCATTATAAAAAATAATAATACCTGAACTACCCTTCGATCATTCACACCATCTTTGAATAATCACAAATTTGATGACCCCTGATCCATGAACATTTTGTATGTGTTATCAATAAACCAGAGGAGAGACAGCAGTTGTTGCAGTTGCCTGACTGTTCATCAGCCCTATAAATCACTCCTTACATTGTGATTTCATAAAACAGGCTGTTATAACCCCTGGCTTTTACTTCCATGTTAAACTGAGTCTTGTATGAGCCTGTTAAAAGAGTATCCAAGAGTATCTTGCCAGCTTGATCCCAAAGCACCCAAACTACACAACAAAGCAGAAAGGCAACTGGGGCCAGTGTCTGACATCTACTTCCACTATCACAACTGGCTGTTTGTTTTCCTCCTTTCTCCATTGCCTCTTCTTCCCCACCCCTTCCATACTCCCAAGCACAAAGAAATGTGTAAAGAAAGAAGCAGTATGAGACAAGAAAGAGATTTTTAAAGAAAGAAATTCAACTTTTATCTCACATACAATGTGTGGCAAACTTAGTGTGTTGGAAGGAAACACTATGAAGTGGTAGGAAAAATTAAAGATGAGAGCTGAGAGAGAGTGAGAAAGCAAGTGAGCATCTGAGGAGAGGAAAAAGGAGTGGGGTGTTATTTCTTTTCTTGAGCATATTTCTTGTTCTCTGATCTGAGGAGGAAATGTTAAAAGTCATTCCAGACAGATACAGAGAGAGCTCGGATATTGCTTTCAATTTCTTCATTGCTGGTTTTGATGATCAAAAGTTCTGACAACTGTCTGCTAGGAACGGGACGATTCATGACGACACCATGCATCATGACAAACGAGGACTCACAAAAAGTCTAGCTCGCAAACTCCTCCTCCTTATAATTTCATGACGGTCCAGAGAAATTATCCACACAAAAACGGAAATAGACATGTATGTTAATTAATACATTTGGTTAAATTATTATGAGAAATTGACAGTACAGACAGAAGGCTCCACCTGTTTATGCTAAAGAATTGAAGAAAAACTACATTATAGGAATATTTTACACATTTCTCACAGTAACATTGTGAATCACAATTGTTATTATTACCAACCATGAGGGGAGATTTCCATAGGTTCCAATGCCGTCTTGCTGCATCACCTATTAAAGAACCCTTCATAAATTATTGTAGAATAATCGAATAAGCATCATCATTGTCGGCACAGCATAGACCAAAATTGGGAGCACTGCTCCTCTCGGAACATCAGTCACACACTTCAATCAAAACGATCTTTACAATTTACAAGCTTAAATTTGAATCAAATATTTTATTAATACATTAATGCTGTCAACAGATAGGCCAAATAAAGCTAAATCGGTTTCCGATTAAATACTACTGGATGCACATTCTCCTCGACCCTGCAGTGTAGTAGTCTTCAGGTTAATTTAAGATGCTTCTGAGGGTGACTGAAATGTAGTTTGTTTGTTATGATGCGTTTGTAGCTCTGATCAGTCAACGATTTCCTTCTTACTGGCAAATCGCAGCTGTTGGGATATAGGAGAGCCTGGTGTAGCAGCTATCTGGCATTGACACCACAATAAACTGCTGCAGAGAGGCCCCACCATTGCAATGTGAGTAATATAATATACTTAAGAGTGGAAGAGTTTTGAAGACTGTCGATTGCAACTTCTGCTGGCTCGACTGCTGAGTGTTATAGGGAGAGGCTGATTCCCTGCTGCCTCCACATCATGTGACAGGTAGACAGAAAGGGGGGGGGGGGAGACAGAGCACGGTTTGGGAGTGACCAATGAGAGGTGATGGGGGGGATTATTGACTTGTCTGGGTTGATGGGCACTCGGTGGTTGACATCGATGTACGAAGCATCCTTCAACGCTAAACCAAATAGCCAAACGATTAAATTCCTTACCTACTAACCTCTTTACACCAGGGCACTCCTGGGATTACAATACAGCCTGCCCTCCTCGCTGGCAGGCAGCAATGCATTATGGTCAATACATTGTAAACCAGTTTCATCGCACACCTTGAGGAGAGCCTCTGTAATTCAAAGGCTGTGTGTTTAGGAGAGACAATCCTGCATGTTCTCTGTCGAGAAAAAATGTTTCAAGACCGTTTTCAATTAAAACACAAGAGATTTGTGTTTTGTGTCTACTTTATCCAAAATTAATATTGACAGTAAGGATGACAAATCAGCTTCCAGCTTAAAAAAAAGTCACTGTCAATTTATATGATACATTTTATATCAAAAAGCGCAGAGTCGTTTCTCATTTCATAAGATAGTTTTCTTGTTACAATGAGAAAGTTTCTCATTGTTACGAGGGAGATAAGGAGAGGGAGAGTCTAAAAGCTGGTAAGCCATGCTACTATCTCTTTACACGTGTTTCAGCTCCAAAGTAATCGTGGTGACGACCAATAGTAAAGCAAGCACCTCTCTTCAGACAGAGAGTAAATTAAGATGAACCTATTTGAGATGAGCTCCTTATCAGTTGCCAGACGCAGACAATCTCTCTGATGACTAGTGAAAGGTAGTCATTGGAGAGGAGTGTAACATCATTGCATTTGATTGACTGGGCTCTCAACCACTATGGGTTAAGGGGGCTCCTGGGGTTAGCCCGGTCAGACAGAACAGGGGAGAGGAAGACAGGAAGAGAGAGGAAGGGAAAGAGAGAGAGCCGTTCAGTAAATAGATGGTCTATAGAGGATTCTGCAGCAGTCTAATGGAGCCTCATCACGGCCAGTCTGTCTGTCAGTCAGGTGAAACGAGGTCTTCCAGGGTCTTAATGAAGACAGCTTCACACCAAGTCATCTTGAAACTGCTCAGGTAAAAAGTTGAAACACTTACTTTCTGTCTCTTTTACTATGGAATATCACCCACTCAAAGCCCTTAACAAGAGCAAAGGAAGATCCAGTTGTAAGAACAGGGCAGCCAACAACTGATTAAGCTCACTGTCTTTAGACTGAAAATAGCACCACTGCAGCACTGTGAAACTGTAACTCAACATACGGACACTCGGCTTGATCTGGAAGAGTCTGGGCATTTATGTTTTTACATTTACACTAAAGTGCTATGGCTTAACAATTAATCGAAATTTAAATGAAATCGCAATATGGCTAACGGTAATTTTCAAATCACAAGAGGTGGAATATTTATTCAAGCCAAAATGCCTATCGAAATGCCATTTTTAGTGTAAATATTCGCCTGACCTCCACATCATATTCTAAAGACAGAAGAAAACATATTTGTTATTAAAATGTGAATATTCAAAACATTGATGATATTTGAAATCTTCTTGTAATCTTTGATTATGTCATTTTATCGCAAGAATGATGAACTTATTAAAAAAACTTTATTTATCAAAAGAATGTTTTTGGCAGATTTTGTATACAAACTTAAAGTATAAAAGTTTCTTGTTCATGAAACACCCATTGTGCTGTATGTAACACTGCAGCCAAACCAACAGGTCAGGGTTTTGAGTAAAGACAGAAACATGCAGGCCCTTAGAGGTGTTCTCTGATGTTGTCTGAAGCCCATTCCATAGGAACAAGAAAAGAGTCGCTTTGGGATCATTACAAAAAAACAGTTTATAAACTGATGAGCCACTCATCCCCACTGCCCATCCAAGCCCAGTAGCATTGCCTCAGGACACAGCCGCTGGGTGGCCCATAACCAGGCCTTAGCCTGTCGTCTCTATGGTAAGTGCTCTGTCACGAGGCTGCCAGGGGCTAAAGCATATGCCACCAAATCCCTGGCGTATGCCCCATGGTAAACACAGACCTTGCTAATGGAGGTATGACTCTGTGTACGTGTACTGTCTGTCTGAAGACTGACCTTCAGCTGGTCCACTACTCCTCCTCTTCACCAAATGGCTTCACAGATGGATGACTTCCTACATGTAGGAAATAGAGAGACAGACAAAAAGATAAACAAGTTTGAATGAGACAGACAAAGAGAGACCTCTGCATTTCTTCTTGACCTCAGGGTTCAAAGAAAGCAAAAATGTGTTCTGCGAGTCCAGAGAACATCAGTGCGTGTAAGATCTGTTTATAACGTGTGCAGTCAAAGTCTATTTGTGCACATTCAAACAGGTGCACTTAGAGGCAATCAAACACCTGTGGAAACACATGCCTTTAAAGTGACAACGTAATGATTGCTCTCAGGGTCTGCACATAATGCTCTCTGGGTCACCTATGTTATAGCATTTTATATGATTACACTGTAGAAAGCTGCAGTTCTTTTATGGCCCAGACCTGAAACAAGAAGTTACATCGTGCCGATACAGGCGGCGCAGAGCTGTTCAGGCTTTGACAGGGGTGTCATTTGCGCCATCAAAAGTACCATCAAAATAATCTTAGAGACATTATTTGAAAGTTAAAATCCTACATTTTGTCACTTTAACACACACAAACGTTCACTCAATAACAACTACAAGGATGCTTCATGAGCAACTGTACTTGTTTTTTTAAAAGTATACAGAAAGTTCCAGTAATCTGATCACATGTTATTGTCACAGTAGGTGTATTTTCATTGTTTCAACACATAAACGCAGTCTTTACACATAATGACAGGCTTCTAAGCCACCTATGTGTAAACAGTCTGCGAGGACTGCTGAGTGGAAACTGCTGCTCTGAAGATCTGACCCATGGGCCTTGGCAAACAAACTTTTCCATATATTTATTTGTGTTCACTTTGTTTATGCTGCATGCATGCCTACTTCCAGTCAAGCACACCGCTGCCCACACTGTAACTTATGTACCAAAGCACAACCATAAAGTGAACCAGTTTTAACAGACCCTTGGTCCCTCTTTCCCTCACAATGGTCGGTGCCCCGGTGTGTGTCTGCCATTCTGTGGGCATCTAACATAATTACAGGGTTTTGTAGGTTTGTATTGGGGCTAATTAAAGCTATCATTACTACACACAGAGAGAGAGAAACACACACATACACAGTCAATGCACAACCCCAGCACTGGGTACAAAGCAATCACTACAAGTGTATTATCTTTATGGTACAAGTCTATAATTAGTTTTCCCCTTGTTACAGAGTGGGCATATGCTTCTTGGAAGAATGAAAAGAAAGATTACTTCAAACCTTAACCCTGTCCTATTTCTCTGAGATAGTTTTATAGCAGGCAAAGATAAGAGGAGAGCTACAGGGAGGGACTTATAATGTGTCTTGATATCAGAGAGTATGTGGGGAGTTCAGAGGCAGAGTGGAATGAGGAGCCCAAGGCTTATGTCTTCAAATTGCTGCTTTCCCAAGCACTGTCTCTGCCTTGTAACAGTGAAGATGTCAGAGGGATGGGAATTAGCTTTGACGGTGTACATTCATTGATGCTCTTGCAGTATGTGGGTATGCATGTTCATTACACAGAGCCAATAATTGTATCAATAATACCAACTTATAATATCATCTCTTGTGGCTTCCGTCCAATACGGTGCAATTAGTTGACAATATAGCTCGCCTCTCATATCTACATGGTGTTTTAGCAGTGAAGGGGTTTATGCTGGCATCCATAAAACATAAAGGGGTCACATTTAATTGCAAGGGAGAGAGGAGATGAGACAAGACTAATTATCTTTATAGCCTGAAGGCAATATTTTATTTAACTTCAGCACTGGGAACGAGTGCTATGGGCAGTGGACATGAGATTTACTCCTTGAGCTAGGCAGGTTTCAGGGGAAGATAACAAAAAAATAAGCCACATGCAGATGTAAAGTATTCATGTTTTACTGAAATAATACAATTCAACAAGCAAACACTGCATTTGTCATCCATCTCATCCACCACCCCTCCTGTTGCAGGCTGGTTTATGACTAATGCAGACTAAGACTAAGGCAGTCAAGGGGAAGATGAGGTCATAAGAGAAAGAAGATAGAAGCAGAAGATGAAAACTGAAAAATAAATTGAGTGAAAAACTCGAGAACAGAGAAGAGGGCAGGAGAGTGGTGTCATGGGAGCTGAGAGAGACTAGTGCCATGCTATTGAGCGCATGGAAGAGCAGAGTCTCTGATTTCTTCCCCTTCTGCTTTTTTCCCTTTCAAAGAGCACTTGAAAGCCCTTCTGAGGTATCGAGCAGGTGGGAGCCTATGTTAAGGCGGACTGGGGCTGAAAATGGGCAGGGCCCGGGTAAAACAGCTCCCCTCTTTCGCTCCCTCCAACTCACAGAAGTGTAGGACTCAGAGGTCCAAAGGCACAGTGGCCCAGAGCTCCAGCCAAGCGTCTCTGAGGAGCCTTCAGCCAGGCAGAGGTGCAAATTGGAGGCGTGAGGCTGGGCAACTATGATGAAGGCTGAACACAAAGGCTGCCTAAAAAGTATCCACATTTGGGGGGAAAAAAGGAGAGCAATGCTGATATATATTTCAACAGATACTATCTTGACACTTGGACTTTCTTTAACCAAAACTACATAACGATTGACACCTACATGATGCTGATATCATCTATTAATCTGCTAACCTATACTGTTTCTGTGTTGTTCAAGCAAGTTTTAAATGACTTTATTCATACTAAAAATACTGCTTCAATGCCCTTCTAATTAATTAAGTTAGAAGCATATTACTTAAGTGTATTTCACATGAACAATATCAGTACCAAACTATGATGATGGCAGTTTTACTAATATTAACCCATGCTATAGTAACAAGTGACCTTACCCTGTGAGTCTCTCGTATGATTCATGGTTTTATTGAGATGTGCATAGAGCACTGCTAAATGAAGTCAGACTGTAAGGCAATATTGATGCAGTCCAGATTTTTTTTAAGTTTGCACTTTAATATAATTGATCAAAACAACGGCCAGCCTTTGAACACTTGATCCTGCGGGAGTTACTTCAAATAGTATCAATTATAGAAATGAGCACAGAGGAGAAGAGTCAATTCCCCATCAATAAAGTATTCACCGGCAATCACCAAGAGATTAGGGAAGAGATGAGCCGAGTGCAAACCCAAAGGACTGCCTAAATCTACTACATGGTGGATGCTCCAGTAAACTAAGTAGCTTTAGATGATCAAACAGAAGGTATTCTAATAAAACACTGCATAAAACTACAGCTGTTAATACAGTGTAAACATATGGAGTGGTAGCAGTTTTTTTGCATGATCTGCAGGCAAACTTATACAAATAAATCTATACAGTATGTGAAAATAAGACATTGACACTGTATTGAGACTGACAACAAAAATTGACCCGGCCAAGCACGGTCATTGACTCTCAGTAATGAAGAGATACTGTCAGTTGTGACTGTTAAATCAATAAAAAAAATCTAGATAGTTACTCATTTCCTGTGTTTCTCTCAGAGTAATACAACTTATCTGAAGATGGTAACACTGTCCATGTTAAGGCTGTGAAATGACCACATGGAAAGACAGTGTCAATTATTATAGAAATGTATTATATATATATATATATATATATATATATATATATATATATATATATATATATATATATATATATATATATATATATATATATATATATATATATGTATGTATATATACACATATATAAATATATGTGTGCGTGTGTGTGTATATATATATATATATATATATAGTATATTTTTAAGATAAAACTTTACACTTCGAGGTCAAACATTGCACAACACACATTTTTAAAATTTTAATTTCTCAGTGCAATTGAGCTTAAAGAAAAACAAATCAATGCCATCCATCTACAGTTACACACACTAAACAAGCTAATACATTGCATACTGTATGTAATTTAAGGTGCTAATAGAGCTAAGACATAGAATAATATTCTGAAGAGCTTTGCCTTGTAGCTTTGCTTTGAGTGTAACTGTGGTCTGAGTGACACAAAGAAATGAGGGCATTAATCTTCCACTAATGCGTGTTTAAACACTTAAGAGGGTCACTTATCAGATTGTCTCTGATCTACCAGCATCATGCAGAAACAAATACATGCAAATGCAAATTGCAGACATTCACCCACATGCAGACAGAGAAGTACACACTCTACAGTACACCCTCCCCTGTCTAGTATCAGCATGACTCTGTATAGACCTATGCCATATCAATGACACCTTCAATCTTTACAGGCCCTTCTCCCCGAAAGTCTCTGTTGCGACACAATCATTACAAATTGATTGCAAAATAGCTAACAATCATGATTAAATCATTAAATTCTTGTCTGCGCTTCAGAGAATGGGAAGAAAATTAACTTCCCACCAACCTAATTTTTTTCAGAACACGAAATAATGATTTTCTGCCAGTCTAATTACAAAGCCAACATCTGATCAAGCCCGCATCCAGAGGGGATTATCACATGCCCCAGTATTAGACCTCATTACCAGCCTGAGTGCAGAATTATTACATCTTGTAATTGGATGGTGAGATTTATATACAGATCAGGCTGGTTTCTGTAAGATTGTAATTACAGGCTTCGTTGGTTAGCTACTTATCACTCAGCACTGGAGTGCAGGAAATTGGCGTGTGGAGGAGCATTTCATTAAGTCTTTGCCCTGACAGAGAGGGAGAACACCGTACCTGTCATGTGTGTTTTTAGGGACTACAGCATCATGTGCATGTCAAACTATTCAGCACTCCGTCCTTTGCCACAAAAACCCTTCATGGTCTTCATATCGTCAGTGAACAATTACAGGACATTTTTATTTTTGACTGTAGCTAATTTTAATTTTCTCAATTCTTTAAATAAAAGTAAAGATTTTCCCCTCAGCTTAGGGTTCATCAAACAACTTCCTTCAGAATAAGGTAGTTGAGGATTAAAAGGCTAACAGCTCACTTTACAGCACAGGTGGGGAGGAGTGTGCATCTGCGCGAGCATATAGATTCCTTCTGTTCGGCTTCACCTATGTCTACAGCTAAGAGACCACTGTATATTTCCCCTCTCTCTGCAAGCAAAGCATGTTCTAATCGCCTTTAGCTCATGTAAATTATTGGATACATTTTTTCCCTTTTTTCCTGAGGAGGCCCTTAATTAATGGACCAGGACGCTTGTTAAACACCTTACTTTCCATGGCACAAATCTGCCAAATGTGATTAGACAGGGCCAAGCGTGCTGCAGTTCATCAGCAGAGCAAAGGAGTGAGATAGAGAGGCTTCTGCAGCCATCATCATCATTCATCATCACAACTCAAGCAATGGCTGCTCTACTTACAAACAGGTCACTCGAGATAAACCAAAGTAAATCTGCTCTGACAATGTCAAGCTCCGACACCTTTTACATATGGTAATAAATTGAAAATGGGACTGAGGCAAATCCTGTGGCAAATGGAATGAAAAATGACAGACAGAGGAAAAAATGGGAGGTTTGTGTAATGTGAAGCTGATGGAACACAACTCATTTGCTGTTCACAATCCTGCAACTCTGCAGGAAAAAAACGCCTTGATCCACATGTCGGGTGACACTGGTGGGGAAGAAAAGGAACCATCAGCACCTCTTCACAGTTAACACCGATGCAACTTAGTTTCTTGCTGCATATCACTGAGCCCTCTCTCCAACAATCAATACGGGCCTACATTTTATGAGACAAGGAGTTAACTTGTTCAATTATGCCACAGACAGCTCTATTCTTTTGTAACAAGTAATCTGGATAGTGAAATCAATACTGACAGACTCACAGCACACTAGCTAATTTCATATTACCTCAAGCCAATGAGGGAGCAGCTCGTAATGGAGATGCAGTTCCACTTCATTATAAGAAAGGAGGGGGGATCAATACTTGCACAGACACACACAAACATCCCTGTTAACACATACACGGGGCACACACAAGGAAAAGGGTCTTATTTACACAAAAATACAAAGAGGCAAAGAGAGCAGCCCGGTCACATCAATGTCCCCAAGGGGGGAAACACAGAGCCGTCTGATTCAGCACAGATGGGGCAGTCGAGTAGATGGGCATTTAGGGTCACAATCCCCCCCCCCAAAAAAATAAATTACACTTCCCATCGTCAGGAAACACAGACATCATTTTTAACACTGTCAAGCAATTATGAAGTAAACATTCACATCCTTATTTACCAGTCCTCCTTAAAGCCCACATACTACACATTCATTAACACTTAACTTCCTTTAAGGTCATAATCTGAATCAGAGTTTGACTGCTGAGACGGGAAGAGAATAAGGAAAAGGAAAAAAAATAGAAAAAAAATAGGAAGGATAACCTTCAGATGGCGGCTCAAGTCTTTGACCTCTGCAGCTAATTACAAATTAAACTCCATATCGTCTTTTGTAAAGAAAAAATATCTCTAGTCTTTTTTCCCATTATTGTTATCACTCTGTAGGATTAGCTGGGGACTAAGGGGATGATGTTGTCTAAGCCGATGTCAACTGTACAATTACTCAACTCATCCATCCCTTTCCAAGAAAAATAAGACACTGTAGATTAAGATAAGCCATCTTGAAAAAGAATGGGGATGTAAAGTCTTTGACAATTACAAAGTACACATGGCACAGGGTGACAATTGCATGTGGTAAACAAACTAAATACTCATTAGATGAAAGGATAATGTTCTTTTTTTCATAACTTCCTATTGTGTAATTTGGATTTATTGCACCCATTAATAATCATCTTTACCAGGTTAGGCTAGAAACATCATGACAAAAGGATAATTTAGTTTTAGGAAAGGGCATGAGCAGAATGGACTGCTACGTGAGAACACATCTCAACTGTGTTGAGAGAGAACCCAATTAAATGCATTTTAATCTTAATATCCTTCAACGTGGCTTATTACTCTGCTTCAATTTCCAAGCCACTATCCCATATGGAGCATCAGTTATCCAACAGGCATGCTTTATGAGCCCGACGAGGGTGCGCAACACTGTGGCTCATCAGCACTCAGCCAATAACAGACTGGCTAAGTCTAAACAAATAAAAATAATTTATATATAAACAAAAGCAGCCATGTTTCATTGCAATGTTTCAATCATATTTTTGTGTATTTATCGCCCTGCTACTCGAGTGCCTCAATTTCAAACCCTACAGGTTAAGAACAAATAATGTCACAAGTTCACTTTTAAAGGTGAAGTAAGTAGTTTATAGTGCCATCTAGAGGAGAGGCTGAAATTTACAACAAAGAACTGCTGCTCTGCTCACCCCCTCCCTTCCCTGAGCGCTACGGTATCCTCAGCTGGTCAAATGTCGTCCTCGTTGTCTTTCTCCGTGTCAGCAGATGAGGTTCGTGAGGTGAGGGAGAGGGCGAGCTACCGTGGCCGTAGCAGACGAAGCGGAGAGAGTGGAGGCGGGACTTCCACTACAAGTAAAGAGACGCTTGATTTGTTCTCTCACGTTTGTCCTTACAGGCTCCGGTAGAAACATGGCGTCTCGCTGCCAACAGTGGCTATGCAACCGCGGCCCGCGACCATGTTATCTTATATGACTTTTTGAAACACTACGAAAATGAAACAAAAACTATTATACAGCGACTAGACAATGCAGGAGCACATAATATGTATAAAAAAGTGGATTTTGGGTTATATAAACCCATAAATACTACACATTGTCCCTTTAAGACTTACGTTTTAGTTTAGAAACCATTCTAATGATGATAAACAGATGATCCCATATTTGTAATTAAATAAATGCCAAATAAAACAGCAAAAATTGATGCAGACCACAACTCTACAAAATCTGTCGAGACAAAACCGAGTCAATCCCTTTTTACAGGATGCTCAAGCAAGTGAGACAAACGCTGAGAAACAGAGACAGGCAGAGCAAGAGTCAAGAGATTAAAGATTCACTCACTCTTGCCCATTTTCACCTCCCATTATCTGATTAGCCTCCCATTTTTTCCCCATCAGTGCAGTGACCTGGATTTCTGTACGATAGCGATGGTCAGCCAGGGTGGGGTCTGGGGCTAAACCATTTGAGGGTGGCGGAACCATAAATCACCAGCAGCAGGAGAGAAGAGCGAGAGGGATTTATAAAGATGTTGTGCTCGACCAGCCCACTTGTGGACACTGTGATGAATTCACAAGCACATTGCCAAGGCAAACTACTTCATTATACCATGGCCCAGTGGTCATTAATCTCCCTGGGAGGCCAGAATCCTGGGGGATCGCCAGACCAGAGAATTTATTCAGGCCTGGAGGTACCCATTTCATTAGCCATTCAATCTGTTCACTCCAAACCTCTCTCTCCCACTCTCTGCCTATACCAACATTTTAGTTTATATTATCTAATACACAGTTATACAATTGCTGTGCGTGTGTTGACTTGTGTTTATTAAAATCCACACCACATTTTGCTGTGTGTTGACTCCATTGAGATTCTTGTTTTTTTGTTTTTTTACAACATGGGATATACTTGGCGTCGGCTAGATTTGTGAAAACAAATGGTATTTATTTATTTATATATTTATTTATTTAACCACAAGCGGATCATACCAGATCATAAAAATATAATACGGTTGCAAATCTTGTGCGTTTACTTAACAGATAAATGGGTTAAGAAACAACAGTTGGCCAATCATGTACAATAAATATTAGAAACTCATGTTTTTCCAGTCATTATCAGTGCATTAGATATGAAACATTCAATTTGCAAACCACACAATACTGTAAGAGCACTAGCATGAGAAAACAATGAGGCATTTGCTTTAAAAACCCGCTTGTGTTGACGTGTCCTTGAGTTAGACTGCAAAGAGTACCCTCTCTGAGATGTCTCCGGGAAACACAGATATTAAACCTGCTGGGGAAAATGGTACATTTGCTTTCCACAAGATAATGTGGTTTACATCCAGAGAAAAAAGTTTTCTGTTTATTTCTATTTTCTATTTCAGCACTCGTGAAAGTAGTGCTCCACTACAGCTGCAGCCACACTGTCCTCCGTCCGAGTCACAGTTGTTTCCCTGCACTTTGACTTCTTCTTTGACCGACTATACTCATATTTTGGTTACTGTGCGCCCTCTCTTGGAATGGAAACAGACACAGATGCTTACAGATTACTTAACATCCCTAAAATATACAATGCTTGTTCATTTGCTTGTGTGATTCCTATGACTATCATAGCAAGGGCAGGTTAAAAAAAAGAAGAAGAGAGAACTGCATTTATGTACTCTGGGTCCAACACTGCAAGTTCAAGTTCAACAGACAACCTCCCAGCTCGTGTGACTACAATGTGAGGCAGAATGGTGACAGAGATTAGATTCCCAGGGGCAAACTCTCAACTGCTGGCTACTTTGGTCCTGTAATGGTGTCATTACTGGGGGCAAGTGCTGCTGGCCCAACATGTTATGGGAGGGACAACATCCAGTGATTACTTATTAATGCTGGGACTCTTTATTCCACAAACATAGAGAAAACAAATATGCTATCCCCCTCTGTCTATTACTGTGATCAAACAGATGCACCTGGGCACAAAGAAATAGACACAACAGTGTGTCTTCTCACACACACACACCCACACACACACACCTGAAGGCGACACAGAAGTACCTGTGGCGAATGATAGAAGGTATTGATGTTTATCTTGAGCCGGGGCATGCTTAACAATTAAGGTTAATCAGGGTGACGTTATGTGGAATAGTCAATTGCCAACACTGTGTCGGACAAACACTTGTGCATATGAATGCTGTCTGACACGCAGACTTACGCGGTCTCACCATCTCACACACAGACCACTGGAAACATTGCATACATCAATATTGTGAGGTCTGTACGACTACCATCTTAGCCAAGCACACAAGCACCGAGTGAGTCCTCTATCATGTTATCAAACCTTGCATCTGAAATTGTAGGAAAATGAATCTTTCTATGTTCCTTTAATCTTCCCCCTGACATATTTAACCATATATACAGTATATATGAGGAATAATTTTACCAACCATGCTCCGTCCCCATAGACTCTTTCCACTTTAAACAGTTAACGGGCTAAATAAATAATGATGGCTTGTGCACTGTGTGAGTGTTAACGTTAACGGCACCAGGCACTAGCCTCGGGTCCCACAGCAGCAGGAGTCCTTAAAGCGAATAATTTGCTTCCGCTCAGGCCGCCACACTGTAACCATTTGCCAAGCAGATTATGGGCCTTTAAGTAGCAAGCCAGGCCTGAAATGTGACTCTAGGGCTCACGAGTTGCTGGGGAGAAGGAGGCAGGACTCCTTGGAGAGAAACAGAGGGACAGGGACAGAGAGGGCTTGATGACTGACAGTTAGCAGGAAGTTAAATCTATAAATATGAAGGCAGAGGAGAGACGGAGGGTTGGGTGAGGTAGTGGGATGCTTACACACAGTATGTAAACACAGCAAATTGCCCATCTAGTGTCCTCAATGGAAAAGGTAGATTTAAAAAAAAATCTAAATAAGAGGATTTAACACTTTAGTGTATAACTTTTAAATATCTGTTACATACAAACCACTATTAAATTAACTCGCACACTCCTGAAAAAGCCCATCAGCTACACACAAATCTCTCAGTATAGCAGTGTTTAGATCTTGTATCGCCCTGCAGCATTCCCTCGTTGCACAGCAAGTGATTTGTTTTATGTCAAGACAAATGGAGGCAACAGCAACACTGCACTAGCAAAGCAAGACAACTGCAAACAGTTTGACTGAGAAACAAAAAAGCGCCCACAACGAGTAGTTTCAGAAATTAATTTTTATCTTTAAAAAATGTTAGCAGTTAGAGAGGATAAACGCCTCTTGCGCCATCTATTCTGGTGCTGCCAATGTATACACACAAACGCTCCCTGAGTCATGTCTGAAAGTATTGCTTGGCAGAGCTCATAGTCAGATACAGATATTACAAATAATCTTACCTGATAGAGTAAGTGATGTTTACCAGGACGATGAGCCCCTCTTCATTTAGTGGTTTGATGATCCTTTTAACCAGCCGCTCCCTAACAAGGTAAAAGAAAAGATTTTCACAAAACTTCATGTATCCACAGTTTATGCTGGTTTATCCATCCATTCCATAAGAGTTTCATTTATTATACTTTATTATAGTTTAACACAACTCTCTATTTACTTCAATCAACTTCATAGCCACTTGCTCCCTCCAGTCCTGTGTATTTATTACTACAACATTTCTATCAAGTACACAAATTCAAAATTACAGCATTTAACACAATAGGAAATATTCTACTCGCTAGAAGGAGCACACATACTGTGTTATGTCACATAACTGTTCCGGTAGGTTATTAAATAAAGTTCCTAGGTGCGTGAGAGAGAAAATTAGAGACAATGGTAATCCGATTTAAAATATCAGACTTTAATTGCAATATATTTCTGGCACAAAAAGTAATGAATATCAGTCATCCTCCTTTTTACTTTGTGCTTTGCACATTAGGATTCAGCTTTACACCCAAGCAGCGCAAGACTCCAGTGAAAGCCCGGAGAAAGCAAGCGGACGCAATCAGTTGATCTACAGTGTCATCTCCTCACTGAAGAGAGGACAGAAACACAGAGTCCTGCTGAAATGACAACTTAACATCAATACACCATCCCCGCCCCTTCAGTGTGACAGTAAAAGCTGTATTGATTTCCACCCTGATGAAGGATACTGTTGGGAGCAATTTAAACATACAAGCTGAAGTGGCCTGGCCCAAAGATGAGTGGTGTCTTTCACCATGTATAATCACAGCAACTGTGCATTTCAGAGATAGATAGATAGATAGATAGATAGATAGATAGATAGATAGATAGATAGATAGATAGATAGATAGATAGATTTAGACTAAACTATATTGTCATTTGGCAATGTTCACTACACAGCGTACAATATAACACTTTGTTTCAGTAAAATTAAAAATGCACTTTTCTGAAATTTTACTTCAGAAAAGTGCAATAAAGATAGAAATCTAAAAAAGTAAGAATGTAAGAATAAAATAGGGAATAAAATATAGAATAGAAATAATTTATTCATCGTATTTGAATAGCAGCATAGTAGCATAGAACACTGCAAATTGGTTAGAATCAGAAAAATGCACATTTGGTCATTTCACCATTGATAAATGTATAAATTGATCAATTGTATGCCACATTTTATGAATTAAACGTTTTAGGGCTCTTCTTATATATCTGCTTTAAAATAACAGAGTACAGACAACTTATTCTCTTTCTCTCTCCATACAAACAACGTAACTTTGCTATCGCTAGCTTGCTACCGCTAGCTTGCTACATGTAGCAGGCTGGGCTAACACCTGTTGTAGCCGCTAATTATGTGCGACAGTTTTGTTGATAAGAGCTGAAAAGGTAGGTACTTGGTTATAAAATGGCCTATTGCGTACTTACACGAGCTAATCTCTGCTGCACTGGTGTCCGCTTCCTCCAAAGTCCACAACAATCGTGTTCTTCAGGTAAATGCGGAGATGTTGCATTTCACCCCCAGCGTGATCCGTTTCTTCAATTCGTGTGGGTGGGAACGCGAACGTACCTCCGGATACGTCACGCTCCCAGGAGGGAAGATATAACATATTTATGCCCTTTACATAGTCTTTATCTCTATTTTATTTATATTTATATTCATTATTCTTTATTTTCTATAGGAAGTATTAATATCTATTTAGTTCACATGCCTTGTGCTGTAATTACGTGCTGCTTTTACCTGTCATGTTGAAAAGTGTTCAATTAAAAACAAACAGCAACACTTGTGAGCTCCCACATAGTGAGCCCATAAAGACTTTACGATAGCTCAGCGTCTCTGGATAAAGCAAAGAATTTATCATTATTAACTAAATCTCAGAGATTTGACTTTATGAAAAAAAAAAAAAAAAAGTCCAGTTTTAGTGTTTGTGTAACATGCTGGTAAATACAGTCTGTTTTCTGTGTGTGAATAAAGTAATTAAAAATAACAGTATAAGTACAGATTTATATGAAATTGTTTGCCCCAAGGAAGAAATTATTTGAAATCATTCAAATGATGATCCATGCATGGGTCCTTTTTAACTCTTTAACTCTTCTAATGTGTTATAAATACTTCAACTCAGTACAATAAATTGCATATTCATGGCCAGAGTCAGAGCACATATAGCTTCCTGAAGGTGAAGGTATTCTCCAGACAGTGTGCAAACAGATTAACTTCATGACCCTCGTATCCACAGAGACAGATGCATACAGACACCTGCAGATGTGCAAGTAAACACATGCGCACATACACATCCATTCGTGCCATCCACATTTTTCTTCCCCTCCAGCTGCGCGGCAGTGCTGAGGCCATGTATCCTGATGGCACTTATGATGCTCCATGCAGGCCTCGGGGGCCTCTGAAGGTTAACTCCCTGACCTCTGTGGTCTCGTAAACTGAGGGACGCTCATAGAGTAAAGCGCTGTCTTCCATCGAGCGACAGCTATTTCATACGGAAGTGGAGTTCGGTATTTATTTTCTTGCAGCTCATCACGCTGGTCACACGACCCTCATCAGTTTTTTTTTGTTTTTTTTTTGGGATGTCACTTAACATTCTCCCACATGTGCATCTTGTAACACCTGCACAACGACATGTGGTAATATGTATTGCAGTGATCCTAACTGATGTCTGAGGCAGGTGCGTGTACTTACTGTATACAGTATGTACACTTCTGTGGATGTTTGCTATTTTTGAATGACATATGATATCTGAATTAGAGTATTGAAAGTATTAACCTCTAATCTATGCATATGATATTTGGGGGTTGGAAACAGTACACTCTTAGAAATAAAAGTGCTAAGTAGAACCATATAAGGTTCTTCAGCTTGTCCTCATAGGAGAACCCTTCTTGGTTCCAGGTAGAACCTTTTTAAAACCCTTTATTCAGGAAAGTGGTTTTAAAGGGTTCTCTGGATCAAAATGTTTCTTACTGGCAGAGGTGGAAAAAGTACTAAAATATTGTACTCAAGTAAAAGTACCAATACTTTGATGAAATATTACTCAAGTAGAAGTAAAAGTAGTCATCTGAAAATGTACTCAAGTAGAAGAAAAAGGTAGCTCATTTGAAATGTACTTTAAGTAAAAGTTACTTAGTTACTTTGTGTGGGGTGTGAGGGTAGTAGAAATATGACAAGGGGTCAGAAATCCAAAACGATTTTGGAGCTCACGAACCTGCACGACACCGTATATTACGTCACTTTAAGTCACTCCCTGTAGGTCTTCATTGTGCTGTATTCTTTTTTTTTACTCAGTAACGGATAGGATTTATAAAGTAACTAAGTACAATACTTGAGTCAATATGTACTCAAGTAAAATACAAAATCCTGATTTTAAATTGTACTTAAAAAATACAAAATACACAAAAAAAGTATTCAATACAGTAACAGGAAGCAAATGGTTCCAGGTAGAACCTCAGCCCTTGTAGAAGGACCATTTTGGAACCCTTATTTCTTGTAGAACAGAAAGAGGCCTGAATAATAGGGTTAAGAAACTGAGGAAAGGGAAACATAGAGAGAAATAAACACCATTGCAGAACAATAAACGTGACCTGAACATGCATGCACTTGAACTTGGCTAAATGATGCTCTTGAACATGTGATATGTCCCGGGAAAAACAAGCCATTAAAGCTCAGGTAAACAAAATGGGACTCCAGCAGGAACAAGCAAGACTGAAGTGTTGGGGGGGTAGAGAAGTGGGTGTCTTTGAAGTGGCTCTGAGTATTCCCCTGACAGTCCTGGGATATTTATTTGAATAATGTGCAGATTCACACCCGAGTGAGCAGAGATCTGTAAGGTGGGTGGGAAGATGACAGGGTTTAATTTCCAGCTCTACTCAGAGGAGTAGTGAGAGTGAAGGAGGGAGTGAGAGCGAGGAAAGGGAGACAAGGGAATTAAAGAGAGGGGGGGGGGGGAATAAAGAGCTAGATATAGGTGGTGGAAGGCAAACGGAGGTTCATCAGATTCCCCCTCCAAAAAAAACATTTTGACATGTTAAACCTGAGGCAGTTTGTGGGCAGTAAATAAAGGGAAGCGAATCAATAGCAGTCAGTGATAAGGGGATAAAGCAACTAAATATGAAATACAGCCTAACAAAATGGTATGGATTTCCAATGGGGGCCACGTGACACAAGCTGCTTTGAAATGCAAATAGTAACTTATGCACATTGTCCTTCTCAGGCCTGGCCACCTATTGATCGGCTAAAACAAATTCTATTGATCATTGAATATTTAATGGACGGTAATTAAATCGCTCATGGAGGTACTTACACCCTTTTTCCAGTTTTCATCGCTTTACTCTGGAGACCTGCCTTTGACTCACTGAAGCTTAAGGACTGAGCAGTGTGAGGGAGAAAAAGCACACAGCTAATTGCAACAGAACTAGATATTGAACTCACGTCGAGAATATTGTAACTATTTCCTGCTAAATTGTGTTCTCCACACAAGGGGGGAAAAGGATAATCCTTTACAATGTTGATTTTAATTATAACAACGACGGTAATTTTGTATTTATATAGCTACTTACGAGATAACCAAGGCCTCCTCTTTGCTTCGTGTAGCTTTTGAATGCGGATTATGTGCTGAAACGTGTCTGGTGAGCAAAGAACAAATATGCCTTGAAATATGATGCAGTTTTTTTTTATTACAAAACGATCTGTCCACGTACAGTGCATTTACAAATTACATAATTTGAAGCACACCGACACCGACAGTGACAGAACATGATGTTCCTGCTGTAGGGCATGTGTGCCATATTATAACAACATACATTCTGTTCAGTTGCTCCTGTAGCTTTACTTTATTTCGAGTGTTGGAAATGTCAGGAAGAGTTATGCAACTGATTGACTATATATCAAGAGAGACAGAATCTTTTGTGTGGTTGCCAGGTATAAAAAAAAAAAAAAAACAGTAGTGAAAGCACACCTGCAAAACTCGGTGTATTAGGGTCATTCAGTCTGAAGAAAAAAGAAGTTGATTCTTGATAATATTCCACCTCTGTGTGATTACAAAGAATATGGCTGCAGGTATTCTTGTGCAGGGGCTGTCTTCAGGTGACATAACCTAAAAGTGTCCTTGCATTAACAGGGCAAAAACTTCCTTAATCGACTGACATAATTTACGACATTAAGAAACTGACAAACAGGAGAAGGTTGTTGTCAGGATGGTATTAGAGGGCAGATCTCACTGCACGGGCCAGTGTTAAACAAAGTGCCGATCAATAGCCCTTTTATTAGTGACCGCAATCAATGTACCAGTGACTGAGTGAGCCAATTAACGCTATCGACCACCTTGACGGACGAAAAAAAAGAAGAGAAGGGGACGGTTCGTAGGAGGGAGACGGCGAAGAAAAATATGGACGGAGATAGCGGACGATGAGCCGCGGAGTCTTCCTCAGGTCTTGTTTTCCTTCTCATCTGTAGGTCTGGGGGGGGGGGGCATCTGTGAAGTGAGCAGACCAGATTCCCACCAAGCGAGAGGCCCCAGGGGTCTGCTGCTGAGGACACCCTGAGAGAAAGCAGAGGCCTCCTATCTCCCAGGAGGAAGTGTGTGTATGTGTGTGTGTGTGTGTGTGTGTGGGGGGGGGGGGGGGGGGTGAGGATGGAATTCAGGGGGAAATTACTGCACACACACACACACACACACACAAACACACACACCCATCCGTGCACATCATCTTCTCATGCTGGGGGTGAGCCGTACTGGGAACACAGCACCACTCATCTTCTCACCGCTGGTTTAGAATAGTAATGAGGTCACGGGGATGTAAGGTCTCTGTGCTTGCTCAACTCCACCTTTCTCCCCCAGGGGGCTGACTGGTGTTTGTGTGTGTGTGTGTGATAACCTAGCCTCGGTGACATACATTACATAATTTCCTCTGTGTAGCACTAAAACTGCCCGTGACATTAAGTGTTGGGACGACTTGGGTTTGTCTGAACTTGTCACTGTTAAGAAACCATTTAGGACATTGTCCACATCACTGTAACTTCTCGTGAGTGCTGTACATGCAGCGCCACCATATCTCCACCAACCCGTCATCGGCTTTGTCTCACCTCATGCTGAGACACAATTTTTCAGTTTTTGTACGCACGTACACCGCAGATTTAACGATCGCGATGGAAAGAATCACATTCGATTTATTCTTTTTGATGAATTTGTCATGAAAAATGAAACAGAAGGAGAAAAAAATGTCTACATATATGCAGGAGTTTGCATGGATGCATTTCTAAAATTAGTACTGCATGCTAATACTACAGGGAGTACTATGTAATTAGCCGCAATCCATGTTATCCTCTAATGCCATCTCCTCTATAAAGTAAACATCGTTCATCATTCATTTCTGTCTTTTTAAGGTCATGCCTTCAACAGTATATCTATACGCACAAATGTTTTCATAGCAATTTCTGGAGCTCATAAAGTCTGAAATATCAGGTCACACCTTCTCAGTAACGAGTAGCGGAGGGGCTCTGCTGACATCCTCTAGTATTTGTGTTTGGGTATCCTGTTCCCAAAGACAAAGGGTGAGAGGGACATCTGCTTCACGTCACCTGGCAGTGTAGCACTTGGCTCAGAGGTTATCGGGGCTGCTTCTACGCGTCTGTGTTCAGAACACGGACCTCTCCTTCCTGAGGGAAACCCTTCCGAACCAGGGTGCCGACAGCTCGAGGAGGTGCTACGGAGGAAGAGTTGAGAAAGAACTAGACAGGGGTGGAAGGAAGAGGATAAGGATGGAGGATGAGTAGGGGAAAGACTGTAGGAAATAACAATGTGTGTAAAGTGATAAGCCCCTGGCAAGGACCCCCTCACCCTGAGGGAGGACTGGGGGCAACAAGACTTTAGCCCCAGCAATCGGTCCGACCACTGTCCCCTATGACCTGTTCCAGCCATGGTAACACTGCTAATATCTCAAAGGCACGAGACAACATGCAATAACTGACTAAAATATTCTTTATATGAGCTACTGTTTTGAAGTAAATAATCCACTTCAAAATAAATTAAATATTTCAATATAGAAACCACTCCTGACTTTGTTTTCTACAAAACACCATCATGTATTGAAGAACACCAATATTAACAAGCTCTAATATCTCAGACTGATAGTGTGATTGACATGATATATTTTTGTTGACATAATACATTATGGGCTCTTGGATGAGGATTTTCTATATCAGTGTTATCACCCCTGAAACCTAAGCAACATTAGAGTTTTTCTTTAGTTTTCAAATGTAACATATGAACATTGCATAATATGAATTTCAACCGTTACGCACCTAAAATCACAGTATATGAGATGTTCTTTGGACTGTTCCCATATCTTCGTCTCCATCTGGAACAGTGTTTACTCTCACAGAGGCTTGGTGAACACATTTGAGTGCACAGTGAGAGAAGCTGTATAGTCTCCAAGTCTCCTGTACACTGTAAAAAGAAAAAGTTGAGAAAAGTAAAAATATCAAGGCAACTTACTGAAAATGTATTAATGTATTAAAAAATTTTTTTTTGAATTTTGAACTTACAAGTTTGACTAAAACAATAATATTTTTGATGGAACTTTTTAAAAACCTGAGATCTTTTGTCAGGCTGTAAACTCAAAAATTTGTTGCCTTTAATTTTTTTTTCTTTTACAGTGTAGAGCAATACAGGACATCAGATTCCTGAGATGGACACCTGCCTGTAAAAAGGAAAAAGTTGAGAAAACTCAAAATTTCAAAGCAACTTTTTTTTTAGTTTACAACCCAACAAAAGATCTCAAGTTTTTAAAAAGTTCCATCAAATAATATTACATTGTTAGACAAACTTGTAAGTTTTACATTATCTGAACAAGATTGGTTAGCCAAACTGTTTGAAAAGAGAATTCTGAGTTGGCACAACTCTAACTTACATGTTTGACTAACAAAATAATATTAGTTGATGGAACTTTTTTTAAAAACTTGCAATCTTTTGTTGGCCTGTAACTCAAAAATTGATTGCAGCAAGTTGCCTTGATATATATATATTTTTTTTTACAGTGTATAGAGCTGAGGTAAGGAGCAGGAGAGTCTCATCTAAGAGACAAACACATCATGTGGAGTATAAGAGGAAAATGCTCACCAATATTTAACTTACACAACATGGGACTGTTGAAGCTGAGGGCCAGTTGTGCAGGACAGACAGGAGACACGAAACATAAAAGTCATGACCTGGCTTAAAGTCAACATCAAGGTGCTTTAGAGTTGAGTTTATTAACTCCGCCCACATACCTGCAATACAAATGACAAGAGACCAGAAACCAGGAGAACTCCAAAAACACAGCAGGCCCTGCTGGAGCAGACGGGCCATCACAACAATGATAGAGAGAAAGTGGAGGAAGTGGGAGTGAATGCCGTCAGACTTCAGGCTGTGAGGAAACTGCCAACAGTTTGTGATGAGGGGAGCTTCAGATGAAGCCGAGCGAAGCGAGCCCCAAAGCCAAGGCTAAGTGTGCAGATTAGAGGACCACACGGTGTTATCACTCTCGCACTGCATCTACTCTCTCACAGGCAAAGGTCAAGCGCATTCTACATCCACACTGTCTGCAGCGTAGAGAGAGCGAGAGAGAGACTGAAAACACCCATCACCACACAGACAGACTTACAAGACAGAGTCAAAGATAATAAAGCCAACAGTAACATCAGGTGGAGCCTGAGTAACAAAGCTCATGCGTTTGATCTGATGGACCACATAAATGTGGCGTGACTGGATACATGTCAGAGTGCTTTTTGACTCTTGTAGAGCTGTAAAGAAATAAAAAGCCTTTAATTTGCTTGTGTTACTGTTTTCTTCTTCTTCTTTTTTCTGGCAGGAGTCAATTACTAAGCTCTTTCAAGATTCTGCTTCAGACTCCGCTATTAAAATGTATGTTTTCTCGCTAAAAATATAGCAGCCCAAAAGATAACTATAACATCTAGACATGTAGTTGCTGGAGTTGCATGCATACTCCGATCTAAAGAAACAAAAACCACCAGTCAGACACACATGGAGTCCCTAAATAAATGAAATACTAAAAATAAGTTTAGTTATGACAGGGAAACATGCACAAAAAGTATATAAAGGAGGAAGCTACAGCACAAAACAGTGCATCCTTTATTACGGTCTGTCTTTAAATTGATTGTTTAGACCCTTGGTTCTCAACACGTGGTATGTGTACCACCGGTGGTACGTGAGTGGAGGTGCAAGTGCATAGAAAAAATGAAACAAATTACAATAAATTAAATAATATAATAATTCACCTGAAAGTCACCTTATCGCTCGTTCCATGTTAATATAATTTAACTACACCATTCAGTGTCTGACGTACGTGTGAGGAAGAGGAGGATGACGAGAGAGCAAATGATCTTATTGGGATTAAAAAACTACCTCCTGTGAAAAGTCCAAAGCTGGCTTTGCTTGATCTGTTTACACCACTGTGTCTTAATGTTGGCGACAACGGTGTTATTGTTATATAATATTTAGAGTTTTGCTGCTAACACTGTGCTGGGAAATCAGAGAGAGAGAGAGAGAGAGAGAGAGAAGACAAATAAAAAAAATGACTGTGTTCACCCTCTTATATGATGCCGACTGAAAGTGAAGCTGATAAAAACCTGTGTGCAATGAAGACGACGTTTCACCTGAAAGTGAATGCCAATTAAACACATTCCCAAAGGTAATCCTGTTCAACTCTGGATTAAAGGGGTTTTAAATGCCTTTTCTTTTAGGTTCAGTGGTTTCAACTGGTTTCTCTTTACTGGCCTGATGAATTGATCAAATGGCTGTAATATGTGGGGTGTCCATACACCATATGTTTTCATGTATAAGGGAATTGTCTTTCCATTAATAATGACCTCCATAGTAAAAAAAGTTTGCATATGGAATTTCTGTAACAACATCCATAACCCACGCTGGTGCCACAGCCTCGAATATACGTCATCTACAGAGATTTTAAGTGTTATTACTCGTTCTCATTTTCGCTGCTGAGAGGTAAAATACGCACTCTGTGTTGTCACTGATGAGCACTTCAATCGCTGTGTGCTTTTGCCCCTATTTAGCCTAAAGGTAATACCATATATTTACTCTCAACACCTTGGGGTCACACTGCTGCGCTTGCTGCTTGGAATTCAAGCCATGCTCGCGACTAAAGAGCTGTTTTACAGCCCCCTCAGACGCCGCCTGTGTCGATTTGTTTTCCCACTCGCTGTGTAAACACAACACTTGTTGAAGGACCCTCATTCACCATATATTCAAGGGAATGCTATTACTCCCTGCCCTCACGCGGCACTTTTCTCCCGATATTTTAGCCCTGGATAAAAATCCTTGAGATAGATGGAAGACATATCTCAACCTGAGAATGGAAAACATCTTGAACTAAGCTGGGAAAGAGGATCTGAAATGGAGCCAAGTTGAATTCCAAGGATACTGCCCCCTTATTTTAGAGGCATCCGTGTTTCTCCGTCGCATGGGGGATATTTTGTGGAGATCCGATCCAGTTCCCTCGCTTTCTCGAAAAGTAAGCTTGACAATCTGCAAATCAGAAATTAGCCTTAACAAGACAAAGTTGAAACATAAGTGTGTGTTTTCCTCCTGTAATCTGATGATGTATTGGCCATGAGGCCAAGGTCATGGTTCACTTGGCAACCATGTACGAGGCTCGTTTACATTAACCAGAATAAAGGCTAATCAGAGGTATATGATTTCACCTTTTCTACAGTTAGGGGGGACCTTTTGATGTTGGCAATCATGTAACATCTGCTTTTAAGTTGGACGGACTGCAGGGAAAAATCTTTTCTCAGACCTGCTGATAGAGGCTGAGTGGAAATCCAACTGAAAGGCCAGAAGTTTTAGGAAGCAAAAGGTTAAATATCACGTTGGTTGATGTTGACAGTTATTTGTGTAAGTAAGAGCTTTGCAGTATGAAGAGACACAGCTTTTTTTCCACTGTCACTTCACTCATAGCCTTAACACTTTGGCACATTTGTCAAACTTGTTTTGATATTGGAGTACTATAGCTTGTCAAAAGTGTGCTTAGACGAAATCCATCAATGTGTAACGAGAGAGCGCAAATGTACGACAAAATAACACCGTTATTAGCTCTGTGCTCCGACAGCGTGGCTTCAGATGAGCTGAAGAGAAAGACTAATACCGCTCCAAACAATATGTATTTTTAGCCGCATCTGGATTGAGTTGGGAGTCGACCATGGACGGACCTCCACTGGCTTTGCAGCAAATGAAGAACAGAAGAACAGAAAGTCCAAACAATTGAACTGTCATTGGTAGAAGTTGCGATTTCCCTCCTATCTCTGGGGCTGAAACATGGGAGACTGTACTGTGTATCAGAAAAACCTTGACAGACAACTGTCTGGAACCAGTTAGCACTAAGAAGGCCCACTTACCTGGACATTAAATCAGTCGGGATAATGTTCTTATACCTGCAGCAAAGAGCTAAGTTATGATGACTAGCAATTGGTCACTATGTTATTTTTTTTCTCCCTGTGGTGGTTTGCAATCATAACAAAAAAAGGGCCTGCAGTCATAGAATATACCTTTTATTTCCATGTGTGTAACACAACACTAATTCACCTCTCTGCAAAGCTTAGCCTTTTCCTTCCTTTAGTGTCGCCTTGACCTATGGGAGCAAAATCAAAGTGGATATGTGAGGACTTTAAGAAAAGAGACATTTTCCCTTCAATGCGTTGGGCCTCTGAACTTTAAACTGAACTTTTAGCATGTGTTAAACACCACATTGATGTTATTGAAATTGACACTGCTATGCTACAAGAGAAGAGAGAGCATTCTCAGGCATCATGTACACACACACAGTCGACACACATATGCAAGCAACCCACTGAAAAGTTCACAGTCCAAATTCACTGCCAGCAACGGAGAAGAAGAAAAAAATCCAAAACAACCTTCTTCTTCTTCTTTTTCCTTTTTAATTTTTAAAGACGACCAAATCTAACTGTCAGTTCAATGAGGATTATTCCACCACGGTTGGCTCCCCAACTTCTCCACCGTAATCCACCCAAAAAATTCTTGGTGAAGCCTTTCAAAACAATTTATGCAAACAAACATCAAGCTCTGCTATTTGTATTGGCACCGTTTTGCAGTAAACCAGACTGAACCAGGACCAGATGGGGCTGGGCCATTTCTTTCTCAGTGTGGTGCAACACTAGAGGCAGCCCATGCAGACATGCTGAACCCAAAGCACTGTCATCTGTAATGGAGAGTATTTCAATATTTAGACCACTTCTCATCACATTCCCCGCTTCTGGGTGTGTACAGCATGAGTGGCGGATTTCCACAAGGTCACATACGAGCTACAAGGGAAATGTTGCAGCCATTTCAGTGTTGTATGATTTATACACTGATTTAAATGTGAGGGCAAGCTGTCACTGTCTGATACCGATCACTTCCTACTCTCGCTCTGCGCTCAACCCCCACATAATGACTCATTTATGATAAAAAACATTAAACATTAAAAGGTCCAAAATCATTTACTCACAGTTCAAAGTTCTCGTCTCGGAAAACGTGGCTGCACATGAGAGGAAAGATGCCGACGCATACCATGACCCGTTTGGTGTCGACAGCGGTGGCTGTGCTGTGGCCGGTAATTGGACTGACAGTAATAGGAACTGTCTTTCTGCCTCTGTAGGCTTTACAGTCGGGCCACAATTTTGCCGTGAATTTAGCAGCTGCAGTCAGATGGGAACCATGTAACTGCAATTGTCCTCATCTTCCTCTCTCTTCCTCTCATTTGAACACTGACATGATCATTTACGAGTCAATTCCGTGGCCCCCCCAAAGCCAAAGCCCTTGAAACCTGGTCGACTGCCAATCTGTGCTATCAGAAATACACGGTTGTCAATGAGAAAATGAGTCCTCCATCCGTCATTACGGAGGAACGTGTGTTTCTGCAGACACTTGTGTTCACTCGACAGCGGCGTTTTGTTGCTGCTGGCCCTGCGCCTTGAGGGGAAAGTTAGGTTTTGAAGCGAGCATCCATCTTGGCGAAGACCACACATCCAGTGTGCAGTACAAATATGGGCATATAGGAGCGGGCGGGAGGCCGACACAGACAGCCTTATTGCTGGTGACTGAAAATACACATTTGATCACGTCCAAATGCGAATGCTAATGCTCGAGCGGATCGGCACAATGTCACCGCAGCAGCTTTGACACGCCCGGCGCAGACATGTACACACACAACACACACACACACCCTTAGCCGACATAAACACACGTAGACCGAGAGCCGAAGGCATCGAGATAAAAGACGCCACATGGACACACGAGTCACACCATCAACAACCCACAACCTCCGACACACACACACACACACACACACACCCCAGGGACAAACTATGCACCCCCCCCCCCCCCCAACTCGTTCTCTATCACTCTATGTCTTAATATACTGTACACACCTCCACTCACACAACCCGCCGTGCAAGCCAGGCTCTCTCTCGCTCTCTCTCTATAAGCACTTATTTCCCAGAGTCACTGCCAGCACAGCCTTTCTCTCAGTGACAAGCGACAAATCCCTGACACCACCACTGATGATAGCTTTACAGTAGAGCCTCAAGGGGACTCTGCCAGCCAGCACACACAAACAACACGCATGCCTTTTCTTCTGCCTGCCTTTCTCTCGTCTGTCTGTCTCTCTGTCTGTTTCGCTCTCTCTCTCTCTTTCTCCCAGGAGCCCCAGAGGCCTCTGGGGTACACGACTCCCAACATAAAATGCCTAGGGTTTGTTTGAGTTTAACATCGACAAGCAATCAAAGTCACGAGGGTACAAATGAAATAGCAGTTATGCCTGTCCCTTCATGTAAATATCCATGTTTAAATAGTGGAAACCGAGTGGATATACAGTGCATATACAGGGGTATAACTGGTCTCAGATCTCCAGCCTCCCGACTGCAATTGTGTCCTTTCATAACGCACACTTGTCTTTTCAAAACGCAAGCTCAAAGCGCACCACAACAGAGTGGCGTAATTTATGTGGCAATCAAACATGAACTGTCATCACGTACATACAGTGCACCGCTCCGTCTTTCCCCCCCCCCCTCTATAAGGCATTGATTTATTAAGACATCTCGATGCCATCCTTGCCCTCTGCCTTATTTTTCTGTTTGATGAAGCTTTAATGACTCCCTCCGTGCGCTCTAAGTACTCACCAGCCCTGAGGATGTTTGTTTTGGGTGTTAACAGGCCATTGCTGTGACCACATCCTCCATCGCTCCATTATTTCTCATTACAATATTTATTACTTTTCTTTCCATTTTGGATAATTTAGCAGTACTAATAATCCCCTTCATGGGGGAAAGTTTGTGTGTGTGTGTGTGTGCGCTGGTGTAATAATTCCAGACCAAAAGTGCCTCGGATTTATTGGCATATACCAATTTGGCTTTAATGAGATCAGACACCTCCAGGTATGTGCCGCTTCATCCCCTGCTCGGCTCATGGTTCTCCCTCTGTCTTTCTGCCCTTATTACCATTTCGTAAACCCCTCCTCCCACCCCCAACTTCCATCTGAAGGCTTTGCGTGGTTCATTAAGACAGCATAGGAAATGTATTAAGTAGAAAAGGGCTGGGAGCTATTGAGTATTGACTTAACCTTTCCAGTTTTTTGTTTTTTTTGCCACCCAGTGATACTTTTATGTAATCGAGGATGCATGCAATACCCGCTCTCATTAGTGGCCATATGGATCATTTAGAGCGAGAAATACTAATAGAGGTTTGGACTTAAATAACATGAGTGAATCCATTGTAAGGGTAAATGTCTTTGTCTGCCTGCAGTTAAATGTTCCATTACATGATCAGCCTTGTGTGAAAAGATATATTGCTGCAAAACTGTGAGAGTTTGTTTCTATCTGGTGCATGGTTGCTTTTTTCTGTATTGTGAGAATGCAGCAGGATGTAGAACCTATATGGTCAACTCTTACTTTATTTTCATCTACATTTTCCAATTAATGGAAATTGGATCTTCCTACAGTCCCCACAAATGTGCCGCCCCATAGAGATTAAATTAATTAGCCTCATTCACTTTCTTTTGAGCTTTTATTTGACCAAACTTCTGCATGCAATGAACAGGGTGATGCATAAGGAAAAGGACAAGGGCTTGGGTTGAACAAGTGAGGACTTTGCTTTTTTTCTTGTTGGAAGAAGTTATTCCGAATCCATTCAGGTAAAAAAAAAATAAAAAAAAAGTCATGATATTAAATAATAAATTACAGTAAAACCCCTCAAGTGACATTTAAATTATAAGACTCACTAATTGACATAACAATGTAACTGCGAAAAAAAACAAAACAACAACCCTTATTGTGTGATTACTAACACAGACAACACACAGTGCAAAGAAATGGCTCATTGTTAAAGGTTGTCATACATGTCGAGGGAAGGGCACTGTGGTCAGTCTGCCATTACAATTAGTGTTCATTTGGGCCTGATTCAGGGAGATCTGCACTGACTGCTGGACATGCATTATGTATGAGTCTGTCCATATGCACTTGGGCCATCATGCGTGCCCTTGTAGATATGCATCAACCACCGGCATGCAATTACATTTAGCTTTTTTTTTCTCTTTTTCTTTTTTCAACCTTCTCATGTGCACATGCTCCTGCGTGTGTGCATCATCCTTGGATAATAAGTTGTGATCTAACAGTAAATAGACATTAATTCTTATTGTTGTCTGTTTTTCTTATGTCATGAAAATCTCTGGTCAGATATTTAATCTGAAACACTCCAAATAACCAACAGCTGTTTATGTTTAATTTGCTTCATGTATTCAGAAAGTAACATACGGCATGTTACGATTTGCACATAACTTAACTGCACTTTCTCTTTTGTTGTATTTGGTGTTTTTGACTAACGTTTCTGGGTGCAGACTCACCCTGGCGATGAGGTGAAATATTAATAATGTGAGACTGAAAAGAGTGACTGGAGAGGGAGAGCATCAAGAAGTTGGGAAAAGTAGAAGTTTTTGTTGGGTTATACCGTCTGCTTCGCGAAAGGTTTAGTGCAGCCTGATAACACAGGGAATAACTTTTGCTGTTGAGGACCTGAGTGTGCCGTCCAACAAGTTCTCTTCTGTCTCTCCTGACTTGTCAGAACCGGTGGTGGTGTGTAAGTGAGCAGTGGATAGATAGAGAGAGAGAGAGAAAGAAATAAAGAAAGAAAGAGAGAGAAATGGCACTTCACACAGTCTGGACCATGACCACTCTGTCCACTTTCATCTCTGTGGTAGAACAACTGGCGGGAGATCTTGATCTGTTACACGTGGCTCTTTAGCGCCCCTTGGAGAGAACGCACGTAATCGCAGATGCGTCTCCAGGGGAGGGGAAAGCCAAACATATACTCTAAGTTTGAAAAGACTATAAGACTAAGTTATCAGTCGAAATAGTGGTAATCTTACACAACTATGGATAGTCAGAAATTGCAGAAATCATAGGACGGATCATCTTTGTCAGTGTTAAAACAAATAATGATTTAATGGACTCTCTCCTCCTCCTCCTTGCCTCAGCTCGGCATCACAGGAGGAGGGGCCATGGCTTGTTTGTGTTTATGGGAGAGCGCGAGTAAACTGGTGATGGTTGAACTGCTGATCTAATAAGGCTTAAAATTATTTCTCGTTGCATTCACTTACACCATTCCTTACCCATCCTTCAAGTGCGCATCATTCAATTAAAATGCAATTCTCGTCGCCCCCATCCACGGATATTTAATTAGACTGGAGAGCAGGGCTTCCACAGTCTTTTTTTTTTTTTTTCTTCCTCTAGAACAGCTCTTCGGATTTCACCTCTAAGGCATATTTTCACTCAGTAACTCGTTGGTTAAACAAGGGCATGTATCCATTTGTTAATTGATACAATTACGCATTACGCGTAATGGTCACGTAGGTCTCCCGGCGCGCATCAATCACTGGTCTATTGACCTGCCAAACCCCCCCCTGCTAGGACTGCCCCTCTCTCTAATAGAGAGAGATAGAACATCATAGTCATTAACTTCGGGATGGACCTCTGGCCAGAGTGCTGGAGGCGAACGGACGTCGACATTAAAAAAAAAAAAAAAATCTAATAAATAAGAAAGTCTCATTTAGGTACATCTTGCTTGAATTACACTATATTAAGAAAATATCTATGACCATAAATTACTTTTCAAATTTACTGTTTGCCTGCGTGAAGACGCAAATAAATATAATCTGCTGTGCCACATGTTTTTTATTTACTATAATGTATAAGGGATTTCCATGTGTCACCACATTACAACTATAGAAGATGGACAATAACACAATCAGCTGTATCTTGGTAAGTTAACGAAATAAAAAATAATTTTGTTATAAGTGCAGGACAGGGCTGTATGCAGGGCACCTTAAGAAAACTCTGTGTTGGATGTGATTGGCAAAGACATTATTCTATCCTTGGTACCATGCCGTTCCGGGATTACAGTGACGTCACGCTGATACCCTTGCATGGATGAATGCTAAAGAACTATGGAGCCACAAATAATAGCACAAGCAGAGTCCATATCTTCCAAGTCTTACGTTATCCTTTAAGCCTCCTTCAGCTAACACAACAACATTATTATTTTTTTTTGCACTTAACGACGCTTAATTTCATTTCTTACCGGGTCCTTAGGGGGGGATTATTCATTCATATAAAACAATCTGCAGCTGGTGCCAGCCCAAAGTCTCCCTCCTGTGAGTGAAGTCATCTATTATTGAGCAAAAGGCCGTGCGTGGAAATGTGTGGAAGACGGTGGATTTGAAGTAGAATTGGTTGCAATCGATCAAGGGTGAAGAATATTGCTGATGGTAACAAAAGAAGCAGCTATGTCTTTCTCGCAATTTGGATACCCTTACAATGCAACTTCACAGGTAAGACACTGCTTTTTTTTGTGTCATTTCTACAAAGTTTAGTGTGAGCAAATATTGTTTTGTTTTTTTTAAGCATCGTTTTTATTTATTTCACTGTAGTGTGAGGGATCTTCTTCTTTAAGAAAGATTTGAGAATGAGTGACTGCTTCGACTCTATTGACAGCTCTCGTTTTTTTTGTTTTGTTGGCGTGGTGCTTTTGTTGTTGAGCCAAATATCAATATACACGCGCCCGTGTCCAATTACACTGAATTATGAATGAACTCACGTGTTTTTTTTTTTCCTGATGACAATAGAGATGAATGTCACCTACGAGGTGTAATTGAGCTGAAACGCGTGTACTTTGGCAAACTTTTATTTTGAAATTACTGGGACGTGTATAAATAAAATAAAAACAACAACATTAAGTTTATTGTTAAAGCTTCTAAGCGTGATTTAAGTTCGGGACATTTTTATTGCGCCTGTTGACAAGTGCGAAGACGCTGAGTTGGATAAAGGGAGAGAGTTGTTCTGGCAAACTTGTCAAACAACTTTTACCTCGAAATTATTTTTTAAATATTCTATATACTATATGTAAAACAGAGTGGATTTATTTTTGCACTGACAGGGCTTGATATTTTTTATTGTCCTGTGAAGAAGTTTACGTTTTGAAGTCGATGACAAACTGGAAGAAGTCACTTTTTACGCACGGATTACGCACATCCCTTTTCACCTTGGTACGCTTTGTAAAATATCCATCTGGTGTCATTTGCTTTCCTGTACGATGTTAAATTCAAAATTAGTTGTTAATGCCTAAAAGGGGATAATGCAATCACTTCTTTCTACTCCCCCTCTCTCACTCCAGGAATTCTCTAAAAAAGTGACTTACCTTGAATTACGGCAGGTCACAAGTTAAGATAATGCCACTTGATTTATGATATTTGATCTGACAACAAACGAAATCATTTCTTCGCTCGTTTTAGAGTTAACACCAGACTGCGCAACTTGTTTGTATTGCTATATATATATATATATTTTTTTTTTGCAGCGCATTAGTCACAGTCATTTCAAAGCTGTCACCATCCGACACAGGAAATGACCATGTCTATATCCACGATTCTCTTTATGCAGTTTTTCGTGTCGGCAAACCCCAGTACGACTTGCTGCGATTCGATTTCCAGGTCGGTGTCTGATGGGACAGGCGGCTCCTCTCAGTCCGCCGCAGCTGCCGCAGCCGCCGCCGCCGCCGCTGCCGCTTCTATCTGCTGCCCGTCCTACGAGAACCGGCTCCTGGCGAGCAGCCGGACGGAGCTGAACGCAGCACTGGGAATGTACAGTTCTCCCTACGCTGCAGCGGCCGCCGCGAGCCAGAACTACGCCAACTACTTCCCCTACAGCACCGACCCATCTGCCATCTACTCCACTCTGGTGGGCTCACTTCTTCAGCCTTCATCTGATGCGCAAAAGAGAGGAGGGGAGCTATAGGGTGATCGATCAACGGGGGGGGGGGGTTTTGTTCAATCAATTTATCTCACAGTGCAAACACATCCATCACGACAAGGCGTTTAATCCAGCATGCAAACGCGTCCTCTTCCCCTTTAAAACAAGTTTAAAATGGAGAGAGGGACGGAGAGGGAGAGAGAGGGAGAGAGAGATAGAGGCTGTCTTTGAAGTGAGAAATGCAAAAACAATTCAGAGGAACTTTTCTAACTTACAATATAATTGCATTTTAATATTGCACAGTAATCAATATTGTCCCTTGTTTCTAAATGTTTGCAACGGCTTCTGTTTTAAATATATCACTCCCTGTTCAGATTTGCTGACTGTGTGAATAAAGGGCTTGATTTTATTTTACTTTTTTAAGGGCAGCTGAAACTTTTTCTTTCTTCCAGCAACAATTTACTGTGGATGAAAATGAATTAATCTGTATAGCACTTTTTAAAAATACATTTGAGAGACGTGTCATTTAATTACTGGAGTTATTATAATAATAATAATAATTACAGAGTTAAATTTAAAAATCTAAGATAGTTGTGTTGTAACAATCTCCTCCTCTTCCTCCTCCTCTTCTTCTTCTTCCTTTACAGAACCCACAGTATGACATTAAGGACAGCACAGGCACTTTACACTCCAGCATCACTCAGACTGCTGCATACTACCCCTATGATCATTCACTCGGACAGTATCAATATGACAGGTAAGGGCTGTTCACTTGGATCCACTGTGTGTTATGAGCTTAAGGAAACTGGGCAAAAATGATTCTACCACTGATAATTAAGAGCTGCCATTCACTGGGGGAATATGCTGTGTGGGTGTGTGTGTGTGTCCCTTTCCAGATACAGGACAGTAGACTTTAACGGCACAGCGAGAAGAAAGAATGCGACCCGTGAAACCACCAGCACCCTGAAAACATGGCTGTACGAGCACCGCAAGAACCCTTACCCCACCAAGGGAGAAAAGATCATGCTGGCCATCATCACCAAAATGACCCTTACTCAAGTATCCACCTGGTTTGCCAATGCCAGGAGGAGGCTAAAGAAGGAGAACAAGATGACCTGGTCGCCTAAGAATAAGGCCAGTGATGACAGAAGGGATGACCTCAAGAGCGAAGACTGTGTCACCAAAGGTATGAATTCGACTAAACAAATTTTTTTTTATTTACTTTTAATATGGATATTTACACTTAACTCAGGTCAAAATATTTTATATAACCCAGAAAGTTTACAAAGTACAACGTTTTTCTTTATAAAACATGTCTATAAAAGGCAATCTTTCTAATCTGCGATATTAAAATCCCTGCAGATTCCAGTGATTGCAAGGAGGAAAAGGATCTGCATCTAAGCGATCTGGAGGACATGGAGGGGGACGACTGTGACAAGCTGCTCAGTGACTCTGAGAAGGTGGCTGCAGATGAACAGGAGCTCCAGAGGGTCATGACAGTATCTGGGGCCCCTCAGAAAAGAGACTGCAGCTCTGAGCTGCAACTGAGTTTGACCAACAGCTTCCACACGTTCCCCTGTGCCATCAAAAGCATCGCGACCCTCCCTCCTCTCCCAGCTGACTTTTTGGATCCCATTGCATCCAAGGCACCTTCCTTGACCAACACTGCCACAGGAACAGTGTCACTGTCCCACTTTGAGTCGTTCGACAAACCGCGTATCTGGTCTCTGGCTCGCACGGCCGCCTCGGGAGTCATACTGAGCCCTCAGCAGCACAGCTCTGACCTGAGGACAATCAACTCACTCGGAGACTGCCAGCTTCAGAGCGCCAGGCTTACCAGGGCTTCGACTGGACACTGTGGGGGTATGAGAGGCCTCCATGAATCCAGTGTCAATGTCAACAACACTGAGAGCCCCTTCACTGAGGGCTCATCCTTGCACTCTAAAGTCTATGGCCCTGGCAGCTACAGTCACAAAGGCCTCCAACTGCACTGTGCGTCTTATGCTGCTCTCCCAGACACATGCCAGTACTCCAGCATTGAAGGTATTTCATCTTTCCCTTTGCCTTAACTCTTAACTGATGTTTTAACGTGTTGTTGGAGCATGCAAAACAACAACAACATGGTTGTATGACTCATCAAGACTCTTAGATGTGCTTTTGTTTGTCCGTGCAGGATTCTCTGTCGACAAAGTGGAGACACATTCGTTGGACCTCAGTGAAGCCTGTGGGACCGTGCAGGACGACAAGGTCACTGCATTCAGACCAGTGATGAAGAGGTGAAGCAGGTGAGCGTCTGCACTCAACTGTGGAAAGCAATGACAGGCAGAAATATGACCCACACCCCACAGCTTCATTTTCACCGACTGTTTGATTCATTTACTTTATCTAATGACTGAAGCATGACACAAGTCATGCATGATGATAAAACTTAAGTATAAAACATGTGAGGGTTAGGGTATGTCATACTGTTTTGTTAAAATCTCTGTTGCAATCAACTTATTTGGAACATTAGGACCGTTAATTCCTGATTTTTTTTTAGTCCATTTAGGTGTTAATTATATTTGCCATTGTCATTCTTTCCCCCATATAGATTCCTGGAAGCTGCACCACAATTAATAATGGGACAATTATTATGCACTAAAGGACACACTGGTAGAGTAACGGCCTCAGTATGACACATGGGAGCTACCTGGCGCCTCTGCAGCGACTGCTGTCAAACTGTGGACGTGACTATCATTTTTGCACAACGTTGTTTTTATGGTGTAAAAGACTTTATGCAAAAAAAAAAAAGGAAAAGAAATGAAAAAAATTCTACATGCAAAGGAATGAGAATGGCCAAATGAAAGCGGCCACATTTGTATATGGCAATCGTGTAGTGTAGCAAATGTATTTATTTATTTATCTATGTGTGTATTTATTTATTTTTTGTTATGTTGTATGTTTGCTTCTTATTATTGTTATTATTTATTGTGTTTTATTGGTTGAATTCGTATGTCATTTAAGTATTTTGTTACATGTTACGTGGCGTTGTGTAATTTTACCTGATGTTGGAAGAGAAAGTCTTGAGCCATTAAGACCATAAAAGGACGGGATCAACCCAGTGTTTTGCGCGTGGAGCTGGAGCATTCTGTCACTGTGTTTAAGTGTGAGCCTCTCCTGTGTTTGTCATTAATGACATCTTTTCTATAACAATACATTTTTTTTTCCTCCCAAGAGCTTCTTATAGTTTTCTCTGTCATGGTTAAACATGGATCCAATGGCCAATTAAAATAGTCGCTTCTATGCATTTGATCAAAGTTTGTCCTCTTGACTCAGTGTGCGTAAAAGCGCAGCGCTGACTGAAGTTTCATAACTCCGGGGAGGACGTGAGCGCACTGCACAAGTTGCGGAAGAAAGGGGACAGTGCACTCTCTATTGTCAGCATTTAATCAGAAGTGGCATCAAACACTTTGTTAGTGTTCAGGCCATGCAAAGAGGCAGGAATATGGGGGTGAATGCTGCTTTGTCCCCCAGTGGAGCGGGCCGCAGCACTAACTTAACACTGTGTTAATTAAAAGGTCATTTGTAGGATCAAACACGGCAGAGATATTCACATGGTCCATCAAAGTCCCTTTGATTTGCCTGTTTTGCCCCATAGTCCACCTCGTTATGGGCTAACCCTCCAAGAGACAGCCGTATAATAAGATGAGCACGATTGGCTCTGATGCGCGCTGGCGCGCTTATAAACTCATCCTAAAAAAACCAAAAAACTTCTATAATCAAATGGTTCCACAGCATTTGACAGACGTCTGTGCTACAGTATGTCAATTTATTGTTTTGACCCACTCTCCTATAGTTCACAAATCTTATAAAATTATTAAACTTGACAAATCTTGTTTTGCAGAGCAAATGGCAACTTTTGAACAAGTCTGCCTGACCCTTTTCATGGTTACATTATGTCAAATGTATTAAATAATCATTTTTGATTCATCACAGGAAAGTATTCCACCACATCCTCCAAAGGTCGCAATGGTGGGATTATGCTTAAAAAGTAATAAAAAGTCTCAAAAAGGTATTAGGGCAATTCAGACTCAATTCTGAGTCGCTGTGGTCATCCTGTGTGTGTGTGTGTCCTTCCTCTGCCAGTGGCAGAGCTGTCAGTTATGCAGAGAGCCTGGTAAATCCAGGGAAATACATGATGAGGAAAAGGAAGATCAGGAATAATAATAACTTAGGCCCATGTAGAGTTTAGGTTTTAATCTGATGCCCAATATTGAAGCTGAGGGAGAAAGACAAGTTGTCTATTTACAATAAAGAATATAGTGGCCAATCTGGATTTACTGATTAACATTTTGACATTTTAACTCATAAAGGGCGTACATGAAATTCACAGAATGGCATCTAACATAGGTGAGTCATATTTTGATCACATGTATGTAATAGGACATATACCAGCTTGTTTAGTCCTACAGGGAAATTTATTATAAACAAGGAATTATAATACAACATGTACAAAGATTAGCATGAAGTGTAAACAGTGGCTTGCACGTATGGGATTTGTTTCTGTTTGTTTAGCACAGTTACAGTGTGTGGATGCAAAACGAAGAGGAATAGTGCAGTGCCGGTTGTACAATTAAAAATGTTCAGTAACATATCTGCAGGTAAAACATAGTTCACTTTATCTAAGGTGAGATATAGGAATGACAGCTCCTGATATGACTGCCTGTTAATGACAAGCTGCTAACAGGGCAGCAGCTTCTCTCTCTCTGCCTCTCTTCCTCCTCAGCAGTAATCAGTCACAGCACCTGATTAGTTGCTCTTTACATTTAAGTGTGGGGTATAGGTGTGTATCAAATATTTACAGCCAAATTCAATTAAAGCGCGGGGCTGTAAAGAAAAGCTGCCTTATGCGATTGAAGGTAATGATGCATGAGCAATGAGACTGCCAGCATGGCGATATACCTGAGGGAAACAGATAGACCTAATGGCCATGATGGGCTTGCATAGCTGCTTATGCCTGAAGCGGCGAACAGGTCAATAAATCTGTCCTATACAGTGTGTTTTACATGTAGCTAAAAAGCAGTATGGTGCAGAGAGACAACCAGGACACACCAAAAAATTTTCTATTATACACAAAAAGTACCCTAAAATGAAATTAACAGTAGGAGGAGATAGGAACAAATAAGGCATTTCTTTGTCTGCCATCTCTAATCTGAAGCCAGACATAAAAATCTGTGGCAAAATCTTACATATTCTGTGTTCCTTTGGGTAACCTATATACGTCCATATACAACTAAATCTCCCTAATACACACCCTCCTGTTGGTAAATTAAATTTTTCATAGGGAGGGGGGGGGGTAAATGAGGGGATGACTGTGTGAGCATGTTTGCATAATCCAAAACAGATTTTAGATAATCTGTGAATGAGGCCCAAAAAAAAAGAAGAACAAAAAAGAAAGAAAAACAAGCGATGGTAAACATGAACACTTAAATGGCTTTGACGTTATTAATCTGCGACCAGCCGTCGTATAAACATAGAGTGTGTCTTTATACTCACATGCCTGTGTTATTATTATCAAACACTTCCATAACACGCTCCCTCCACCCCTCCTCTCCAAACATGCGTCTGCTGCCGTTTTTCGGATCGTTGAGCTTTTTCTGGGCCACCTTGCTGCTCCCCAGCCTCTGCTCTTTTCAAGTCAATAGGGCAGCTGAGTGTCAGGGAATGGTGCACGAAACATCTGTAATACAAAGGAACAGGATTTTCTTTGTGGTTAATATTGAAGGTCGACTAAACAAAATATCCCTGAAGAAAATGGATTTCTTCCTATATTTCATTCTTAAAGTTTCAAAGTGTAGAAATGTACATAATGTTATTCCAGGTACATTGTTATTGTTGCTTTACTTCTAATTATAAGTAACAGGAGGCCTGGCGTGTCTTTTGGATTTTAAGGACAACTTACTCAAGTCAAACACACAAATATAACATCGGTAGCTCAAATGTCTGGGAAGAATAGGCACAGAATGGATACTGTAGAAACTATTCCACCTGTTAAATGGTTTCACCTTTTGTTTATGCTGTTTCCAAGTAGCTACTGGTAGCGATGTCACCCATAAACCTTGAGAATTTTGATTATCACCTGCAACCACACTCTTAGAAATAAGGGCTCCAAAAGGGTCCTTCTACAAGGGGTGAGGGTCTACCTGGAACCATTTGCTTCTGAAAAACCCTTTCCTGAAGAAAGGGTTCTTGGTAACACTAATGGTTCCAGTAATTTTAATCCAGAGAACCGTTTAAAACCCCTCTCCTGAATAAAGGGTTTTAAAACCCTTCTTGGTGGAACCCTCCAAAAGCTGTCAATCACGTTGGTGTCCACTCATACATGTCATGATTTACAAAACTGATTCTCTATTAAAGATGACCCAAAACTAGCTATTAACTCCTCAGCAAAATGTTTACTGACATTGTAAATCAAGTGAGAAGTAAGCTCTTTTTGCAACCAGCAGATTGGCCCCCTAGTGGCTGTTCAGTATATATATTTTTTTAACTTCACGTTGGCCATAACCATCAAACTGGAAGACAACATCCATTTCATCCTGTACTAAAAGATGACAATAAGTGGTTTATTACATATTATGTTACACTTTCAGTGACAGGTTAACCTCTGACACAACAGGGTCAGGAACATCTATCACGTGTGCTCTTCATATTTAGGCCCCCCCACTGCGTAACCATGCGCCTGAGAGGTAAACATTTATAAATCACTGTGACACAATAGCAAATGCCTGTCCACATAAATAGAAGCCATAACAATGACAGCCACCACAACATACCAAACAATCATTTGTCCTCAAGTCCAGCAAATGAGCCCGCATGGAGGTGGTATTTGTTGTGTCCCACGCAGGGCAGCTCAGGCTCATAAAACAAGTACGAAGTCTCTGTAGCACTGGCGCAGAGTTCCAGACGAGGGGGACAATATACACACTTCATTAAATTTTGTCAAAAGGCGCAATGAAATGTGTGTGGGGACATTGTTTCTGTGCATGTCTCCCTCCATGGAATTTCTGATTGCCGATGTTGCTACAAGGTCTCCGCTAATGAGTTTTGTCAAAGACAATTATTGGACTTGGTGGAATGGCCAGAGAGGGAATGAAAAGCTGGCTTTGTGCGGTTTGGTTAGATGTTGTACTGCGACCCCTGCTTCTTACGCAAAAAATCCAGGCCTGTGGTATCCAAAGAGGGGGCATCTGCTTTCGCACCTTTGAACTCTTCAGGCTTTGTGTCTTTAGCACAGTTTAACTGAACAATGCATGGCACAGAGTGCTGTCATTTCAGAGTCCTGAAATCTTCTCTGCTATTTTAAATAAAGTTTTATTACTCAAACCCGGTGGTTGTTTTTTAGCTATGGATTAGCTGCTCCTATAGCTCAAGCGATACTAGTATTTGATTGATTTTGTGCTAACGGCTTCTACTACTTGCTGACTGATTCTGTTTTAATGTGTCAAATCCACTGCTAAAAGTAAAGCAGCAAGGTCAAATTTCCTCAACGAGTCATCTGCATCTACTGGAAATAGTGCTATTGCTGCTCAGGGCAAACTATGAGCACCAATTGCAATGTTCATCTTCAGCTTATAGAGAGCCAAGAGGCTCCGATCCCACAATAATAGGCAAACATGCACATTTTTCGAATCCCAAGAGCAGATTTTATGTGCAGCCCTTATTTCCTATGTCACAGATAGTTACACAAATAAATAGCATCGCTTTCTCAACTGGGAAAATTTTGCAACATGTCAATCCAACTGTGCACAATTTCAAAGATTCATTAAAATGATTCCTCAAGAGGTTTGCAAATATTTTCAACGGATCCTTGTTCAGGGCGATGCCGACTATCATGATGGTAAATTTCAAGTCATTCCGAGATACTTTTTGTTTTTGAGAAGAAAGTCAGCTCACTGTCAAAGTGCATCTGGGCAAATGGAAAATTTCCTGAATTTCAAAATGTAATTCAAATTATTCCTTAAGAGGTTTGCAAATATTTTAAACGGATCCTTGTTCAGGGCGATGCCGACTATCATGATGGTAAATTTCAAGTCATTATGAGATACTTTTTGTTTTTGAGAATAAAGTCGTGCTCTGATGGGATAAGATGACAATCTGTAGGACAACACAGTCAAGAGTTAATATCAGATTTGATTGTTGATTCTTTACGATCAGTGTCCCATTTCAATGGGGACCTGATCTTGTTAAACTGTGTGGGCTCATTGCAAACATGAGCTGCTGAGTGATAGTACTTTCCTCTCAGGACCTTAGTGGTTCCATGCAGAGCTAAAACTGTGGCGCCCTGTTGTTGCAGTCATCTTGTTTGTTCTTCCATGTTTCCCCCGTTGGACTCGCACTTTCCTATCGCTGATCCCAGGCTGGGCGTTACCACCGTCATAATAATCTTCTGTGTCATTTTAATGCCCTTTAATAATCCCCTCCATCACATTTTTTTTTAATCGCCCTCTTTCTCCTTCTGTTTTTCTTCCCCTTTGTGATTGGCATCTGTTGGCCTTTCATGCCGGCTGTTGAAGCTGCGTTTGACTTTTAATCAGGGTGTATCATGTTATAGCCACGACCACAAACCGGGTATTAATCCCACTGTATTCAGGGCCAAGAGACATGTAGCTGCTGTAAACTTATAACAAAACGCGGTATGAAACTTAACGCCCCATATACAATACCGTGAATCACATGAAAGACAGGAAGAGATCATGTAGCTGTGAGAAGCAGGGTGTTGAAAGTGAAGTGTCATCGCAGTGCTGGTGGATTGGAATGAATTCAGTGTTTATCTCTGTCGAGAATTTTACATGTCATACTAGTGAAAAAATTATTTGCAAAGAAAAATTAATTTAATCAGTGCAGTAAAGCAGCATCGTTATTGTTTTTTTTAATCATCTTATCAGTGTTTGCTTTTCTGCGCCGTCGTTTCAGTGAGTCCCAGAATAATTCATGGTTCTATTTGAGCTTTTTCCTAAATGCAGCAAATTTCTTTCGCAAACACAAAAGCCCTGATAAAGCAGCTGTACACAAAGGAAGTGGCAGTCAAAGTTAACACACAGCTGGTGAAGAATAACAGTGAGCAGCAGTGTATTCTGAAGACATACAATTGACATAATCTACATTTCATGAAAGAATTAAGTTCTATTTTGAAAATGAAATGAGACAATAATGGCTGTGGATGGATTTGAGGCTGGTGGGTGTCTTGTCCAGGGTAATTATACATTAATTTGAATAATATTGCACTCTATTTATTTAATTTACAGATGCATACATGTAACATGGCAACCCTGCACTGAAATGTATATATATATATATATATATATATATATATATATATATATATATATATATATATATATATATATATATATATATTTTTACAAACACTATTTGAAAAGAAATATCTTCAAAACCATCCTTTACGTGTAAGTTCATATTACAGACAGAAATAAGGGAGGTAGAAGTTTTGCGTGTTGATTTGAAGGGAAAAAAAATAAAGTCACAGTAAGTTTATTTTTGTGGAAAGGCACACAGGTGACAGCCCGCGGAGCAGTTCATTTGGACTCCACATAACAAAACATTTTCAGCAACAGTACCCTGCAAAGCAGCAGTGGGCCTATCAATTCTCTTCAATTTATGTCTCCAATTTCCTGGGTTCAGCCTGTGCCAACACTGCTGCACATTTGACAGATGAAGTCCAGCATGTGAAGCCAGCAGCTTGTCTCTCTTGAAGACTCTACACCTACCTACCTATTTTTTTTTTTTTCTTTTCTCCCCTCTTCGCTATGCAGCACAATGAGTAGCAGTTGCAGTAGCACCTATAATGAACAGCTCCTGCACCTGAACACTGAGTATTTCCACTACATTAGTTTCACTGGCATCATGCAGGCAGGAGGAAAACTCACAGCAGGGCTGTGTAACAGTATGGTGTCGACAGCACTCTTCTCCACTGGGCTCTGTTTTGGGGGGCCTGCCTCTCTGTGTGAAGCTCCTGTGTAGGATTAGACACTGGTGTGCAAGTCAAATGGTTGCTAGCTCTAATGGTGTCTCCACACCTGCCTGACATCTACATCAGCTCTGCTGCTTACAGTTACTCATGGCCCCTCATACACTACATCAAGGAGACATGCCAAGACGTAGACGCATTTCCAAGAACAGTATCTCCATGATTACTGAACGTATCATTACCGTGACAACGCTGACCTCAAAAACCTATGCATGCAAAGTGACTAAAATTACACAAAGTGCACTTTGAAGCAATTATGTCATGTTTGAATACCTACACAGGGCCCCTGATCAAAAACAAAAGTAATTTATGATGCTGGGGGAGAACCGTATGGTCAGTAAATCAAACGGTATCCTTTAAATACATTGTACAGAAGCGATGCGATGTGAAAAACTGCTTTGTTTATCGCAAACAAAGCCAACGGGCTCTCATTAAGCAACATCAATGCATGCTATAAAAGCGCCGTACGTAAGCAGGCCCGGGCGGTGGAAACAAGGCATTGTTGTTGTGGTGGTGGCATACCAAACGGCGAAGTGGCTTTGATACAGCGGAGCAGTAAAGAGGCATCAAAGAGGGGGGCAGTTACAACACGCTCCGCAATCTACGGCAAGGTAAACAGCTGAGGGTTAGAGGAGATGGATGAGAAGGAGGGAGGTGATACACCAGACCACACATTTTCAAATTTCACTCTTAAACACAGTAGGCTCATAAAAGTACAGGTCCCATTATTCACGGGGGGGATTTTTCCCTCTCTTCTCCCTGTCTCTCTTCTCTTACAGCACGCAGGCAAACAGCCCAAAGCCCCGAGCTGTGTCAAATGATGGAGCATCATAATTACACCCTTTTTATTGGCCATCTTATTCAGCTATGACTGATGCAGCACCCAACCCTAAGTGTTTCCATTTGCACTTTCATGTGGCAAACGAGCAGAGAAGCCACGGCTCGCCTGCCTTTCAAAGGTGGGCTGACAAATATTTATGGCCTGACGTGAAGTCACTTTTAATCAGGGCTGGTGACCTGTTCATGGGGAATCTGGCTGCTGGAACATGCTTATCTCCTCGGTAATAAATGAGCCTTCAAAAGGCCCACTGTGCTTGCATTATGCAGTTGTCAAAAAATAATAACTGACACATTTCTTTTGAATCACTCATAATCAAGAAGCCTGAGGAGGCAAATGCAGATCTGTGCTGTAATGAGGTAGAAATGAATCAATGACCTCCCTCTACTGGTCAGAGGCTTAACTACAGTGGAGTGAATTTACTGCCCTTTGGCTCTGGCTGCTTTCCTGCACCGGTGGAGAAAAATCCCTGTATTCGAGGTGGGGTTTTGTCAAGGAAAAGACTTAAATTACACTTACATTACACTCATTTCTGTTCCTGTATGAGTAAATATTTAAAATCCTAAATGTCATCACACTGGGGAAAGAGGGATTAAAAACTGATATGTTTACAAAATACAAATTATTCACTTTTGGTGAATTCTAAATCTTTTAAAACTCACGGATAACACGAGTTTGGGGAGCAGCTGAGGATGTGATGGAGAGCAAAACGGCGCCAAGAATAGATCTATTAATAGAAATTACACCAAACTCACAGACTCAAGATGTTCTGTAATCTTTAGCTTGGGTTAAAATATATATATAAAAAAACACTATTGTCCCCATCTTTAATCCTGCACTGTGTTTTACGCTGTCTGGTTTGAAATCTGGATTTATGACACCAATATGTTCTTTTCCATGCTTTAACAGCCTATAAGGCATTATGGGAGTGCTCCCTCAGTGAAAACAGATATTTTTTCTCCATATTAGGAGTTATGTGGAGAGTGATCCTTAAAAATGAAAGCCATAAATCATTTTTCCTCTACGATTATACCATTAACAGGAGCATGGTTTTGTCATTTAGGTCATGCTAATAGTTTGGGCTTGAGGTTGTGGCCGTGGGGGGAAGGAGAACAGAGCACCCTCAGCCAGGAAGAGGGAGGTGTCACGAGAGCAGAGTTTATCTTGGTGGTCCTGTGTTAGTGCTTCAGCTTTCTTAACCTGATCACTTCAGACGTTATCAACATCTGCTCTGGATTTCTCCTCCTTCATTTTTTTCGCCCCCATCCACCCACCCACCTCCTGTCTTCCAGTTGGAGCTTCTATATTGGGTCTGGTTGTGGTCTTTCTGAGAGACCCCACGACAAACTATCAGAGCATTTTGCACTCTGCAAAAGGCACAGGATGCCAGCAGAGTACATATTAAATTTGTTACTAATTTTAAACTTGGCATGGTGGACCACGAACTGTAGCTGCCACTAGCTCAGTGGAAGCAGGCGGGTTCAGCCCCACTGTGACCACAACCACAATACAAACAAAGCATATGGAACAGCAGCTTTAGTGTACTACTGACAGTAAATGTTTAGAAAAGAAACTTTTAAAAATAACCCCGCGTAATAGAATTAGTGGCAGAGAGGCGCCTGGCAGCATGTTCTCCCCTGTTTTTTGACTCCCATTCAAGATTAAAATAATAGTTTGACAAGCAGAACCAATTTAAAGGAAAGTATGAAGTTGCTTTTGTGTTGTTAATTTCATTCTTGCGAGTCTGCTGTGGCAAAGAAATGTTTTTATTTCTACTTGTCTTGCCTTCCCAAAGAGAGAGTTTTTCCCATTTTTTTTTTTATTTTCCTGTACAAGGGTTTTGGTGGAATTTCTCTTCACTTGATGTGAGGGTGTAAGGAAAGAGGTTGTCACTTCCTGTACTATACAAATAAAAGTTGACTTTGGGAGTTGATGGCACTGAGTAAGGTGTTGAATAAAAGTTGGAAAGGTACACCAGAAACATTTAAATGTGGTCACATTTTATTTTCTGAACCTTGTCCGGGAGCAGACGTGTGAAATCATGCTGATTTGGATCTGTAAGCTTTTTGTAAAAAAAAAAAAAAAACAGGTTGCAAGCTGTGTTTCATATGTGCTTGTGTGTGTGTGTGTGGGCGGCTACTGACTTACCGTGATAGGTCCCGTTTTCTCTCAGCTTTCCCACCAGTTCAGTGCTTTTGTCTAAATGGCTGCGTTTAACAGGATGTTGTCAGTGGCCTCTGCTGCATCTGTCACCCATGGAACTGCAGTGACCTCTAGAGACAGTTCTCTCCACATACAGTACAGAGACATGCTGACACAAGTCAGGTGAAGTGTGTGCATGTGTGTGTGTGTGTGTGTGTGTGTGTGTGTGTGTGCACGCGCGACTGACAACAATTAGCGCAGAATTGCACATTATATGCTGAACAAAACATGCACCACATGTTGTTGAGGTGCATACCAGCATGCACTTAAATAAACAAATAGAAACGACTCTGCAGGGCCACCCTGCAGATCAGTGTGAGGGCCATGTCATCTCTCATCTAATATGTTTAGCAAACATTCATTTATTCTTCCCCAATCAATAACATTGAGCAGCATGTGTTTATGACTCTGCCTTTACCTCACTTAGTTCATCTGCAGTTCACTTGAGCTGGCACACTGGCCTTCCCTCAAGCCTCTCGCCTTCCCCCCCCCCTTCTTCCAGTCAATGAACATGTCTCTGTCACTCTCTTTATATTACCCTCTCTTTCTCTGTCACACACACACACACACACCTTGTTGTATAATTTACAATTCTCTGTGCTTTTGCAGGTAATGTTACACTGCAACACTAAGTAATACTTAGTGAATACTACAATATGCCTGGAAGCATTTGGATTAAAGAAAATATGTAATATTTTTCATTACATATACGTCTGACTGGATTTGTGAGATGAAATCTTTGACGCCACCACTGCAGAAGGAGAAAGAGAGAGAGAGGGACGAAATACTATTTTACGGTTCCTCTTAACAAAAAAGAAAATGTTTTGATAAGGAAGCAGATGGAGATGTATTTATTTCCACCTACTTTAATTTTGATGTGCAAAACCACCACACAGAGAGACTCTAACCTTCAGCTGCACTATGAAAGTAGACGGAAGGGACTGTATCTTGAAAAAAAAAAGAAAAAAAAAAAAAAGATTATACGGCATCTTCAAACATGCTGAATGATTCGCCACGGAGCCTTTACACCCCAAAATTCCCAAGTTAGAAAATTATCCTGAATAAAATGTTCCAAGATGTAGCCGTGAATCAATATCAGATGCAGGGCTGAGTTTCATTTTTAGGGTAACCAGCACTTGCTTTAACTCTCCAGTGAGGAGCACAGAACACTGAGAAGAACAGAGCTGCCTGTTGAGAAGGTATTTTATATGGGTAGTTATTATTGTTATCATAATTATCATTCTGAGTGTACCATAAAAGTGGATCATGAAGGATATGTGGATGGCTGAGGCTTTAAATAATGCCTGTGGTGGAGGGCTGTAAAGCTGTCCTTTCTTTTCTGTGGCAGAATAAATAATGTGTGCATGGGCTCAGTGCACATCAACACTCATTCCTCTTTGTTCTGTGAGGTGGATGCTAACTAACTTACCCATAGGCCTTTTCCTGTGGTCTCATAACTATGATTAAAAGTATTTCAAGTCATCTTCCTATGTTGGGTTTCAGTTTTTGTGTGCAGTGACGAGACAGGTGAATGCACGTGCGCCATTTGCAAAGCATCAGAGACAATACGTAGGACTGTACTCTGCATTGTACGTGTGTGTGTATTTAAAGCGCTTGCCATAAGCTGTGTACAGTACAGGGGCTGATTCACAGATGCCCTGAGTGGTGCCATACGGCCGATGGCTCATTAGAGCTCAGATGGAAGACATGAATCAAAGGAGCAGAGGAGAGGAAACAATCAATCTGCCTAATGGGAATCCCCTGTGTGGAGCGTGGGCCAGCCGTCCTAGTGCAGCTGCAGCCATTTTTATATGTGACCTCCCAGCTTACGCGACGCACCAGAATGTCCCCGCTCTCCCCGAAACCACTGCCACTGGAGAACACAGGACTCACACACACACACACACACACTAACAGACACCAAAGCCTCACAACAAGCTATTAGCGCAGGAGTCTCCCACCGAGTGTGTGGGCGTCACATGGTGGTGATGTGGTTTCCAAAGTGGAGCCTGGGAGACCTGACGCTCCCATGCGTCTCCGGCAGCCCCCCTCCATCCCCACCGCCCAGCACATGTGTTGTCCATATCCTTCATACCACAGAATGACACTCAGTTTGATGTGTGGCGCTATCAAAGAATCTGGATTTATAGCGCGGAGGGCGTCTATGTGCTGGGAGGCATGCAGAAATTGTATGTTTACTGTCAGTGTGTGAGGTTGCGGCCAAGGTTAAGACATCATTGTTGTGGTGCAGCCTAACGAGCACTTCATGAGGTCAAGGTCAGGTTTCATCTCGTAGTTTACCTGAACTTTCTCCCTTCCCCTTAAGACAGCTTTCAGAAGCTTTGATCTGTTACGCTGAACAGCCTACTCTGTAAGACTACTTATCTATTCAGCGTGGGGTTGCCAGCAGCGCTTTAAGAATCGAGTTATGCTAAACAGTGGTTGATTTAAACCAGAAGTTGACCTCTGACCTGGGCTTAGAGGATAATGTCGCAGGCAAGGAGAGCAAAGTCCTGTTACCGTCCATGAATTAGACCCACACCGACATTATTTCAAAATTGCTTAGTTGCATGGAACTCCCTTTAGTGCTGAATGGAGTTTCATAAAATTGATTTTCTGAGTACACCCTTTTAGCAGCTATAAGCTTGAAATATGAACCCTTCATTGCTGAAAGCATTTCATTTTTTTTGCCCCTGTGACTAATGATCCAGGGAAGAAGTGTGTTTGAAATTATCCTCGGCAGCCATTTCCATAATTAAACACTGCTAATTATAGAGCTTTGGCTGACTTTAAACAAACAGGCACAGTTGCCGAGCATGCTTTCACGCCTTACATTTCGAAATTTATGCAAATTGTACCCACATCGTGTGTTTTCTAAGATGAAACTGACAACATTAAGACACATTGCTTGTTCTCGCAAAGATCCGACAGTAACGCAGAGAAAAATGCCAGGGAGAAGCTGACAAGCCATTGGTGGTTTGGGAGGAAATACCTTGCACAGGTACGTTGTACGGTACAATGAGGATAAAAGCTTGCACTGCAGAAGTATCAGATGATTGAATGTGTTCACATACATGTGAATGTATGTGTGTTTGTGCAAACATGAATATGCATTCATTCATTGCCAGGAGTGCCCCTATGGTAGGGGGGGGGGGAAAAGTCCCTGCCTTGGCCAACAAACATTTCTGCATTGTTGATTCTAGTGCTATGATACTGCTTGTCAATTTATCAGCCTTTGACAGCAAGTCACTAGAAGCCATTATATCAGACAAGTGAAAATTATATATGAAGATTAACATCAAGTCATTTGTTAGGGAGAAAATAATACAGCTTGGAAATAAACAGGGTGCAGGACTGAGAGCTATGCTGCCAGTAATTCACATATCAACAGCATTTAAATTATTAAAAAGATTGGAAATCATAATTGGCCATATATTTTTCCCATTCTTCTCCACACAAATGGCTCGCCTGGGGTACTTGACATTCACCAGTGGTTTGTAATGTAAATGACAGAATGTATTTTCTCCATATCTTAACAGCGGATGGAGTGATTGACTACTGAATATAAGCACGCTACAGGTGGGGGTCAATTATCATTTGAATAATCGAGCATCAGCGGCTGCCTAGCTTGGCTGCGAATGTGTGACACATTTTTATCTCTATGCATTTCAATGAAGTCAGACTGGTACATAAAAGGTTATCACCTAGGAAACATATTTGCCTAGGCGCAAGTTAAACAGGCAAGTGAGATCAGCATAGATATTCAATTTAACCAGTCAACCCTGACCCATAAATATTTCAACAAAACCCAATGAGGAGCCCTCCCTCCGCTCCAACCCCCTTCTCTCCGTCTTTGATCCAATTCCATTTCAGCAGCGGGAGATACGAAGGAAAAGAGGGAGGAAGGACGTGGGGGGAAAGAAGGGAGGGCACGAGCGAAGAAAGTCAAGCATACTGTTGCTTATCTATTAAGTGAATTGTTTAATGCGACGCGCATCCTCTCACCCGAGGGACGGACACCGAGTGTGAGGGGAGAAGAGGGGACAGATTTACACTACAGGGCACTGGTGGTTTCAAAGTTGAGGAGGAGACGTAGACTAATCTATAGTTGTGAGCTAACAAATCTGGCCTGACACGCTGCTCTGTAGCGGGTAGACTCAGGAGATGGGCATTAATCACAGTGTGTGCTCTGCTGAGAGCACCGGCACACTGGGGACACCTCAAAGTGAGCTGGAGGTTATACAGAAGAGGGGATTAATCAATATAGCCCAATAACAACAGTCAACCACTAGCACTTAAAGCCCCACTGGTACCGAGGCACAACACACTCGGCCCAGCCATCTAATACAGGGAATCACACTTGAACATTTTCCATTCATGAATGTGTGAAAGAATTTCTGTACACACCTTAGGCAAAAAGGAGGCACGGATTCAATACAAAGAAAATATTCCATGATCTGTCAGAGAGGGATCAGTAAGAAGTGAAAAGAAAAGCAAACTTAACCGACTGGTTATATGTCCTTAGTAGTTTTTTTTTCTTGATTCTGAACGCAACAAAAATAATATTTTATCTATACTTGAGAATGTCAAAAGCAAAAAATAAAAAAAATGGACAGTAGTGGTAATAAATAATCAAAATATTTCACATCGGGGGCCCACGGTTGGTGTAGTGGTTCCCTTTGCAGCAAGAAGACCCGGGTTCCTGGGTTTGAGCCCCGGTTGGAACAACTTTGGAACAAGGGCCTTTCTGCAAGGAGTTTGCTTGTTCTCCTCATGTGTGCGTGGGTTTTCTCCGGGTTCTCCGGCTTCCTCCCACAGCCCAAAAACATGCAATGTGGGGATTAGGTGAATTGGTCACTCTAAATTGACCGTAGGTGTCAGTGAATGGTTGTTTGTCTCTATATGTGGCCCTGCGATGGACTGGCGAACTGTCCAGGGTGTACCCCTCCTATCGCCCTATGTCAGCTGAGATAGACACAACACCCCCCGCGACCCTCCATTGCAGGATAAAGCGGTAGATGATGGATGGATGGATTTCACGTTGGACTGTATTTACTGAGCAAAGAGCCGTTCAAACACGCCATCTCATGACCACGCCTCATCAGTGAGCCAGGTGCACACTCTCCGATGCCACACTGTGCTGTGATTGCAGCACTGCCTTGCCAACACCAAACTGACAAGCCCTCTCAGCAGGGAGTAGATGGGGAGCGGGAGGCCCAGTGGTTTTTCTGGAATACCCCACTGGCACATGCAACCCTCACCCAGTGGTTTGGGGGTTGGGGTGTGCATGGGAGGTGTATCGGGGCAGTGTGCAAAAGATAACTAGAGTCACCAGTGAGCAAAGCGCCCCCAAAATCTGGCTCAAACGTTCTGTCAATGGGCAGCACTACCCCCACCCCTCCCTGTTTGTAGTAGTCTGCCACCCACAGAGACCTCGATCAGCAGCCCAGCCCTGACAGCAGATCTGTCAGCCCTCCCGCCCCCTCACTTCATACAGTCAGTGAGGGCTGGTTTAGCTGGAAGCAGACAGTGTAGCAGGAGGTGAAAACTCCAGCTATTTGTCAACGTGGCGCCCGTGTCAAAATGTCAGGCCCGGGGACATTCCCCGTGCAGCTGGGCTGTTAGCTAAGGAGACAGGCCGTATGGTCGGAGCAGGAGCATGCTGTCAACGACCAGTCAAACTGCCTGAGACTGGCAATCACGAAGCTCTTTCCCTCTCTCCCTCGCCCTCTTTATCAATCTATCACAACTCTCCTCTCCATGCGCTCACACCGGCTCTTATCTATCTGCTGCATTTTCCTCGACTCGCTCAATCTCTCAGCCCATTCACTCTCACCCTGTCATCCTGCACTTCCACCATTTTCTATTTTTTGCTCATAATTCAACCACAGATCAATCTGTCCTGTTGTTTGTTTGTCACGTTCCACGTCTACCACGGTGGAAATAGAAAATAGTGTCATAATTCATGCAATCTTATTTGTTTTGCTGCATTTCATGCTTTTCCCAGAGCAAAGTATTTTTCCAAACTTCTAAAAGATTACACAAAAAAAAAAATAAAGGACTTTCCTAAGTCTGGACAGGCTTGACACATACTGCATATTAAAACACAGTTATTTCAAAATATGATCCTCACATTATAAATTATGTTGTTTGTGGCAGATGAAAAACAATTATTCCTGTTGAAATATCATACAGCAAAATAGAAAACATGTTACTATTTGCTTAAAGTCTGCTGGTGATTTTATTGTCCATCAGCTTGACTAAGATATACTCACCATGAAGAGCTTCAATCCCAGAAGATTAAGCGCTGAAATAACAATAACAGGAAATCAAATCAAATGACATATGAAACGTGAAAAAACAACATTAACTGTATTCATGAATGGCACATTCATTGCTCTGTCTTTTCTTAAGCCTCTTTGACTTAGCATTTGCTCGGGGAGGATGGAGGATGGAGGATTTACTGTGGCAAAAAAACGCAAACAGGGTATTTATGGGTCAAGCACAGCCTAGCTGGCTTTATGACAGATTATGCCCCCCCTTATCCAGAGACGAACACAAAGTCAGTTTGATAGTGGTTTGATAACATTCTGAGGCTTTGAATTCTGAATCTCATTAGACTGCTGAGGTGGTGGTACAGGATTTGGGGTGCAAATGATGGGGGTTGTAGGTTGGGGCTGGTTGATCTTTCATGACAATTTTGACAACGTTGTCCATTAATTGTTTGTGTGTGGCAGTGTATGTGTGTTTTGTCCCTCTTTCAGGCCCTGTCTATATCTCTCTCTCTCACTGTCCGTTGTGTTTTTTTTTTTTTTTTCTTATCTTAGCACCCCTCGCAGCGTCCATCTGGCACCTTTGCACCCCCTCAGAACATGGGCTGGTGGAATTCCCAGGCCTAATTAATGAGCAGACACTCACAGACGGCCAAAGGCTCACATGTCTGTCTCTGTGCACCACCTTGCCTCAGGAGGCCTTTTATTGAAAGTGGAAATAAATTAGATGAACTGGACAGAATGTACCAACACGCATGTACAGTTTAATGACCAATACAGTTTTGATTTTGTTTTTTTAAAGAGAGATGTTGCTCTTCGAAGCTGTTCGATGGATTTTGTCAATTAGTGATGCAACGCAATAACATTTCCTTGACACAAAAGACAAACCCACTGTACCTATTGGTGCAACACAACTTTGACATCATCATGATATCTTAGTTGTGACTGCAATGTCTGTTTCTCACCAACTTAGCGCAAAGAAATACTAAAAAACACATTAATACATTCCACTTTTTTTTTTAAAAAATGGGAAATTCTATGATAGAGTAGCAGAAACCAGTAGCTGCCAGTCCACCCAAAGGACCGCGCTGAGATCCAGAAATCATATCAATGATTTTATCTCTCTTTGCCATCCAACATGCCAAACAAGTTCTGGAGAGCTCACAGGACCAGAATAGAAGAGTCGTAAAAGGGAGACAGGCTCTCGCAGCTCTCGCAGTCTGACTGAGTAAAAGTGAACAAGAAATTATGTGTTTGAAAATATTTGCCTTTTTCTTGTCTCCTTTTGAGTTGTGACATTAGTCATGTGGGACATCAATCATGCAGTGAGTTAATGACACATCCAGCCCATGAATCTTTCAGCTCCTTTCCCCAACCTCAACAAGGCATGCTGGGGCTGTTCCTGCTCAGCAGCTGCTGGAACAAGGCTGTGCTGGAGCCTGGGCGGATTTGCCAGCATCGGCACTTTGATCTCAGCTTGTGGAACAGATAGCTGTGAGGCTAGGCCTGATTCTGGCTGGGATGGAGGCTGGAAACTGCACTGCACGGTGTACACACAATTCCCATAGACGTTACTCTCCCTTTCTTACTTCGGAGACCTGGGTATGACCACAAAATGTTCAAAAAATTGTGTTGAGTAACACAATACTTATTTACGGCTGCAATTATAAATTATTTTTTATGGGTGTAGGCAGAAAGTTTGTGTTTTAGTGGTTGCTTGAAAATGTGCAAAATGCAGATTTTTATGTATCAAATTCTAACACTTACTGACTTTTTGACATGTTACGCACTCAGAAAACCTTAAATAATTAAGAAACTGCAGGGGCTTGATATTTTTCACGTGCTCACACCCAACTCCATAGCCCTACTCCTAAACTTCTTCCTTTCTGTGAAGCCAAAATTCAGGAAACAGCCCGTTCCATTCACACTCCCTGGGCAGCTCCGCTGACACACTTTCCCTGCTAATGGGGCCACCTGCAGCTCTGTGCAGGGCCCCGTCCGGACAGAGTCAGAGGGGAATGCAAAAACAGAGCGGGTGGTGGCTCGGTGGTGCTGGACATCTGTGACTGGCACCAGTATAAGAGCTCTTTCATTTCCCCCTGTTCTGCTGAGTGCCATGGGCACACACACAGAGCCGGGCACTGGCACATGCCAGGACACCAACACATGTCAGGAAATACTTTCTCTGTGATCTGAGTGAGAAGGGCCCAAGTAAATGCCCCCCTGATATTTGGGCAACGGAGTGAAAGCTACAGAGAGCACAAAAGAGAGAAGGAATCACCCAGAAAACACACGCATTTTCAAAACTGACTACTCAAGTACTAATATGAGCTATACTGGTGCAACTTTTCAAATCGTCTTAACTTCCTTGTGGTAGAAATGAGGGTGTAGCATCCAGTCAACGAAAGGGAGAACCATTATTGATGCTCAGTAAGTTTAATTGATCTTGAAAGACCAACAACATACACAACATTAGCATTTCCGTGGTAAATAACATAGCAGTAATAGCAGGTGGATCTCCATCACTGAGTAAGCTAGCACACACAAAAGTTCACATAGCTAGCCATTAAAAAAAGACACAAAACAATATTTACCTTGCTGCCACTGTTGACTGGGGGCGGGACTAGATAAGCTTTGCTTCTCCCGCTGTCCCTTTCGGTCATGTGTATGAATATAAATGATGATGTATGCAGATGTTGATTACTTGTCATGCCCGAAATAAACGATTCATTCATTCATTCATTCATTCATTCATTCATTCATTCAATATTCTTGTAACTGTTATTTAACTGTTAAATGTGTTATCTCTTCATCTTTGTAACGTTTGTCCTCCTCTGAACTTTGTCACGTTTACCCCGTTGTCTCTCCGAGTCCGTACTTTTGCACTGTTAAGTTGCATCAAAAAAACAGACACAGACTTTCAAAATAAACTTCCTGTTTAACCGGAAATAACAAACTGTCACGTCGACGATAGCTAAACACAGTTGCTAACTTGACATATTATATTGCTGACGGTACAGAGGGTATAAATCAATGTTGTGTTTACTAATATTATAGCATCATATACATTCAGTATGACATATTATAATGTGATTATTATTATAGGACTGAGATTAGTGTCAATGGCATTGTTTGAGTTTAAATCAGTCCACTATTTTTTCTGGCCACTGGGACAGAGTTTTCATGGAGAAATGAAGTGCTTTTTAATTACACGATACACACCTCCTTATACTGCTGTGTTTTTGCAACAGTGACTAAATAGAAAGCACTAAGGCTATGATATAAATCGTCTATGGCCTCTTTGATCGTTTCAACTTTAGTAGCACTGAGCAAATGCATCCAGCAGTTTAACAACAGTCTTTTGATTTGTGTATTTAAAAGTATGATTATAAAAAAAATAAGTTTCACAGTTGGAATCCGTCTGACAACAGTGCAGTGATAAAAACAAAAAAAAGAAAGGGCACTCAATTAACAAAGCCTGGGAAAGCATGCTACCTGGGGTGTAATTTTCTTTAAACACCATCCTCACTATAGTTAAAGAAGGGTGTTAGCGAGAAAACACCGTGCAGTTCTGACACACGGGGCCCTGCCTTCAGGCAGCTGTGCAAATTTATGGGTGTGCTTGGCTCATTGCACCAGAGAATAATCTGAATTTCAAAACAAACCTACAATTTTCTGGGCCTCCGAGTCCCATATTTCTATTCCTATCATTAGCCTATCATAAATGTCTATTGGTTGTAATTGCTCTCCACGAACAAGAATAGGAAAAAAAAAATGATCAAAGCTGCAGTGTTCTGGTGCTCATTTTGACGAGATCCTTCTCAAATTTTCGTCATGAACCTGACTACAAAGATAATGCACGACATATCCACACATGTAGGACTTGTGTTTTAAAAATAAAGCTATATTTAAAGTATTCTAGCGGGAAAAGTATTATTTTTTTGCTATTCAATGTTATCTGGCAAATCTCTCGCTACCTCTAACCATGGATCACGTATTAATACTGAGAGTCATGGTAATATAGGACGATCAGGCATATATTTTATCCTGAGCAATTAAATGCCCCACACACACACACACACACGCACACACACACACACACACACGCGCACACACACATACACACACACACACACACACACACACACACACTCAGACAGAGAGAAAGAGAGACAGACAGAGTTCACCAAACACTCAATCACTACGAGCAGAAACTTGACTCTCCATTCAGAACAAAGTCAAAGAACGTCGGCCAAGTTAACAGAGAATCAAAAGAAGAACGATTTAGAAATTCAAGGGGATCAAATGGTAGCTTTATTAGAAGCTGAAGCCGCAGGGTTGGCGTGGAATGAAAGCCTCGTCTGTGTTGGGTCCCTTACTGGCCAGGTCAGGCGAAACACTGAGTGAGAGAAAGCACTCAGGCCTGGAGAAGCCTTCACACCATCAAGCAAACCCTCAGGGGGTCATCCCACCCTCCTGCCTCAGCATACTACTGCATTAATGTCTTTCTCTACAGGTACAGTGAGCACGGGGGGCATACAGGTAACCCAACACTGATGGGATCAGTTGGCCTGTGTCAAGGCAGGGCAGTCATTTTTTGTGATCACCATGTTAGCATGGTCTCTTATGAGATGGCAAGCTTTTAGGTGAATGGGCTGAAGGAATGGGGGGAGAAAAAAAAAAACATTGCGCTTAGCGGCGAATGCAGGTGACGGCAATTCAGGTCAGAATTAATCTCAAGTCGTGCAGGGGTGTGTGGAACAAATTCAAATTTGCAGCATGGACAGAAAGCAAATCAGGCTAAAGGGGATATCATTCATAATTACAAGGCTCAGCCAAAGCAAATGCCCCCCAACAGAGAACTGCAACAATAGCCTGAATTACATTTCCCCCCCCAACTCTACCTCAAAGTAAACAAAAAAAAAACCTAAAACATGGATGACAAATTTTGGCATTGGGATTCCAGCTCATGGCTACTCTTTGTGCCAATTTCACTTTTTTGCTCCTTGCCAAGACAAATCATATTAACATTTTACTAAAGAATACTAAACTCTTTTGGCTACATACCAGTCTACTGCTGCCAGTAAATTCATTAAAAGGAAAAATGCTTTTAAGAATCCTTTATTTGGTTGCAATTATGAATAAGTTCCTTCTTGGAGCTCCCCATCATGGGTGGGCTAACAGCCCAGAGAGCACTAGTGGTGCAGACAACTGATCACTAGCCTGTATAGAAAGCAAGCCCGGAGAGGCAGCTCAAGTGACTGCTTTGTTACAGAATTAATGTCAGCAACAACAGTTTACAAAGGACCATTTGTCGACATACCAATGCAATAAAGTTCTTTAATTATGGTGATGACTGCCAAAAAGGGATCACAGCTCATCAGAGAAAGGAAAATTGCCTGTTCTGACATAACACACACACACACACACACACAAGTCCTTGGTGAAGATTGTGTAATAGAACCTGGCCTGAGGAGCACAAAAGACTTGATCCAGTGGTAAACATCTAAGGTGAGAATACTAGAGCTTCAGAGTGCTGCAATACCAGAGACTTACATATTACCGCCGAAGGCGACCATCACGGCTGATAAAACAAAACTCGACCTGAGTTGCTTTCCATAATTAAATTGAACTAAAACACACTGAACATGCAATTCATTCAAGATGCAAATCGGGCAGAGCGCCCCCTTAAAGACCCAAGAGATATGGACAGGCACATAATAACAGTTTTTTCAATTGCATTATTAATTACTACAGGGGAAAGTGCATGTCCGACCTGCCTGCTAATGAGCAACCCTTTATTGCAGGTAAAAAGTCCGTGTTCACAAATACAGTTGAACAGTTCACAGTTGAGATTAGATTATTAAATGGATACAGTACAGATACATCATCATATATAGGAATATATTTTCTTTCAGATTTTGCTTATATATCTCAACAATTCACAAGAGGGGAGCGTTGTGGTGGTGGTAATCTGTAAAGCATCAGACCACAATTTGAGACAGTTCAACAAACACTTGCACATTGTTGTAAGATCATGTTGGTGCAATGAGGAAAAAAAAAAATATTCTAAGCAGCTGATTTTTGTGCCTAAACCTCAGATATGTGCACCTTTACATCATCATGCCTTGCGTGCTGAACGCAATAGTTCAAAAGGTTGTTGTGTCATTCGATTCTGCCAATCCAATTCCTTTTAAACTATGCATGCAATGGATGATGAGCTTGATTTGCTTTTACAAGCAGGTCTACGTGACCACAGAGACAATTGCACGGTTGCTCATTGTGTTGAGTTTCACTTCTGCTCTCTCTATATATAATATTATAAGATCTCCCCATAACATAAAGTGCCTTGAGATACTATAATGTTGTGATTTGGCACTACACAAATAAAAGGACCAAATTCTACACTTTACACAGGAAATAAGTCAACTTTCATACTGTATCAAACGATTTTTGTCACTGTCACGGGTAGATTTCCCTGTAGTTGTAAAGATTCTATTTGTTGACTTCCCGGCCTACACTGTCAAGCAGTTTGGAGCACGCTGCCACACAGCGATCATCATAAATCATAAAGAAGACGTCGCGGGCCTTGCCATGGTTCTTTGCATGAGTATAAACAAAACATTACGCACTGTGCCTCAGCCTAACCACATTCACAATCAAAATCCTTTTATCATCACCCACATTACCACAAAAGTGCCACAAGTAGTTGAAATATTATTACACTGTTATTGTGTAATTAAATACTATTATTTTGTTGGGGGTTTTTTTTTTTAGGAGACAAGGTTTCGGATGAAAAATGCTTTCTTTCTGTTTCCCTGACATGGTTTGATGATTAACAGACAATTAGAGATAATCATCTGACATTTTGAAGTTATGAAGTCATGTATAGGATTAAAGAATTACAAGGCTGCATGTTGTGAAGAAATAAGCATTGTCATTTCTCAGAACAAGGATTGGAGCTTTGGTTCTATTCGAACCGGTTGCTTAATTTCCTCATCTGAGTTGGGGTGAATTCCAATTCCTTGCTTAATCCTCAATCTCAAAAATGCGCGCTCCCGCTAGTGCAAGTGCTGTCCCGATTCTCAGAAAAATTAAGTTGAGGGGCAAGTTTGCTGTATCGCCCTCAATATTGAGAATTTCCGAGACCACCCTTGGGAGCAAGGGCTACCCAGAATACATTGCGTGTTTTCACATAAGAAAGATGGCGTCGAAAGCAGCGAAACGAGTGCGATACAAATTAAGTGTTTTCTTTGTTAATAGAGATATAAAAAATATGAAAACCAGTGCATTATCTTAGTTTAGGGTTATTACGGATTACTAACGTCATTGTTGCGTAACATTTAATTCTATTTTACAATATTTTGTCAATAGCCGGCCGGTGCGCACACGTGATCGTTTGCTATCGTTTACTTTTCGATAAGCCGTGGTGTGTGGTAACTGTCAGCTGAATATGTCTGTGGTTGTGGTATTTGTATGAGTATCATCTTATAACTAACTGACAACCTTATAACTTGACTGACAAACGGATCGTAATAAATAATCGTGACGTAAATGTGTTCTTCTTCTTCTTTTTTTTTGGAGTTGACAGACTGGACACAGCTTTCGCGTTATTCTGCCCCCCACAGTCTGAAGACGTATCTGCATTTAAGGGGTGTCCCATTTCTAAGTGACAAAATAACCCTCACCACTTGGTTTTGAGGGCCAGTTAAGATTAAGGGTTGAGCTTGAGGGTTAAGATAGGAATTGGAATTGACCTTTGCTCAGTGTTGAGACCTACTTGACAACGTATTAGGTCCTTTTCATCTGCAGCTAACCTCCTGAGACTTCCTCAACAGAGGGCTATGAATGAGGGGATTCTTTAAAGAGGCTAACCAAAGGTTACCACCCCTCCATCACTCAGCGCTCCCCAGGATGCACCAAACCAATCGGATGAGAGAAATCACCTTACCTGCTCCGAGTGGTCCCTGGTCAGTTAGCGGATCCCTTCCCTGACAGGCAGGTCAGTGGCAACCGGAAGAAGACTTTCATTTCTGAGAGGCCATTAATCTTTCTACCGTTTCTCTCCGACACCTGAACCAGACTCACCCAACACCCTGCCACTTCACAACAGCCTCCTCACTGGGCTCCATGAGATCTGATCAGAGCAGCACAGCAGGCCACCTACAGAGAACCAGCAGCGCTGCACTGCATCCAAACACGTGTAGAACACGCATCATGTAAAAAAAAAATACGATATAAACCGCCACAAACATACTTTTTCTCAGTTGACTAAAAGGAAACCATCTGAGACTAACACTGACAGCACGGTGATCCCTTCCCCTCATCCAAACTCACACAAACGCATCTCGAACTGACACTTTCTCTCATTGTAGTCAGGCGCCAAACGCAGGGGAGTTGAGGGGGTTTTGGAGATGACTTCCGACACACACCTGTAAAATGTGACGCCTTAAAGATGCTCTTGAGGAACGGGAGTTTGCCTAAATGCACGTTTGTTTGAAAGCACACGCAGGTGCACTCCCACCCAGATGTTATGTTACTGACACTAAATTGATGTTCCTCCCCAAAAACACCTAATACTGATGCTTTCCCCCTGAACTGGGGTGGAATGTTGTGTTGACAGTAGGTTTCAGAAGATGCCACTGATGCACAGTGATACGACAGCTTACAGCTGTGATACCTGTTTAGGCTAACCCTCTGACAACAAGATGTGTCACTGAGCAAGGCTTTAGCACATCTGATTCCCTCATAACAAGATGTTGCCTCGCTTGCCTAAGAAGTATGGAGACTCTCACTCTCTCTTATGACAGTTAGCACTAAGCCACAATGTTTACACAGCCCCCTTGGGGCTATTTCACTTTCCGGCACCAAAATAGCCGTCATCTCCCAAATCTTCTTGGGAGAAAGTCTTGTTGATGAGGATAAGAAGAGAAAGGGACAGGACAAGCTTGGGGGGGATTAGTTAGCCCTAAACTCCTGCACAGCACACGCCACTGTCTGGTACTGTGTACCATGTTGACGGGAAGAGGCCACATGGCATTTGAGGAGGTATAGATGTGGTCATGGTGTGTTGCTCAACAGAAATTAGGAGGCATGTGGCCCCTTTCAATCAAACCCTTCAAAACAGGTCAGATTACAATGGGATAAGCAGATTCGACACATTGTGTGGTTAATACTCCTCCCTTGGTGGATCCATTTTCCCCTGTAACTATGGAAGAGGTCGCCGTTATGTCAAGAGAATGCCAATTATTTTTGTAATTGCTCTTTACTTCTCGGTGAGCCAGGAGTGATGAAGATCAACAACTATCTGAACATCGAAAAAATATTGTTAAGTGGAATTCTTGTGAATTTCAGTCATTTTTTTTGTATAGTATACACTTTTTTTCCAGGGGCTTACAGAGGCTTTCTCCAGTGCTTTTACATCCTTCCTCTTTTTCTTTACACTTTGGTCCCTCGGGGCAATGTGCTCTGCCCTATAATGCAGACCTTGTGCTGCACAGTTGATTGAATTTGTAGTAACTGTATATCAGGCAAGTTAGTCACAACTAATTTTAATTTTCTCTTCATAAACAACAAAGACCTGGCCTGTCAACTCGGAGACTTTCCCCCCCGAAGCCTTCATTGGTCAAGAGCAGAAAATCGGTTAATGTCTTTGATTCACGTGCGTCTCTTTAGATCCATGTCAGGCAGATCACAGGGTGGAGGGGTTTGTCACATCGCACTGTTTTACGAGTTGTTTCAACTTTGTAGGGCTTTTCGCGAGAGTTAGGTAAACAGTGTTAACAAGATAGAGGTTTTCATCATCTGACTGAACAAAAGCCAGAGATGAGGCGCTCTCTGCTTGTGCTACCATCCAGCGTGATCATTTCCCTTAGTCTGGGAGTCAGACTGCATACCTTCTGAATTCTCTGTTTGAATGGGGAGAGGCGAGCCGAGTGTGTGGAACTTCAAAGGGGCAGGTAGACGCGTATGTCTGCTAATTTTTCAGACTGGGCATATATGGTGGGGAGCTTGGATTTGGAGGCTCTTCTCTTACTTCAAAGCCAGGCACCTTAAAAGGTCTGGCTGTGTTTTGACGTGGATCTGCAGAGGTGAATGAGAATCAAGCACCCGCTGCAGACCCCTCAGAAGTCAGGCTCACTCTGTTTAACCGCCCATATCACCCCCCCCCCCCCCACCCCACCCCAATTCTCCCTCTGCACACATCCACACACTCCTCCCTGCCTTGACAAAGAGAAGAAGAAAAACAAGAAAATTCAATAATGCCTTAGAGAGGCAGGATTACCTGAGGAGACGCCTGTGCAGCTATATGCCGTGAGTGAAATCTCATGTGCCCTCCTCTCCTTCTGCTCTCATCACCTCCCTCCCTCCCTCTTTCCCTCCCCCTCTTTATTCACTCCTCTCTCCCTTCTACTCCCTTGCCTGGCTAAAGACAACCCTCAAAAAGCAAATCAAAACTCCCCTTTGATGCCATGGCAGACAATTAACCCCTCGAGTCCAGAATTACAGATTGCCGGGGATGTGACACATTTTGGATGGATAGGGTGTCAAGTGTTCCTGTGCCCCGCTCAGTGGGGCACGTGTGATTGGGGTGGGTGGCTGGGTGTGGGTGTGGGTGTGTGTGTGTTGTTTGTGTTGTTTGTTTGTTTTAAAACCTGGCGCGTTCCTTAATGAAGCGAGTGATGCCGTGGCAGATTTGAGACAACCCATTTCTGTCAGTTTGAAAAGTAAAGTAGGGTAAATCTCCAGAGAAAGGGCGAGCTTCACCAGAGGAAGTGTGTGTGTGTGTGTGTGTGTGTGTGTGTGTGTGTGTGTGTGTGCACTCGACTGTTTGTGCTCCTGCTCAATTCTGATGAACAATGCTTGCAATACAGAGGGAACAAAGGAGCCAGGCGAATTTTAATTAAGTTGTGGTTGCAGCCAAACAATGTTGAGGTATATCCCATTTTCAACTGTGTCACTTGCTCCAACTTGTGTTGATTTGTGTATAAAAAAATAAAAAATAACAATTAGGTTGGGTTCGAGTATAGGACTATTTGGAAGACATACAGGTTAGTGCTGCCGTTACTTACGCTAGAGTAGGTGATGGAGTCCATCACTGAGTGCCACAGTAAAGCGACGATCAGAATGACTATTATAACAAGCCTCGCCAAGTATTTCAGCTATACATGAGGTGTGACAAGCATTATATACGTGATGCGACAAGTGTGAGTCCAGTCATCCAGTGTGTGCGTTGACTGGTGACCCTTGGCAACTAGGGCTGTCTGTCTGTCTGTCTGTCTGATAAAGTGCTATGGCAGCCGCTGTCCACCATGCTGACATAAAACACTTCAAAACATCTGCATTGTACGAACTCCTGCAGTCTGTGCACTCCAGATCAAGCAAATATGCAGCGCTGTGATCTTTTAGCATGCATCACAGCAGGTGGTTATACGCAGCATCAATCTGCAGTTTTTCCTCCCCTCTGTTGACGACCATTGAGTCATTGTTTCCCCTCACATATGTACAAACGTCTCCTTGGCTTCTGATCTCCTCAAGACATTTTTTTTTTTTTTTAAAGAAGAGCTTTTTGCGCCGCCCTCCCCCTGGCAGACAGTGTGATTACACAGTGATTATAAGTAACGCAATATTGTATGACAGCCTCCTCCGCGAAAAGGGACTTACAATCATGTTTCATTAATTCGGCTTGAATGAAGCCTCATTTCAAGCATAGAGGAGCTTAAGATTTATGCGAAATTAATAACAGAACAGATGTCTTCAGAATATCATATTTCTGGTATAAATAAGAGACATTCGTAAAAACATGTTCATAAATACATAAAAGCTTTAGACTTGCATTCAACCAGCCTTACGTGGTGGTTACTAGGAGTTAAAGTTCTCTGCATTTACATCATGTATTATGAGCTACCTGAGGGGAAGTCAAGTGACACATTTTTTATCAAATGGCCTTATTTAACACCTCCTATTTGCTTTAATACTGCAAACCATGACAAGGATCATGTTGGTTATATCAATTGAATTATAATCACCCGGGGATCTTAGTGAAACATGGCATGCATCAGAGTTCTCCTTTTTTTAAATTTTTCACGAGTTGCCATTACTTCTCATCTGTTCTTTTCTTCTGTAACAAAATGCATCCGTGTTTCAAAAAATGTCTCATGCCTTTTGTTCAAGCTCTGGGATAGCTACACAAGATAGCCTCGGGGCCAGAACGGCGGTACTCCCCGTTCCCCTTTTGTGTATATATACACGTACACCGTCTCTGCATAGACTAAATATGGGGACAAGAGCTTCACAGCCCCACTGTCTTGTGTGGTGCTGCCCTCCCCAGGTGCTCCGCGAGTGCAGCTCAAACAGGCGGGGTGGAGAGGCAGCGTTTCTCTGCTCTTCAAAGAGGCAGAAAATATCAATCATTCAGGTTGAGCTTTTGTTCCAATAAGCCACGGAGCTGGGATCACAATCCCCTTTTCCACTCACTTTTGTTTTTTCCGGTGTAAATTTTCTCGACGTGACGGTGAAACCGACTTCTTCGGCAGGTCGTTAATGCAATCGCTGTACGAATCCCTCACATTTCAAATGACGCCGCTAATGTGCTCGCTTTGCCAAAAAGTGGAGCCGGTGATTGTTTTGCGAATGGCCACGTGTCATTTTCGGGTAAAAAAAGTACTCATTACCAAATACTTCAATACACAGTGTACTGACAAAATGTGTGCTATTTCAAAAGAGTGACTAAACAATAAGTGTAAGCGCTGAGATAAAGTGTGAATAAAATATGATTAATTGAAGTTAAACTGACTAACTGACAATGATCATTGTTATTTTGGAAACTATTTAAGCCGAGACAGAGAGTGATTTACTATGTAATTAATTTAATCACATTTATTCTGCTCCACTAAGTCGGCTGAACTATATATTTCAAGTTTTTGTCATCCTCACTGAGGAGCGCTTGTATTTATTCATGCTCCCAGTCATAGAAGTGAGTGGTGTGTGTGTCTTTGTCACTGGGAGCAGCAGAACTCTTGTCTCTGCCAGTCTGCCGTGCGAGCCTGGTTAAGTCGTTTAAAAGGAATACAATGCAAACAGAAAAACAATAAAGGAAAATCAGAGTTATTAAACTGGATATTGCGGTAATGCATAATCTAACTTCATCTCAATGAATCCGATGGAAATTCTTTGTTTAGCCAGAGAGAGCTGAGGCACTCTAATAATTGAAAAACCAATTCAAATTTATATGAGAGCCGGGTCTATGCAAAAGTGGGTGGATGGAAGAATGAGGTGTAGGGGTGCATTAATCTTTATAACATTATTATTCCCCCCCCCCTTCATTTCTAAAATAACAATTGTCTTCCGTATAATAGAATCAAAGTGAGTTTGCTAATAACGCTCTGAAGAAGAAGGAGCTTACAGTGTGTCAGTCAAATCCTTTCTAATGGTGTCTATAATTCAGTCTGTACTCGGGAACCCTTTGCACTGCATCGCTCTGCTTTACACATCAATGGGCACAGTAGCCCTCCAGCTCCTGCCGAGAACACAGTCGGACAGAATGAAACACAGCATTGTACTAAACTGCTTTTAATATATTCACTGTAAGGGTTTGGTTAATGTTCTTTTATAATTGCGCCCAGACAACTACGAGAACAACTCTTAACATTCATCCGACATTCTCACTACATCACACCATCACACCAGGGGAGGTGTAGAAAGAAAGTTTTTCTTTTTTTTTTTGCCTGTCACCACAAAAAAATTCAGTTTGTATGTCTATGATTGACATCCAGATACCTGAGGTCATGGTGGTCAGTCAGAGGATTTCAGGGGCAGGTGGCGAGGGGGGAAGCGAAAGCGTAGCAGTGTGTGACATTGTGTTAATTTGCTAATAAACAGGCGGAGGGAGGGTGACAGGACGTCCAGATGAGGGAAAGTGCCCCTGCTTCTGGTCCCCATGGGGCGATGTGTGGAGGAACACGGAGCACCAGAAGCTCTGGCCACTTGCCAGTGTTAACTGTACTTCTCCTGCTGCGAGAACATCCATCTCCCTCCTCAGCCTGACACCCTGTTTATTCCCACATTCATTTGTCATGTCCCCAATCAGCTGGATGAATAGGAACGCTCTGATCATGATGGATGGTTGTTCTAATTAAGACCAAAAAAAAAAACTAGCTACATCGAACTTGAGGATCCATTTTCTAACCCTTATTTTCCCTCCCTCAAGTGATCACCCTTTCTTATTTTCCTGGTGGATGTGAGTGGCCATCGTCAGTCAGCTATAGGTCATCGTACAGACAGTTTTGCGCTGATGCGGAGGCAAACGAAGCAACTCTGGACCCAGGAAGCTTTGTTTGTTTGCGGTGTTTAAAACAAAGAGTGCATGGCATTGAGAATTCTATCTGAAGGAACTCCCCTCAGAGATTAGTTATTCAAAGGGATGCAAATGACATCGCAATGTGCTGGATTACAAGGGGGTTGTGTTCATTTTGGTTCGGCTTAATTGCTTCATTTCTAAAATAACTTCTCTGTTGTTTACCAGTACAATGCGGATATAAAGGTTGTGGAGCACATTTGATGCATCCTTCTTTTTCTTTTCTTTTTTTTTTTGCATTGTTTGCATTATTTCACTGGTTCTCGTACAATGGGTTTATCAAAAATTCATAGGCTGCTTTATAAAAAAAAAACATACATTATCACGTGGCTGGTATCCTTCTGATGGCAAAATTGCAAACAGAAAAACGGCATGGAAATCGGTGAGTCGAGAGACATCTTGAGCTGTTAAAAGAACAGAGATCACCTGGGCATTGTCTGTTGTGCGTGACAGATGGTCATGCTTTATATCATGCTTTGGCTAACTGCCATAAAAATGGTATAATAGATTTTTTTTTTTTATCTTAGCTTGTGTTTTATTCTCACTGGTCAAAATTCACCATTGGAGGGAATGAAACATTTTTTTAAAATCTTATTCATGTTTGGAAGCAATTGTCTCTTCTGATGCAGCGCTATGAAGTTAGTATAAAGGTTTCCAAGAAAAATACTAATCACCATAATATTATTTCTGTCCTCCATGGTGTTGTTGTTTTTCACTGCGTTCAAAATCCTGAGTTATATATCCACAAATTGCTTCGGCCGCAGAGTGGAAATAAGTGCAACAGTATGTTGTCGCCCGGAGAAAACTCAACAACAGCTTTGTTTGTCTGCAAATTTAAATATACAGACAATTACGGTGTTGAAAGCCGTGTCGTGTAAGAGGGGGCAGAGAGCCCACTTGAGATCACATATTTTACCACTTACGGTTGAAACTGGAAACTGGACATACGTTCGTGGAGAAGAAGAAAACGTGAATTGTTCGCTGTGTCGTTTGAATGTCTGAGAAGATGAGTTTTGCTTTGTTTTTTTTATTGCTTTTTAAAAAAACAAAAAACTGGGATGTGCGGAAGATTCACATTAAAACAGGTGGTGATTGTGTAAATTTGCAAAACGCACAAACAATGAGTTGGCCTTTTTCATATGAATGATTTCAATTAGCTTGGAGAAAGCTGTTTATTGTTTGATGTTTGTTTGATTTCCTGCTCATATTCAAGACATTGTAATAGAAGATGAATTATATTTTGTGAAAAATATGCTAAAATTGTTTCACACAGTTTCACAGCAAAATATTGGGTCATTGGCTTTTTTTTTTTTCTTACTCTGTTTTGCTTCGTACAAATAATAACAAACCATTCAAAGCCAAGTCAGGTGATACATAAATAAATAAAAATGAGAGGATATATATATGAACAGACATGGCCATTATGCAAAAGGCTACATGGAGAATGTGATAATGGGCATAATCCTGGGGTGGAGGCCCAGCTTCACTTGTGTCCAAGGGAGTTAATCACTTTGGTTAGGTGTAGAAAGGCTGGATATAGAATTACAAGGAAGCGGCGTATCTGTGGGAAGGAAGCCATGCGTGACATGGCTGCACTCCTTTAAACATGCAATGCCAGCAGGGGCCTCAGCATTTTCAAATCATTGAAAAGAATCAATTATTGTAAATGCAACAGGGCTCAGTCAAGCATGTAACATTTGACATATCTTCATAGTTCAGTTTGAGGAGCCTTTGGAGTGGCATTTGGACTATCTAATGTAAAATCCTGCATGGCAGCCAATATTATTCTAAACTAATTCAACTGGGATTCATGGCACATATTAAAGAGCCGCAGTAAATCTGTGAATCGCCTTTTTGTTAGAACATGATATAAGGCAGTGAAGAGAGCAGGTCAAATTTCCACTTAAAAAATGTAATTTGTGATACCTTCATAGGACATTTTCTTCTGTCATCAAACAAATACAATACCAAAAATAAATACTATTACTTTCTTTTACAGTCCCCAGAGAAGAAGTAGTATGAAGCTATGTGCTTTTGGATTATAATCCCAAATCCTTCCCCCTAAGCCTTTCAAAATGACGCCAATATTGCCCAAATATTCTTATTATCGACATCACATAACCTGCTTTATTTCCAATCAGCCCAGAGGACTTACTCCAGCTTTATATCCGCGGTGACATGCATAATCCCGTGTTAAATAGAATAACACATAATAAAAGGACACGGCAAACATCCTCTTGTGGCGAAGGCCTAAATCTCTTTTCCATGTCTGTCCTGAGTGGACAAGCAATGTTATTTATTGTGAAACACGGCGAGGACAAGGATCAGAGCTCCTCTTTGGGCGCCGTCTGAGGACTGAGCCACTGTATCCACCTCATATTCTGGTGTATACACGCTGTAAACCCCCCGGTGGTATAGCCTAAGGCCCTTGTATATTGGTCCCTCTCTTGATCAGACATACTCACGAAATATTGATCTCTACAAATTTGGAACACTGAACCCATTGGCGAAACAGCAACCTTGAAAAGGATAAGGGGCGGAATGCAGAAGAGGATTGCCTGTCTCGCTCCATGTTGTGGAATGACACCCACCACCTCCCACCTCTTCCTCCTCACTGCCTGTGCAGACGTATGCTGGCTGTTCTTGTTTGAGGGGCATTGCTTGATCATTTATTATTAGCTCACATCTGTCAAGCCAAACAATGAATAGACTGCTCAAAATTGATGACTATATAGAAGTGCATATGAGCAAAAAGACTTTCATTTAGTGCCCTACTCTCCATGTAGGAGGTGACAGCCATGATGGATATGACACTACACACCAGATTTATCTTGGAAATGGAATAATTATGCATTTAATGCATGACTGGTGGTCTGCATTTATACTGATAGTTAACAGGGCAGGCGGCAAGATAAGCAAGAGGGAGTTGGACAGTAAAAACCCCCTGAGGCCTCATAGCCTTGGGCCCCATTGGAAATCTTTAACTACAGGGAAATACGTTTTCTTTGGTCAAGGTTAAGACACAAGTCTACATATGCCAAGTGACACTATGACAGAGTCAGCTCCGCAGGGATGGTCATCTCATTTGCAAGGTGACCTTAGCGGAGCTAATGGTGACTAATAACCCTGTAGAGAGAAGCTAAGGGTTGTAACACACCACACCACTTACAGGAACACGATACAGAGACACCAGCTAACGCCGATCAATACGTCGCATTACAAATTCCTCCATTTCTCTTTGTTCCTCTCCACATGAACAGGCACAGAGACACATAATGTCGAAATAATGTAAATTTCCATTCAATCTCGCCGTGAAGGCATCACGTAAACACCTTGCATATAAAATGCTCACTGTTTCAGGAGAACAACTTTCCATTACAAGTTTTCAGTTTGGCTGTTCTGCTCAGGGAACTGAACAAACAGCTTTACAAGCAGCGCTGCCTTTATAATTGAATGTGCATTTCCCAGACATCAGCATGATCTGAATGGGGCGGCGGAGGCCTTTCTATTCATTTTTTACCTCAGTCTAACATCACACAGGGTTTCCTCTTCTCATAGCGTTGGGGGAGAATTGAATCCATCAGTGGTGTCACTGGGTGTTTTGTGTAACAGCAGACAAATAATCCGTCTTTCTCAGCGGCATTGAATGTATTTTACAGGTATCCGTCATCCAGGCGTCAATCCAGCCGGGCAGATTTCACACGCCACTGGCACCACCTCACCTCTCCCTGCTCGCCTCGTGATTGCATAAATACTCCCAGTGACACAGTGGACTGCATCCAATTCCACACCTGCTCAGACATCATAGGCAAGTGCATGCACAAGCAATAAGAGAGAGGAGGAGGAGGAGGAGGGGGCAAAAAAAACAAAAACCATTAAGTAATAAGCACAGAGAGTCACTTAAGGACACGGGTGAGGCTTTCATCTGCAAGGCCGGCTTTTCAACTCATGAACTCACCAGGCTTCTTGTGCAAAAAAAAAAAATATATATATATGATAATGTGTAGGCTATATATATTCACTATGCTGTACATAATGAGCATCATGAGCATAAAAACTAGAGAAGAGACATTTGTCATTTGGGAAAAGGGTCATCAGCTCATATTAACACAGCTCCACACCTCAAAGACAGAGCACTGCGATTAAAGTAATTGTGCTCATTATCCCTGCATTTGTTTAATAACACATTCCCACAGGCTTATGATTACACTGCTGCATTTAGGGTCCTTTGAAAAGCCAACCTGGTGTTAAGCTGTGTAACAACAAATGTTACAATGCCAAACTCCAGGGTACAGGATGATGAACAGCAGCTAAGAGGAAAAGTGGTTCAAATCCATCTGGCAGCTTCCTATTCATTCTTGCTCCTGTGGTTTTGGAAGTGTGCGGAGGTGGCACGTTGTCGTGCCTTTGATCAGCTGATGGAGACAATGCAGCTTCTCCTTAGCCCCGTGGCACGAGGGTTTTTACCTGCCGCTAAGTCAGGTATCACACCCGGGGACCGAGCACCTTAAAGAGGCTTTAACCCTCCTCTGGATCAGGCTGACATGATTCATGTGGGCTGGGTGAGGATTTGAGTCCCTGCCATGGCACAGCATCTTTCAAGTCAGACTGTTTATGAGAATATGGAGATTGGTTTTTGCGTACTCGTGGGTGTTCCTTAAAGCAGCAGATACGACCTCGGGCTGGGCTTGATCCCTAACGAGTCAGAATCTACCTCTCGATGAATCTCTTGTAGCACACTTAATACCCAAAAGAACATGGTGCACAAGGCCCCTCATCTTGGTACCAGAAAGGAATTTGAGAGCAGATTAATATTATGAACAGTAATATTCCCTCAGCGGCATCTGCATGTGCCAGGGATTACAGGGCTCTGGGGTGATTACTGACAGGGAAGAGGGGTTATAAGTCCCAAAAACTTTTTCTTATTCACCCAGGGCACAAGACACACACACACACACACACACACACACACACACACACACACACACACACACACACACACACACACACACACACACTGCAAGACATATAAAACATAATATAGAGCATCTATGTGCATGTCTGGAGGAATAGATCTTGTTATGTTCACCACGATATGATACTAATGTTGTTTTTTAAACTTATGAAAACAAATTTTGCATGCAGACAAGTTAATACTGTTTGAATTACAGTATAGCCTGCATGAACCCACTGATCCAATATCCCAGACTATAGGCTATATCTCTTACAGCACATGCTTATATGTATGTAATTCACTGTTTCAGCCTTTCCTAAATAAAGGTACAAAAACAATCACAAGTATAAAAAATCTGGAAACTGGAAATTTGATTCCACCAGCAGCTGGGTACACACATGTATAATACTTTACAAGACCATTTTCTTTGTTTTTATTATCTGTCCCAATGGCCGTGAGCTTTTATTCTGGAGACGGTGCTGCTCTTCATCATGTGACACTTCTTCTAATGTTTTTAGTCATTATTTTTGCTGGAGGGCAAAAAGAATCCCTGACAAACCAGGCTTCTGTTAAATGTCATTTTCTCACCATTTTCAGACTGAACAGAATATACTCCTGCCTGTGTCACAGTGTTATCCTAACAATGGTACAGGAACACATTTTGTCAAAACTGAACAGAAGTTATTGCTCCTTTACAAATCTGTGTATTAGTACAGTAAAGCTTAACCAGTTTCCTAATCACTGACACAGACAGCTGTTTATAGCTGATTATATTCAGAGGATTTAGAATATTTTTTATTTTTTTTTTGCACTTATTGTCCATTCTCTCTGCCCGTAGAATTGACGTGCGTTATGCCGGGGACGCCGTGTTGCGTTCAATGTACGCTGTCTAGTCTACAGGTAGGTCACGGTGAATGTTGCTCCTATAAATTATATTGTATTTTGTATAAAATGTTGTTTAAACTCACTGTGGGAGTTATGTTGCGTGTTACGTGTTGTTGGAGTGTGAGACGGGAGGATATATTTCGAATTCCGTTATCCTGAGCAAGCTTTGTGCTCTTTGTTATTGTTTATGGTTGCTAAGTTTGTTAGCTCCCGGGCGCTAGCCGCTATGACTGTGCGCCGTGTACTCTGCAGCTGATGTCTTGCGTTGAATGTACGCTGTCTACTGTACCTGTTGTTGAGGACACTGATATTGTGTTGAGGAGAATAAATGGTCTCACCATCAAATATCAGCTCTTCTGCCTGTCGTGGTTCTTTCGTGGGACACATTTCCCCCCCGCCGGTGACATTAACAACACCTAAACACAACGCAGAATAGACCCTCACGTCACGCGCGCGTCACCTTGTCTCTACTGCGCATGTCAAGACAAAAGCCTGAAGTTTTACCGGATACCGAGTTGCACCCCTTTCAAGGCTAACCGGAGACGTCTTTGGTTGCAAGACATCAGGAGGAGCGACTGGAACGAGTAAATGATAAAAGAAGCAAGAATTTGCCGTGCTCACGCCATATCGGTTAACGTTATGTTAATTTTTGGCATCAGGTAACAAGCTAACATGAATGAAATAATTATTACTATGCATAACAATGTTAAGAAACACTGTTTGAGAGCAACAGCATAATTGAACTCCGGTTTAAGTCAAACTACCGTAGCTTAGAAGCTAATGTACTCGGGTTGTTTTGCTAGTTGTGTAGAACTTTCCAGCAGGTATGGATCGTGTATATTTTCCTGTTTTTTTTAATCTGTAACTGATCATCAGAAGCTGTATGCTTTGTCGGTTAACAACCTATTAAGTTGTGTGTAGAATAATACCTCTTAAAGACACTCACGTTGTCCGCCGTACTTGTTCTGGTCGCCCTTCCCAGTGTAGCTTAGTGAGCTGTAGGAAGCAGCCGCTAAAAATCTGGACAAGTTGTGTTGCTAATACTGTAACGCTAGGCGACAAGCTGGCGTAGCACGAGGAAAACATCTCCTTTTTTTTTAGCATTCTGAATTCGTACATGAGAGCCAACTAACTTCACGACAACACTGCTAGTTAAACTCTGATAAACTCTGTTAAACGCTGCACGCGCATCCGCATGGTTTGTAAACAACCAAGAGCCCTATATCGACGGGCGGAGTGGCTGCGGGAAAGTGTGGGTTACACATACATGGCATTCAGTTTGACATTTAAGATTATATATACACTTTGACAAGTATAGTCAATTCCATCATCAGCTCTCTTCTCACAAGTAACCAAAAACACATCTACCTTTACAGCAGCCACTTCCTGTGATTATTTAATCTTATTTTCCCTTCCCCCTGATGTGTGAGCACTCTATTATTTTAGTGAATTAAGAAAGGAAGCACACAAGGTGACGGGTAGCACAGCTAATCTCCCCCAGGACTACATCAGAGATCCCTCAGGGCTCCGTGTCCGGCCTTGTGTGTATACCAGTTTTCAGTGAGGCATGAGGACCTGGCAGGCTCAAGCCTGTACTCATGCTAAGCCTCATTATTCCCCTTGCCACCAGGCTGACGCCAGGCCACGCGTGCGAAGCGAGCCAAGGAAATCGCCTTCAGGACCTGTCTTATAACAGAAGACTCAGCAATTTCCTCTGCACCTTTTTGCGTGAGGATAACACAAAGTCCACTTTGGCCATGTGCAACCAATAAGTCACCCTAATGAAGGCCAGGCTATGCAGGCAAAGGGAGGGGGCAAGAGAAAGGCCTGAAACGGGGCCTCTTGTGTCTAAAACTATCCAAGGGAAAATGTTCTGACACGCTGTTCTGCTGCTAGGTGGTGGCGTGAAAGAAAAGAAACAACACTGGTTCCATTTAGACTTACGTTTGGAATCACAGAGTGCCAAGCATTGCACACAATCCCTTCCTCGGGTTGTAATGTTGACTTTGTAGATCCCACAGGGTCTCGGGGATCGAGCAGAGGAAGGAAGGCGAGGGGCTCTGCAGCACACCACCTCACAGAGTCCGAGTGTGTCAGCAGCTCATAAGCCTGAAGTTCAAAGAGCAATTTGATAGGAAAGTTGTCTTGGCAGTGGTTTCCTCCCCGTGTGTTTGGCAGCCTGCTTCCTTCCAACTGCACCCAGTAGTCATCAATTAGGAAACTGAAGGGTGCCGTCCACAACCAAGCACGACCGTTTTTGAATGTGAGTAAAGCAGACAGCTTCGCGGATATAGTCCAGGCCTATAATCATATGGGACCAATTAACAGCAATGTCACACTACAGGTACCTTTACCAGTGTTCTGCATTCCTCTTGTGTTGGTTTTCTTTGAACTTACTCAGGAAAACATTTGTAACACTGAGAAAATGACAGAAAATACAGAATACATATAGAAAAATTGGAAATTGTTCATGTTTTCAGAAGATGTAATGGATTCATTGTGAATCAATGCAATATTTCACTGATAAGTTCAGGGTTTGTTTATGCTGCCAGTGTTATATTTGTTGTTATGCTGTATTCATAAAGTAATCATTTACAGAAGCCTGTCAGGACTTGATCATGTTCATATGTCACAAACTGCTCATTGGGATTAATCTGAATCGCATGTCTCAAACAAGCATATTATGATAAACCTTTAAAAAAAAAAGAAGAATGAATAAAGGCAACTGATACTGAGACCTTTTACCTAAATATGATTTGAAATCTTGTGCGAGGAAACCCATTCATGAGGCATGAAATTCATCATTATTGGGATAATGTGTTGGATGAATTACTTTGCGAGAGGCGCGTGCTCGGAGGGTGACCTGCGACAATTCCACGCAACACCTCTTTAGAGCCGAATGAATTCATTTTCATCTCCCACTGGCTGTCTTAATCACCGCTGTGTGGAGAGAGTTCACTGTCGCTGCTCACGTTTCACACAAAGAGGCTTTAAGTAGATTCCTTTGTTGTAGAGTAACAACCCTTTTCTGAGTCGTAAAAAGGATTCAGAGAGATAAAAACAGCATCGATTACAGTTCACGCTCAGTTTTTTTTTTTTTTTTGGTGGGCTATCATTTGTGAGGAGAGGGATTTATAGAGCGCAGTGATACCAGTAACTGTTAAACAGAGTGTAGCGTTTACTATATGTCATAATGTATCAATTACAGTTGGCTTTGTGAAATGTTGTGACAGGATTAGCATTTAGGACACATCATAGCAAACCATCTGTTTCAGCTCAGTATCTACTTTAATCCCCTGATCTGCAAAACGTCAAGTTTCATAATCCACTATCGGAGTTATACAGATATTAAAAAAAGAATGATTATATAATAATATCAAAGGAATTTTTCTTAAACATAAAAAAACAAAAAACATCCTTATTGTTGCAGGTTGATTCAATGACACATAGTGAATGTAAACCGTGGGTAACATAAGAGCAAGAGACTCTGTAGAAATCAATACCCCCATTGCATTTACGTTGCTTTGATCACTTACTGCAGCAGGAACAGGAGATTAAGTAATACAGATTCTGCCTGACAGGCTGATCATTAACACTAGTTTGCAATCTGTGTGAGCATCCACTCGTCCTGTCTAACACCTTGGGAAAGACAAGTGTTCTACATAAGTGAATTTAGGAGGGCACGTGTAAGACAGAGGCTTTAACAGGCCAAACAGCATGCTAGGTGAGCGTTGTCTGTGTGAATCATCATCTGACTTCAATCACACCTGAACCCGAGCCAGTACGGGCGAGCTCAAATGCAGCAGTTTCCTTTAAAAAAAAACAAAACAACAAGTGTCAGATCCCTGTATAGTTGGTGATGGATAGAATTTGGGTCAACAGTGACCATGTCAGAGGTTGACTTGTACCCCTTCTCTCTCTGTGTCTCAGTATCTGCTGGTTCACCTTCCTCCCGCTAATCCAGCCAAAGGTCGTTCTGCTTAAATGATTGAGTGCACTGATCCAAGGACAAAAGTCATATGCCAATATGTCACTGATATACAAAATGGTGTTCATATGCCATAAACACACACACACACACAAAATAATAATAAATCAAGCCTCAATACAGCCCAGATGTTGAAATCGCCATATAAAAACTATAATGTGGTGGATTATGCTTTGATATCTGCTCTTATACTATTTTGTGTTAAGGGAAAACACCTGCCCTCTATTCCAATAGGATCAGCAGATTAATCTTGGTAAGACGTAAGACACACAGATGGTCAGACAGGATAAATTAGAAAAATATGCAATATGAATACATTTGTCTTGTGTAATATTGAATATGATTCATCTATCACAGAGATAATGGCTTGATGCATTGGTGTACTTAGCAAAGAGACAAAGTTAATTCCTTTATAGGCCAAATATTTTCGACCAAGATCCCTAGTAATAAAAATGATTCTTCAGGGAGTATTATATAAATTAAATGTAAGCCAGCTTTCTGGTTTGCATAGTAATGGCAGCAGGCTCTACCTCGTGCATTGATTCATTTCTAGTTACATTTTAATGCGGCAAACAACAATCCACTCAGGAAGATATGTTGCCACCTGCCACATGTTTCACAGTATATTATTTTATACAGCAATAAATATGCTGCGGTGGAAATCAAACCGGGATATTACTCATCTTTCACTAGTCGTTTTAAGTCCGTTGCATGAAAATCACCAATTCGGACATGTGACTGCTGTAGGATGAAGACTGAAAGGCGATATGGTGATGTAGAGCGGCACAATCACTGCTCCCTCAAGGCCAGTGGGCCTCAAGCTTCCTGACAAAGGTCTTTTTCAATATCCTGCAAACATGGACGGCAGCAGCATGCGTGCTATCCGGTACTTAACACACATGAGGCCTATGGGCTGCAGACACAGCACCGGCAACAGGACTAGGATCACAGGTTGCAGCGATACTACTAGGCATGGCTTCATTAGGCGGAACAATGCTTCACACATCGACAAACCTTCGCTCCCACGTCACATAACAAAGCTCTTTTTCATGTGGCAAAGTGAAGACAGTGGGGAATGAAACGCTTATCATTTTTCACGAAGAAAGGCAGTGAATGTTGTTTGCTTGACTTTCGAAAAGGCAAAACAATCTTAGTGCCAGAGTAATCAAGGGCAGGTTGAAGTGGCAGTGAAAACTGCCGTATTTCCACTACATACGAGGATGAGCCCGTTATCACAGGTTCATAAAAGTCTGGTGTGATTCTCGGAAGCCTGCGGGGTAAGAGGAGAACAAAACGTGAAACTCAACTCCGTACTAACTAGGTGACATGGGGTCACAGAAAGAAAAGAAAAGAAAACTTAATTGAATCATGCTCCCTCATCTTCTGAGCTGACATCGATCTTGTTATTGACAAGGAAAAGGTAATTCACTTTTGTCTGAAATTTGTGACAGTGGGTTCAAACCATAATAATGTGTGACCTAGTGAGCTTTAAAAGGCATTCCTGTTATCTTCTTGCAAGCAGGTTAGGTAAGGTTACTGTGGTGATTTGTTTGAGTGCCTTGTAATGTAACTGGTGTGTGGATTTGGGCAGGAAAAAAACATAAAAGGGGAGGAAAAAATGAAGTCCTGCTGTTGTTGAAATGTGCTGTTTTACATAATGTCGGTATGCGGAAAGATACACATCAAATCAAATGTATTCTCTTCGTTTGTTTGTGTACTGTAATCTGATCTGTGTACTACACTCGGTCACTCCAGGCCATGATCTGACATGTTTTTTTTTTTGACAGTGAAAGTCTTTGATCTTAAATTTATTTTCGCAAATAAAGACACTGCAAGAAATAAGTCAGAAGGAAGCAAAACAGTTTGAAAGCGAAAGACGCCACAGTGTTGCCAGGCCTGGTTGTCTTCTTTTAAAGGCGCCATATGTAAGAATGTGGCCAAAAACGGTTACTACAATCAAATTCAAAATACCGACGACTTTTAGGTTTCGTTTTCTCCGCCATTGTACGCTCAGGCGTAACTGGCAAGCTGAGACTCTACTGACTGCAATGATCGGTAGACGGCGGTAGGTGGCGCCACATGCCAAATCACAGTTTCAAAACATAAACAGTGATTTGCAGTCTGCAAAAGATTTTTTTTCTATGCAACTCTTTTGTCTGTACTGTTGTTGTTGGTGAGTTCAGCATGTTATATGAATATTATTCCTGAGTCTCTGTGACATATAAGAAGGATTTTACTCCCAGTTGCTATAGATTTATTACATCATGCACCTTTAAGTGAGTGAAAGGAAAAGATAGCATATCTGATTTCCCAATGGGTCTGTGTTGTTTTAGAAACGCTATACTCTTACTCTTACTTACTACTTTTTTAATGGAATATTACTTAATTTGTGATTATTTTTTTTATTCCTAATTGAACTCCAAGGGAGGGAAAACACAATTACCCGGTGTTAATTTACGAACTATGGCTGTGGCCCATGAATAATCAGCCACAAAGTGTTCAGATAAACTCCCCCGGTGAAGAATAAACAGTAAGGTGAAGTAATTATTAACACAAGGTTTAACGATTCATAAAAATAATAATAAAAGTCAATTGGAGACAGACGTTTCTGAAGCCAACACGCGCAAACAACATAATCCTCTGTAAGAACTGTCGGGCGCACCAGACAGACAGTTGCTTTTCAACACTCATTTCATTTACTTGCATCATGTAGTCCTTCATTTTCATCCAACAGTTCAAGTAACAATGTTGTTGACTTATCAAAGCTACCCCCATTTGCCATGACAGTCGAACAAGATCACCACTGAAAAATGCATTCCCCCCGAATGTCAGCCTGCGGACAATAAGCAAGAACCACGGCGCTCCGAAAATACCACTTTGAATATTTCAGAATTACTAAAAGCAATCCAAGGTAGACATGCATATTTCATCGCCGTGTCCTCATACCTAAGGATATCTTTGAGCGTAATTTGTCTTTGATGTGAAAAAGGGCATCAATATTTGAATTTCTGTAAAAGGTCACGCGCGCAAGCTGATGATGTCTCCATCAGGAAACACCGGATTAACAAAACAAGGTGTTTACTTGCTCTCAGTTGTGATGAGTGCAACTTGTAGCTCACATTAAATCCGAGGCTGTGTGGCGAATGTGTACCGGGGCAAGTCTCCGATAATTTATGCTTTATTAAACGGAAATCTCTCGGATATCTAACTTGTTGACAGACATCAAACAAAGCAAACGGAATAAAAGCACAGGAGGCAAAAGGAAACCGGAGACGGATCGTGAGAGGGAACGAGACAAGAAAAGCATTCTGCTTAGAGTACAAACTGTGAAGTGCTGGAGTCGGGTCAGCCCTCCCCTCTTTGCTTATTTCCATCTGCTGTTGCCAGCCTCTGCCACAGAGTGGTGCGGAGACTGCTGTGTTGGAGTGAGGCTGGGCCAGCCTCGTGTCCTATAAACACACACAAATCATTTACATGCTGTACTCATCAAAGGCAACTCTTCCTCATCTCCGCCGAGATTTGCTGCTGATCTGAGCTTCCAATATTGCATCTCAGAGCGTCGCGGGCTAACCTTTGCAACTGCCAAGAATGTGATTAATTTTTTAAATACAGCTGTTGACCTATTATTGAGATGGAGAGGAGCCACGAGAGACACTCGTCTCCTCTCCTCTGTATAATGGAATGCATTATTGCATCAGTGTTTACAAGGCGTGCTAAAAGAGAAACAGAATGAACGAGAAAGCATTAAATAAAGCAATTCGGCTAATGTCGCTTTGGGCCTTGTGTTCGCACAAAATGTCAATCAAAAGTCGCACTTCTTTGATTTACTGCAGTTTGCTCTGGCAGTTGCATCTGAGAGAGGAGTGGTGACACAATGTGGAACAATAATTATCCCGCGGTGTTGAAGTCCTCCAGTGTCTTGGTACATTCATAAATAAAACACATTCTATATAATGGATTTATGTTCAATAATTCATCACCAGAATGTTTCAAATCGGGTGATATAATATGTGTCACACTATTCTGTAACACAGTGCTTAGCCAAATTAAGTTATCTTGAAACAGATTTATTGACAGAGCTGTTGCTGCATTCATTTACTCAGCAACCATTGCTTAATTACTCCTGCAAAGCACATAAAACAAACAATGCCAATAGACTGATTTGAAACCACTCTGTGTCAGAATTAATTACATGCCCAGTCTAAACTATGCATTCAAGTCTGAACATCGCTGAACACTGCACACTTTGTCCTCCAAACACTCTACGTACGTAGCTCTTGTGCTGGGTTATGGGAAGATGGCAGTGGGACTGTGATATTTGTGATTATTCATGACTTTGGTGCCAGCCAGCCATACGGACAGTTTGGTTTGATGACCCATCAGAGGATCTGTTTGGGTCCTTGCAGGAGCCAGAGGACCAGGGTGAGCGAAGGAGGTGACATCCAGGCCTACGGTCTGTTCTGCTGGACCAGGGTCAATCAAGTGGGCCCGAAGATCCGGAGCCAGCTGGAGCACCATGATACGACTGGCCTTCATGTCCAGAATGTCCCAATCCCGGTCACAGGAGGAGGCCACGCTGGCATGCTGGAGGAACCAACTCACTGTCATAATTAATTACATGTGTTTGGTGGACCAGAGTGAACATATTGAAGCTTTAAGTTGCATGTGGACAACATGTAGAAATCACCCCTTTAAACTAAGAAGTAGTTGTTTATAATGACGAGATTCATGTTACAATCATCATCACCCTTTTTAGATACAACTGCTCAACTGCTAGTTAATGCAAGTACAGTATATTATCACATCACAGCAACTCTGTGCATTCAGACATGGTCGACACGACCTAATGAAGTTCAAGCTGCATTACAGAATGGGGAATAAAGGTGATTTTAAAGGTCCCATATTATGCAAAATCAACTATTTAATCATTTTAATACTTATATTTGGGACTCTAGAGGCCCTATCTGTTGACAAAGTGTGAAAAAAGATGACTCACTCATGTTTTTGAGATAAAACACGTGCCGTTGACTTCCGCGCTCATTGGGACGTCACAAAATTCCTGGAATTGTAGTCTCAGTGAGTGTGTAAATCAGCTCTATAGTGTGTAACCATTCCATTAACATGGACTGTGTCGGCCACTTCAGCAACAAACAAACACAAGCAGAAGAGATGCATCTGCAATCGACACACAAACACAAGCGGTCAGATGTTACCATGTTACAAACAAAAGAAAATAAATAAATTTACATGCAAATCAAACCTTATCATCTCAATCTCTTTATGACAGCTCCTTCCGCATTCATATGTGGACAAACCCATTCAATTACTGTAGCTGTGGCTCAACTTTTCACATCTTAGCATTTTCTATTCACAGAGGCAGGCCCATGTACATTTAATAGGTAGCTATTCTGTTCCTCCGGCTCTGTGAGGGATCACTGCAAGTGTGTCAGTTAGAGGAGATGGCAGCACGTATCAGTGCATGAAATAAAGCTCCTGCTCCAAAGTGACAGGCCCTGGATATTGTTGGCAAATGGATGTTAAATTCACTCTGCAACCACCACCAGCAGCAGCAGCCCTGGCTATGAAAAATTAACTGTACTCTGGCTAAAGGGAGAGGAAATTGCTTTGCTAGATAATACCACAAAATCCTGTTTGCGAGCCATCCAGCTGTCAGATCTCTTTGCAAGAAAAGTCCTTCAGCGCTCTCTATTAAAGAGTGCACTCTGAAATGCTGCTCAGAGTAGAGCAGTATGAAAGTGGAAACAAAGACACGTCAAAGGCAGTTAGAGTACATCCTAGACAACAGCACAGTGAAGAAGACTGGCTCCAAGGAGCAAAGAAACAGACGGGGCTGCCTGGTTCCTGGTCAGCCACCAGAGGGCAGTGATGTCAAACATACTGACTACTCTCTGTTGCTGTAACCTCAATCAACCCAATCTGAACCCTTTTTTTTTTTTTTTTTTTTTTTTAATAATTGTCTGGAGTTCAGGAGTTGTGAGTCATCAACAAAGTGCTGAGAAAGGCCCAGTTTTACTGCAACACAACACGGAGAGTGATGAGTCAGCAGCCTGCAACACGCTGATTAGTTCACATCTGTAGAGTTCAGTGGAAAAAAACCCACATTTATTGTAATGCTGACAACATAACAAAAAATAATGTGAGTAACATCTAATGTGGAACTAAGATTAAGATTACTTCAGTTTAGGTCATCCCTGTATTCACAAAGCATCCTAGAGATGTTTTTAAGGGGGGCAATCTGATAATTTTGGCATCATATGAAAATATTTAATCTGCAATATCATTTTTTATTTTTTATTTAACGAGTTTATGTCCAGGAATTACATACATCCTTGTTGTAAGTGTGAGTGTATTAGAATTTATAAGCAATATTATTAAAAATATATACATATATATATATATACATATATATATATATATATATATACATATATATATATATATATATATATATATATACATATATATATATATATATATATACATATTTATATATATATATAAATATATAAATTATTATTGTGTATTATTTTGAAAGAAACACAGGGCTTCAGTCTTCATGCCCTGCCACCAGGTGTCAACAGAGCTCTTCAAATCTTGTCTCACCCTTCTGCCACTGGGTGTCGCTGTGGTTCTAGTCAAATTGTTTAAAAAACATGTGACTTTTACTTTAAAAAAATAAATAAAAATGTAGTTTGGAATCTGTAAAGTAAAACGGATTAACCTCTTGGTGCCCATGTCAACATTTAAGTTTATGCTTACTGTGCAATTTAATGAAATCCTACTTCAACAGATGAGATGGGGCAACATTAAGATCTTGGGACATTTGTGTCAGTGGTTGCTTATTGCAAGTTTCCTAAAAAGGTGTGGTATGCAAATACAGGGTGAAATAAACGAACGCTTGTTTTCTGTATGTGAGGATTTAAAAAGTGCACGAATCATCACAAACATTTTATTGCAATTATGCAAACCATATGAGCAAATACTTACCTGTCAGTGTGTGTATGCTACAGTGCAATAAACCAAACGCACTCTTCCATAATTAGAAACTATTTAATGTTTATGTTTATTTAACGAGGAGCCATCAATCAGCTGTTATGATGACATCATGGTCTTTTACCCGACGACATCTTACTGTAATCTCTGTTAATTCTGTGTTTTCAGCAAAAAAAACACAAGGGAGGCAAAGAAATCCAAACACATGAGTGAGCATGAAGTTATTCCTGTGTTTGTGGCCTCCTCCTCCTCCTTCTCCTCCTCCTCCTCCTCCTCTTCTGTCCCAACCTGGAGACTGCGCAGATGCGCATCAGGGGGGAAAAAAGTGCCTGTGCAAGCAGAACTGAGAAAGTTCATAGAGCCGAGGTTGCAGGATGTCCCGTTAAGGAGTGAAAAAGGAAGAACAAAAAACACCACCAGAGGAGCAGAGGCAACACAAACTGACCTGCTGGACGGATCATAGCCTGGAGTGAACGACATTTTTTTCCACATTTCAGATTCTTCAGGTTGCCTGGGGAAAATGGGTTTCCCGGCGATACTTAGTTGTCGTCGGATTGTTCTCAGTTTGTTTTTGGCTCAGTTCGTTTTTCAAGCAATCTTTGCAGCCCCGTCGCCTATTATCAGGTTTCCTGGCGACGACACTACACCCAAAACAGACAAAGAGGTTGCTTTGGTAAGTTGTTATTGTTTGTTTTCTTAAAAGTGTCGAAATGGGTCAGTCAACTGTAAATAAACAGTTTTTTTTTTTAGAACTATAGGGTATTTTCTTGCATAAATCTATTGCACAGTAAAACTAAAATGACTGCAAATATGTATTGATATATTTTTTTTCTCTTTTAGCACTATTTGAATAAATTTTATGGATGCCCACAAGACAGATGTAACCTCATGGTGCTCAAGGACACGCTGAAGAAAATGCAAAAGTTCTTCTCCCTGCAAGAGACCGGAGAAATCGATGCCAAAACTGTGGAAATCATGAAAAAGCCCCGCTGTGGCGTCCCAGATGTGGCCAACTACAACTTCTTCCACAGGAAACCCAAGTGGCAGAAGAAAGACGTCACCTACAGGTCAGGAGAAATAACTTGACCTAATCCTTTTCCAAGGAGGCACTGTGGTCAAAGTGCCAAAAAGTGACTTCCTGTAACAGGCATTTATGACAACCTGGGGGCCACGGGGTCACTCTGAATCTGATTTATTATGCTCAACAAATGGGGAGAATTAACATTTTGGAGAGATTCTATGTTCGACATCAGGACTTTATACATAATAAAGTTTAAATACTGTAGTTGAGTCAACCCTGACTCAACTACTGAGCATACTGAGGGATAATATTTAGAATGAATCACAATAACACCACAGTCGTCAAGTTTGGGTCTATTTCCCAAAGCTGTGTATAAATGTATAAATTCAAAGCCACTGATTGTTTTCTTTTAGAGACCACAGCTTGCTCCCTCACACACACACACACACACACACACACACACACACACACACACACACACACTCCACCCACTGACCCTCTCTCCCTCACACACACACTCATAACCCCAAGTCCTCCCCCACCCCCACCAGTCATGTTTTGCTAACAGCAGCATTCCTACACAGTATGTGCCAGGTGTTTTGTTTTTGTGCTTTTTGAGCTTTATGGAATGGGTTTATTTATATCAGCGGTTTTTGTGTGAAGCCCTGATCTTTCCAGCCAGTCTGCAACATGTGTTTGTGATGGGGGGGGGGGGGGGGGGGGGGGGGGGAGTCTGCGAGCCAAAGACAATAACAAGCAAGAGATCATGGAGACTGTTTTCAGGAAAAAGGATGGTGTCGACAGGCGCATAACACAGTTTGCGGCTGGACATTGTTTCGGGAGGCATTTTTCACCCGATGACTCATGTTCTGTTATTCTGTCTTTTGCTGGATTCTCTTCCAGGAGACCCAGTGACATTGAATTTTATCTTTGTTTTACTTGCCCATGAGTGAATCTCCTCTGTTTTGCTCCACAGAATCCTGGGATACTCTCTTGATTTGGATGAGGAGGTCATAAATGATGCTTTCTTCAGAGCCTTCAAAGTGTGGAGCGATGTGACTCCGCTCTCATTCACCCGCCTCATGGACGGAGAGGCTGACATCATGATTAATTTCGGGCGCAATGGTATGCCAGTGTGTAGGGACAAGAGCGTGCATAGATTCTTGAAAAAATGCTCCAATTCAACTCAGATTCCCTTCTCAAGTGGAGTTTATGTGATCAAAAATCAACTTCTCCAACCCTGCCTTCTCCATCTGTCACATTCTGATTGATTGTCTTGGAATATGGAAAACTGTGAATAATCTTCAGATTCCAGAGACACTCACTAAGGCCATCTCAAGATAAAAAGTCAAAGACCCCCCTCCCCCCCCCAAAAAAACAATTTAAGCACTAAGACATCCATCTTTTGTTTTCGGTGAAGTTGCTTTCCACTCTTGCGAGACTGAAACTTTACCAAGTTTAAAAACAGCTCAACAGAAGTGGTGATGGAGCAATAACACATTCTGTTTTGGTGACTCGACACGCTGTCAGTCAATTTACAAAGAACGCCGTATAAAACAATGGGAATTGTGGTTGTGACACCGGTTGTTATGCTCAGTCCAGCTAAAATAAGCATTTTGATTTTGATATTTGAGAAGGAAAAATCAGCCGTTATAGGGCAGCTGAAAAAGCCACCACTGTAGAAGCCTTTAACTGTTGTTGTAGCATCATTAAGAAACATTTTGACCTTTAAATAAGCCTGCAAATGTCACATTTCCACATTATTCATGTGTTTTTGTCGCAAAAACACTCGTATCACAACTGGCACTTATTGATTAACTAACTGGCAGACAGCTGTACCTGAAAATTGATATTGATTGATTATCTTAACAGAGCACGGCGATGGTTACCCCTTCGACGGCAAAGACGGCCTCTTGGCTCACGCTTTTGCTCCAGGGGCTGGAATCGGAGGAGACTCCCATTTTGATGATGATGAGCAGTGGACGCTGGGAGATGGCCAAGGTAATGAGAGTGTAAAAGAGTATTTCCAAAAAGTCCTGGGGTTCAGTTTGATAATGGGAGACTTCTTGCAGATACCTTGTTTTAATTGTGTCTGAAGTTTGGCAGATCAGAGCCATCTGGGAGCTGAATACAAAAATATGATCTCTATTCCCTGCATTTTATATTTGCACCATTGACCCAGATTGTTGTCTGCATTTCCCATCATCCAGATCCTCTTGTCTGAATCTATCACACATGCAAAAACAATATGCCTCTTGCAGCACTTGGGTTAACACACCTGAAATGTCAGACTCTTGCTCTTAAAGTGAACATTGTAGAGATGCTTGCAGGTATAAAATCTTCCGTTTGGTTCAAAACGACGTCCATATTGTTAACTTGCAGGTATGGCAATGTCATATCAATGACTCATATCGATGACAAGCATTGCCCTGATCCTTTCTCTTTCACAGTGGTGAAGGTGAAGTTTGGTAACGCCGATGGAGAATTCTGCAAATTCCCCTTCCTGTTCATGGGCACCGAATACAACAGTTGTACGTCCCAAGGCCGTGACGACGGCTTCCTGTGGTGCTCTACCACCTACAACTTTGATGAGGATAGCAAATATGGATTCTGTCCTCACGAATGTAAGTATGACACACGGTTTCACCACTATCTGTCACTGTAGATAACATGGCACCGCGATGTCCTGTGAGTCGCACGTTACCCGGCCACAAAAACATGAAGACGTTTGGTAAATAGAATCACTGTTTCCTATAGAGGCAAAGTCATACTTCGTATCAGATTATCACCATGTTTTATGCTGCACTGCTTATTTTGGACAGAAAGAAAGTAGGTTGTACCGTATGCCAGGAAACTGTTTTTTTTTTTTTTGTTTGGAGCTGAGTGTGGAATAATTCTTTTCCAAGTTACCACCCCCATTTAATAAGACGGGGCTTTTTCAAACATTTTGTTTATCTGTGTTGTGTGTTGCTGTCCATGGTACTAACATGATCACATGCCCAGTACATCAAAACTGCCAAAGCACACATGTACAAAGTTGTTTTATGTGATGTGAACACAACGGAGGACTGTAATGGAGCCACCTGTTCTGTTTTTGTTGATGTAAAAATTTGTTTAATTTCTCCAATTATCTTAATTATTGTTATGGTTTATTTGCCTCTCTTTTCCTCTTTGTCCACTCAAGACTCAAATGGTCCTGGTTGTTTGCAATAATTATGTAACAAAATTGATCACAATTGTTTTCAATGAATCTGTTTGTAAAACTATGAAGTAGAAATTTAATAATGCGATATTGTGCCAAAAATACAATTGTCCAATCCTGTATATCCAGTATGTCATCAATAGTATATTTCTGCTGATTTCCTTTTGATCTGCAGTGCTGTTCACCATGGGTGGCAATGCAGATGGCACTCCATGCAAGTTCCCCTTCACCTTCCAGGGGGAAAAGTATGATGGATGCACCTCTGAGGGCAGGGATGACGGCTACCGTTGGTGTGCCACTACCGAGGATTACGACAGAGACAAGACGTATGGGTTCTGCCCCGAAACTGGTAGGTGGTGTCATCACATTGCAGGGACGTCCAAGTGAAAACGTGTCATTAACATGTTTAACTTATCGTGTATGGATGTGTTTAATTTTTTTTATGTTTGTTTAGATGCACATAGGACATTTGACTCTTTGTGTGCAGTACATCTGAAGTGCAGTGTGTGATGCCCTATCATGTGCCAGTCTACAGGAAAACTCTAGCTGGGCGTTCCAGTCTTGCTTGTGGTTTTTGCTGAATGCCTGTGAAAGTATTTTAATGTGCAGTTGCAGGGCTTATTTTCCATTTAGTCAGTGGGACTGGTTTTAGTGTTGAAGTGGGGAAGTAGGGATGGAGAGATAGTGAAATAGACAGAAAGTTGCAGCCACTGGGGCTTTTGTCTGTCGTTATTTAATGCATTAGGAATGTACCTTTGTTGTACAGACTTTAGCTGGTGTTGAATAAGATATGATTTCTCTTGGAAACAGAAGCAGTCTTTGCCAAAGTGAAAATGATCTCTGTGAAAGAAAATCAATTGGGGCGGGTGTGTTTTTTTTTTTGTGGTTTTATGCCGAGGTATTGATGTTGTGTGCCAGCTGCCTTCATTACGTTGTTGTCAATCATCTGTGTTGATTTCACAATATATTATTCACCGGAGTGTTGCGGAGAAAAGTTGCGGCTCGTGAATGAGTTTAAAAGAACAACAAGGTGAACTCAGGCTATTGCTCACTACCGTCTACTACTTCACTTCCTACTTCCTACCTAGGGCATGTGACTTCTGCTGCAAACAAAATTGCCCCTGGTGGACAATCCAAAAACCAACTCCACTGCATGTTATGTATTGTTTCCCCTCCTCCAGCCTTGTCAACAGTGGGAGGAAATGCTGATGGAAGCCCCTGTGTCTTCCCCTTCACCTTTCTGAGCAACACCTATGATTCCTGCACCTCATCTGGACGCAGCGACGGCAAGATGTGGTGCGCCACCACCAAGAGCTACGACGACGACCGTAAATGGGGTTTCTGTCCTGACCAAGGTATGAATGCAGAGGGCAGTATTGTGTGGGAGTAGCATAAGGCAAAGGAATGTGTGGAAGATAGTTCACTCACAAAAATTGGAATTTGTGGTTTTATTCAGTGTTTAATGATGAGTTCATCACACTCATTCACTCAGACTCTTGTTGTGTCACATGTTTTCAGGCTACAGTCTGTTCCTGGTGGCAGCCCATGAGTTCGGTCATGCCCTTGGCTTGGAGCACTCTCAGGACCCTGGAGCGTTGATGGCGCCCGTTTACACCTTCACGAAAGACTTCAGACTTTCTCACGACGACATCAGCGGCATCCAGGACCTCTACGGTGAGAGAGGAAATGTCATGTGTAGGGATGGCATGTGTCAGGGATCAAATCATACATTTTTGGAAACCAGGAAGTATTAATTGTACTTTGAGTGTGTAATTTATCCATCAACGTTTAAATACTCTTGTTAATCTCCCAAAATTAGGTGTGCCCACAGACAAGCCTCTGCCTCCAACTCAAGGTCCAGTCACTCCAATGGACATCTGTCAGGAGCCAATGGTCTTTGATGCAGTAGCACAAATCAGAGGAGAGACATTCTTCTTCAAGGACAGGTAATCACATCACACAACAACAAAACTAGTAATGTTTTAGTCTTAGAACAATCCATCCAAATTTAAAGCTCTTGATCATATTTTCCAAAAGTGTGAGGTGCAATGATTTCATCAGCTCCATATTTGCCTCAGTCAAAACTTATAAGCGCTGTAAAAAAAAATCTGCCAGAAATGATCTACGGGAAGATTGACAAACAAAACCCAATCGCCCACTTTATGATGTGTGATGTGATGTCAGACAGCCTACTCTTTGGCATTTCATAATAATCTTCTCCTAACAAAAACATGGAGTTTGACACGGGGGGCGTCCCGTTAATTATTGCACATATCAGTCTTCAAGTCTTGAAGATTGTGGTTTGGATGTTGTGTGTTTCATGATGTGACAATCGGTAATAGGGAGTAGCAAACTATTCATCTGCACATGCAGTGACAGCCAAAGTAGTCATCAGACATAAACACAGTTTACAGGCCTCCTCTCCCCCACTGGCACCAGTCATTCCGAAGTCCTGAAAGATGACTGTGTGTCTACAAGCTGACCGTCAAGTACAACTTTCATGTAGTGCAGTTTGCTCAACACTCTCTGAGAGTCACTGCATTTCCCACTTGCAGAACACTCACTCGCTCATCATCTACTGCTTTATGAGGGTCGCCAAATCTGCATGTTTTGTGCAACAAGCAGAAGACGCCACTGCTCAAATCTTCCTTTCTCAGCCGTGACAGGGAACTAGAGTGGACCTTATTATGCCAGAAAGGATGTAAACACCCCCCTCCCACTCTCTTAGCCGTTTCTTCCTCCGTCTTTGTTGACGTGGACGGAGCTGTTCTTCTTTGTTAATAGTAATAGTAACTTTCTGCTTCAAAAACTTGAAACGCATGTCCATTCAGGCTGCTGCAGAGCACCTGTACAAACATCCTTATGGATAGTGTATTCGATTCCAATAAAGCCCCTTAGATTGGCTGTATAATATTGACTCTGCAATGTCAGAATTTAAAGGACTGTGCCTCTAAGGAAATGATCCTAAATAAATGGGCCAGCAGACCTTCATACCAAAGAGTGTAGTCATTATTTTTTGCCTGCTTTTAATCCCCCCTGAACGTAATAACAGGGAGAAACACAAATCCTTGCTTTCAAACAGAATCACTTTTCACCGTACGGTGGCTCTTGTGCGCACATTTGCAGTGATCGACAGAGCGGCACATGAGCTCACAGTGTGCTCCGTGGAGCGTGAAAGTTTGGCCTTTGTGCTGGAAATGAAACTGGTCTGAGACTTTAAAGCCACAGCCTGAGTTACAAGAATGATAAACATACCTGCACATCATCGGCGTTCTTCTATTATTATTATTTTTTCTTATTATATTTTTTTAATCTGAGACACCGATGCAAACATACTGCCCTATGTTCCGATTGTATGATGACCCGCTCCTCGGTCGTCTTCTGCTTGGCCAAATTCAACAGATTTTCGAAACCATGCTGTGTTTGGTTCAGCAGATCAATGTTATTCTTACCTCTCTTTTGTAAGTATAATACTTGTAATAATAATATATATGATATGACTTGACTTTAACCTAACCCTAACCCAATGTGTCAATTCTTGAGAAGACTCATCCCCAAAGAAATTGAGGAAAAAGACAATGTCCCTTACCGTACAAATGTAAGATTAGTTAAATATCAGCGGAAGCCTGTTGTTCTGACCTTCACAGTAACGTAATGAGCTGCCTGAAAGCTATGTCAGTATTATAAGCCGGTACAGACTAAGCTTCAGAGAAAGAGCCATGCCCTCTGGGCTCCAGGACTTATTCTTGCTTGACTTTTCACTTGGAAAAGTTTGATCCCCTGCTTTTCTGCAGGCTCAGCAATATTTACGGTGTCGAACAAAACTCAGCATTAGAACGTGTCTGGAGGCTTAAGGAGAACTCAATTATGAAGTCTGCCTCACAGGAAGAGTTTGGCCAACCTGTTAATTATGTTCCTCGTGTGCTTATTACTGTAATTTTGAACAATTCTCAAAATATAACACGTGCCTGTATCATAAAAAAAAGTTTCCATTGCCTCAGGCTGTTTGGAACAATACAACTTTTCCTACAGTCATTATCCTTAAACCAAACACACACTGTTTTAGTGAAGATGTCAGTCAAAAATAATTGTAGCCCCAATCTGATTTTATACTGCACATGATGCAAGTATATCCCCAAGAACAGCAGGTAACAGGTAAGTGAAGTTGCGTGTTCAGTGTTGGACAAAAAATGCCTGATGTTGTATTTCCTTGGAGCTCGAGAAGAAGGATGGACTAAGGACCACGGGGGGACAGCTGGAAGACTGGCCAAGGGTGAGCTGGAGAGCCAGAACAGAGACAGAGAATGACAATGGCCAGGAGGCACAACAGACTGGCCGAAGCCACTGTGCCGGGCAGAGTTGAAGGCATAGACAAAGGTTGTACTCTCTAGTTGTCTCGCCTGAGGCTAAGTCCATTTCCAGTTTTGTTGAAAAACACATCAATTCGGCTTCAGATACATTTGTCATCTGAGCCCTGAAAACAGAGAAGTTTGGAGGCTGCGTTTGAGTCTGAGCAGCCAGAAACTGGCTGAAGTTAGCACCATTCAAATCCTGATTTGTTACACAATTCAATCAGCTATGAAGGAAAAGCTTAATTAACACCTCCTTTAAAGGGACACTGTGTAGTATTTATGGGTATATATGAGCCAAAATCCACTCTTTTATACATATTATGTGCTCCTGCATTGTCTAGTTTCAAAAAGTCATGTAAAATAACATGGTCACGGGCTGCTGTTGCATTGCCACAGTTTGTAGCGAGACGCCATGTTTCTACTGTATAGACAAACCCGAGAGAACAAATCAAGCGTCGCTTTACTTCCCGCCTCCACTGACGGAGCAGATACGATATACAAAAGACACACTTATACATATGAATAAATACTAGAAACTGTAACTAGAAATACTAGAAAGACGACGAGGACGACATTTGACCGGCTGAGGATACCGTAGCGCTCAGGGAAGGGAGGGGGTGAGCAGAGGAGCAGTTTGTTGTTGTAAATGTCAGCCTGTCCTCTAGATGTCACTATAAACTACTTACTTCACCTTTAAGCTTCAGTTTCATCTTTTCATCAGTCTTACAACAGATATTGTTAATATTTCTGTTTGCAGTCGCATGTGGAAGCCCAGTGTCCCAAATTGGTCACATTTGGTCACAAATTGTGACCAAATACATTTTTCAACTGAATGTTTTAAAATACTTCTGATACAGAGTTGAAATGCCCGTCTTGGAAGCCGGAGAGAGGGCTGGGTCTCTCTACAGGCGAAGGAAGTGACAGGTGAAGGTTGATTTCCTGAGTGGGCGGCTGTAAATGGCACAGTTGGGGCCACTCAAGAGACTAAGGTGGAAACCAGTAATGGTGGACTCATCAGGAAGTAATACAGGCCTCTGGAGGAAGAATTGGAGGCCAATGTCAAGTGGCTCCCGCCTCCAAGAAGGCTGAAAATAGGGGACACTGGTGAAAGCAGGCATGATGCGAAAGAGTGGCAAAGAACTGTAATCAATATCAATAAAATAATATTTAAATCTAGTGCATTGATGAGATAAGGAAAGAAAAATTTGGAGGTTTTAGGTAAATAATCAGGATTTTCATGTCTCAGTCTATTTCCAGCAAATCACATGCTCACAAGTTCCAGCATACATACATTTCCCAAATCAAATGAATACAATTGAATTGTCAATTTATTTTAGCTCAACAAACTGATCTATGTGATGTAATTAATCGGAGTCTGGTTCAGAATCCTGACACACAGAGCTTGTGCATGTGTTATATATGAGTGATATTCAAGTCTTCTTTTTTTATCATTATCCCAAAGCATCCTTTCACTGGATTTTTGCCTTTTTTAAAAAATAGGTCAGTGGAAAAGAGTTTTGGAAGCCATCGTTGTTGTGCAGCTGTGAATTGGAAATTCGGGGCAAGATGGGTCTTGTTCCGCTGGCGTCGGCAGCCTTAGTCCTGACGAGAACCAGATGCTCATGAATCAGGCCATTGTGGCTGGCTCAGCCAGTGAAGCACTTGCACTACAACCTCCCTCTTTCACACACACACACACACACACATATCCACCATGTCATCATCAAGCCCCCTCTGCTCCTCTCTAACTCTTGCCTCTCTACCTTCCAGTCACTCACCGACTTCTTCTCTGTCTGCCAGGTTCCTGTTCAGGTCCGTAAACTTCCGAAGTAAGCCCAAAGGCCCGATGCTAGTCGCAACCTACTGGTCCGACCTGCCTACCAAGATAGACGCCGCCTATGAAAACCCACTGGAGGAAAAAACTGTCTTCTTTGCAGGTATGCGAGAGAAGACAAGTCACTGTGAAGAGCTGAATTAAACACGACTCACTGTTTATATGATGTTACATTAACTGTGCAGCCATCAACCATGTGTGTCTGTGGAGACACAGACAGTTAAACTTCTATGAGTAAGAAAAGATCTCTTTACTTTTTGACTATTTGGATACTTTTCCATTAACATGAGGTAAAGCATTAGGAGAAGCAAGAATGTTGGCACTCTTGTTGTGTGTGTTCAAGTGTGTGGTTGTGTGGTTCAAGATGCATCCCTTGCCTCTAATATTTCAATATTCCTAAATACTAATTAGAATTACAGAAGATATTGACGATGTTAACAGCTGGTTTGGCTATTATGCAGATTTAATACCCAAAAGATTCTCACATATGAGATCATTTGATGAGTATTTCATGAAAGATATGGGTTGTTCTCCAGTCCTGTGTCAAAGTTATCGTCTATCGGCGTGGTGTAACTGTGTGTTTTTCTCCCAGGCAATGAGATGTGGGTCTACAAAGCAGATGAGTTGGAGAGAGGTCACCCCAAGAGGCTGTCCAGCCTTGGCCTTCCCGCAGACTTGGAGCGAATTGATGCCGCTTTCAACTTCAGAAAGAACAGGAAGACTTATCTTTTTGCCGGAGACCAATTCTGGAGGTGAGGGCCCACATTTTATGCAAGCGTTTTTGGTGAGCGCTGAAAACCGTTGTCTGACACACCCTGGCTTCTGCTTCTCTGGTTCAACTCTTATTCAGTTAACAGTTACGTCTGGTTTCATTTAGTGTTCAGCACGACCTTAGCTGCACCATAACAGCACAGCAGATGTGTTAGGCCTTGCACAACATGACAATTCATAGTGTCGATGACTGTTTTATCTCCATGGAAAAGTGTGAGTGTTGAGTGTTTGTTTGTGTATGTGAGGCAACACCAAGGCACTTCTTCATGAAAAGATGCACTGCTGCTCTTCTGTGTACAGATACGATGAAGATACGAAGACACTGGACGCTGGTTTCCCCAAACTTATTGCTGACTCATGGAACGGCATCCCAGACGAAATCGATGCTGCCTTCAGTCTCAATGGCATTGGTAAAAAAAAATATTTCTTTGTTTAAATAGTGCATCGGAAGTATGTATTCCTATAGTGGGAGCTGAAGAAGATTTTTCAGTTATGGTAATGCATGATAAGGAAGGTAAAGGCTAACATAATAAACACTGTGCAACCTCATTAGGCACAACGCAAATGTTCATTTTCGATTAGCATTAGCGTAGCTAGCTGTTGTAGCTAGTGTTTGTATTATTTTTTATGTATATTTGTATAGTTTTGTGTTAGCCCTACACTAATGCTAATCGTAGCCTCGCTAGCTTACGTTTGGAAACAGATTCGCCAAGTTAGCCGCAAAGTAGTAGCATGCTAATGCAAAATAAATATGTTCTCGCGTATTGGTGAATGGACACCGACTTCGTCGTTTCAGTATAACACCATGTCCTGCGGTGAACCGTGTGAAAACCGTGAGGACAGCCTCTTCACTCCACCTCCCGGCTCCAGACAGTGCAGCTGCTGCTGATGAGCCACTGCCTGCCTGGTGTAGCGTGATAAATCAGCAAAAATGCAGCGTGATAAATCAGCGAAAATTAAAATTCCTCAAAAAAAAATTAAAATTAAGGATGCACACCATCTGGCAATGCTAAACCTTTATCCAAAGTCTAAGGGCGATCTGATTAACGGTCAGCGAGATGGATAATAATAATAATAATAATAATATGCCTGTCACAGACGGACATACGCAACTTGCTTTATAGATAGATAGATAGATAGTTTTTTTTAAATTCATGACATCATATTCAAAAGCTGTTGAGGTATCGAACAAATAGTTGTCTAAATAGCTACCTGACCAAAATCAGGTAGCTGTAGCTAGATATAGCCTCATAAACCTGATCCATAAAACCAACAGAGAAGAACGACTGGAAAGAATTATTTCTGGTATGCAAAGCCCGTAGTTCCCTGACATGGTTGTTTAATGGAGTGGTGATCGGATGAGTCTGACAGTGGGAAAGTAGATATGTAGTACTGTATCTGTTTTGCAACTCCCCAAAACATGTCTTTGACTGAATAGTACTTATGAGCAGGGCATTAGAGGACAAGAAGTGTGATGAAATGTTGTCTTTATAGCTGCAAACTCTCTCCTCTTGAGACTCTGTCGACTATGTATCCTTGGGGGTAAGAGGTGCCATGTACATTTTTTGTCCATGGCAAGAAACCAGGGATTTTTCCATGACTACTTACTGAACGTAGTCCACAGTCCAGGAAGCATCACATAGCCCCTTCTCCGCACAGTGAACTAACAAATTCATATAAAGAAAGTCTGTGCCTGTTCCACAGAGGTGCCACTGTATGCTGCCTGATTGACTTAATCCAGGGAGAAAGAGGCTTAAATCCTGATTGAATCTGACTGCACAGTTAATCCATTAGCTTTTATTAGCTTGATTATTATTATTTTTTACTGATATTAGAAGGTAGTTTTTCATTTGTTTTGTATTAGCTATTTCTTACTGGAGCATTGTGATTGTTTTTTTCACAGATTACAGCTACTTCTTCAAAGGCAACCACTATTTCAAACTGGAAGACAGCAGCTTGAAGATCGTCAAGCTGGGTGAAATCACAAAGGACTGGCTCGGTTGTTGAGCGTTTCAAGAATTCCTTGCTTTTTCCTAATTTCTGTAATGTTGTCTGGCCTCATGTGGACACTGGCATCACATCATACACAACTTGAGGTCCCTGCAGTGCACACTGTTGTATGTGTTTTTGTTTTTTTTTGTATCTTGGCAACTATGCACGCTTCTGTGGGAGTTGTGTCCCTTTCAACCTGAATAACCAGCCTCCAGCTTTGTAGAAAGGCACCTTGTGAACTTGTACACAGCCTGAACATATAGACAACTGGATATTTGCTACATGACTGTTTGATTTTGACATTGAATGCTGATGCAGAATATGTACCCCTGTTTTTTTGTTTGTTTGTTTGTTTGTTTTTTTAAACTCAGGCATCAGGTATGTCCACGCTGCTTTGAATGCAGTGCTGTAAGATGTTGCTGTTTTATGCAAATTAGATGATTAAAAAAAAGGGCTGTTTTACACCATATGAGGAATTCATGTTGGCTTAGAGTTACTTCTAAGTCCAGTGTACAGTGTATATCGTTTAATTAATTTTCTCATTGTTGAGCAATACATTTGAAAGAATGAATTTGCACAATGTGTCTGACCGAAAATGGTGCTTTAGACTTTGCTTTTGCATATAGTCCTAAATATATTCACATATACACAACTTATATTCATTGTAACTATGTCTGATGGGACTACTTAGTATCCTCAGAAGGTAGTATTCGCAGGTATTACTTTTAATTTGGTTTTAGCACTTTTTTTTATAGGACTATATAAGGTAAACAAAGAATATGGAGGCCAGATTGTTGTCATAGCAACTCCGTGTTGCATGTCTCTTCACTAATGGTACAGAAAGAATAAAAGGCACAGGTTGCCATTTGTGGCTGTATAAGTTTGCTCCATGATGGATTCATGACAAGAATACTACAGTATTTTTTTTTACATTGTCTTCCCTGGGTTTAAGCAATACAGTATTGGTGTTTTGTGTTGTTTTAAATGCTTGTGCACTTTGTTATTGTCAACAATAAAGATGAAAGATGGTCAATATAATGTCGATCAGTGATCGGTGAGACTGACTGATTCATTTGGACAGCCTCAACAATGCGTTATCCCTAACCCCAATAACAGCCAGTACATTTACACAAACACAATTGATTGAATAACAAAAACTAACACAGGCACACAACCTAGACTTAAATATTTACACAGATTCAGTTTGACAGTTACTATGGTGCAGTAATAGCTCTCTGAACTGCTGGTGTGAACAAGCTGAAATCTACTCCGACCCACTGGACTCATTCTCCCTCCCAGTTCAAGAGTTGTTGTTGGATGGGTGTTGGGACAATGTGGGTGTGGACAAAAAGTTTATTTTCATGGCATCATTCTCGTTGTGCTATGGTAAATCAAAACACCACAAGTTGGAGGCAAGCCTTTTTAGGGGGGTTAACAATAGTTAGTAAATCATATGAGATCACATAGAATAGTCTAAATCATTGTGATTCTAATAAAATAGATCATTCAGAGATGTTGAATCTCTGGCCTTGCCCCGAATCATAAACTGAAAAATGTTTCTCTTACCCTCTTTTGCCTTTGGCAGTCTGAGGTTAAGCCAGCAAGCTAAATACATATCTTTGTGTGTCTGAGCTCATTTAACACTGTCATGCCAGCACTGAGCCAGTAGTTTGGAATGAGGACTTTTCAAATCCCTGGTGAAGGGTGTTTTATATTTTTTTTGTTTTTAACCAATACAAATCATATGCAGCCACAAAAACATTCACTACATGTTGACTAGTTATATCTGTGTGCATAAAAACCCTTTCACACAGACTGCAACCGTTACATATTACACATTTGAATTTATGAGATGTGTTCATTCCGTAAATAGATACAGATACGCGAATGCAATCTATGACAACACATATACTGTAATGATGATGTGAACTTTCAGGCTGTTAACTATAATTGTGATCATCATTTCCAAATTTCAAAAATAATAATCCTGATTAAATTCAATCTGCACTGCAGCAATTGTGGCATTTATAATTGTGGCATCATTTCTTTTCAGTGAACAATATGAATTTGCAAAATCACCTTGCTCACTTCCTTTTAGTGTTAAATGTCTCAGAGTATAAACTAATGTATTTTGTTCTAAAATATAGCAAAGTATGAATAGAACGTAGCATTTCTATCAAAATACATAATGTACTTGAGCACTTTTCCATTCCTGTTCAGCAGTATCTCTGTGTAAAGGGGGTGGGGGGCTCTCATGAGTCACGACTTCCTTTGTGGAGCATGATCAAGTGAGGTTTTGCATGAAACTGCGCCATCTTGTGGGTTTTGATGAGAAGTACCATTGATTGTATAATGAAAATGCTCATGTTCATTTACAAACTGTGAATGATATCCAGAAAAAGGACACATGGAGGCCATTTATTCTGCATCTGTCAGTTGTGAACTGGTTGTTAAAACTGTGAACATCAGAATGATAAGAAAGTGAATTGGCTGATCTGAGTAGTTCAGAAACTGCTGATGTATTGGGATTTTCACACACACATTACAGGCAATGGTCAGAAAAGGAGAACCAATTCTCAGGGTGAAAGATCAGAGGAGAATGGCCAGGCTGTTTTGGTATCTAGAAAGACAACAGTAACTAAGAAGACCAGCTATGAATGCACAACATGTTGAATTTTGAAGCAGCTGTGGGACCAGATCAAACTAAGTTAATCAGCGGAAAAATATCATTTTCATTCGGGACAATGTGGGACACCCAATGCTGATAGATTGTCTACTTAACTTAAAATGTGAACACAGGATAGACTGTATGCATCAAGTATACTACTGGTGCTTCATAAAAGCTATGGGTTAGAACCACAAGTATAACAAGTATAACAACATATGGCAAATAATTAACTAGTATCTGCAATTATGGTTGCAGCCATAAGATCATATAGGTTTTTTCTGTAATTGCTTCCACTGACTGATACAGAAGAGTGTTAGGGCCACATGTAAAAAAAAATTAATAAATGAAAGTAAAAAAAAAAGAAAAAACCGGCATAAATACTGAAAAAAATATTAATATTAATAAGACTCTCTTGAATTACTGTATCTGCAGAGCTGCAAAAGTAAAGCATGCGAAGAGGGCTGAAGCTTCGGGATGGACAGAGATAGTGTGATTTAGTTTTTTTTTCAGTTGGGAATGAGTTACAAAGATATTCTCAAAAGCCTTAAAAAGGCATTGCAAGTGTTGTGTCAAGGTTGTTATCCCCAGCATGATTTGTATACCCTGCTGCAGGAGCACACATGCATTCAGCGAGGCAGGGTTACGTTGCTACCTGTAAAGTAACCTGGCTCTTAATAATCTGTTTAAATCAGGGGTCTTAAACTGGCGGCCCCCCAATCGATTACATGTGGCCCCCCACTTAATATCATGTTTTAATGAAAACATAGCCCACAACCTCACTGTCTTTTTGTGTAGCTCAGGCACAGCTGCCAGTGAGGTGATATAATATAATATATGTTTGCTAGCAATGTTTTATAACAGTAATAATAATACATTTGGTCATAATTATCCCATTAGCAAATGTATCATATACAACGTTCATTTACATACATAAATACACTTGTTAGGGCCCGAGCCACGTATGGCAGTGGCCGAAACGGCTCCTGGCACAAATTTTAATTACAGTTGTCCACACTTTTATTCATATAATTTAAAATAAATGTCTGTTTATGATAATAATGCATTAATGTTGTATCATAAATAGTATTATCAAGTATACATGTGATATCATGATGCAATATTGTGAACAGTTATTTTTTCCCCCCGCTTTTTGTTCTCTAGACCTCCTAATCCTCCTAATATGTCACAGAAACTCAGGAACAATGTTCATATAACATACTGAACTCACCAACAACAACAGTTCAGCCAAAATATTTGCATTAAAAAAATATTTTCCAGACTGCAAACCATGTTTATGTTTTGAAATCATGTTTTGGTATGTGGCGCCACCTACCGCCATCTATCAATTATTGCAGTCGGTAGAGTCTCAGTTGCCGAGCAACCACAGGTTGCCAGTTACGTAAAAAAAAAACCTAAAAGATCTCTGTATTTTGAATTTGAATGTAGTAACCGTTTTTGACCACATTCTTACATATGGCACCTTTAAATGCCTCTCACTAATAACGATTCCTTGCAATGCCAGGCTGTACATTATATCTATTTCGTGGGAACACATTAGTATTTTGTGGCCACAAATCAGAGTTTATTTCTCCATGTCATGCCCGGGGCTCCTTAGAATTCTGACTTTATTTTCATTCATGCTGTTTTATTTATTAATATTTTTGGTTTATTTAAATAAATAAAAAAAATGACTTGGACCTAGAATGACCATTTTGACCAGGCCACTTAAAATCTATGACCGGCCCTGTTGACCTCGGCCACAACCACGTTGGGGGCGGAGCTTCTCTTGTCCCGTAAACTGCTCCGCTGCTGCCGTTGCCGTGTGTTGTTCGTCGTCAATGGCGTTCGCTTTTCGCCACAGTTTGGCTCGTATGTGTGTGGGGAAGTGAGAAAGCAGCAGTAGCAGCAGCGGCGGCGGCGGCGGCGGCGGCAGTAGTAATAGCAGGCTGCTCGGCCTCTGTTGAGGAAGTGAGATGATAACATCAGGGTGTTGTTGAGACCGCAGCGTGTGTCCGTGTCGTCGCTGCGTGGACGTCTGCGATGCCTCCTCCACAGCGAGTGTTCGCTCTGCCGAGGCAACAGTCTCTGCTGCTGCCTGCGGTCATCAACCCGTTCGTGCAGGACACTAAGCTTCCCAGAGCTGCCATAATCAAAGTGAGTATGCGGCTACTGAGCTGTAAACAATAATATGTGCAGTGATTTTTGTTGGAAACGAACACCACCCAAACACAACATATCTGACGCGTAATATTACATTCACAGCAGCCTCGCTGTCTCCAACCAGGGCCTGTAATCTTCTCCAAGCAGCCCCTGCCCCAAGACAATCGGCTTTGAATGCCTTGTTATGTAACTGTTTTGTTGTGGATCTCCACAATGCTGCATTGTGTATACACTGCTCATTGTGGAATTGACTCTGACAGCACACTTCCCTTGTATGTGTGGTATATGTCTGCTCTAATATATGGTGAATGTATGTGATCCTCTCCATGCAGTGTGTCCTCCTGGGAATCTTCCTGGTCCCCATTCGCACCATCCTGCTGTCCCTGGTTCTCATGGTGACATGGCCCGTGGCTGTCATAACAACCTTCAATCATCCTCTGAAGGGGACCGTGGAGCCAATGACCGGCTGGAGACGGTAACTCGTGGAAGGGAATCTCTGGGACACCTGGTCCTAGGGTAGCATCAAAGACACTGTGCATATCAGACACCTTTTTTTTTTTGTCATCTAGAGAAAATGTGGACAACAGAACATTGCAGAATGGTTGTTGCCACATTTTCTGGGAAATTTAGCACTGACATACATTGGTTGCACCACTGTTATTGTCTAAGAAAAGGAAAGGAAGTTCAATTTGAAAGGGTTTCCTTATTCTCTGATAACATTAATATAATACATTTCTTTCATATAGCAATTCAAATAATTGGATCACAAATCTAATCTAATCTAATTTTTTTTTTACCATTTAAATGATAATATTATGCATTCAACTACATACGCATTAATTCCAGTTCTTACTCCCAACGATTATCAGTTTTTATAAACAATATCAATGATATTTTATGTGAACATATGGATACATGCAAGTTAGGTGAAGTGAAGTGAGCCCGCGGGCATCGTATTGGCTGCCTGCAGGCACCACGTTGGTGACCCCTGGTGTAGGGACTTCAAGTATGGATATCCCACTCAATTTGTTGCAAGTTTTTGTCAAATACATGCCCATTTTCCCAGTCTCGAGCATCAGAAACGTAGAAACAATGTTGGCCAGTCACATTCCCTGTATTTACACAGAGTACCGGTAAGGAAATCGGCTTAAGATATTAGGGGGGAAAAAACAGTGAGTTTCGCTGTTTCGAAGCAGAATCGGTGTTCTCATAATCCGAAACAGTGAAACCCAGCAAAGGCACTATTTCCTCCAAATGTGTTCCTGTTGTAACTTGTGCAGAATGTGCAGCTGCGTGTACTCGTGCTGAATAATACTTCTCTAGATTGTATCTGTTTACCTCATCAGAAAGAGAGGAGTGAAACCTTTTATATACCAACAATTCATTATTATTATTATTATCCATGGGCAGTAGAAGCTTAATAGACATTGAGCATTCTTTTAAAGTACTTAAAGAAACATCTTTAACTATGCACTGTCATATTAAATGTATACTTTTGTGTGGGATTGCAGTATTTCACCTCTGAAACAGGGTGTAGTGTTTGTAATTGTCAAACTAACATTTCTTATGCTGGGAGACCACACGTGCTGATGTCATCACGGACAAGCATGTTATCTTTTGTGAATAACTCTTAATCACAACTGCAACAAGCACAGATACAGATACAAATACAAATTAAGCGCAAATGGCAATATTTTTGTGAAAACACTAGTGCTAAGATCATCCCACTTAGTCCTAGCTGTGAATTGTCATCAAGCAGCAGTAAATATGGACTGTGTTGTGGTTTTACCCACCATTTCAGTAATAATTTTAGATAAGCAACCTCAAAGGTCATGAACTGAGGGACACTCCCACATCACATGTTTCTACCTTCTTAGAGGTGTGGGTGGTTCAATCTAGTTATTTTACAGAAAATGAAAATTGTCCTATTTTTGCAAATGTTTTGTTTTGTTTTAAATGTTGAATCTGAACTTATTCAGATCATCTCTAAAATCTTATAATTTATTCCATGGGCTATAATATCCTACATCCCCAGAAATGATCATCCAAATCATCATTTTTGAAGTGACTAAATAATATTTAGTATAGGTTGACGTCTCAAGTATGTATATATATATATATATATATACAGTATATATATATATATACAGTATATATATAAACGTCTCGTCTAGGCTATATCTTATTCATACATTATGTATATTTTAATCTTTGTGCTTTTGTGTAAAACACGTTCTACTCTCAAACACTGCGTCACATACTTCAAAGCTTTAAAACTCAGTGGATTGTTAAATCCAGATTAAGTTTTTTTTTCAGAGTGCATCACTTTATCACAGCTTGGCGCCTCATAACATGACTTCTCTAGATTATGAGGAAGTGACTGGTGGAGGTAGAATATGTGTTAGGGTTGTAGAGAAGTACAAAATGATGCAACTCTTCCTGTGAAGAAATAATCTATTCAGTTTAAGTACATCCAAACATGTTTTGCCTTGTTGACCCTCTTTATTAGAAGTATTTCTTTATATTTACTGCATTTAATTGTAGCTTGTTTTGCTTTGAGAAATCACAATCTTCACGTATCCTCATCTAACGTTGCCGTCATCCGCAGGTTCATGAGTCGGAGGATAATGGCTGCCTTGGGGAGGGCCTACTATTTCTGCATGGGCTTCAGAGTCGTGGTCAAGGGCAAGCAGGTCGGCAGCAGCGAGGCGCCCATCCTGGCTGTGGCCCCCCACTCTACCTTTTTCGATGGGATCGTGTGCATTGTGGCAGGCCTGCCCTCCACCGTGTCCCGAGTCGAGAACCTGGCTACACCGATCTTTGGCAGTGAGACATTTGTTTATTTGCTCTGCTGAGGTTGATTTAATTGTGTCTATGTGTGTGGACGTGTGTCGTAAATCTTTATTTGCAGTGGCATCATAATGCAATGTCTTTGATCAATATGAGCTGTTGCATCCATTTTCTTGAAAGGAGAGTGGCACCACAATCTTTATAAGTTTAAACTCTGCTAGGTAAATCATGCAACAGTAGGTCCAGTGTGTAACGCCCAATTTATATTCCTGTGTAAACACAGAGCTTGTCAGAGAGCCTCTGCGTCGTCTCCGACTGCACAAAATATTTTTTAAGTGTCCGTCACTCCGTCAAGGGACAACCGAGACGGCAACAGCCGCGATTGGTCCTCAGGACAGGCCGAGCTAAGCTGCTCTGTGCCGGCTCACAGTGCGCACCGAGCGTCCACAGAGGCGGAGCTGATCACCGCCGACAACGTCGCTGCCAAACTATAAATGCGTCATATATTAATACACAAAAAATAAAAATTATCTTAAAACTGCGTTCGGTGACACAGAAAAGTGAGAAACGGCCACTGTTTAAACAACAACAGTCTGACTTTTAGAAATGTAATTAATCATTTCAGCCAGACTACCATGTATTGGGACATATTATACCCTATTTCTCCAAGTTAACCTAGTTCCCTGGTGTCCTAATGAACATGTCTGTGACATGCTTTAGTCAAAATACCATAAGGATGAAGCACCACAGCAGTTCAGTCACCCTGCCAAAACAGCACGAGAGAGAGGTCTGATATGTGTGATAATGTACCTTGTTTGTTTTATCGCTGCCTTTAGGGTTCGTGCGCTGCCTCCAACCAGTGCTGGTTTCCAGAAAAGACCCTGACTCACGGAAGAACACAATTCAGGAGATCGACAGCAGAGCCAAGTCAGGAGGTCGCTGGCCTCAGGTCAGTTACAATGCACCAAAGAATATATGTACATACAAAATCAGCCTTCTTGACTCGAATGTGCACTCACTTATGATGATGGTTTGACTCAGCAGTTTTTTTTTCTTGGGTCGAACTTATGCAGCATCTGACTTTTCAGGTTTTGATATTTCCAGAGGGAACATGTACAAATCGCTCTTGTCTCATCACTTTCAAACAAGGTAACATAAAATTCAAATCTAACATCATGTAATGTAAATATAGTCTCTTGCGACGATTGTGCATGTAGTCATTAATAACAGTATTTATTGTGTGTTACCACGCCACCTTTAGGTGCCTTTATCCCAGGAGTCCCTGTGCAGCCTATAATTATGAGGTATCCCAACAGTCTGGTGAGTGATAAGTACATTTCACCTCAGATCTACAGTCACATATTATGTTGTCACACTCAAGGGGACAGGGGACATATTATGCAAAATCAACTTTTTAATCATTTTAATCCTTATATTTGGGACTCTGGAGGCCCTATCAGTCGGCAAAGTGTTAAAAAAGATGACTCACAGACTAAAACAACAAGATATGTGATGTGATTGGGTCAGTCATACCAGAGTCGAACTCAAGTTCATGATAGAAGAAGCCAGAATGAAAAAAATATGGTGACATTCTGGTGCATTTTTTTGGACCGATGAGGACTGATTTTATGGTCTCTCAGCTTAAAGAATTAGATTTTTTGAGTTAATGGCTGTTATGAAGGCTTGAAATTGCACTTGACATGCTAACAACTAGCCACATGCTAAACCTGAAACCGCCTTATTATAGGAACATTCTAAAATGCTTAACCTGAAAAAGCTAAAGTAGCTCAATGTCCGAAAACGGCCAAAAATAAAAACTGATAACACCAATATTATGGATGCTGTCTGCTCCTCTCCATAGGTGCTCACTATAGAGAAAAATCTAGATACTGAGTGTAGACAGCATCCATAATATTGGGGATTTTGATTTTCTGAGAGCTGAAAGCGGACATTACTAGAGATGTCAATGAGAAATTTGGTGATGATCGATTGCTGTTTTCGGACATAATGCTGCGTTAAACTTTGTCACATCACGTTTTATAATAACAAGATGAAAGGGAGCAGAATGGAAGCAGACGCACTTCATTCAGTAAATCGATTCCTCACTAGTGCTCAGTTACTCATATACAGGGACAAGGACAGTAATGGCGTTGTCGAGCTACAATCATAGCTGTAACTGTGCATGGAAACAAACTGACTATTTAGTTTACACAGGAGATAAATACTATTCGGAAGCATAGACACAGACGACCGATGCATGCTGTTAGAATAATATAGTACGCACTAAGCAGTGATTTCTTTCCATTTAAGCAGAACTGACAGTGGAATACTTTCCTTCACAAAGTGAGACTGATGTTAACACTAGAGGCTGAACCTGTATCACACACCTATCAGCTTAAGCGTAGCTATATTATGTTCCCTCTGTTAATATTTTGTGTTTTGTTCTCTGTTTTGCCCTCAAGGACACAGTCACTTGGACTTGGCAGGGTTTCAGCTCGTAAGTACAAGTTTTTTTACAAGTGCACATCTTAAGGTTTCTCATGTTTCACTTGTGCATTGTATATTTGGTGAAGGAGGCGTCTACCTCGAGTTTTTCCTTAGACAAAAAACCCTATTAAAACACAGTAACATTGGAGCCTTGCTGTTGAAACCAGTGAAACAGTACATGTCACTGACTTGCTTGTATTACATGCAGGTCGACTCTGCTGCTTCTAACACTGTGCCAGCTGTACACCACAGTGGAGATAGAGGTAACAGTTATTCTCACTTTATTTATATGAACAGCATTACCGTTTTCTCTTACATCTTGTGTAAGGGTTGATAAACATTAACAGTCATGATAAACAACGTCTGAAGCATTTTATGGTATATTCCATCCATTATCCTTCACTGTTTTTTTTGATGTGCCTTTCAGTAGTTTTACACACCAGCTTGGTTTTTGAAAATAATTTACTGAATGTGTCTTTTTTTATAGGAAGGTGTTTCCTTACAAATGTTTATGAGTTTGCTTTTTGCTCACTCTTCACTGTGACCTTGTTTGTTTTTTAATCCTTTTCTAGTTCCTGCCTCCACACATACCCACAGAGGAGGAGAAGAAAAGCCCACCTCTGTTTGCCAGCAGAGTCCGAGAAACAATGGCACAGTAAGTACACAATCCATTGACTGGGCATGGAGTAGAGCAAAGTGCAACAGGAAAGAGAACGTGTATAGTGACGTGTTATACAAACTAGTGCAGTGCCCGTAGAAAGTATGTATTCCTATAATGGGAGCTGAAGAAGGTTTTTCAGTTATGGTAATGCATAAGGGACGTAAAGGCTAACGTAATACAAACACTTATCGTATTGTATAACCACTGGCTTGACTGACAGTCACACCAGCTAGCTACGCTAATGCTAATAGAAAATTAAAACATTTGCGTTGTGCCTAATGAGGTTGCACAGTGTTTGTATTATGTTAGCCCTACGCTAATGCTAATCGCAGCCTCGCTATCTTACCTTTGGAAACAGCTTCGCCAAGTAGCATGCTAATGCTAAATAAATATGTGCTCGCGTATTGGTGGATGGACACCTCATCGTTTCAGTATAACGCCATGTTCTGCGGTGAACCGTGTGAAAATGTCTCACCCACCACGAGGACAGCCTCGTCACTCCCACCTCCCCGCTCCAGACAGCGCAGCTGCTGCTGATGAGCCGCTGCCTGCCTGGTGAAGCGTGATAAATCAGCAAAAGTGCAGAGTGAGAAAATCAGTGAAAATTAAAATTCCTCCAAACAATTTGATAAGGATGCACACCATCGGGCCATGCTCAACCCATATCCAAAGTCTTTGGGCGATCTGACTAACGGTCAGAGAGATATGCCTGTCACAGACAGACAGGCAGGCACAACTTGCTTTATAGATGGATGATGATTTAGGTTAAAGACAATAAATAAGTCTGGTTTTGGATTTTGTATTACTTGACCAATGTGTTACTTCCTCTCCTGCTTTGTCCAAATCTTTTCAAGTATGTTGTATATTGTATCTGTGTCTCCAGCGCGTTGAGAGTTCCAGTAACAGACCACACATATGAAGACTGCCGCCTGATGATCTCGGCAGGAGAGCTGACACTGCCCATGGAGGCCGGCCTGGTTGAGTTCACCAAAATTAGCCGCAAACTCCAGTAAGAACATCTAAGGCACCTAAATTTGTTGTCGTCAGGGAACTTCAAGTTGACATGTAAATATTGTTCACTATGACAAATACTTTCCTTGTGCTGCTCACCCAGTCTGAAGTGGGACAATTTGAGAAAAGAGCTGGACAGCTTTGCTGCCATGGCCAGTTCCTATAAAGGCGGACGGATCACCATCGAGGAGTTTGCCAAATTCCTGAAGCTGCCCATGAGCCCAGCCCTGGAGGAGCTGTTTGCGCTGTTTGACAGGGTGAGACACATGTTCTGTTTATGAAAATATTATTTTCCTCATAACTTTTCACCCTTGTAACTCTTGATAACCGATATAGTGTAAATTACCAATTAAATATCAAAGTTTGTTTTTGTTAAGCCACAGCCTGGGTGTGAGAATTAGGAGTACACGATAAAAAAAAGAAAAGTTGACAACATAATGTCTTTGTATAAGTTGCATTCCTGCTTATCATGTGAAACGGGGAGGGCATCATGCTGTGTGTTCAGAATTTATACAGCCTGGAGAAGGAAACTGGGATCAAAGCAGTTTGGCTTCAGTCCCTGGTATGTCTGTGCGAGCGGGAAGGAGGTGGAAGCACCCGTGTCTTAATAGTTTTCCACTGACAGAACTGTTTTTCGAAAAGATGTCTCTTTTATGTATGTATGTATATATATATATATATACATGTATATATGTATTTATATATATGTGTATATGTATTTATATGTATGTATGTTTGTGTATGTATATATATATATATATATATGTGTGTGTGTGTGTGTGTGTATATAACGACGTCATGTTTACGTGCCACGACAGTTACCTCCGTTAGCTGCATTAGCTCCCTTTAGCACCGTTAGCACGCCTACAGTAGCGGTCTGTTTATTTAACGAAAAGAGCAGCGCTACTAATAACCCACGTACCTGTGTACATGCGTATGTGTGCCTCTGTGTATATGCACATATATGTTTTGACTATATTATGCCTATATTTCAAACGTAATCACATAAACCTTAACATAAGGTTGGAAAGAATTGACGTCTGGGACGGACTCTCGCTCGTAGTAATGATTCAATCAATCAATGTATGTGAAACTGACAACTGAAGAGGTTTTGTTGTTTGGTGTCACTGTCCCCCCCCCCCCCCCCCCCCGCCCCCCGTCAAGAATGGAGACGGCACTATAGACTTCAGAGAGTACGTCATCGGTGTGACTATCCTGTGTCGGCCGGCCAACACTGAAGATGTTCTTCGAATGGCTTTCAAGGTAGAATACAAACATATTTCAATCTGTTCTAAATGAAACTACATAATTATTCGTGAATATTCAATGACACGGAGACATGGTGGTGTCCACCTTTCTTGGGTCGTTTTCTCATCACAGTTTTAGAAATTATCCACATGCTTCACACCAATATTGCTAAATTGTGTCTTTTTAGTGTTGAATCTATATTACTTTGTTTGCTAAATGTAAAAACTACTGACATAATATCCTTGATTTATAGAATTTAACTAGATTCTCATTCTGTTCTCATTTGACGCTGAAAGTAAACATTGTGTCACATTTTCTACTGACATCATTTGCATTCACTGGCGTTTTGTTGGTGCACATTTTCCTGAAAACCCTGGTGTTTTGTTTATGAAAATTTGTGACTGCGAAGTTCCTCTTTTGGCTTTTCTGTGATGAAAAAGCAAAAAGTAATTCCCCTTTTATATTTCACTTTTTAACACTGTCCGTGACCAAATTTCTTCGTATCTCTCCTCGATCACGCAGCTTTTCGACACCGATGAGGATGAGAAGATCACCCACGAGGAGTTCACTGCTCTGCTGCGCTCCGCTCTGGGTGTTACAGACATAAACATGGCCAAGCTTTTCAAGGAGATCGACGCCGACGGCTCTGGTTTCATCACATTTAGTGAGTAGACGCAAAGGTCCACTTCCTGTCTGTTGTGTTTTGCATGATAATTTAACTTTGCTGTGCCTGTGATTCTTCAGGTGAATTTCAAGCCTTTGCTGTGACTCACCCAGAGTATGCCAAGCTCTTCACTACCTACCTGGAGCTGCAGAGATATCAAGCCATTCAGGAAGCAACCCCAGGTGATCTGGAACTGACCGGTGGGACGTCTTCAGGGGGAAAACAGGAGGAAAGCACCTCTGACAAGAAAGATGACTGAGTGACTGTTTTGATTGCACTGAAAGACGACTCCTCCTAACTCCTAAGATTAAGTCATTTGCTACAGCAGAACCATATTTCATGTGCTCAACTTCTACTTTCAATTTTAGTGCCTTATAGAGATCTTAAATGTCTCATGTCTAGATGGTACTGTCTTGACCATTTGTTTACACGAGTGTTGTGCATCCACTGGACAAAAAAAAAAAAAGACAAGAAAAGCTTGTCAAAGATGATACGAACATCTGTTTTAGTCCACTTACCATTGCAGTCTTAAAGAGTTTTAATGTGAATAACAGTGTTTTATAATATTTCAACAATTTGACCAAGATCATCGCTTAAACTGCCTCTGCATGTTTGTGACTTGTGACGCGCAGGTCTGTCGTCTTACCTTAATCTTGCATGCACTTAGATGAAATTAGCTTTGTGAAAACCTTATTCGTCGTCTTCTGTAAAGTCGGAAAAAAAAAAAGGTGCCAACACAAATTTAAATTTCAGCAAAGAGTCATTCCGCTTCTGTGTTGCTGTATATTTCGTGAACAGTATAAATATCTACACAGTCTGGCAACATGTAGATGTTCTGTATTATGTGCTACGTCTACCAAGAGCACACATGCTGTGTATTTCACATTTATCCAGCGCTCAGGGACACAGACCTTGTATAATTAGCCAGAGGTTTGCTTTGCATGTGTTTCTATTTGCATCTCCACCGAAGATTGTTTTGCTGAGCCAGCAGAGCGTCCGCACAGCTTTAAGTTTATTAAAGCTCATCAAACATCGAAAATGAGGGCAATTTGTGAGCAAAAAGGCAACAGTGCCGTTTCACAACAGCGTATTCCAGCGGGGTACGCTTATAGATTAACTCGCACTACTGTTATTTATGTAGCAGTGGGGGATTGCAATTATGTGATTCTTTTTCTTTTTGTTAACTCTGCCAAGTTTGCTTTTTTAAAATAAAACAAGAAAGCAATTTTAACTATTTCCTGACTTGTGTTTTTGAAATTCAAATTAATGTTGTAATGAGTGCAACAATGGATCAGTTACGTCTGTACTGCTGTTTCTCTAAACCACCACTAGGTGCCAGCAGTTACCCATTACCGTTCTGGGCAAAAACAAGCTTACTTATTGCAGTTATGCTTGTATTTGTTACCTTTTGCAGGATGAAAACTCACCTTGTCAAGACCAATAGTTCTCATGCAAAGCAAAACCTCCTCCATATATTTGGCATATCCATATTTGTGAGGCTCAGGTTTGAATTATGTCTGACTTAAGGTCATGGTGAGGCAATAAATGGTTAAAGTTCCTAATTAATGGAAGTCGGTGAGCGTCCTTAAAAGGATAGATGTGCAAACCTTTGGTGTGTGTGATGTCTAGGTGTGATTTTGAGTTGTAAACCTGGTCCAAATACTTTAGCTTGACCTCCTTGACCTTGCCTCATAAATTGAGGCTGTTAAATCTGGACAGTGTCAATGTGTGGCTTGTGTTGTTAACACTTGTAGGAAACCACTGAGGTGTGTACATGTAATTTAAACACTGACGGATTGAACTATGAGTGATGGTTCTGTTTAGTTCTAGTGTCTCTGTAAGTTGACAGGAACAGTGTACCGGATGTACCAGAACCTGAAGCAGCTAACCATGATATAAAGTAATGGCCTCCTCTGAATGTAATAATGTATTTAAACACTTTTTTAACTGGTTGTTTATTTTACCAAAATGATGATGCCCATTATCATTCTGTCAGCGAGTCTTTAATCTTCAATACAATCATACTCATTTATCTGAATGTAATTTTTCATATTATTAAATGGAATTAAACTTCATTTTAAAAAAAAGAAGAAACATTTGTATATTATTATTATTTTCCAGTTTCTAATTTCTAACTGGAATTATCCATCTTGATGAAAACAAGGTTGTTCCTATGAAGACAGGGACCATGAATCCATTATCTACTGCTGTCAGGTAAATAGTTCATCTGTAAGGAGGCCATGACGCTAATGCAAACCTAATATATGCTGTCCTAAATACAGTTCACATGATCGTGCGCACACGCGAACATGCGCCGTCTTGCTCCATTTGCGGAGAGGTTGTTGAAATGACTGATGGAGAGCTGGTATCACTTAATTAAAAGCTCACTTTTGGACAAAGCTGTGATTACCAGCTGTTTCGTTTCCAACCTTCCACTTGTTTTAACCTTTTCAAACGCACAGAGCCTCATTTTGGTTTAATCAGAATTGATGAGATGGCATGGAATCAATTAATTCGCACTGTTGCCACACTTACTTCAGCGTGATACCTCCCCTAACCCGCACAGCTCCCACTCTCTTCTTCGGTCCCCCCCACACACACACCCACCCTCCCATCCTGCCTCTTCTCTCTCTGCATGGCTGTTTTATATTGCTGTATCCATTTCAGCCTCGCCCGGGGGACTGATCTTGTCCCAGCATATTGTCAGAGATACGTGATGTTAATTTGATTTGTTCTCCATAGGACCTGAATGAGTGAGCAGCAGCCTTGGGTCTGTGGACCCAAGCTGGACACAGGCCTCGTATGGATGAGGGGCTCGCTGTGCCAGGCTGGAAGGAAAGGTCAGACCTCGACAGAACTCGCCGTTAAACTGATGAGACACTTCTATGTGCTTCAACTGAACCAGGTTGCCCAGCTTATTCAGGCTTATTCCGTCTAGCTCCAGTCTGCCATTTGTAGGTGTTTAGGTGTTTGTGTACACTAGTCTTAAGTAGAACCATATAAGGTTCTTTGGCTTGTCTTCATAGGAGAACACTTTTTGGCTCCAGGTAGAACCTTTATCTACCTGGAACCCTTTTGGAGGGTTCCAGCAAGGAACCTTTTAAAACCCTTTATTCAGGAAAGGGGTTTTAAAGGGTTCTCTGGAACAAAATGGTTCATACTGGAACCATTAGTGTTACCAAGAACCCTTGGAAACCCCTTTTTCAGAAGCAAATGGTTCCAGGTAGAACCTCAGCCCTTGTAGAATGAGTCTTTTGGAACCCTTATTTCTAAGAGTGTACTGTCTTGCTTTGACTTCTTTGATGCTGCGTTATTTACTCCTTTGATTCACTCCAACTTCAGAAGAAATCTGCCACACAGAGTTTGGACTCATGACAATTAATGCAGATTCACACACACACACACACACACACACACACACACACACACACACACACACACACACACACACACACACACACACACACACACACACACACACACACACACACACACGATGCTAGTTTTTCCTTTACCCCAGCACTTCCTTGTCAATACATTTTTACTGTACTGATGTTTTTAAACAAGAGGAAAAATGTTGTGTTCCTCTTAATTAGACCTTCCTGTAGATAACAAACAGGATACCCGGGAGTTTCTATACAGTACTCCTGTGATCCCCTTCCTTTGTCCTGCAGGAGGAACATGTATGGAGAGCTTCGCACGGGCAGCACAGTGTGTGATATTGTGTGAATTGTGCATATTAGTGGAGCTAAATACTGTAAATGCTGGATTTCTTTGTTCTCCATCTTGCACATTGCTCACATTAACCAAAAATATTGAGTGCTAGATGTTCATAGCTGTATCAATGACCTAATTGAAATAATTAAGACAGCTTGCACATCATTTCATAGACGTTTCCCTTGCAATCGTGACCATACCGTTGAGAGACGATGGAATGCGATCGACCTGTGGCTTTGTCTCCTCCCTCAGATATGAATCTGTTTAAGTCATCGAAAAATGAATTTATGTCTGAGGTGTTACCTCTGCAGACACTAATGTGGATCGTTACACGCTGCGTTGTGCGTCACGCGCTCAGAAACACGCCCAAACATCACACACCACCTTTTGACTGCTGCAGGATCAAGACTGGCAAGTTGTCTCCCACAGCTCTTCAGGGAGTTCCTCCAAACCTCATTGTTGCGTTTCCTTATCGCACCAGATGACACCTTGTTGATTTTCTCCCTCCCCTATTATTCTGTCAGGAAGGTGATTGTTCCTCATTTCCCATGTGATGATTTGTAGGAACAGTAAAGGTCCTGGTGAGGGCAAAGTGTGGGGAACCACATGAAACGGCAGTGATCTACCAGCAGTAATCTGCTGCCCAGCTTTGTTTTCTTTCTAAGAATTTAGGGTGTTTTACATGTTCTTTTCCAGATGGCTTTTGGATGAAGGGCAACAACCTTTTCCTGTATAATATTTGATGGTTTCAGTGTGAGGTTGAGCGAAAGACGTTTTTCTCTGACTTGACAATCGTGATTGTCCAAATAAGGTGGTGGAGCTTTTATGGATTACAAACAGACATCGTCAAACATCTTCAGCCACTGTGGTCACTGTTTCTACTTTCAAATCCAGAACTTTGGAAGTAAGTAGAAGTAAGTTTAGTCTAAATCTGATCTTTCGTCTTAATCTTACAGCAAGACTTGACATAAATCACAGCCTTTTCTTTTTTCACGCACTCACAGCGTTAACAGCAATCATGCCTGTCCTTAAACTGTCATGCCTCCTCTTTTGTGCCCCCTAATTACTACCCACCATTCAAACTCAATTAGTATGCACCCCCATCGTGTCCTTCATGTACCACTCACTTGGGGATTGGAGAGGTGTGGCATACCGAGCGATAAAACTTTGATATAGATGAAGGCGAATGTCAGCAAACCTTGTTATTATTGTAAGCGTTGTGAGGACAATAGCACCACATTCCCACATTGTTTGCTTTGGAGTGTGAGGGGCAAGGTTCTGGTGCAAAGCGCAAGGTGAGTTGATGCGTAAAAGCTGACTTAATTGCGCTGCACCTTTTGTCGGTGTTCACACGCCACGCTTCCCCGATGTGCCGTTGGCCGAGGAGAAAGTGCTGATGCCTCCGTAAACTGGACATCTTCTGCACTCTGCTGTTTCTCCTCACAGCCGTGCACAAGCGACAAGACTTAACATTGCTGAGGTGCTTAAATCTTTGTAGATACAAGTAAAGCCCAGAGAGAATCTTAATGGCACTCTGCCTTTCATTAGGCCAGGGGAGATTTAAACCAGAGAGTTTCTGAATGAGGTGCAGAACAAAACAAACCCCACTCGTTTGTTAAAGACCAGGACCTGATTGCCCTCTTGTAATGACCTGGTGCCTTAAGTGCAAGGAATGGCAAAACAATATATGCACTTATTTTTTACTGGTGAGGACAAATGTTCCTTGATGCAGGAATGTTTGACTGCCCAAACGATAGAACCCTGGCACATGTAAAAGCATTATAAATCATGTGGTGAATGTATGAGATCCATTTGACCCCGTGAAGCTGTTCAGTTGTCTTCAAAACTGAAATTGTGAGGTAAGATGGGTGAAAGGTCAAAATGCAGTATGTGCCTGTGTGTGTGTCTTCATTATGCTGTGAGGACCAGTTTGGTTCAATCCCATCGTTGTGAGAACATCTTGGCTGGTCCTCAAACTAAAGATAGATAGATACTTTATTCATCTCACAGAGAAATTCACAGTTCAGCAGCTCCAGAATATGTTACAAGATATAAACATAAGAGGCATGCAATTATATGTACAGTCTAAATATAAACTGAACCATATGTTTAAAAAGAAATAATCAAAAAGATATAAAAAATATAAAGACGTTAAAAAGAATGAGATGAACATGTACATGTGTGCGTGCGTGTATGTGTCATGTATGAAGTAGATTGAAGAGTCTGATGGCATGGGGGAGGAATGATCTCCTCAGTCTTTCTGTGGAACATGTGTGCTTGTGTGTATATGTCATGTATGATGCAGATTGAAGAGTCTGATGGCATGGGGGAGGAATGATCTCCTCAGTCTTTCTGTGGAACATGTGTGCTTGTGTGTATATGTCATGTATGATGCAGATTGAAGAGTCTGATGGCATGGGGGAGGAATGATCTCCTCAGTCTATCTGTGGAGCAGGACATTGACAGCAGTCTGTCACTGAAGCTGCTCCTCTGTTTGTGTATGGTGCTGTGTAGTGGATGGTGTGGATTGTCTATGATGGACAGGAGCCTGTTGAGTGTGCGTCGCTCAGCTATGGATGTCAGACTGTCCAGTTCTGTGCCTACGACAGAGCCTGCCTTCCTTATTAGTTTGTCCAGGCGTGAAGCGTCCTTCTTCTTTAGGCTGCCCCCCCAGCACACCACTGAGTACAGGAGGGCACTCGCTACCACAGACTGGTAGAAGGTCTGTAGCAGCTTCCTGCAGACGTTGAAGGATGCCAGCCTTCTGAGGAAGTACAAACGACTCTGTCCTTTCCTGCACAGAGCATCTGTGTTGGTGGTCCAGTCCAGCCTGTCATCCAGCTGTACTCCCAGGTATTTGTAGGTGTGCACCACCTCCACACAGTCCCCCTTGATGAGAACTGGTTCTGGGTGCACCCTGGATCTCCGGAAATCTACAACCATCTCCCTGGTCTTGGTGGTGTTTAGGAGCAGATGATTGGTGTCACACCATTTGACAAAGTCCTGGATGAGCTCCCTGTACTCATCCTCCTTTCCGCTCTTGATACAGCCAACAATGGCTGTGTCGTCCGCAAATCTCTGCACATGGCAGAGCTCTGAGTTGTGCTGAAAGTCAGATGTGTACAGGGTAAACAAGACAGGAGAGAGCACAGTCCCCTGTGGCGCCCCCGTGTTGCTGACCACCGTGTCAGACCTGCATTCCCCCAGTCTCACATACTGGGGTACTAAGTATAAACCCACTTGTGTGCATAATATGTCATGTTTAAAGGGATTTCGATGGTTAAATGCGCCATATGTAAGAATGTGGCCAAAAACGGTTACTACACTCAAATTCAAAATACAGAGGTGTTAAGGTTTAGTTTTCTCCGCCATCGTAGCTCAGACGTAACGGGCGACCCGTGGTTGCTCGGCAGCTGAGACTCTTCTGACTGCTATGATTGGTAGACGGCGGTAGGTGGCTCCACATGCCAAAACATGAGTTTAAAACATAAACATGATTTGCAGTCTGCAAAATATTTTTTTTTAATGTGAATACTTTGTCTGTACTGTTGTTGTTGGTGAGTTCAGTTTGTTATATGAACATTATTCCTGAGTCTCTGTGACATATTAGGAGGATTTTATGGCCAGTAGCTTTAGATTTATTACATAATGCACCTTTAAGATGACTTTACAGGTGTGCGTGAAATGTGTAATAAGTTAATATACAGCAGTGCATGTGCACACTTAGAGACATTTTAGAGAAGAAGATGGAAAGGACCACAGTCTATGCTGTGACCCTAACCCAAAATGCTGAGGTGAAATCCATAGAGTTGCACTGTGACCGTGGAGAGTTAGCTTCTCAACCCAGCGTCCACATGGTAGAGCCCAAACCTTCAAAGAGAGCAAGGAGGTGAAGTCTCTGGAACAGAACAATTGAAGTAAAAGGTGAAGGATGATATCAGGAGCCACATACACTTCCATGGACACAACAGGACTGTGACAGTTGTGAGTTCAATCCCCTTTCTGTTACTGTCCATTCTTCATATGTGAACTGAAGCTATAGTTTCCATTTCATAATCCTCTGTACATTACCAATGCCAATGTGCAGCATCATACAAGAACAATATATTTTATCACTATGATGAGGAAACAAATGTTAATCCTTGGGTAGAAAAGCAACCAGCGATATATTCAAATGTACCCGATAATACAAAAGAGTGATCACAAATAATCAGTGATAATACACTATCCATCTTTCTTACTTGATCCTTTACCAGCACTGCAGTTATTCAATCTTTACAAACAAAATGCCCGAAACCAGCCCTATTAGGGTTTTATAAAAACAAGCAGTGGAGAGCAAAGAGGACATTCATTGACTTTAATGGGATGAACTGATCAACCATATCTAATAGAAATCATTGCCCTTGGCGAAAGCTGGTGTAGAATTGAATTACACATGGAACACAATGCTTTTACTGCTTCTTAGAAAACTGTAATTCAATCTGTTTGGAACAGAGAAGAAACAGATAAAGTCTAAATTAAAACATTTAAAGGGAAAAAAAAGAAAAGAAAAAAAAAGTTTTTTGGAGACCATGTGAAATTCAAACACACACGTGAACATAAAGGTAAAGAGATCTGAACATTAAAACCCCCAGGATCCACCTGAGACACAGAAGCACGCTCTGTCCTTTTGCCCTGATCTTATAATGGAAAACTCTCTCCTTTAAATAAACAAACAAGCCAAAAGCTTAGAAAGGGGTTTTCTATTAACATAATATGTGATTTATGGAAAAGGTGAGTGACCATATTACACATTACTCTACGTGGATTAATCTTTTTTTTAAAAAAAACCTGTTCTCCCAGCTGAACAGTACCCTCTCAAGTCAGAAGTAGCACAAGTTTATGGGAACTTGAGCTCTATGACAACAAAAAAAGCGATCATGCCAACATCAAACCGGAGAGAAAGTGTTCAATTACAAAATATCACGTGGAAGAGAGAGGGGAAAGCGATTTAAAAGCTGGGATTTTATGACATCGTGATGCTGCTGGAGAAGGCGAGTCTTAAGTTCCTTCAGAATGGGCTGTCGTCCCTCAGACGCGCCTGGACAACATCAGCGTCGGGTCATGGAGAGGTGTCCGTAGTTTTAACAAGTACGGAGGAGGAGGAGAGCCTTTCACTTGCACTGCTTTGAATAGCTTATTCCATTGCCATATTCTAAAGGCATTTCTTTTTCTCGTTGTCCTTATGTGTAATGTGTTTTAAGTGATGTTTGATGGAGCTGCGCTGAACATTGCGCGCGGTGAAGCGGAGAGGATTTGGCTCAGAATTGTTTCTCGCTTTGACACCTGCTACTGCTGTTTATTAATGCTGCACTTGTATTTAGAGGCACGCAGACATTAGGTCTGCCTGTTATGTGAGGAATAATTTCCACTCAATTCCCACTGGCGGCTATTTCTCGCTGTGCGTAAACTGTAACTGAAACTTTACGCACAAACCTGTCCAAACTCTGTGTCTCTCTTCCTTCCTTCCTCTCCAGCCCACGCACGTGGATGTCTCTCTTGTAGAGCGCTCCTTTCTCCAGGTTTTGGCGGCGGGATTGCTGCCATCAACCAACCGCACCGACAGCAACCGTCACCTCCGACCAGAACCCACAGGGGCGCCGTGAGAGCACCTGGCCAGCGTGGGCATCGTACGCACCGCAGGGGAAGATGAATATCCAGGTTCTGCCAGAACATAAGCTCTCGTCGGTGGCCCCGCTGAAACAGTGCAATGTGGAGAAAAGAGAGGTAGAACTGATACTGGTGAAGGACCAGAATGGCGTCCAGTACACCAGTTCCTCCATCATTCCATCGCCTGGCTGCGGCGCAGGTCCTCCCGGAACCACCGAGCTCGAACGAGAAACTTGGGGCAAGAAAATAGACTTTCTCTTGTCGGTCATTGGCTTCGCGGTCGATCTAGCCAATGTTTGGAGATTCCCTTACTTGTGCTACAAAAATGGAGGAGGTGAGTAAACCAGTGTATTTCTGATCAATAAATGCGCGTAGATGCTGCAGCATTTAAGAAGAGGTCACAAAACATATTATGACGCGTCTGACTTCAGGAACTACATCGTTTTAGTACTATTTTTAAAGTGAAAACTAGTTTCCATTTTTACTTTTAGATGTTTTAAACATGTATTGAAGCTTGCTCCATGTAGATTATACAGCATCGTGAACTTCATTTAAGATTCGATTTTCAATGACTATTTTATTTTTAGATGGACTTGCTTTAATCTGGTCAGTTAACCTTTTAATAGTCTGAGATGTATTAATGAAGCAGTGCATTTCCTTACATGATTGAGGATATAGATGAATGCTTTGAATGTGGTTAATGGATTGTTATTTAATGATCTGGTTAAGACCACAATATTTGATTTAATACACTTAATATAACATAAATATGATTCTTGCTTCTTGCTAATGGTTATTGCAGGTCTGGATGATATAGTTGGATGCTCTGCAGTTGATTTTAATGTTTTTTTTTTAGTGTTTCTTCTTTTTAAATCATTATAATTATTTTTAAATAGTAGAAACCACTTTATTATCTAGCAGTGTACATAATGAAAGGAGATGATGTGGATGTGTGCCCTGAAACAGACCACTAATATTTGATAATGTTTACACAATTAGAACATTCAGCCTGAGCAGAAGAAATGCCTGAGCTGTGTGTCTTTATCTCAGTCAGTGCAACAGGTCGCCAACTCGCACTGTTTTCAAAACTATCGAATACTGAAGTTGCACTGGACTAAGAGAGAGAGAGAGAGAAAAATACTGTGTGTGTGTGTGGCCGAGTCCACAAAGGATGCTTTTAAACGGTGTTGTTTTACCTTCAGCACTCACAACAACAGAGTTCTCACTAGAAGGTGTGTTCTGCCCTCTGTTTGCCTGTACGTCCATTCTCCTGGTGAAAAAAATATATCAACATGTTGTGCTTAGTGCCCTCAAAGAGTCAGCTCCATCACCATGACTGTCAGTCATATTGGCGTATTCATTATTGTAGATAATGTGTCATTGTGATGGACAAAGACAAGAAGAATTCAATTATAAGCGCTCATTTCCTTGCTGGTGGATGTGCGAGTGGGGTGCAGCATGAAAATAGCTGCGTCTTCCTGCTCATACGTTAGACTGTTATGTGTGTCGTTTTTTCCAAGAATGTCGAGCCTGGCCCACTACATCACTTCTTTATTGCAAGAGAACGTCAGTCACACACTAGCAATGGAATTAGCTGGAAAAAGAAATACATGCCAATCAATCTTTATTTGTATAGCCCACAGTTTACAAAACATAGTTTGTCTCACTGGACTTCACAGGGGTTGGTAACATCCTCTGTCCTTAGACCTTCGACCAGGGTAAGGAAAACCTACCAGGGGAAAAAAACCCTTATACCAGGGAAAAAAGGTAGAAACCTTAGGGCATGGGTGTCAAACTCTGGCCCGCGGGGCAAATTTGGCCCGCCGTGTAATTTCATTTGGCCCTTGAGGCAATATCAAATTAACATTAGAGCTGGCCCGCCGGTATTATTATACACTTATCTATGTGAGCAACTTTTCTCCTCAATGAAGATGACGAAAACGTCTCACAGGATACGTCTGACTGATGAACACCTTCGTTCGATAATGAAGGTTGCCTCAGCTCAAAGCCTGAAACCCGACTTTTATAAACTAGCATCCAAGAAAAGATGCCAGGTATCTGTCTTGGTCACATCAGATTAGATCAGTGTGTCGCAAACTGAGCAGTAAAAAGGCCTGAATGGTTGATTTATTCATTGTTATTTTATTTCAAATTTATTAGCTTGTGGAAAAAGTTAATGTTGATATTTACCTCAGAAGGCTGCAAATAGAAAAGAGGCATTAAATGTTTTATTTAAATTTTATTTAATATGCCATTGATGTTTTTTCGTTTGTTTTTTGAAAGTTGATTTTGCACTATTAAGTTATATAAGCGTTGCTTGTTCCATATTCAGTGTTAAAGCAAATCAGTGTAGCAAACTGAGCAATAATTAACATTTTATTCATGCACTTTCTCTTGCTACTTCAAGGCTTGAATGTTTGATTCATTCATTATTGTTATTTTATTTTCAAATTAATTATTAGCCTGTGGAAAAAGTTGAATGTATTTCGATATTTACCTCAGAAGGCTGCAAATAGAAAAGAGGCAATACATTTTTTATCCATCCATTATCTACCGCTTATCCTGTATTTAGGGTGCATTCAATTAAAATTTTATTTGATATGCCATTGATATTTTTTAATTATTATTATTCTTATTATTTGAAACTCGATTTTGCATGTCACTATAAAGTTATATAAGCCTTGCTTGTTCAATATTCAATGCAAAACTTGTTTGGGTCCCTATTAAAAGGTTCATTTGTTCAGCCTTGGCCCGCGGCTTTGTTCAGTTTTAAAGTTTGGCCCACTCTGTATTTGAGTTTGACACCCCTGCCTTAGGGTGAACCACAGGATGATGTTACCCAAGATATATACAAAACACAATTACAAAGAATAGAAAGTAAAAAGTCATGTATAAATAACCGATTCTGTCTTTTCTTCAGGTGCCTTTTTGATCCCCTACATTCTTTTCTTGGTGATTGCGGGGATGCCATTGTTCTATATGGAACTTGCCTTGGGCCAGTATAATAGGGAAGGGGCAGCGACAGTTTGGAAAATATGCCCTGTCTTTAAAGGTGAAATGTTACTCAAACACACAAGCAAGCACACACACACAAAGCTGCATGCCCATTTACTTCAGCCTCTTGCTCACCTCTTAAACTGTTCTACTTGCTCTTCTACCAGGTCCTTTTTCTTATGCCATCCCTTTTACTCTTGCCCTTTACCTTTGACCTTTACCCCTCTGGTCACATCACTTGCCTGCGTTTTTTTATTTATTTATTTCTTGTAAATACTTTGTCTTTGTCCATGGCACACTAAGGAACGGGATTTATGTCAATTTAATTGCACATCATTCTCCCAAAAAAAGAGGGCATGCTGTCCGAAAACTGCGTGCCGTGATTAGAAGTTAATTGTACACTCTAAATTGACCGTAGGTGTGAGTGAATGGTTGTTCATCTCTGTATGTTTATACCTGTGATGGACTGGCGACCATGTCCACCCTATGTCAGCAGCTCCTCATGTGGAGGATAAAGCCGTAGACGGTGGATGACAAAAATCTAAAATGGTATAGGATCTAATATATTGTTTATTACAGATTTGTACAGTTATCTAATGTGAAACTTTGACCCGTGCTGAAACCGCTGGGGCAATAACAAAAATGTTCTTGTGCCCTTTTACAAACAACATTTTAAAACAAAACTGTAACTGCACTTACGACCTGACCTTATCTCACACACCTGCCAGCATTAAGGAGGGTTTCTTACTTTCTTGCATGGAATGATGAGTTTATGGGCTTCTCTGTTTCTCACGTTTCAATGGAAACTAAACAACCCCAGGAATACTGTGTACATATATATGTTTTTGAAATGTGCGAAACGTAGAATGTTTGCATTAAGACTCTGTAGATGTGCGTGAAGGAGGTTAGTTGTTAAGTCCTGTTATATGATGTTTATCAGCATGTATTTTCCACTGCTGAGGGACGGGTGTGTAAAATGTATTTAACAGCTTTAACAGATGAGAATCAGCTGCTGATAAACGTTAATGTAAATAGTAATACTGGGTTGTGTTTAGATAAGACAGGACAAGGTGGTATTTTAACAGATATGGTAAGACAAGATAACCTCGCAAATATGTGATGTGTTGATTTGACTGCCATAACTGCTTAGATAAAATACACCTGTTACTTTTTATGGTTACATGCAATTTAGTTCATGATTCTAGATGTTTCCTCTAAAATGAAAAGAAAAGAAAAGTCAGTTCACACACATACTGTTCCACAGATAGAAGAGTGTGAGAGTAAAGCATCATTTTGTGTGTCCCTTACTAATAACTCTGTGTTCTTCATCAGGTGTGGGCTACACTGTGATCCTCATAGCGCTGTACGTAGGTTTCTACTACAACGTCATCATTGCCTGGTCCCTCCACTACCTGTTCTCCTCCATGACACGCGAGCTTCCGTGGCTCCACTGTGGCAACATCTGGAACAGTGAGAACTGCACCGACTCGGAATCTATTAACGGATCCGTCCTCGGAAATGGAACTTCTTATGCCAAGTACAAGCTCACCCCGGCAGCTGAGTACTATGAGTAAGTGACTTATTAAGTCATTATTCGTTTACTAAACCTAAACTACTGTCTTGAACAAAGTAAAACTAACTATTTTAGTCCAGTAAAAGGTCATCTATCTATCAAGCAAGTTGCGTCTGTGTGTCTGTCTGTCTGTGACAGGCATATCTCGCTGACCGTTAGTCAGATCGCCCTAAGACTTTGGATATGGGTTGAGCATGGCTTGATGGTGTGCATCCCTGATTTTCAAATTTTTTGGTGGAATTTTCATTTTCACTGATTTATCACGCTACATCAGGCAGGCAGCGGCTCATCAGCAGCAGCTGCGCTGTCTAGAGCGGGGAGGTGGTAGTGAAGAGGCTGTCCTCACGGTGGGTGAGACATTTTCACACGGTTCACCGCAGAACATGGCGAACCTGTTTCCAAAGGTAAGCTAGCGGGGTTATGATTAGCTTTAGCGTAGGGGTAACATAATACAAACACTGTGCAACCTCATTAGGCACAACGCAAATGTTTTCATTTTCGATAAGGATTAGCGTAGCTAGATGTTGTGACTGTCAGCCACGCCACGAAAAATCTTCTTCAGCTCCCACTATAGGAATATATACTTCTTATGGACACTGCACTAGTTTTGTTAAAACAAGAAAGATGCGTCATATGTGCCCAGCCATGGAAAAACCAGGAACAAGTTCACAGTGGTCAAACAACTCAAATTCAAATACAAAGTTTATAGTGTTGTATTTGTAAGTGTTATGCGGGGTTGTTCCTGTCACCTTCTGTGCGAGCAACTACCTTTTTACATTGAGGAAAAAACTTCATTTTTACTAAATTTATCAAAATGAGCCCAGGCTTTTGAGCGCTTGTCCATCATGATGACTCAAGAGTAAACAACGCAGCTCAATGTCAAATGTAATCACTTATCATTGGGGACAAATGCCAGCAACGTTGAATTAAATGTACAATGATATCTATAGCAGCTTCCTTTATCCAGAAGCTTTGCTACTGACCTTTGAGGAACTGGGACCAATTTTGTTCCAGTTCTCAATACACATCGCTCAATGTAGCTCATTTAATGTGAGTCAATCAGAAAGTAGATCATAATTTAGAGATAACCACTGCAGCAAATCCTTCCTCTATATATTCAATTCTAGCAGGACTGTGTCAGCCTTAATGCGAGGTGCAATTGTACAAGATTACATTATACACTTTTAAGTGTATTGGTTGTACCACTACAGTTATACACAAAGCGACAAATGCATCACACAGCTGCAGCAACTGCAGTTCAACTAATAAAACGTCCTCTACATTTTATTGCATACTGTGAGTTTTAATTACCCAATTGATGTGACGAATAGACCACATTTTTCCATCGTGAACTCATTAAAAATTGACCAGATCTAAAATGCGCCCAGCAATTAAACCGTATTCATTTTTAAATTGTCCTTCTTAAAGGGCTACACACTTTCAGCGAGACTGAATCTCCATCTGCAAGCATGTCCTGTTGTTGTGCAATGCTAGTATATGCGACAGTAATGCCTTTAGTAGTTTGTTTAACATGGCCTTACATTTTTAATTAATGCTATTATTAACGCCTTAACATTAGCTCCGTGCCTCTGGGCTTCTCTCCTGACAAAACTACACAGCCATGTTCTTTCCCCTTTACTGTATGTTATCTGATCTCCAGAAACCATAGCGTTTACGTACAGAACATCATGCAAACATGTCCCAATTGTCCCATCAAGATCATCCTGTAAAGCTGTCTGGTGTTGCCAGCGCATTAGTGCCGCCTTACACCTGTCAGTCATGACGTAAATGCAATGCCTTTCTGTGTGCAGCACACGAGTGTTGCAACACAAGACTCAAAACAGCACTATATTGAGAAATACAGTACAGGGGTGACTGGGGACTGAACTCATCTGGTAATGGTTTGAATGCAAGAGCCATTCATTCATCAGCATCTTCAGTATTAATTCTGTCACAGTTAGTGTTTTAATGACAATGCCACCATCTTGTCATCGCGTTGTCATGGAAACAAAGGGTTTGGCTTAGTACAACTTTGTCATGTCAGACTGGTATCTACCAATATCAGTCTGATGCAGTCTCTACAAAACTGAAATAGTCTGTTTTGCCCCTTTCTTCTTTAACCAAAAATAAATCCACATAGCTCACACGATCACATAATCCTTCACTTAAAGGCGCCATATGTAAGAATGTGGCCAAAAACGGTTACTACACTCAAATTCAAAATACCGAGGTCTTTTAGGTTTCGTTTTCTCCGCCATTGTAGCTCAGACGTAACTGGCAACCCGTGGTTGCTTGGCAGCTCAGACTCTAATGACTGCAATGATTGGTAGACGGCGGTAGGTGGCGCCACATGCTAAAACATGGTTTCAAAACATAAACATAATTTGCAGTCTGCAAAATATATTTTTTAATGCAAATTTTTTGGCTGTACTGTTGTTGTTGGTGAGTTCAGTTGGTTATATGAACATTATTCCTGAGTTTCTGTGACATATTAGGAGGATTTGCTTTAGATTTATTACATAATGCACCTTTAATCCCTAATCATACTGAATATTGTATTCGTCTCATCCCTAAACAAAAGGTAATTGATGAGTGATCGCAGTGTAGTTTTTGTGAATGAAATTGACACCTTTGTGTAGACTGCTGGATGGTGTCGACAGTGTGCAGTTTAGCAATCATAATGATTTAATCAACACAATGTACATCAGTACATCATCATTAAGCACTCAAGCATCAGAACATGGAGTCACACTGCTGTGTCATTTCAAAGTCAGGCAATCCACTAAATATCACGACGCAACCATCTTCACACTGTGCTTTCATGAATGCAGAAACATCCAAGTGTTGACCTCCAACAAAATGTCGCCATTATCTTTATACATTTAGATGTTTTGTTTACATGAAGGCCTGAAACAATTACTAGATTAATTGATTATTAATCGATTACTAATTGAATCTTAAACTTTTCTGATTTTTCAGCTTCTTAAATGTGAATTATTTTGGATCATGGACAAAACAAGACACTTGAGAACATAATTGACTTTACTTATCTTATTTTGCCAGTGGCATCTGTATCGAACTAACACCGTACAGGTATATACGGCATGCCCATGTCCATGCAGCCACCAAACATTTGAAGTTGGTTTCCAGTCACCGGAAATATGAGCAGAGAATTCTAAAATTATCCGGCCATAAATGTTTGCACAGTAAAAGGTGTATACATAAAAAGTTCAAATGTTTTCTTTGAAGTGCACTGAAAAAGCCCCATCTGTTTACACCGTACTTCAAAGACCAGGCAGCTTCTGTGAGGACTGACTGTGCGGCCCAGAGGAAGTCCATGAAATGACTTGGACAATACAAGACACATGCAAAGCATGACGCTCTGAATATATTAAGCGTGCAACCTGGCCAATAATCAAGCTCGGTAAAGTTCCACTTCCACTCCATTCTGCTGGACTGCGGTTTTAGCACTGTCAGACTTTAGATGCTGTATATCAAAAATATATGGCTTTACTCAATATGATATTCTTATCAAAGCTCCAGTTCGGCATTACTCTTTAAAAAAAGAGTAACGTTTTGCTTTAAAGGAGATTAATACAATGTCGTTAAATGGGTATATATGACCACTTGAATCATGAAAAGAAATCATTGGATGGCCGTGGACAATCTGGCAACAATTGGGCACTTGAAGGCAGATCTTACATGGTGTTAGGCTCCGGATAAGATAATAAATCCTCTTTCTTGCAACTAGCTCTGAGAACAGAAGCAATGCCAAGGCACAGCGTGCAGGAGTGAGGCCAACTGAGTAAACAATTCTCTTCCTTCACCTCTTGCACTCTTGTAGCACAAACTGTATAATGGAACGTTTGAGGAACCCTATATTACGGCTGACTTTTATAGCGTCTGTAATGTTGCATTACTGCTACCTTTATATTTCCTTTATATTAACCTTAACTACATGATGTGAATTGCATGACATGTTATCGTTACTGTCATAAGGACACGGCATAGTGAGACGCTGATAAAGACGCAAGGCTCTTTTCTTCAGGAGCCAGTTTGGTTCTGGAATTATCCCACCTTGTAAATACACATAAATACTCCACAACAGGATGTTTTTCCACACAGGGTGCTAATTATGGTACAGCACTGGCTCCTGAGGAAGTTTTCAAAAACCACACTTGAGATAACATCTGAGAAAGTATATGTAAGTTTTTACGGAACTGAAGTGATAGTGAATGTCGCAACTAGCAACAACTATTGTAATGGTGCGCCTCGCATAGTCATAACATGGCGTGAGTAATTGAGTTCTTGCTTCACACACAGGTTTATAGTATGTGGGGCTGTGCATAGCCTGGCTATGTTCCACTGAAGAGAAAAAAAAAAACTATAAAAATCCCCATCTGGAAGTTTTCTTACTGTATATGATGGTGTTATTACAAACTGATCTAGCAAAATGACGGCAAATCTCGTTTGCCTTTTGAAGCCTACAAAGTGCATAAGCTCTCTCTCTCGGAAAGAGCTGGCGTTGGCCCTCGTATAATCCCTCCTTTCCTTCTCTTTACCTACTTTTGTTCTTCTCTCAGCAGCAGTTTCGTTGGCTCTGCCAATGACATTATTGGAGACAGATACCGGGTGAACACTACTCTCTGTCTTGTTTTGGTTATGGAATGGGTAACAGAATTCCTTTGTGCTGTAGATGCATGGAGAGTCCTCATTTTCCTGCAATAACAGCAGAGTGCAAACAAGGCTAATACAACCAATATAACAGTAGTAACCCATGCACCTCTGCAAACACTGTAAATTGAATTAATTCATTGGGAAACATTGCATACAATTCAGAAAACATTTAGGAATCAGCCTTCTCAGAATTTTTGAGCTGTCAACAGCCATTTCCTGATATCAATGCTGCCAGAATTGTGTCCAACACTTGACCAAGCAGTCCAAGCACTGATCGGCCAAATGTGTCAGTGCAAGACAAGGAGTTGGGTTTTTTGACTTGCAGACCGTGTCATACACTACTATCATCTGTGTTTAGCATGGCCAAATAAGTTTGCCAAAATAACTGCCTTCGAAACAGTAGGTTTAATTAGTTATTAATGAAATACACCATGATTTACATTAGATAGAACACATTAGATGTGTTTTTAGACTCGTCTTTTTCCAATGCCTCGTTTGCCGTTCTGTAACCAACGTTAAGACCTTGCTGGCACCTGATACTGTGCCAAACACAAATAATATTTGTGTTTTGGTTTGGCCTTTGTATATTATACAAAGGCCAACCAATGGCAGCTCTGTATGTTAGGACAGCAGCATACCAGCTTGTCGAGTGACGAAAAAAAAGAGTAAATGTGTTTAGTTTAACTGGGCCAAAGGGACCAGGGCTGATGTTAAAGTGAGCATTTACTGGCAGTGCACTATCAATACTATCAGATGAACAAGGAGGCCTTGAGGAATTAAAACTCAACACAAAGCCTCTAGGTCATGCGCAGACTAAATGTTGTTCTCCAAATAAACTGATCTCTTCACGCAACTATCTGCCTCCCCGAAGACCTTATAGCTTTGAATTTATTATCGGCTGAAGATAAGTAAATGCCAAAGAGGAATTTTGCGGATCCTTTGGTCCCTTTGGATTGTATGTCTGGGCAAACTTCAGTTTGCGTGTTCCTGAGGGTTATGTGTGTTGACCCGTTGCGTAAGCAAACCTGAACATCAGATTCTAATCCAGTTCCGCTGTTTATCCACCAATAACGTCACATGCCATCTAAGTTTTATCTTTCTCGAGGAACGTCGCAGAACGACGATGAAGGGAACAAAAGTGAGTTTAAGTTGTTTACAGGACCAGATAAAGTACAACCTGCTGTTAGTATTTTCCAGCTCTGGAGACACATAGTCTGTCTTAGCTTTTAGATTTATATTTTCCCATCATGAGTCCTGCTCTGACAGAGCTTTTTATCTGCCGGGGCTTATTTGTTCAATTCAGCTTTGAAAAGCATTTTTATGTCTTGATACAGTAGCACCCGGTTTGGGTGATCAGTAATGACAGAATGTTGTTTAAACAATTACACTGATTCGAAATGTAAACAAGGACCTGCTGACAACAACCAAAAAAGGCCAAGTTTGGTGTGTGTAGTTATGTAACATATTATGGTCTCAAAGTACCTTCATCAACTTTAAGACAAACCTGTTTGTGGATATAAGAGTCTGGGATTAAGTTTTTTTATTCATGAAACTTTTGTCCTAATCTGCAAAATGAACATCACCCAATGTATTTTTATTCATGGGACTAGTTAATGGCCACATTCGGCCTAAGTGCTGTGCAGTAATCAAGGAGCAGCAGCCTGTAATGTTATCTTATTTACACAAATGATCTTGCTTGTTGAAACATAAACAGAAATGTGACCATGACAGTTCATGAGTCTGTCCCTAAATCCAGCTCCTCTTTCAGCCTCTGTTTGAGATAGCACCGGTCACCTGGTTATCTCACAGTGGCAAGTTATAAAACCTTCACAGTCACCACTCTCCTACTGTTGTTTGCACAGAAAAGACTACAGCATTAACATCTGAAGTAATTTCTATGTTTTCTGTTAATTATGAGGATGTACAATTTGTCCAAAACTGATTAAAGGTCACATCCAGATTTCAGATTTGCACATTAAAGATTGAAGGTCCCATATTATGCAAAATGAACTTTTTAATCATTTAAATCCTTATATTTAGGACTCTGGAGGCCCGACCAGTCGCCAAAGTGTGAAAAAATTTGACTCACTTGTGTTTTTGTGGCCCTCTTCAGTCTAAGTACAGGAGATAAAACACGTGATGTTGACTTCCGCACTCTTTGGGACGTCACAAGGCGCTAAATTCCTGGAATTGTTGTCTCGTGGAGCTCCGCTTTGTCCGTAAAATGTGCTAGAGTGCTGGCGAGGGCAACAGTATCTGAAAACCAGAAGTGCGTGAAAAGTTATATTCTTGGCTCCACAGTGTAGCACAGAGTTCTACACAAACTTCCAGCCTCGGAGGATTTATCTGTCCAGTGGATACATGTTATAAATGACGGAAATGAGCCTGCTAGAGCCTGCAAATGATCACTTTTCCAAATGCTAACTGCTGTTAGCTCCCAGTTGCCTCTGTGGCTGATGTCATTTCCTGTCCCTTAAGTTTCGTTTTACTTTTTTTTAAGGTGGACCTTTAAGGTGGACCTAAAGAGATACTACTAAACAGAGCGTTCTGAACAGGGCTGTTTTGGCAGGGTGACTGAACTGCTGTGGTGCTTCATCCTTATGGTATTTTGACCAAAGCATGTCACAGACATGTTCATTAGGACACCAGGGAACTAGTTTAACTTGGAGAAATGGGGTATAATATGGGACCTTTAATAGTTCACTTCCAGACATTATTTTTATTGAACTAAACTGGACAGGTAATGACTGCCTTATATGTGTATAAGTGCATTATTGAGGCTCAATATCAGTATTTTACACAACAAATTGTGTTAACTATTAACTTATACATGCTGTTATGTACTTGTAGTTATCATGATACTGGGGCCGGGTGACATGGCCAAAAAATGTTATCATGATAAAAGAGTTTTTGCTCCTTATTGAAAGATAAAAACAAAGTTAATTGTGGTTCTAAAAACTTAATTGTGCACAGTGAATACATATAAAGTCAACGTATATTGAACATAGTGTTAGTGCTTCATATTCATCCCATATTCAATACTGTTCCCTCTGGCACACAAGATTTACAGTATGTGTTCGGTGGACTGTAGAAAATGAAAAATTTCCTTTCGGGATAAAGTTTCCTGTATCTGTACTCTATATCCTTTTTTTATCTTGATATTGAAGCAAACTATAATGAGACATACATATATTGTTATTGATTTACATGGTACATTATTTCAACGTTTTGTCTGTGTCTCCGTACAGGCGGGGTGTGCTGCATCTCCATGAAAGTAGGGGCATCCATGACCTGGGCCCGCCTCGCTGGGACCTGTCATTATGTCTGGTTGTGGTGGTCTTCATCCTCTTCTTCAGCCTGTGGAAAGGTGTCAAGTCCTCGGGGAAGGTACAGGTCCTGGATCGCCAAATAACAGTCACTGTAATAACGGACCAATGAGTTGCGATCAGAGTCCGCTTCATATTGCATTGCATGAGACCTTAATAAATATTGCATTTGTGCAGCATCTAATGTTACAGCAGGACAAGCGAAAAATAATCCTGCCGACATACAGTACAGGAGTCAGAGATTTTTTCCCCTTGATTCTAATTATACTCTGTCGCTTACTGTCATATGTAGAATTGTGCCCAGAACAGGTACAATCTGACCAAATCTTTTTTTCTTCTTTTACCTGTTTGACCTGTCAGGTGGTGTACATCACAGCTACCATGCCCTACGTTGTCCTTTTTGTGTTGTTTATCCGAGGCATAACTCTACCAGGGTCTATGGACGGCATTAGGGCCTACCTGCACATTGATTTCAAGCGACTCAACAATCTGGAGGTGAGAGACTGCTGTTGTGTTTCTACGAGCGCGACTCTACTCCCCTTGGTTATTTTGCTTTTCAATGAGCGACAGTACCTGGTCCCTGGTCTATTTTTTTAGTACCTGCTCTGGTGAGCTGAGCTGATACTATACGTGATGTCGCCTGACTGCCGTGCACTGGTTGGTCTGAGTGCCATCACAGGAAAAGAATCGAACCAAACAATACCGATTTGTAGATCAGTTAAAAAGACTTAACCTTAATCCTGAAAAAATGTGGGTTAATCTCCAGCATTTAGCAAAGAAATGTCTAAAAGCTCATCATTTAGCAGAGGAATCTGGTGTATTTAGCACTGTTGGGTGTGCTGTTGGGTGTGCTGAGTATTCACGACTGTCCGATGGAGTCTGGAGGAAGCACTGAACAAATATTTTTGATTCACTGATTCTAACGATTCAGTTACACTGAAAACAATTGCTTTACAAGCCACTACAATCTTAGAAATAAAAGTGCTATGTAGAACCATAAGGTTCTTCGGTTTGTCCTCATAGGAGAACCCTTTTTGGCTCCATGTAGAAACTTTTTATAAAGGTTCCACCTGGAACCCTTTCGGAGGGTTCCACCAAGAACCCTTTTAAAACCATTTATTCAGGAAAGGGGTTTTAAAGGGTTCTCTGGATCAAAATGGTTCTGACTGGAACCATTATTGTTAACAAGAACCCTTGAAAAACCCTTTCTTCGGGAAAGGATTTTTCAGAAGCAAATGGTTCCAGGTACAACCTCAGCCCTTGTAGAAGGACCCTTTTGGAACCCTTATTTCTAAGAGTGTAGTTTGTTTGTGTGTCGCATGTAAAATGGCAGTTTTATGGAGCCGTGCTGTGATGACCCTATACTATATTGTGATGGAAAAACAACCAAACCGCGTAGAGCTGAGCCGAAGCGAGCCGAGCTGGGACCATGTAGTGGAAACACAGTGTGCTTGTTCGATATCACTCAAGTATGAGTTAGTTTTTAAAAGGCTGAATGGTTGTCACATTTTAGTTCTCAGCTAATCTTTTCGTTCTGTTGTTTTCTGAATGGTTATATTTATCTTCATGAGCAACATTTATTTACATCAGAGTCTATGTGGAGAGAATTCTCTCTCTCTCTCTGTTACTCTAATTAACTGGGTGGAGTATTTAAAGCTCTGAGGTTTAAAGGCTGGATTCCTGTTGGTGTTTGTGTATGAATCAATGTACTCTTTGCACATATGGTGAAGATATGATCTTCCAGTAACTGAGCTGATTTGCATGTGTTCGGGTTGAGAGAAAGTCCATAGGTTTTGCAGCACACCTTTGACACCAGACAGTGTAATTACAAATAATTATGCACTTCAGTCACATTTTCGGAAGCACGAATCAGGCTAAAATATCCAGGTGCGTAAATGAGTGTATTTTGAAGAATGAGAATCAGATTTCTTATCAAACTTTTAAAAAAAAAAATGTGTTTAACCCCAGGTGTGGATTGATGCTGCCACGCAGATATTCTACTCACTAGGAGCAGGATTTGGTGTGCTCATTGCTTTTGCCAGTTACAACAAATTCGACAACAACTGCTACAGGTAAGATGTTTTTGTTGTATTTGTGTTTTTTTTAAGAGGGCAAAACAGGCCCACAACAACACACATGTGAGTAGTTGGCTGTTTCCATCATATAAGTGGATTAGAGAGCAGAGGAGGTGATACTAATCTGTCCAGCTGACCCCAATGACCAGGTGTCAACAGGGAAGATAAAGTGCAGGCCAGGAAGTGTTGCCAGATCATAGCCTAGAGCTGTATGTTGGCTGATAGTGCTGCTCTTTCTGAGAAAAGCAGGTATGAGGTTGGCTGATGTTTTCTCACATTAATAGGTTGCAGAGATGGGGTTAGTGACATACACTCTTGGAAACCTTTTGTGATTGTAAAAAAAAACAAAAAAACAAAGCAGACAAACATCTTGCTGTAGATACACAAAACCAGGTAATGTATTACTAATGCACTACACAAACACAACTAGAGGAAGGAAAAGCACTCAGAGAGCACAAACCGCCATCAAGCAGATCACCATCATAATTGAATAATTTTTCCCTTGGGCCATAACATACATCACCAGGAAATGTATTCAAAATTAGTTCTGACACAAATGGGTGAAAACATTACTTCCTTGGCAGGGGTAAAAATTAAAATGGTCAAACCGTGGCTAAAATATAACCTAAAGTACAATTACAAAACTCTATAGCTCTGCTTCATTTATATGATAAATAAGCTGAGGAACTATATATGGTAGAAATTTCAGAAATGATCAATTTAGTCAATCACCTTAGCAGAAAACCAAGAAAGTATGTAGTGAGGTTAACACACTCAACTGTGCCTCTCTTAGTGGAGCACAATAGGAGTGCATTAAAAGATAATATTGCATACTGTGAAAACCATTGAAATTTTTGACCCAGCACTAAATGTTAATGGTTGAAATATACTCATGGCGTAAAGCAGGTGCAAAGAAGAGCTAGAGCCAATCTCAACCAGTGAGCGATAGACAGCTGACACTCTCGACAGGTCGTCGGCTAACCATTCACGCTCATAGAGCCCAGATTTGGTAATAACACCCGTTCTGTGTGATCCGATCACAGGCAGATTGTGCTAAATTTAGCTCTGAATGCTCCCAATCCATCCGTCCTGAATGTGTTGTCAGAACTGATTACAAAAACCAAGTTCGGAGATGTTTTGATGGTTCTATGAGTCCACATTCCTGAGATGCGGTGCATGAATTCAATCTTGTCTTCAGGACACACTGGTGATTTCCCCTTCAGCTGATGTCCTCCAGGTTCACAGGATTTTTTTACACTAATCCGCTCCACTGATCACCGCATTAAATTCTTATTTCATGTCACAGCAGCATGAACAGCACTTTGATTCACTCCGCTCCTCCCGACCCTTTTCTCTCCCGCTCGCTTTCTGCGTCATTCTGACACACAGTGGACACAGTGGACACTTCTATGCAGTCAGACTATGTTCGAAAACATAACTCCGTTCTCGCAAAAACAGACATGACATCATTGTGTGTACATGGAATAAAGGGCGGGGGAGTCAGATCCAATCTCGTGTGTTAACAGGACACATTAGAGAGTGTATAAAGAATAAAAGCTGCTTATTAACATGGATATCCGTATTAAAACACAGCATTTGGCTGAAGATCATCTCGTGGAAAATGTACATGCCAAGTAACACATGGCCCCATTTTGACTTTACTTATCTGAAACAAGTACAATGGAAAATAAAGCTTCAACTTTGACACTTAAATGACTTCAGCACTGACTTTAGTGGTGTTTCAGTGTGTGTAACACCACCGTGTTCAGGTCTCCTAATACTTAGCCAAGCGAAAAACAAATAAAGATAATTGCTGACAAACATCACAAATGGAAAATGTAAGAATACTGTTTTCTTTTCAACTTGTTTTTTTTATTCTTCTTCTTCTCTCTCTCTCAGGGATGCTCTGTTGACCAGTACTGTGAACTGTGTCACAAGCTTTTTCTCAGGGTTTGTCATCTTCTCTGTGCTTGGATACATGGCTTACAAACACGGGGTGAAAATAGAGGATGTGGCAACAGAGGGTAAGCGGTTTATTTTCTTCTCAACTGCTATGAACTTAAACTGTGATTAAAAAAGGCAAGATAAGTCATGCATACAAACTCCTGCTAGTGGAGTGGTGCTAAATTGTATGTATGCATGTGTGTGTGTGTTTGTGTTTTTACAGGGGCAGGACTGGTGTTTATCATCTACCCCGAGGCAATTGCGACATTACCAGGCTCAACGTTTTGGGCCATCGTATTCTTCGTTATGCTGCTGACTCTGGGCATTGACAGTGCGGTGAGTCCCAGCAACCTCAAAGCTGCTGCTGCTCTCTCTTTTACTGACTTAAGCAAAAGTATAAAGGAGAGATATACCCTGCTCTGTACACGGATATATTGTTGTAAGATAAATTTGTACATGTTAAAAAGTATGGGGGAAAAAAAGCTTTAGTACATTTTTAAAACAATCTGCTCTATTCATGACACCTGTCACGGTGGGGGCAAGTTGTAAAGTTAAGAAAAATAAAGAAGCAATTGAACCAAATATCATAGTGATGACTCAAAGACTCAGATCCCAAATAAACATTTTAAACCGCTCCCTCTGTCAGCAAATGTCCAGTTATTCATTCTATTTATTCTTTTGAATCATTTATCAAACAGATCGGATGTCCTGTAATGTATTATGTATGTGTATTTCATCATGATGTGTCCCGTTTCAAAAGCTTTAATCCATTGGGCCAAAGTCAAACAGAGCAAAGCAGTCCAACTCAGGCAAGGGCAAGGCGAAAATCCAAAAATACAAAGAATAGAACACTTGCTCGACGCATTCCATGAACAGCAAAAGGCATGATGGGAGTAATACAGGAAGATGTCAATGCTTACTATGACATTAGAGCAATATATGTAACATTTTTTTATTGAAGGCATTTTTTTAATCTTATATCTCATCTTATTTAAAAATATTGACCTGCCTCAGCTCTTCATTTCGCTGATATACACTGTATGATAATAATGAAAGTTGCTGTAAAATACTTAATTGTCTCGTTGTAAACCGATAATATAATATATATATAATAGTTTTCCCTCCACGGTACTTTGTTGCGTGTTGCGATAGAACGCAAAAGTCCGGTCTAAAAGTATTTCCTATAGGACCCTACATGGGCTCTGTTGGAACAGGAAGTGGGAGTCTTAACAGTCGGACAGTAGTAGGAAGTCAAAATTTCGAGGACATATAAAGAAGTATTCACTGTTTGTAAATGTGTTGTGCTGATATTATTTATTAATATTTCTTGTTTTTCATGACTACAAAACACTGTATGTCAAATATGTTGTGACTTTTTTTTTTATATATATACAGCACTGAATGTGTCTGTAGAATACAGCACTGAATTTTATTATGATAAATTGTGTTTCTATCATTCTAATCTTGGGTTCAGCATGACTCTAGATCAGGGGTCACCAACGTGGTGCCCGCGGGCACCTGGTAGCCCGCAGGCAGCCAATACGGTGCCCGCGGGCTCACTTCACTTCACCTCACTTGCATGTATCCGTATGATCGCTCAGTAAAATATCTTTGATATTGTTTATAAAACTTGGTAATCGTTAGGAGTAAGCACTGGAATTAATGTGTATGCAGTTGAATGCATAATATTAATCATTTAAATGGTAAACAAACAAAAAAATATTATATGGTAGCCCTCCATATTATTTTTTACCCTTAAGGTAGCTCTCATCTCAAAAAGGTTGGTGACCCCTGCTCTAGATAGATCGAAAGTGATTTACGATTCTTGTGTTTCTCTCTGTTTGTGTCCATTAGATGGGTGGCATGGAGGCTGTCATCACAGGCCTGACGGATGACTTTAAGATCCTCAAGAGAAATAGGAAACTTTTCACCTTCGCCACAGCCTTTGGAACCTTCCTGCTTGCCCTGCTGTGCATCACAAATGTCAGTGCCAAAGTGTCATGGCCCCATAAATTCACTCAATTATGAAGTACATGTCAAAGTCCCACTTTGGGCATAATTCTTGATGACTACTGGCTCCATACTCTCACTCAGCTGTGATACAGTGCGCATGCTAAAACCATGCATTGAAGAACCAGTGCAAAAATATCGTTTCACGTCAGTTTGGAGCTTTATTGTAACCTCAAGGGGAAATTTGTTTTGCAGTTGGCAGGATAAAGAAACAATCCCGCTCACAAGAACTGCAATAAAGTGAAATAGAAAACTAGAAAAGCACTCGGAGAGCGCAGACCTCCACCAAGGCAGCTCAGTGCCTACAAAATACACCCTGCTGGCGCGCCTGGGTCAGACAGCGATTGTTGTAACCAGAGATAACGTTACGGTCAGACAGCGAGTAATGTAACCAGAGATAACGTTATAGTCAGACAGCGATTGTTGTAACCAGTGATTGCATGTACGGATCACTCCCAAAATTAAATCACTTGTTATTGGTCCCATTGTGGACATTTCCTGAAAAATGTCATCCAAATCCGTCTGTGACTTTTCGAGTTATGTTGCTATATACCTCCTTGGCGGAGGTCAACAATAAGAACAGTAAAAATGGTGCTTCCAAGGAATTGTACAAAGGGAAATTCATATGGGGAGCAACTAGACTTGTTCCTTGTTTTAATTATATAACAAGATACTTAAATAATGATATAGCAAGAAGTGGAGATGATTTGCCCTCATAACATATCTCAAAAATATAATTAAATAGAAGTGAGCACACGGCTTCACCGCGCCTAATGCCTTATCTCGCCATATTGGCACGCCAGAGTTAAAGAAAGTTAAAGAAACATCAGCCTGTTTGTTCAAGCTTACTCCTAAATGTAATGAAATGTAGGTATGCTATTTTTCTTGGGATATGCTCCGCAACATTTCAGGGAACTTGTTTCAGTAGTTGAGTTATCCTGCAGACAGAGTACAAGAGAAGCTTTCAAAGATCTGGTCAGGGAAGCCGTTTTATCACGTTAGATAATAAAGGCTGTATAGAAGGCACAGAAGGAGCAACACAACATATTTATGTCACCAATTCACATGGTTTCATCCACTTCCTTCATTTAAATCAAATCAGTGACATTATAAAGGAAAGTGAATGATGTCTTTCCCATGCTTAATTCCCCCTGCACAAGGTAGAGATTGAAGTTCTCAGGGCACACATCAAAGATCAAGATTCCCTGGAGCTTGCACTTTAACCTACATCCAAATGTAAAACAAGCATTTACAGCAAATATATTCAGTCCTATACTTAGTGGCTGCCAGAAAAGCTCCTAGAGATGTAACAAATACAAGTACAAACACACATTAAATGTTTCTTTTCTTGTTTCTGTAGGGTGGGATCTATGTGCTGACCTTGCTGGATAAGTATGCGGCAGGGACTTCTATACTTTTTGGTGTGTTGATCGAGGCCATTGGAGTGTCATGGTTTTATGGCAAGTATTAAAGTTATTACGTTGTGTATTTTTGAAAACTTTCTGGAATGCTAAAATGCTAATGAAATGAAACGTCTTGGTAATATTTTTGATGAATGTAAAAGACAGAGACATTTCAGACTTATTGTATCTAAACTACCAGGCTTTATTCTATCCAATCACTACTTGTGGACCTTCAGAAAATAAAAAGAAAGGAAAACTGCAGCCATTACCCCGTGTCGAGAGGGCAGATTTTCTCATGACAGGCAAATTGTGCAACCAGAACAATAAAAAACAGAACAATAAATTTGGGTAACTGCTTCCTGATCCTAATCCTGAGGGGTCAGTTAAGCAAATAAATTAAACACACATGATGCAGTTTGTCATCCCAGGTTAGACTAGAGAGAAAAACAAATACCCACAGATTATTCCTTCTGAGCTCTTCTACAAAAAAAGGAAGATTGTATATATTTGGCACAAACAACTCACACTGGACAGAGATGTTGAACGTGTATAACTGCTCACGCTCTCTCCAGGTGTGGACCGCTTCAGCGAAGACATCGAGCGGATGATGGGCTTCAAACCAGGACTCTATTGGAGGCTGTGCTGGAAGTTTGTCAGTCCAGCTTTTCTTCTGGTGAGGACAGTGAAGAATGTTCACGTAACTACACTTGGGGCTTGTTTCCCGGGCCGCAGCAATATCGCAACGCAACGTGACCTGAAACTTTTACACGCGCCGTCGTCCATCATCGATGCTCGCACGATATATACAGTGTGATGATGTAGTTTCACTTGGGTGAAAGTGATAGCAGGCGGGCGAGAATGAGAGTCCTAATTGCGTTCAGATCACAATCAATACAAAGTGAAATAAATTATGTTAACAGCTTTGGGTCATTGCTCACAGGAAAGGGGCATTCGCATGCACCACGCAGTCAATCATCAGCAGAGGTACCGCTGGCTTATTTCCAGAGGGGAGGATGGGACAGGGAGGATAGATGGAACCTTTTCCACCTCCTGGCGAGTTTCTCAATGACTGGTGAAATAACCTCTCGCGGCTCCACATGCATTGGAGGAAGCGCGTGCCTGGGTCTGCTGTTGTTGTCTGTGTGGGTGGGTGGGTGTAGACAGCCTTGTGCTCCCTTTAATACAAATGGCTGTTGACAACCTCCCCTCAATAACAGGGATTTTGGAGAATTGGCTCATTCCATATTCTTAGAAAAAGGGGGGGGGGTGGGAGTGCCATTGTTAAAAGATTGAGTGTGATATATATATATAGGACACAACTGCGGTGGCTAGCTTTGACTGTAAAGCATTACATATCCATACCTCAATTTGTCAACTAAGTGGAGGGGAAAAAAACGTGTCTTATCTCTTAATGGGTTCGTGTTATCATCACTTTATCATCCAGTCTTTGTCGACATGGTTGGAGTTGAAGACGTACTGTATACACTCCAGGTATATACAGTACGCCTTCACTGTAAATATGTACATTTAGAGCACTGTGCTTGACAGTGTGTGAAAATCCCAGCCATGTGACCTCCTAAAATGTATATCATGCTGCTTCTTCTGCCTACCTAGAGAAGCTAGTGTTTAACTGAACTCACCACGTTCAAATCAGCAGGGCTTAACATGTTTGTATCACCTAACAGCAGCTCACGGATCTAAAGTGCCGTGACAAAACCTTGAGCCTTATCCAAGTTGGCACTTCACATGGACAAAGTACAGTGCGACGGCCTTTTGTGTTCAGAAAAAAAGATGGATCCGTGCACTGATATACTGACCTCTCCGTGATACGTAACTGCAAATGACGTTTTCCCTCGGGGGGGTCAGAGTACACGAAGGCGCAGTCATGAATTTAGTCTAGAACACGTGAATCAGGTTACCGAAAGAGAGAGTTTATTATAGTGTGCACAGATGCCTGGCTCAATTCAGTTTCATGAATGAAAACCTTTTTAAGACGTTTAATAAGGGGGTCTGTTCTGAGAAAGAGCTTTCGGTTCTTGACCTGGGTTTCCACTCCGTCTGTTTTTCTCTGTCTTTTCCAACTTTTTTCAATTTAACTCTTTACTAACGTGTGTTTCTCTTTTCTTCCCCTTTTACCTTTCATCTTCTTTTCACAGTTTGTGGTCATAGCCAGTACTGTAACAGCATCAGGCCTTAAGTACGACGACTACACCTTCCCTTATTGGGCCAACTTCGTCGGCTGGTGCGTGGCCATGTCCTCCATGCTGTTTGTCCCCCTCTATGCTATATATAAATTCTGCAGCATACCAGGAACAATCAAACAGGTCAGTATCAAAAAATGTTTGTTACTAGTTACTTGTGTTTAAATATTCTTTGCAAAGTAACACGGTACACTACTTTCACGTTACTTCAAAACACCTACTGGAGAGTATTAGGTGGTGCGTAAAACCAGTGGTGTGAAATAGGCAGATGCAGGAAATCAAGAGCATAAAATAATCATCCTCATTGTTTTATACATCTTTTCGTTAATCATTATTTCAGTGTTGCATAATATGATATATTCAGCATGAATGTCAATGACTGTTCACCTCAATATCACCTGAAACATACAAAATTACAGAATAAAGCTGACGAAATTGAAATCTCTCATAGATAATATATCGATTAGCGGAGAAACCGTAAAATGATACTGCTGTTTTGGGGCAATTTAATCCCAAACTCTGAACATAACCTGGCCAAGATGAGGTTAAGTTAAGAGACAAAGTTACGATGGTGATGGGGATTGGGCGAAAAATAAGTATGTGGTTCAATATTAAATCGCTGACAATGTCTCACATGAATGCAAATGACAGCCACGCGGCAACACATTCTGCCTCTGTCTGTGAAAGCGTTCAAAGCCACGAGCAGTGGCACACGACCAAGACAAGGACGGCACGTTCACTGCAATGATTTTTTTCTGCAGTTTCAGCTGGCAAGGTGATGTTAATTTACAGTAACGTGTTACATGTTATCGTTAAAGTAATAATATTATGAAAGAAACGCATCTGTAACATGTTACATTACTTATTACTGTAGTACGTTACTTTTGTAACGTGTTGTCCCAACGTTGGTCGCAAATATCGATGAATAAAATAATTTTGACCAGTTTTTTGGGAGTAATTAGACTTGAGCAGTCCTTGACATGCCTCACATTGCACAATGTAGTGGTCCATTTGCTCCATTTCTCCCTTTGCTTTTATTTGCCTCTGCTGCCCTGAGTTATGTTGCTACCTGAACAAAACTGACACAGGGCAGCAGAGGCAGTGACAGCAAAGTGGAAAAAGGAGGAAATTCGTGTAGCTGAAATTCATCGGCAAATTGGGAGGGTGAGCGTTCAGCAGAGGATTGTGGCGTGTGAAGTATGTCACGCGAAGAGTTAGCTCTCAAATGTGGCTTCATTTGTCTGACTGGGTTACAATTAACACAATTAAGAACCCGTTTTATCTACATATATATATATGTGTTTATCCATATAAATCAAAACAGCAGTGTGATCTGAGAGAATACTTTTCTCTCTCATGATGATGGCACTGGGAGAACTTTTTTCGGTTGAAATCATCGCTTCAAAGAACAGCGAAAGTTTAGGTTTGTGATGATCAAAGCGCGGGAGACCTATTTTTATCCCTCTGCGGTCAACGAGTGCTGACCCTTGTGTAACTGTTTTCAAAGAAAACTGGCATTTCCCATTGTTACTCAGGCCTGAGAATTCTTCTTAGGTCCTCGGGACATATTTTCATTTTGAAAACTCCTTTCAAGTCGAAGCTGCGGATTCTTCATCATAACCAGGATCGGCATCTCCGAGGTTCTTGATGAGAATTCCTCTCTGGCATCACTTATCACAGATAAAGTCCATGATAACAGTTCTACAAACGTCTGATGTTAGACTGCGTTGCACTGCCCTTACACTTCGAGTAGTATAGGAATGCTTTGACTTCTCTTTAATTTTTGTGCACATGTAAACTAATTTAAGAAAACAAAGAAAAATAATTTGATTGTCAGGTAAAATAAAGTAGTAAAAGTTTATTACAGCTGTGGTGATGAAAGTAAAAAACTACTGGAGTTTTGTTTTGCATTCTTGTGCAGTTGTACCAATGCAACTCATGAAGATTACACTTTAAGTAAGATTCTTTCTGTGCCTCTTTGCAATACATCTGATACAGTTGGAAAAGCCTGTTTATCTCCGTTTTTCAAATTATGTCACATTTGTAAGGAAAATGCTTTCCTGGGTTGATCAGGAGAGTTGGGTATGTGGGTTTGCGCCCATGAAAAACCTGCCAAATCTTCTCCTGCTTATGCCGAACAGCTTATTCTGCTGTTGACTCGTGATTGTTTATTGGATTGGATGATTGAAGTCTGAAGAAACAAGACATAATTGGCAATTTAACAATATTTTCAACAAACAGGGGGCTTTAGTAGCATGAGGAAGAACCATACACAGTTACAACAGCCTGGCGCCTCCTCCTCATACTGGTCACCAGCTTGGTCACACACTGTTGTTGGATGGCGTCCCAAACAGCATCCACAAGATGATCCCACAAGTGTTCAATGGGGTTGAGGTCAGGACTGCATGCAGGCCATTCCATCCTCTCCACACACAAATTCTGGATGTAGTCTTTGATAAACGGGGGGGTGAGCGTTGTTATCTTGATGACCAGCATGAGGAGGTGCAACCCACATACTCAACTCTGCTGTTCAACCCACAAATGTATCTTCCTTACAAAAGTGGCACCATCCATCCATCCAGCCATCCTGTGCCTATCTTAGCAGACATTGGGCGATAAGACTTATTGCCAAGAAGCATTGTTGCAACACAGAAATAATCAACCAAACACAAATTCCCTTACTTTTTCTGCTGAGTGAAGATTGTGCAAGTGTTGTGAGCTCAGTGTGGAGAATGATTTGTTGCACTTTCCTGTTTTGCAGAGGATAGCCTTGTGTATCACTCCAGAGCACGAACATCATTTGGTGGCTGATGGAAATATACGTCAATTTAAAGTAAGGGAAAACTTTTCTTCTTCTCTAACAGTGTTAACTTTGAATTGAATCCTTTTAGTGGCTTAAAAGGAGGAAATAAAAGGTAACAAACTTCTCTAAATGGTATTGATATTTGGATAGGAGAAAAAGCATTTCGTTAACTAAAGCAGTTGTTGAAATTCTTTTGAAAACAAAACATTATACTTTCTTTGATTTTCCAGCTCAGTCATTGGTTGGCCATCTGAGGACAACTACCCATACTTCTCCTGTCCATTCTCACATCTGTGGTGTGGAGTTCCTGTGTGCTACCAGTGATGGAACTCACGAGGAGAGCAACAGGCTCCATCGTCTCTGAGCAGATTTTACCACCCAAGGCATTTGTTGTCAACTGCAGCGTTAAGCTCTGTCATGCTTATTCATATTTTGAAACCATTGTACCACCTTAGTCTCACAAGGGAGGGGCACGCTGCCCGTGGATATTAATATTTGTTTATTCTGACATTTCATTTCTATAGTTTGTGATGTGACGCTTATCTCGTAAAGGGATAGAAACTAAAATACAATCCAAAACCAACCCCCTTGTCCCTAATGCTGTACAGGAGGCAACGTGTTCCCACTTTTACAGTTGTTTTTGGGCCTGTGCTTATTTATTATCACACTAATAATGTCACCTGTTATTTTGTCTGAGTGGCTTATACGTGTCAGTGCCTTATCAAGCAAGACACACCATGTTTTTTTTTTCACAGTCCGTACAGGAACAAATCAAATAAACTTTGTTGACTCAGGAACCCACGTAATCAAACGTCACAACGTCATAATCTCGCTGTTGAACTCGGTCCTTTGATATTCAAGTCTAAGGAGCTGTAGCATCAAGGAGCATCAAGGTTACGCTCTAAGTGGAGACAAAACAGGCCTGATATACGGCTTTAGTGTTACGTTAAATGTTTGAGTAAATGGAAGATTGGAAGCACTGCTCCACAGCTTAACAACAACAACACAAATGATGCTTTGAAAGGGCAGAGAACCAGGCTGAGGCTGAACCTGGTCAGTTAGGAAGCAAAATAATTCAGCAAAACAAAATGGCTCAACTGTTACAGCTTTGTATTATTGTTACATGGTGTTTTCTTTGATTCATTTCATCTGTTAAAATGCTTGTGAGGGATATTTGTGTGGCTTTTTTTCCCAGAGAGAGAGAGTATTCAGATTGTGTGGCCAGCGATACAGTGATGCTGTTAGATCAGAGCAGGGGTGTCAAAATTATTTTTAGTTCAGGGGTCACATAAAGCACAATATGATCTCAAGTGGGCCGGACCAGTAAAATAATAGCATAATAACGTATAAACAATCACAACTCCAAATGTATACCCTTTGTATTATGAACAACTTGGAAAAATAAGTGCAATTTCAACAATATTAGGTCAGTTACACGTGTGAATTACAACATACAGCTCTCAGTAGACCTAGAAAGGGAGAAACATTTAGTCACAGTTATCTGGAACTGAAAAATATATGATTTTGACAAATTCATCCCCCGAGCCGTACGCTTGACACCCCTGGATTAGAGTGACTGCACCGTTCTATTAACTACTATGTGTAAGTAGTCAATTTATAACTCCTATATGTTTCATCAACACATTTTGTGATGTTGATCTTTTTTTCATTACCCTATAGAAGTGCCAATTTGATGTTTTTATTATCTTCTGATTTTCCATTGTTTATTGGATTGAAGTGGAGGTGAATCACAACAGAACCCCCCTTACTGAAAGGAATAAAAGCCACAAAGAAAAGAAAAAACATAACATGAAAATATATGTGGAATATATAAGAAGACATAAAATATATAGATATATTCTTTTGTTATATCTAATCTTGTATTTATCAAATTGTTTATAATAAAAAAAAGAAACGTGAATGTAAAGTATTTTAAACGTAACTGTCCACCGTCATGACATTGTGTTTGATGTATAGCTAAGATGGACTATTAAGAAAAAAAAAAGAAGATTCTATGGTCTAATCCTGGGTTACTTTGTCACATACAAGTGTGGACTAATATGCCCTGGCTTTCCTGGACTATGTTTACAAAATACTGTGTACAATACCAATGTCCTGTTGAACGTGAGTCACAACTATCTATGAAGAAGTCTAAAGTATAAAAGAATATGATAATAAAGAATTTCTTCTACACACAAACAAAGTGGCATTTTTTTTTAATTAAACTTTTCCCTGAATTGAGTATTGAGTATTTACACGGGCAGCAGTAATCTGACATGAAACAGATTAAGATTAAAAAGCCCAGGCTGTTGCGGCAAAAAAACGCTACACTGTAAACAAGGAGCTTCATCAACTTTCTTCCAGAAGTCCCTCATTTCATTTGGAATGTCTGCTTGATGACACAGCAAGATAAACAAACACTGAACATGTGCTGTCCAACAGTGACACATACAGACTACACCACTGTATGCTGGTCTTACAACTGCAGTCATTTTTCGGTCAAACTGCTGTGTGTGTTGTGTGCCCTGAGTTTTTTCTGCCTTCAATCTCCTATGCAAATAGGTGTGTGCCATAGCCGTGCCAGGATTGGTGGAGTGGTTCCGGGCCCTGGCTCTTGATTGGCTGCACTCACAACATCACCTGATATATAAGGAGCCAAGATGGCTGTCTGATGGCAGCATGGCAGCAGGCAATTCCTCATCCTCTCCCTCATCCACTCCCACTCCCACTCCCTCTCCCACTCCCTCTCCCTCTCCCTCTCCCACTCCCACTCCCACTCCCTCTCCCTCTCCCACTCCCTCTCCCTCTCCCAGAAGGCCACACCTCAGCTCTGTAGTCTTTTGTTTACAGTGATTTGTTTCCTGTTTCGTGAGTCCGAGGTGGACTCGTATTTCAGCACTTTGGAGCAGATAGCTGCCTCCCTTAGTTTGCCCAAAGAGTTCTGGTCACTTCTCCTCTAGTGTAAACTGGTGGGGAAGTCCCATGAGGTCTGTGCCAGTCTGTCTATTGAGGATAGTCTTGACTATAACATATTAAAAAAGACTGTGTTGCAAGCTTATGAGCTTATCCCAGAAGCAAATTGCCAGAAATATAGAAATCGTAAGAAAACTGCCAACCAGACAATGTTTTGTTTGACAAAGGGTGCCAGGTGTGCAGAGAGCTCATTTTGCTCAAGGTATTTTAAAAAAGTGTTTGCTGGAACTAATTGTTTATTTGAATGAACAAAAAGTTGAATCGGTAACTAAACCAGCCGTGCTGGCTGATGAATGCTTTTTTACACATAAAAGTGTTTTTTTTGTATGTTGGCTGCACCTCGCGTTTCAAATGTAATGCCTGAGGAATGCTCGTTTGAGGAATTCAGAGATGTTAAGTAACTTGGAAGGGTTTTTTTCTTTCTCATCTGTCTGTTTCGGCCTGTGCAGAAATCATAGTTTTGATTGAGGATAATCGGTTGCTTTTCTCTGACAAACGTCTGTCCTGTATCATGACATTGACGTGGAGGGCACAGACAACGTAATAGCGAATGCTTTTTGTCCAGGTGTTCCTCAGATCCCTAGTATTAAACACTGTAGGGGTGTGTTTAACTCTTGGGTGTGGGGGTGTTATGACTCTAGTCATATTTCGGTCAAAATGCTGTGTCCCCTGGCTCTTGATTGGCTTCACTCACAACATCACTTGATATATAAGGAGCCAAGATGGCAGGTGTCTGATGGCAGCAATTTTCCTCCCCTTCTCCCAACTGGCCACACCTCAGCTCTGTAGTCTTTGCGAGTAGTAAGGTGGATTGCCCGTTTTGTTTACAGTGTTTTTTTCCTGTTTATTTTATTAGGGAGGTAAGTCTTGTGTCATTTTGTCATTTTCAAGTTTGGTTAGGTATTTTCTAGACCGGAACCTTTTTTTTGTTATTTTGGTCTTAGTCCACCCTGAAGCCTGTAGCTCAATTTTTATATATTGTCATCTAATTTTGTCACTTAGTAGTAGTAGTAAGTAACTTGGGACTTGGAAGATGGGGCCTTATCGTGTTATGTCCTAGGCCCCCATAACAGGTGGTAAAGAAAGTAGTTCCTTTGATTCTGGGAAAGAAGTTGCGTGCTGGTTGGAGAGTTAATGTGGTGTGAGAGTGTAGCTTTTTCCCCCTGGCACATAACTGAGGCAGCATCGTGATCGATTGACCTTTACCACCTCCCTACTGTCAAGGAGGTGTGTGCCAGGCTAAAAGGGCACTGTCATGTGAACAGCATCTTCTGATTACCAGCCAGAATAAGCTCATTATCACATTGAGCAATAACTGGATTTAGACATTCTGATTTTAGTCCACGATACTATTAATGAAATATTCGATTAGCAACTCGTGTAAACATCATAAATGAAATGTCTTCTTCAGAGTGAGGTCATTTGTAATCAGAGTCTAGGCTAGCATAGATTATGTTAAGTTTGACAGCTGAAAAAGCACATTTATAAAAGCATTTTCTTACAAAAATACAGCACATTGTCCATCAAATTTAATCTTAGAGCCTTAATTGCAAAGACACAGTCATCCTAGACACTGGTACATAGCACATGAAACCAGTAAGGTCACAGTACAAGTCATGGTCAGGTCACTAAAGCAAAACAAAGCCACGATTGGCTTTCCAAGACAAGCGTATACACTTAACGGGAAAATAATCTTAAAAACCATTAGAGGTCAGTCATAAACATGCCTCAGCTTCGCTCTGTGTCAGTATATAGACAATAGAACGTTGGCTATTTTTCCTGAGCCTGGAATATAATACATATATTAACAGCCCTGTTGCAACACTAAAAGGGAATTTACTGCTTTTTGCTGGGTCAATTTGTGACGTAATGTTCTCATTTTTCAATACTAAAGAGAGAGATTTATTGGCTGTGTTTTTCCACTGAACATCAAATCTGAGTCACACAGTTTGTAACTGAGGTCCATAAAAGAAAGAATCTCCAGCTTGTCTGAATTAAGCTTTAACAAAAAAAAAAAGCCCATTGACAGTCTGACAAGCAGGTCAGGACAGGAACTCAGCAATGTGGGTTTTGAATTGGAGGTAGATTTATTTATCATGGACACAGCAAAAGATTAAATGCTGCCAAATGATGTGACTCAAGGGAGGCATATGAACAGGAAAGGATAATGGCCTCTACAACTAAACCTTGTGGGAACCTGCAGTCAAGAAGTGATGATTCACTGCAAGCTTTATCTGAGACAGTAGACAATGTCAAATCATATCAACAGGACTTAAAACAGATTAAGGGCTTCACCATTCCATTCAGGTTGACGCTACTTTCAAATAAGTCACAATACTTTCATTGTCTGCTACATCAAACACTGTGCAGAGCGTGCAGTTTATAGTGTTTTCATAAAAATGAATGGGATTCGATAACATAAGTTACTTATAAATGTTAGTTGGACTCAAAATAGAGGAAAGGGGATGAATATATTCATAAATAATAGTTTTACTTCGACTGTATGAAACTAGGATAACGAAACTAGCAGCTTTTTATACAGTCTGCCGTGTAGACACGCATCGATGGCAAGACTATTGGATCATACCTGCAAAACTTGAATCAATCCCTCGACCCTCATGTGGATAAAGCAGTAGAAGATGGATGGTGCGACATTACAAATCACAGAAATCCAGACAGATCAGGCTATTCAGTGCTTTGATGCTTAAACTTAAAAAGAAACATTTCATGGATGCACTGGGACGCATCGTCGGCGATGCATCCTGGGTTCACTGGGTGTTTCGGGTCTCGCGACATCAGACACCCTCGTCCAGGCGACCTAGCCGGGGGGTGATAAAGTCCCAGCTTGCGTCCCAGTAGCAACCCACGGATCAACCCTTTTCAGCCACAGCCACCTTGTGGCTTTCTCTGCAGCTTCGCTCGCAGATTTAATGGCCCTCTTCTTTGGTGATTCTGTCACGCCCAGCTGGCTGAGGACTTTACAGAGAAAGCAACCTGCAAAGCCCCTACAGCCAACTTCTATGGGCTCAAAAAATGTCCTCCAGCCCCTGCACCCCTCCAACAGTTACTGATAATTGGCACGTTTCCTCTCATTGGCTTCTTCAATCCGCTCTTCCCAGGGCATTGTGAGTTCCAGCATGATCAGGTGTTTGGAAGCCTGAGAGATGTTGGTGCAATGTGCTGGGGGAACCTCAGCTGTTTTTCCAGGTCAATGTGCAGCTGCCAATCAGCAGCTTTGTGGAGGAGGCCTGTTGTTGTCTGCGGACCTGCCGGTGGTCTTTCTCCAGCCTTGATGAAGGGGATTGCCTTCTTCGGAGCCTGATGGTGTTTGCTGGTGCTGATGGCTGAGGCTATACTCAGGTTTTCAGGTTAGTAGCAGTATTAATGCAGCACATAAAAACGAGTTCTCCTCAATAAACAATTGATGAGATGGAATTTGTATTTTACTAGTATGAAGGTACTACCAGAGGTCTTGAGTAGTCATTCTGGCTGGTCACACTGTAAATATCAGTGTCATGATGCATTTTCACAAAGCTAAAATATCATCAGGAGAAACCTTTTATCTGTTAAAGCTGGTTGTCATATGATGTTAGCTGCTCTTATCTTCAGCTCAAGATCACAAGCACACAAGGCCATAGGGCAGACTTGGCTACACACACACACACACACAAATTCACACAGCTCTGTCCTTTTAAGGACTCGCCTTGACTACAATTCATTGGGACAACCCAACTAAAGTGTTTCCCCTAATCTTACCTATAGCCTAACAGTTAATGCCTAATCTAAACCTTCACCTTATCCTAAACACAATTCACATTTGAGCCCTAAACTTAATCAGTCCCTCAGAAATTAGATTCTGCCTCATTGGGACAAGGTTTTGGTCTCCTTGAGGACTACTGGCTGCCAGTGTTTATGCCAATAATGGTCCCAAACAGGTAGACAATACAAAACAAGACCACACACACACACACACAAGTTTGCACAGCAGCATTCATAGTGAGGACACTCATAAACACAATGCTGTACATAATAATGTGCAATCAAACAGACAATTGAATGTTCCAATTACTATGAATATCAGGTTTTGTGATAGGCTCTGAAAGTGTCATCTAATCCCTTGCCTGCCTCTCAATGCCTCCAGTTCTACCTTAATGGAGCATGAAGGTCAAAACCACAAACTTTCATCAAATTTGTTTAGCCAATAAAAGTCAAGCCTCACCACCATAGACTGTTTCTTAATTGGCAGCTCAGGGGAACACTAATGCGATTGAGTCAAAGGAGAGCCATTTGTTATGGGCATCCCTAGACTGAGGACTTGTTCTTCATTCATAATCCGATTGCCAGGTAATAATCCATGTGACTGATCACCAAAATCTTTTTTGTGTGTATGTGATTGGTCGGAACGCTGGAGAAAACTTTCTGGCATCCCTGTAGCATTTGGCACACAACATTATATGTGAAGTTTTGCTTATTATACTCACTGTATAATAAACTGCTCAGTTTTTCAAAGTTCTTATGAAACGCACATATGATATGAAGTATTTGAGACGCAGTTCAGAGTCAACCAAGGTCAGCTTTGTGTCCGCACCTGTGAGTGCAACTTGAGGTAAACTGTGTTGAGCATGGAGGTGAGTGTTAAGTTAACGGCTATTGTGAGGTTAAAATCCCAAACTGGATGGGATTAACCGGGAACAGCAGGCATCAGTTTTCTTCCTGGAAACACACAGGAAACACTGTGAGCGATGAACGAACCATAACCCAATTTTTTAAGGTTTGAGGGTTAATGAAAACATTTGCTGCTACTTAAATGGGACTGTTTTTCTCTGTTTTCAGTTTCGTAACGCCTAATTTAATATTAAATTATTATCTTTTCGGATTTTGCTGCCACGCTAATTTTTTACAATGGGGCTATTGATTGTGATCTTTGCGTGTAACCAGAAGGGTAATGCTGACTTTCAGCGACCACAGATCAGCTGTGAGGATGATATGATGACCAGCATTCCACACGGGCTATGTGAACACTCAATGGATGATGAAGAACACTGGACCAAGTCCAAAGTCTTTACTAGAATGAGAGAGAGCTGTGAGGACGCCATAAAGCCCCTCATCCACATCTGTACTTATTTTTCTAAGGATTTCCATTAAATGCTTCTTGACCCTCTGAAAGCAAAATGGGCATTTGTTGTGACTGTTGTTTCATCACAGGCCAAAAACGCCATTATTCAACATAATTTGGAATCGTTTTACTTTGCTCCTCTCTGGCAGCTCTGCAACAGCAACAAGACGGTGTTTCACAGATTTCCGCATATTTTTTTTTTTTTTAGCTCATTCTCCACAAAAATAAAAACTACATCAATGTGTTCAAATGTTTTTTTGAAACATTCTCTGCTGAAAAACATCACATTTATCTTATTAACACATTTGTCCTGGGAGTTTTATGGGTTTATGAGCGTTCCCGCAAATTTCAGACACATTGCCTTTTATTATACTTCGCCAAAGAAATTTATTTTTTATTTTTTCCTCGTGGAAAATGTGGTGATCTAAATCTACATTTTGTTTTCCCCCTTAACAGTTTCCATGATGCTCGTCAACAACAATGCATAACTGTGACCCTAAGAGGCATTAAACCAGAAAGGACCACCATGAAGGACATATTGTCTAATATAATAATAAAGGTGCATTATGTAATAAATCTAAAGAAACTGGCCATAAAATCCTCCTAATATGTCACAGAGACTCAGGAATAATATTCATATAACAAACTGAACTCACCAACAACAGCCAAAATATTTGCATTAAAAAATATATTTTGCAGACTGCAAATCATGTTTTTGTTTTGAAATCATGTTTTGGCATGTGGCGCCACCTACCGCCATCTACCAATCATGTAGTCAGTAGAGTCTCAGCTGCCAAGCAACCACGGGTTGCCAGTTACGCCAGGAAACGAAACCTAAAAGACCTCGGTATTTTGAATTTGAATGTAGTAACCGTTTTTGGCCACATTCTTACATATGGCTCCTTTAATGTGTCCGTTTACAGTAAGTCCTTCCCGATCCTGACAGTAAGTACAAGATCTTCAAGCTCTTTGACCATTCTTCACATATCACACACTATATCACACTCTGAACTTAATCCTTGCTGTTAAAAGTGACAACGCTTTGATTTGCTCAACCATTAAAAGTGACATCAGAACAGGAACCTATCAGTCAGACTAAATTCGCCTGACCCTATATACTACATCCGCAATTATCTCTGAAACAACAACAGCAGGCCCATTTCTGTAGTTAGCGCTATAAATTCCTGTAAAGTGCTTTGCCTTGACATAAAATTTAAAAAAATAACAAATCAAAGTGCAGACAGGAAGTGTGTATGTTGGCTGTGTGTGTGGTAAACAATAATTAGCTCTATATTTAGACCCAAAGTAACATGGCTTACATTTAGTAGGTTTTATAAGTTCTCTGTGCACTGAACCCATTAAATCACAGGATAAGGGATGAGATGAGTGGTCCTTAGTGGCAGCTAGTGGTGAAAATAATAATACAATATTAGAGTATTAGCAAAAGTTATGTTTGATTAAAAAAAAAAAAAAAAAAAAAAAATTCTAGACTTCACTCTGTGCCATTTCTTGTTTTATTCTTTTCCGTTATGGCTCAATTTACGTCTTGTCATTGATCCCATCCGAACCACAATTACATGCCCTGTCCTGATTACTCCCAGTGACCTGTGTTCTGTTAGTCACACTTGTAGTATTCAGTGTGTTCATCAGTGAGTCTCTGCCAGTCTGTCATTTGACATTACCTTTTCATAACCTGACTGTCTGCCTGTGTATGGAACCTTATTACCACTAAATGAGAAATGCTTTGTGTCCTGCCATTGAGTCCACTCCCTGCTCTATTTGAGATAGATTCCCATACGTGCAAAATTTAGCAAAATATTTAGTGGGCTCTTTGTAATTGTATATTATTATTATTATGTATTGTGTATTATATGTTTAGGGGAACATCTGCACATCTGTCTGTCCAGGGAGTGGATCCCTCACCTGTGGTTCTCCCTAAGGTTTCTACCCTTTTCCCCTCTTATAAGGGTTTTTCCCCTGGTAGTTTTTCCTTACCCTGGTTGAAGGTCTAAGGACAGAGGATCCCTCTGCAAAACACAGGGGGGTCTGGGGGGGCTAGACCCCTGATTAACATTGGAGACCCTCTGAAAGCCTCAAAGGCAAACTTTGAGGGGGCCTAAAATAATGTTATATGTGTAAAATGTTACAGTCTAATTGGAAAAACATATATACCTATATATTTTTTGTCATTTCAGTTTTACATATATTATCTACATATATAATACACTTTGCATGCTTTCTTATCCTTTATAACCAGACAAAATATAAATTATTTTATTTGTAATTTTGTATTTTAATGTTTTAATTGATTGCTTTCCAAATGCTGTGGAAAAGGCCTGACAGGGAAGATAGCCAATACTGCAGGGTGGCACCTGGGGTGTTGAAACAGTGTTCTGCAACAAATGGGAGATGGGAACCCCGATTATTAATGGGTATTTCGCACACTGCAGAGGGTGTTACCAACCCTGTGAAGTCCCGTGAGACAAACTGTGTTTTGTAAACTGTGGGCTATACAAATACAATTTGATTGATTGATCGATTGTGCCTATTGTTCATATGCCAGTCTGTGTAAAACAAAGACAATAATACGAATGAAGGAAAACTGTACATTTAAAATGTTATTTTCATACCATTTATTATTCATATTTTTGTTTCTTGACAGGCTGGTAGGTGTTGTCATGACCAAGAAAGCTGGTTGTGTTGAGTTGTTGTCTTGTGGTTTCCTGTTTTATTTTGAAATTTCACTCTCCTCTCGTTTCAGGTAACTTCCTCTTCACTTTGCGTCTTCCCAGCCCCGATTGTTTACACCTGTTCTCCATCACCGTGAGTATAATGGTCTGCGTCTCCATTTTGTCTGTTGCCAGTTCGTCCTGTCTTGTGAACAGGATTAACACCGGTTTTCTAGTAGTTTTTCGTTCGAAAGAATCGTTTTTTATTCGTTAGCTTTCCTTGAAAGAGTGATTTTGTTTGTTAGCATTAGCCCTTGTTTTTGCTAGTAGTTGGTTGGTTCTTCGTTGCACTTTCAAAATAAAAGGTTATTTATTTGTTTTACTTAGTCTCCGAGTCGTGCAATTGGGTCCAAGTTCTTCTTCTGTTGTGACACTTGTATTGGAAGTGTGTCAAGAATATTCACAGTCCGTAGTAGGCTCTTGACTGTTGTGCATATCATGCCGCATGACACCATGTAAACCTGGCATAAGTCTTGTGTTTTTTAAAGATATATATATACACACACACACAGTGTAGTACAACTTCGCTTATCTCTATCAAATGACCAAAACAAGATACTCTTGTTGTTCTTCATCCATTGCATGTTGAAGCATATACAGTATCAATGACAAACCACTCAGTGAACCCATGTGTACTGATGTTTTTAAGTTGTTTGCCTGTTTTTCTTTTTTGGAAGAAAACGAAAATGTTTACTAGACCTCTTGAAGGGTAATGGTAGACCAAGCCACGCCTAACTGAGCAGTGAAACTGTTGTGTAACACGCATCAGTGAGCTGAACTCACTGAATCACAAGCAGGCATTATAGAGTGATCCTATGTGGAAAGGGGGCTGCGGTGCTAAATAAATAAATAAATAAATAAATAAAGTGAGTGTAAGCAGCTGCAGAAGGAATCCCAAAGGACTGCATGCTTGCTACTTGTGCTGCTCTCACTTGATCCTCATGAGGAGTGTTATAGTGTAGTGCAGTTAGACGCTCCAAGGAAAGGAATTCCCACTAATTGGAGTTCAGAGGTTTCTCAAGGAAAAAAAACACACAAAACAATCGCAGGTCCTCAGTAACTGATGTTTTCCCTGATGGATGCAGCTCTCATTTCATATTCTAAAATAAGTGTATCTATAGAGACCACTGAGTCTCCATATGGCAACAATTGATACACATTTAAAATTCAATCTATGCAGTGCAGTATTGAAGACAATATGCATGCACATGTAAAGACATCCAACTTGGTGCCACCTGTTCTTTCTCTCTTCTCTCTTTATTTGTAACATATTTAGGGGCCTTTTGCCTTGATTAGACAGGACAGCATGAAAGAAGAAAAGACATAGCGAACGGCCATGGCTTTAAACACACACAGATCACTGCTGGGGGCCCTCGGCCCATGGGGCACCAGCTCTAATCTATCCAGCACTCTGGTTAAACGTCACTTCTTATGTGGGCTAATCAAGACAGTATGAAAGACAGAAATTTCAATGCTGCCAATAACTGTCTCCGTTTTCTGCCTCCCTCTCTTTTCCACACTTTTTTCTCCTTCTTACCTCCACCCCGTCTCTGTATCTTTTCCACCCTCTCATTTCTAATCCTGTTTGAGCTGGTTCTTCGTCTGCAGTCTGTCACAGAATGGCCCTGATGTTATCATGTCCAACAGCAGTAGATTTCCTGAGAAGAGAAGACTGTCTCTGCGCAAACAAGTGTGCATGTGCGTTTGTGCATTTGTTGGGGGGGGGAAGCAAAGCCTCATTCTAAACTGATGTGTTATACACAAAAAGGATCTTTAAGGCGGCTGCTGTGTGTGTGGAATAATGTTTCATCCTCTGTCAATTCTTGATCTTGTCAATCTGAACGAATGTCAGGTGTATCTGATATAATGAAAAACAAAATCCTTTCCTCTAGAAATGTTTGTGATTATTATATGAATCAACTGCTGCGCCTAACCTTGGATGCAATGTAGATGTGTCATAGTTGGACTTTGCTCAGTAGCATGTATGCAGGATTGTTGATGGTATATTCAACTCCCTACATGTTCATTTTGTCTTATGTCATTTATCAGGAGCCTGATCCTCAACCACACTGACATAAACTTGGAATACCAATAACAACGCTGGAAAGCTGCACAAGGATTTGTCCTTCCGCAGGGTCCACTTTGGCTCCACTCCACCCCAAGATGCCAATTTCTTTCAAAAACATTTTGGTAAGTTTAAACATGTGCTTACTTACTTTGGATTTGGCAGTTCATCAGTCTGACGGTGGTCATGTAGCAAGCATCCCGACTTAGTTTTGACATTTTAGGAAAGTGTGATTTTGTCTCTCAGCAAATGAACTGCATGTCTATCTGAAACATGCACCTACTGCAAGACACTGAGACTATGTGTACATGACGGCCTGCTGTGATTCAAACCATTTGTTTTTCGTACATTACTTCATGCTTTTTGTGATGAGACTGGATATCGTGAGAGAACATCCTACACTCCGGGGATTTAACTCATGCTGTCTACCCTTGTAGCAGGTCCTGAGCTTAGGTGTCATCATTATTTTGATGGTCTTTGCTTCCAGACAAACACTATTTGTATCGGTTTCTGCTCTAAAACGAATTTGTGAGTCACATACGTAGGAGGGAACACTGTTCAAAGAAAACTGTAAACTGTGAACCCGTATTTGAGACCTGGTCATATATTGGACGCTCTAATTTGACCATAGGTGTGATTGTGAGAGTCGATGGTTGTTTGTTTCTGTGTGTCCCTGTGATGGACTGGCGATCTGTCCAGGATGTACCTCGCCTATCACCCTATGTCAGCTGAGATTGGCACCAGCGCCCCTGTGACCCTCATGTGGAACTGTGAACTCTGAAGCCTTTGATTTATATTCAGCAATTTAGCAATTCCCGAGCCACCTGCACCAGTCAGTTTGGAGTAAATCAGGGTAGTAACACTAATCCTTCATAAATAAAACAGAGTTTTACTGCATGTCTCTTTTGCTAAATATATATTTCTTTCACTGCAAGATAGACTAGAAAAATATAGTTGACTGAGTTATTCCCATAAATGTCACACATGAACAATGTGTCTAAACCAAAAGAGACACATTTCCTTCAAAATAAAATGCGATAGGACTTGCATGGATCTTGGTTTGAGTGAGGGCTTCTCTCTGTCTCTTAGCTTGAGATTTTGTTTTATAACCTTTGGAAAAACACTCAGAGACACTCGGAGATATCACTTTGTTTAAAACCTCCCACTTCAAGAACAAGGCTAGGTTTTAACCATATGCCTGTTTTGACTATTACATTATACATAAACATAATCATTTATTAAATGTTTTTAAATGTCTTTAATTGTCCATCAGCTTATTTGCATCTAATGGTTTATACCTTATGTCCAGTACTTTCCAAGATGTAAGAAAAAAATCTAAGAATAATCCAAAGTCACATTTTTGTAATGCAGCGAATTAGCCTACATTAAAAGAAATCTGATCCAACGCTATTCAAGCATCAGTAGAAACTACCAAAACATGATGTTAGTCCAGCTGTAGAGAACAACAAAGCTGCTTTTTTTAGACGTTATATTACCATGACCAACCTTTCAGTCACCAGAGCAGCCAGACTGCATGGCATTCACATTTTCCACAGGTCCAGATCTGGAGACAAAGTGGAAGGGCCCTGAGGGCCACGTCAAGCTAATTATTGCAGCCAAAGGTAATTGGATCGACTTAAGTCCCCAAAGGCGCATTATTAGAAAACCCTAATCAATGTCACCGGTAGAGAGACAGGGGAGCTTAGCTTTCAGAACCGATTACATTTATCCATGTAGCTAAGTACCAATTATTCAAAATGCAGAGAAATCCCCCTCTTCAGACAATACACTTTAAAGTCTCTTTCTCTTGAAATTTTCGAAGATAGACAGAGTGACTGTGGGAAAAGGTGGTTGTCCAAACAAATAATGGAAAAAAAAAACACATGTGAAATGCACTGTAATGTTATTTATGGATATGATAATATAACCTATATTATTTGTGATGAGTTACACAAATGTTTCTCTTCCAACAATATAGAATATATTATATTATATATAATATAATTAAATAACATTTGGTATTTGATGCACTAAGCACTATTTGCATCATACATTTTTCTTATCACAGGAGCAAAGTGAGCTTGTATGTTTTTATATAACAGTTTATTAGTTAAAGAACATTAGATGTCAATTTCCCAGTTCAACATGATGTCTGTGACTGTTTAGTAATTTATGCAATGTTTGTAGTTTGTAAATGATACCTCGCAGTAGCCTGTGCTCTAATATCAGAAGAATGACACCTAGCGGGTCTTACATCTTTACCTGTAAGCTAAAAAAATAAAATGTCCTTGCAGAATCTTTGGGGTGTTCAAAGACTGCCATCCAGTGGATGTTTGCCGTAACTACAATTTAGCAACAACTTCCCCAAGTAAGACTCAACATCAGGAAGAAAAAAAGTGAGAGCTATGATTGGATCTCATCTTATAACATCAAAACCACAAATGTTAAAGGGCAATTACAAAAAGTTTCAAAATTCAGTGTTTACTGTAACCCTGACAAGCAATCTTCGTTTGAAATCCAAACATAAACTAGCTGACACATATACTTGTTTGTCATCATACCGGGAAAAGTATAGGCACGAACCACGATCATGTGTGAGCAGCTCCTTTCATCGCACATTCTTCAGCTCACTTTACTTTTACAGCGCCCAAGCCTCTGCAAACAAGCTGACCCATGTGAGGCCTGCTGTTTCCATGGACATGCCCCTCCTGCTTACATGTCTTTCCACAAAACTGAGTAATTGCAATGTGTCAGGCCCTGTGTGCTGCTCACTGACCCTCACTTGAACACAAGTTAATCTAACAAAATGACCATGGTGGAGGGCATTCACAGAAGAATTCTTCTTCTTCTTGATCATGGGCTTTTGACAACACTTTAAAGACAATGCATGCTAATTAATGTGTGTGATAGGGCAGATTCAAATAAAGGCAAGTTTATTTTCAAGATCATTATTGGCTCACAAATGTAATAGTGAATATTTGCTTTGCTGTAACTTTGACTGTTTTCCATCTTGCATTGTGCAATTGCCTGTTCATTTGTAGTTGGATTTTTTGACACATTTCTCTGATATTGCAGATGCAGTAGATGTTTTCAACACTGCTACTTACAGGCTGGATTGAGAAACCTGGTGTGAGTGAGCCGTAACTCTCCTGCCAATGTTCTTGGACCACACAGTACAGTACTTTGACAGTGAGCTGACTTTCTTCAAAAAACAAAAAGTATCTCAGAATGGCTTGAAATTTACCATCATAATAGTCGGCATCGCCCTGAACAAGGATGCGTTGAAAATATTTGCAAACCTCTTAAGGAATCATTTTGATACATTTTTGAAATTCAGGAAATGATCCATTTTCCCTAATGCACTTTGACAGTGAGCTGACTTTCTTCAAAAAACTAAAAGTATCTCGGAATGACTTGAAATTTAATATCATAATGGTCAGCATCGCCCTGAACAAGGATATGTTGAAAATATTTGCAAACCTATTAAGCAATAATTTCAATATATTTTTGAAATTCAGGAAATGATCCATTTTCCCTAATGCACTTTGACAGTGAGCTGACTTGCTTCAAAAAACTAAAAGTATCTCGGAATGACTTAAAATGTAATATCATAATGGTCAGCATCGCCCTGAACAAGGATATGTTTAAAATATTTGCAAACCTATTAAGGAATAATTTTAATACATTTTTGAAATTCAGGAAATGATCCATTTGCCCTAATGCACTTTGACAGTGAGCTGACTTTCTTCAAAAAAACTAAAAGTATCTCGGAATGACTTGAAATTTACGATCATAATAGTCGGCATCGACCTGAACAAGGATCCGTTGAAAATATTTGCAAACCTCTTAAGGAATAATTGTAATGAATTTTTGAAATTCAAAAGCATACATACAAACTGATTATGATGCTTGTTTTTCAATTGTTAACTATCCCTAACTATATCGTATATTTTTGTTGCTACCCTTAACTATAAGGTTTACAATCAAGGTCACACAGAGTATATAATGTGTGTGTGTGCACATCATGTACATATACAGTAATTAAGAGCAGTGGCGGCTCCTGAAGAAAATTTCAGATGGGGGGGGGGGCATTTTTTTCTGATAATGATTAAGGTGACCCATTTAATAAGTGCATAAAGCAAGACAGTATCAATTTGTTGTTAGATGATAAACAGTCCTTCTTGTGTCCACTAGATGGCAACTTGATAAACAAATATTATTCACATTAATCTGATGTATGATGTAAAATAGCTAAACAGGACACAAGATGTGTCCAGCAACCACATAAAGACGGGGGCAGCATATTAAGTCAATTATTTATTAACTGACCAAGTTTTAAGAGCTTTCACAACCTTTACCAGATACATACAACAAACATATGACAAGATATTGCAGACAAATTATTAATTAAGTGTAAAGGAAAGTGCAGAATTGGATCTTTAGATTGGTTGCTAATGGCATCTTAGAGTAATACTCTCTTACACAAAACAGTCCTAATGTCTGATTTGCGTGACCTGCAGTTAAACCCTGAGCGATACAAACATCAACAATGTTATCAAACAAGCTAACGAACATAGCTTCAAATGACTGCTGTCCGCTGCTACGAGCCATAAACAGCTAACATGTATGAAAGCTAGAACTTAGTGGCACTGGTAAAACTACATGTACTTCGTGCTTCAGTTCGTGCTGGGACCGATTTAAACGAGCACAATCCTCCGCGCATTGTTAAAACGGTGACCTTCGCTTTGCTCAGAGCGCCGCGAGCAGAGAGGCGAAAAACTTATCGAGAGACGTGAAGTGAAGAGAAGTTATCCCCTCCTCTCTTTGCTCAATTTAAGTTTGACGGCAAGCACGTGAGTGCATGCACATAAATCGCCATTAAAAATGCATGTATGTTTTTGGAAAAAAATATTTTTTTAACATGAGAGTCAATGGGAGAATTTTCTGGGGTTTCTCTACGTCTATAAAATCGCCCCAGAAGAGGCGGAACCATAAAACGTGACTTGAATCTGATGATTCTGATTGGACAATGACAGATAATATGTCTAGAACACTGATAATAACTACCTTTGCTGGCAGTGATGGCTGAAAGGAATATTAGTACTAAGGATCTTTGGAATTGCTGAGGAAAAAAAATTCTCTTTCTCCTCCTAGTTGGGAGGGCGTCGCCCAAATCGCCCCTATACACCGTCCGCCCCTGATTAGGCGAGTGAACCAGACTTTAGGTCTTAAGTAGATACATTTTTAAAAACAAAGATTCTTGAACCGGAAAAACAAGACTATACATTATATGCATAGTCCCTTTAACGGTACAGTGTGTATGGATTTGTGACATCTGGTGGTGAGATTGCAAATTGTAATGGCCTTTTCATTCCAGAAACGATGTTGTTCTTCATTTGTGTCGTAAACTCTTGCTTCCAAACATGCAACATATGTTGTGGCTGGTTTGTACGTTTTTTGGGCAGCCATAGAAACATGGTGAAGCAGGATGGTGAACTCCATAAAGCAAAGAATTTAATTCAAAGAATACCAAAACCAAACTGTTTTTATTTTTAAGAGATTTCAGACTGCTGGACATATTTACCCTAATGAAGTTAACCTAACCAGATCTATCTACTACATGACACATGGATTCTGCTGTGTGTGAAAACAAACTATCCCTTTAATTGTGTGAGTGTAGCTACCATTCTTGGAGAGAGGAGGGATAACGTTTCCTTCTGTCAGTGATGTCACTATGATTTACTGCTGAGACTTTGTTTTTTATAGTTTTAACAGCTGTAGACCATTTCAGCTGACAACTATGGTGCAAACAGTCTACATAACATTCATGCATTGCCATTAAATCAAGGAAAATGTGAACAAAAATGCATTAAGTCGTGATTGATTTTTAAGTCGCAGATTTAAAAGAAAAATAACTTTGTGCTGTGGTTTATTTCCCAACTCCCTCCCTCTTTTCCTCTCCCTCCATTACTGTTTGATTTTTTTTCCCCCTCCAACTGCCACGTGTACTGTCTGTGTGTTTTGGTAAAGTCCCACATACACAGAGGACTGTCTGTCTGTGTGAACCTTGAACAGATGAGGTCTCCTCTGTCAGCTGTCAGGTTACTTTAACACAGACAGCAGGAAAACGGGGCTCATCCTGTACCGTCTCGCCCTCTCACTCTGCATGACTCATTCATGACAAAGCAAAGCTCTGCCCCACAGGTCACTCTCCCAGAGTGCATCCCAGAGAACTCCACACCGACTCTATTCACACTAAAACTCCAGGAGGGGCTGTCCTGTGGGTGGGGAATATGATAATACCCTTCGGAGGAAGTGAGTGCAGTGTGGTGGAATGTAGTTGCCATTTGTGGGAGTTGGGGCTGGCTAACAGTTAGCCTGCTATGTTGAGTGTGAGCTGGAGACGCAGAGGAAAGTGATGAAAACATGCCTCATTTCACAGTGGTACCAGTGAAGGACCAAGCTCAATCCAGCTATGACAGTCTGGAAGGGATTAACTGGGTGGATTACAGGGACACTGGACAGGAGAACCATGAGTATCAAGACACTGTCAGCTCTGATGGTAAGTCCCACAGCTTGGTCTTTATCTCTTAACATGGACACAGAGTGACTGCTTTGGATGTTTCAAAGCTGAAAGAAAAGTCACCATAAGTGATATGAGTTGTATTTAACAGAGCATGGTGACTATTTCCTTTGTCCCCGAGACACTTCTGAACAGCTGGTTGTATGGTTACCATGACAATCCCCGAGAGCCAGAAAGCAGTTTTCCCACAGCAGGCAGGTCTGTTTTTGACAGCTCGCTTTAGGTGAAGTTGCTGATGCATTCTTTCTGTCATTCTGGCGGTTTTACTTTCCCTACCACGGAAAGTTTAAAGTAAACTGTCAGACAAGTGAGTAACAAAGGGAAAGTGGGGGGAAGAAGGAGACAGACTGGGGGTGGGGTTGTATGTTTGAGGGGTACCAGCTAAAAGAAAAGGCCTCAAGTGCTTTGTCACACAAAAGATGGAGCTTCTCTTTGTGCCCGGGGGAGGCTTTCCTTTCATAGGAGCAAATCTATCCCTCCTCACTCCTCTGCTTCTGCTTCTTTCCCAGTGTCACTTTCGCTTGTTTTTCCACTGTATCAACATGGAAAGCAGACAGGAGAAAGAGAAAACACACAGATGGGAAAAATGAGATGAGTTAAGAGTTTGTAGGTGCTGGAGAGGATTATGTGAGGACAGCAGTGATTTGAGTGAGCGCAGAAAGAAAACCGACTTGGGCAAAGTTTTCTTTTTTTCTTTTTTTTCTCTTTTAATAAAAGACTTGGTTAGGCGTGCCCTTCAAAAGAATCACCCACGCTTAACCAGGCACCAGCAGTCCTACACACTGAGTGGCCATTAATTTATTTTTTCTACAGTCTGTCACACAGGGGAATGTCCCTCTGACAGGTTGCTTCCTACAAGGAGCTGGAGCTATGAAAGACTTAAAAGCTGCTTTGTGTAAGGTTATACGGTTATATACATGTTTGTATGAATGCGTCAGTTTGCATAAACAATGTTACACTTTGCTTATGTGCACTGATATCAAAGCGTCTGAGGAATAACGAGAAGGAATCTCAGCATGTTGAATTCTTTCTGGAACACATGGATGTGAACTGCAAAAAACATTCCAGATTAGAGGTAAAAGTAGTGTCGCAGTCATAGCTGAACTTTGCACCATGTCTGTTTAAAAGCTTTTGATGACAGAAGGGGAAAAATCCTGTTGCTTTTCCTCTTGTTTTCCTGCTGTCCAACGCCTGAGACCAACAACAACAACAACAACAACATTAAGCCATTTAACTGTGGACAACTGCAAGAATGAGTAAATGCTGAACATTGTGAGGATGAGGTGGAAAAGGAGGAAGTAAGTGTGACACAAATGACAAGGCTGCACAGAATGTTTCAGAGACTTATGGAAAGAAGACAACAATATCTTCCCGTGTCAGTGTAACCGGCAGCATTTTAGGCATGAACATGTAGAATATTGCCCGACCTTTAGTTTTAACATGTTGGATTCAAGGAGGAAAACAATGTTGGGTGGGAACGCAGTCACAGTGGTTACGATCTAAAAGTGGCTCCATGTATGGGATGACTTTACCATGGGAGTGGTGGGTTTGTCGATGTGGTACATGCTACAGTGTGACGTCTGCAGCACGGAGGAAGTGACACAGAGCAGAGTCTGTTTCAGGCTGTGAACTCAGCTCTGTTCAGCAGCAGCAGACAGGACACTGTGGTCACTGTGGGAGTTCTGCTCTCCCGAAAATACACTGCACCTCTCATTTGACACTTGGCTCACAGTTGTTGCCTTAGAAAGCACAAGTTGAAGGAAATGAACACGTATGGCATTATGTTGCAAGTTGCTACATACGTATCCAATGTCATCTTACAACGATTTCTTGCTTGACCTGTTGATTGTAAAATCCCACAAGTATCGTAGCGTCAGGATTAATTATTAAAACAATTATACAGTACATCACCTGAAATGCTATATTGAAAAGCAAGGTGATCATTTTGTTTTGATCAGGATATATTGATTTGTGGACTCGCCAGAGCACTCCACTGTTTCTACAGTTGGACAAACCAAACAATGGCTTATGGTAGATTCTAGGTTTTCCTACAAACCTGGAAAGAGACACTTTTTAGGGCTGTTTTTAGTAGCTTATCAGTTGGTTGTATTATGCAAACTTCAATTGCTAATTTATCCAACTCATTGTTACCTCTATTACGATTGTCGCAATGCTTTACTGTTTCCGCATCTGACATAATAGCAAGTCATGTCTCTTGCCACCTTGTTTTTGTCTCCACCGGCTGTGATTTAGAAGCGCTTGTGGCTAACTTAGTCTGATATGGTGCTGGGGTTTATTCAAGCTGAAAACAGCTGCTTGCTATAACTGGAAGTGATGTTCATAAGATGAGAGCAGATTGAACGGAAAAAAGTTGGGCCAAAAAAGATATGCACTTAGAGATGCTCAAACACTTTCTATACTTTTCAATTTTCACCTGACAGTGTCCTTATGGTAAAAGTACAACAGGGACTGAAGACCTTACATAAGGAGAGGCTAATTTGGAGAATGCAAAAGAGAACAGTATAACCATTCCTGTCATGCAGTCTAACATACCACATAGATAAAGAGATACACACCGGGATGGGGCAGAAATGTAGAACGTGGTCTGATTGCAACAAACTCGCAGAGTCAAACGTATGCATATCTCTTGACAACTCATTATTTGCAGAAGGTTATTGTTTTTAAATACCACATTTCACTTAAATAGACAACATAATGCAGCTTTTATTCTGTCACAGAAAACACACTGTGTGAAATCATGAACCTAAAATGCGAGTAATTTAGTATGTGTATTGTATTGTGTATTGGTGTGTACAAATTTCTTGGTCGTATTCCGTTCATTCAATTTCTGTAGACCAGGTTGTATTTCAGTTGTAAAGATGATCAAATCATTCCCTTTTCTGATCTGCTCTGTGGACACGAATGGCTCAGTTTTAAAGGTCCAGTGTGTCATTTATGAGGGTTTTTTGGCATCCTACATCTACGGACACAAAATAATACTACCCATTAGTATTGTATTGTATAAGAAGCAAATATAATCTCGTATTATTTTTTGGTTGTACCCTAGCCAAGAGCCTAGCTTCACATAGTCTGCCATTTTTCTACAGTAACCTGAAAGGACACATTTTGATTTGGTTAAAGCATACTCAAACAAAGGAGGTGCGAATGGAGGAGTCTTTTCAGCACACTCACCATTATATATCACAAATTCTTACTGGATTTTTAATACAACACTGTCTAAGTGTTGATTGCGTACCAAAATGATGTATTTGCCTTTTCGTCACCATGGTATGATTACAGCCAGACGAGCGAGTAACTGCTCACCTCCCTGCAACCGATTATGTGCCTTGCTTTTGTGTACAGCGGCATTTTTGCAAACACACAGCTGATAAACAATCCCTCTATATATTCGATACTTTGGTGGTTTGCTCAGTGATAGTTTTAAACCCTTTGACATCCCCATTTAGTTAATTTGTGTCTTTTTTTTTTTTTGAAAGTCTGCTGTACGATCACCTCTTCCCACCCACCTTCACCCCCTGAGGTAATCAGATTGAGCTGCCGTCCTTTTCCCATCATTAGCACGCATCAAGGATAATATGTTTTGCTGCACAGCTCAGCGGGTTCTGTTCTGTTCAGATGCCTCTCTGCATGAGAGACACCCATTACAGCTAACACTGGCCTATTGCTGTAACAGAATTAAAGAGCTTCTTGCCACAGGCCAGGGAGGAGAGAAAAGTGAAGCAGAGGATGTGTCCATGTAGTCTCTTTCACCATCTTTCTCTCTCGTTATCACCTAAAAGCACATCTCCATTATGTGTCCGTGCAAACATAATTAAGTTCCGCACAGACTTTTACACAAACCAGTATAACACTTACAAAGCAGAGCTGTACATCGTCTCTGCCTCAGCATTAAGTCTTAAATGTTTATTAAAGAGGAAGATTTGCAAGAAGGCTTTCTAAAACCTCAAGAGCTTAAAGGACAGCGATATTGTTTTCCGGGGCTTTCAAAATTGCAAACGCATTACTGTGAAGTTTTCTTCGGTGAAATCACTGAACTGATCACGACAGAAACTCTTGCCGGCTTCAAGTATCTCAGCCGAGTACACAACAATCTAGACAAAGTGAACTAAAATTAATGTTAAAAGGTTGTGTAGCTGGAGCTGTTTCCTTTAAGTGTTTTGTACCTTTTCTGATTTATTTGTGTTTGTTTAGTGCTCATAACCTTTGTACCATCTTTTCTAGGAATTGATCTATTTGTAAAAACAGACCACAGTATACTCTAATAACCCTGACGCACAGGCAATGTGTTTGACCTTTTGACTGGTAATTGTCAAGCCAAGCATGTGATTAATTGATCATTTGTTGTCTAAGACGCAATATGCGTGAGGGCTGTTGAAGATGTCATGTTGTCACTGAAAAGGTGAAAGAGCACTCTCAGTGATCATTTCCATACTTCTATAGGTAAAGTCTTTAGAAAGTTAATATATACAATCCCGCTTAAAGGAAAAGCTGTTTGAGCAGGTTACATTTTTAATTCAAAAGTCCAAGCCACTTTCTTCAGACTTTCCTCCAGCGTACAGGAACGCAAAAGAGTGTTGGTTTCACAAGATTTCACGAGCACTGCGCAGTGTCTGTGACTTTCTGTACTTTTTGGTGACGCATATTTTATTTTGAATACTTCTTCAAATGCCAACGTGATAAAGAAAACCAAACAAATACTCTCAAAAGATCACAATGATGAAGTTAACCCAACTGTCCAGTAGAAACAGGGGGCCACCACGGCATCACTTTGCAGCCCTTTCTGGGCTTTCAGTGGTCGTGACAGAAAATGATCTTCCACACTACATTTAAGTTACACCACCCCACTGAAGATGTGTCTTTCTGACAATGGAGGCCATCTTTGATCTTTTGCCTCTGGGTAAGGGCCAGTTTTATGGTGTCATGACTCATGTCAGTACATGTCTGGCCTTTGTCATCTGGCCATTGTCAGACTTCTTTAAAGGCATAAAAAGGCAACATAGTCAAGTTGACAAGTCAAAACCAATAAAATAGTCTATATGAAATACTAAATAAGGTTTTTAACCAATGGATATTTCTTAGGATAAAGATAACAGTAAGAGTTAGATATTGTATAATTGTTTTCATTTTGACTTTTTAAGACATAAAAAATATCAAAGGGCAGACATCAACTGCTTCCAAGAACTTTGCATTGTGGAGACACTTGTCAGTATGTCTGCCGGAAATTGTCGGAAGAAGAGGGAAGAGGAAGGTCTAGTTTTGTCTGTTAATTTCTGCCTGTAAATATCTTAAATACATAATTTTTAATGTGAACTGTATACGATACATATCAAATGCTTTCATTTTGAATATCTGTTATGGCAAAGTTTAGCCCTGAAATATCATTTCAAGCTCCCTGACCCCTACAGAACACATTAGATCAGTCCCATGAGTGAGTGCTCACCCGGGGTGTCCACTTGTCCTGGATAGTAATCGACAACTCCCCAAGCTAGAGCGCACCACACAGAGCTCCCTTGTAGTCTACATGCATCACACAGCTATGACCAGTGAAGTCTGCAGCAGGAGGATACAGAACACAGGTGAGTGGAGACTCACTATCAGCGCACTGGAATACTTTCAACACACGTTCGGAAATATTTTGTCTTTCATGGCCACTTAGTTAGTTGGCAGACTCTAGTGTAGTAGGATTAATTTGTCTTTTAAACGGTTAAATTGTACATGCTCCAATAAACCAAAGTTAGGTAATTTCAAGGTAATTGCATTTGTGTATGCCTACGAGCCTGAATACGCATCTGTGTGTTTCTGCAATCCGTTCACCGGGCACTGTTCTCATCTCTGCTTGATTGATTCTATTCTCAAAAGCAAAAAGTTAATGGGAGTAAAATCTAATTACAGCCCTGTTTATCACCTGGACCCCATTCTGCGCTGTTTTTGGCCTTACATACCAGCTCCGCTGTATTAATTGTGTTTTACTGTGTTAGTTTATAATTAATTGTGACAAGTAAAAGCTGATTGAATATTGAATTGGATTGCATCCGAGTTTGTGTAGAAAATTGCCTTTTTTTCTGTCTGGTTTGTTGATGAATTACTGCAAAGGAAATGTTTTTCCTAATAGATTTTTTTTTCATATGAAAGCCACACATGTATTGTTAATTAGATTTTTATGTAGAATGTATGCATATTAATGTAATAATGTTTCCCAATACGTTATCCTACTTTGTGTTTAATGCATTTTTGAACAATGTGTCCTTGCAGTTATTTCCCTAAAAACTCTGTCACCTGTCTGGTACAAGATACAAAGAAGTGCAGTAGTTATTGCCGAAATCATTGTCAGTCGGCAGTTGTTTGTTTAATTCATGATTACAGAAAGTCGGATAAGATAACGTTCCTGAATCAGCTCTAACTGATTGATTTATTGGCTACACTGTTCAGTCATGAATTTCTGGTTGTGAGCATAATTGTGCTGCACAAGGTGCCTGTGTATTAACTGAGAGGATAATTTATATTTGTGTTTTTCCTCTCTCCACTAGGACATGGAAATCACAGTGAGAATAGGCCATTTCTCAACAATGCTGACGCTGCTGGCAAGAAGAGTGACTTCTATGACAGGAACCTGGCATTGTTTGAGGTCTGCTACTTTTGCTCTCCATGATTTCTGCCCGATTACTAACTGCAGTTAGATTGACGTCTAAAACCTGCCGTCTCTTCCTTCAGGAAGAACTGGACAGCCGACCGAAGGTCTCGTCCTTTCTTAGCCGCTTGGTCAACTACACCAACATCACCCAGGGAGCAAAGGAACATGAGGAGGAGGAGAGCACTGAGGCTTCACACAGGGAGACCCCCAAGGTCAGGTGTCTGGGCACAACAGAGGAACATTATGTGTTTTTGGATTTAGCCACAGTATAATCCACATCTAGCCTCTCTCATTCGCCTTGCTATCCAAGTTCTAGTTGTGTATTAAGTCTTGCTGATTGATTGCTTTTGGCTTTACACACTGTGCAGTCACACTGTGCCCATGTGAGACCTGGATACATGCAAAGAGCCAGATAACATGATTGAATGACCTTTAAAAAGTACATCAGTCAATGTTAATGATCAATACGTTTGTTTCAGGAAATGCCGTGCTCAATACTCTCCTCTCTCTGTGTGCACCATCCCACCCCCACCCCTTTCCCCATTAGTCACCCAACATGGGCACTCTGATGGGAGTCTACTTACCGTGTCTCCAGAACATCTTCGGCGTCATTCTTTTCCTCCGACTGACATGGATTGTTGGGATGGCTGGCATCATGCAGTCCCTGCTGATTGTTCTCATGTGCTGCTCTTGTGTTAGTATGCACACACACACACATTCCACCACCAACATTATGGGACATGAATGAGTGATCCCCCCCCCCCCCCCCCCCGCATGCCTTTATCACCCACACTTAAGGCTGTGCTGAATGTGAATCAATATTTTCGCAGATATTGGCTCTGTTTCAGCTGATGGTTTGTGTCATTTTCCCTTATTAGTTATATTTAATTTTCTTTTCCTTTGCAGACAATGCTCACTGCCATATCAATGAGTGCCATTGCTACTAATGGCGTTGTCCCAGGTAATTCTTCATACATTTATCCTGCACCTTTGTTTCATTAGTTTATGAACGTAGTTATAAATATATACAACTGACTTTGTAAAACTTCTTGTAATAGTTTCTATTACCGAGTTATCCACATGGGGGCAGCAGAAGCCTTCAAATGAATCAAACATACAATTTGAGATTATTTCCAGGGGCTGTTTGTGTGTAACAGTGTTTTTGTCTTTTGTAGCTGGAGGGGCATATTTCATGATTTCACGCTCCCTTGGCCCAGAATTTGGAGGAGCTGTAGGACTCTGCTTCTATTTAGGAACCACCTTCGCTTCTGCCATGTACATTCTTGGTGCCATTGAAATCCTTCTGGTCAGTTTGTCGAAGTATTATTTTGCAATGCCCTTTGAGGCCACATTTCATTGTGTCTGAGCTACATTTCTGAGGAACTGGTTAAGTTTAGGGCTAAGATTTGAATTGTGGTAAAGTTATTAGGCACTGATTGAGGTCAGGGGTAACACCTTATTTCGGGTGTCCAAATGAATTGACGTCCATGTCCTCAGAAGAATAGCTGCATAAACATGTTGTCTTTTTTTACATTTCAGAAATATCTGGTCCCTCAGGCAGCCATCTTTCATGCCACAGACACAATCGGGAGTGACATTGCCATGCTGAACAATATGCGTGTGTATGGTACTCTCTGCCTCACACTGATGGCTGTGGTGGTTTTTGTTGGAGTCAAATATGTCAACAAGCTGGCCTCTCTTTTCTTGGCATGCGTCATTATCTCGATTGTCTCTATCTACATTGGGGCAATCAAGTCTGTGGCTCATCAGCCAGAATTCCCGTAAGTCTGCAGGGGGGGGGGGGGGGGGGGGCGTTTTCTGTGTGTTTTGAGTATTGCAGTTCATGGTGACCTTAATATAGACTAACTGATTTAAATGGTGGCAAGGGCTGACATATTTGTAGCACATATTTGAGATATAAATGTATCTGTGTCAAATGCTAATGTGTTTTCTTTTAATCAAAAGTCTGTTCTATGTGTAATAAGGAGATAGTGATAAAGACATAATGATTAACATGGTAATAATGTCAACTTTTGTCATTATTGCTGTAGGATCTGCATGGTAGGCAACAGGACTTTGGTGAGAGATCTCTTTGACGTGTGCGCTAAGACTGTGATGGAGGGAAACATCACTGTGCCCAGTCAGCTGTGGAACAGGTTCTGCCTGCCAGGGAACATGAGCAGCGCTCAGTGCGATGAGTTTTTCCTCCAAAATAATGTGACAGAGATACAAGCCATCCCTGGTCTGGGTAGTGGGATTATGAGAGGTAAATCAACTTTTAATTGATTGACTGGGTAGAATTTAGTTGGAAACTCTGAATTACTTACTTATTATTAAAAATATTATATGAATTATTATGAGGTCTAATTACAGTATGTGTTTTCCTGATAGAAAACATGTGGGGCAACTACCTGCAGAAAGGAGAGATCCTGCAAAAAGCAGGGCTGCCATCAGTAAATGTCCATGGCACCATGGAAAACTTTGGCATGTACGTGTCAGCTGACATCGCGACATCCTTCACCCTTCTGGTGGGGATCTTCTTCCCATCTTCCACAGGTATATCACCAAATATAATCATCAAAATCCAGGCAACCCTGCTTCATCAACTAAGTATCTTCTGTCTCTGAGACAAGCTAATCACAAAATATTTCTTGGGGTACTTCAAAACTCACACTAATTAAATACTAATTGTATTTATTGTCTTTATTTTCTCTTAGGTATCATGGCAGGCTCCAACAGATCTGGTGATCTCCGCGATGCTCAGAAGTCCATTCCTGTGGGAACTATTTTAGCCATAACCACAACTTCTCTTGTTTGTATCCTTATTTCAGGATCATCTCACAAACAGTCCCAGAACCCTTTTTTCCATGTTTCACAAATGAAAACAGATTTGATGTTTGACATTTACATTTCCTTGACATTTATTCAGATTTCAGTTCTGTCGTCCTGTTTGGGTCTTGTATTGAGGGCGTGGTTCTCCGAGACAAGTGAGTGTCATTTGTGTCTCATTGCATGTAGCTCCCTTTATCAAACCACTCAAGTCAATAGCTAAATAACCCTGGACATGAATACTTCCAGGTTTGGTGACACCGTCAGCAAGAACTTGGTAGTGGGGACTCTCTCATGGCCATCGCCGTGGGTTATTGTCATTGGCTCCTTCTTCTCTACAGTTGGAGCAGGCCTACAGTCACTTACTGGAGCGCCCCGACTTCTACAGGCTGTTGCCAAAGACAACATCATTCCTTTCCTCAGGGTGAGGCAACACAACACACGTGGTTGATCATACACTAAACATACAGTTGACATTCTGAAACCGTGAGACTTGCTCCGGGACAGAAATAGGCTGCAGACCATAAAGTAGGGTATTTTTAAAGCATGTAATAATTTAAATATATTAAGGATGACCCCTGTTGACTACATCTAGTGTACTCCCTGTGCTGGTCCTTAGCCGGGGTAAATGGGAGAGTTATGTCGGGAAGAGCATCCGACTCTAATTCTAATGTGCATCTAATCATCTGCAGTGGCAACCCCATGAGAGAGAGAAAATATATCATATATTATACATATATATATATATATATATATCCAAGTTAATTTGGATATGATATGTGAAGCTTTTGAGTCTTGTTTTTCAGGTTTTTGGACATGGAAAAGCCAATGGTGAGCCTACATGGGCGCTGCTGCTGACTGGTCTTATTGCAGAGCTGGGCATCCTTATCGCCTCACTGGATATGGTTGCTCCTATTCTTTCTATGTAAGCTCAGACACATTCACATGAATTGTACCATTCCCATTCACGATGAATGTCTACCTAACAATTGTAATTCAATTTATTCATCAGGTTCTTCTTGATGTGCTATCTCTTCGTGAACTTAGCATGTGCAGTTCAGACTCTTTTACGCACGCCAAACTGGAGGCCAAGGTTTAAATATTACCATTGGTGAGTGCTAGTGACCAACAAATTCAGTTCAATTTGTCACATACACAGTCATTCATACACACAGAGACTTAAATCGCTATACTGGACACTTTAAAAGAAAAAAAAATATGGCTGTTGACATGCAAATTGTAATGTGATTCACAGGGCTTTATCTTTCCTTGGCATGAGTATGTGTCTGGCTCTTATGTTCATCTCCTCCTGGTATTACGCTATCGTGGCCATGGGTATCGCTGGGATGATCTACAAATACATTGAGTACCAGGGGTAAGTCGGGAGTTAAATAATGTTTTGAACTTACATTTTGCATTTTGAATATGGAATTGTCTTCTTTTAATCACAAATAAAAACAGAGCAGAGAAGGAGTGGGGAGATGGGATAAGAGGATTGTCCCTCAGTGCTGCACGCTACGCCCTCCTAAGATTAGAGATCGGACCCCCTCACACCAAGAACTGGAGGTACTGTAGAGCTGCACTTTCAGGAGATGCTTTGAATGTTTCCTCACAACTATGCAACATAGCATTTGGTTGGGTCAGTTTCATACAAGAAAGTATACTTTTTTGCCTCACCTGTAAAAATGCTGACATAAAGCAAACATTTCTATAGATATTATGGTCAAAGGAAGTTTAACCCCCGATATGCAAATCCAGTATCTATTACTAAGTCAACTTTTGCTGTTGTTCATACCGTACACTATTTATATATTGTAAGCAATTACTTAATCATTCAAAGAGTAAAAAATGCAGAGAAGTCACTGGGATATTTATGAAAGACAAATGAAACGTGTGTGTTTAATAAGTAATATCTAAAAAACATCACGATTTTATTAATTTGCCATATTTACCTTGAGTGAATTTAATGGATGTAAACACAGATGGAAAAAGAAGAACACGCATGGGTCTGTGCTTTCTTAACAGCATCAAAAGGAAAGAAAACTTCTATATTTGAGTGACAGTTTTTGAGCCATTGTTAAATGTTTTCTGTTTGTGACCAAATAGACCACAGCTGCTGGTGCTGCTGAAGCTGGATGAGGACCTCCATGTAAAATACCCCCGGCTGCTCACTTTTGCTTCACAGCTGAAGGCGGGAAAGGGTCTTACCATTGTGGGCTCTGTCATTCAGGGCAACTTCCTGGACAGCTTTGGGGAGATGCAGGCAGCTGAACAGGTACATACTCGACATTATTCTTTGTGTTTTGCAGCCACTTGTTATTTAAAGTAAGAACACCTTTCTTAAAAGTTCAACATAACCACCTTTTTCTTCCAGGCCATCAAGAACATGATGGAAATAGAACGGGTAAAGGGTTTCTGTCAGGTCATGGTGGCATCTAAGGTGCATGAGGGCATCGTCCATTTAAACCAATCCTGTGGTCTAGGAGGCATGAAGCACAATACTGTGTTAATGGGCTGGCCGTATGGCTGGAGACAGAGTGAGGACCCTCGTGCCTGGAGGACTTTCATCAGTAAGTCCCACTCACTGCCGCCCCAAAATGGTAATGTGCGGAATAGATACCTCATTATTGATAGCGACCATATGACTAAATATACTTCTGGGATGATGAAATAAATTACATAAATTAACTTTATTCATTAACACTGGCACTTTATTAATTTCGTACTCAAACTTGCAATTTTGACTGATTAAGCATGTTCACACTGGCAAATATGGCACCATGAAATGTGTGAGACTTCCCTCTTTGGAAATCAGAAGTCAATTTTGCTCTCCCAGTTCCCTTTTTCCTGAAGTGATTTTCAAGGACATTAAACATTACATCTAATACAAAACCAGCTTAATCACCGCTCCAACATTTACCGCCTGATTCTGTACATTTTAATAAGATTTTCATTTCAAGATCATAAAAGTCCTCTTTATTAAGTGACGACTAACTTGCCAAACAAAAGTGTATCACAGAACCTTTCTGCAGTAATCCAAACACCATCCAGTATGAATTAAAGTGCATGCAAAACAAGAGATTTTCCTCTTCAGACATTAAATACGTTAGAAAAGTGGCTGACAACATAGTTGTAGTAGAGTAAAGAATTATGGAGTAAAGACCTCTTCAGGTCTTCAAGTTGTCTGTTCCGGATTTTAGGTGCGTCTTAAAAAGGTATGGCATAAATCCTCCTAACTGCAACCGCTCCTAGACTATTGCCTTTGGTTTTCTGTAGCTGAGATGTCTTTGTCCTGCAAAGCCGATTTCCCTGGATGCAAAACCTCTGTTTTGCTACTTTATGTAAAATTCCAAAAGATGAGCAAATGTAGCATAGAAGAACAGAAAGAACAGTTTCCTGCTGTTTACTTTACACATGGGGACCAAAGCAGGTGGATGTCGCATTGCTTTGTGTGTTTGATGATTTGATACCAGTGCATTTACATTTATATTCTGTACAAATACTGACGGAACACTGACGATCACCTGCTTTGGTCCCCACCAAAGCTTGCCCCCAGTGTCTCAGAGCAGAGACTGCTGCTGAATTTTACATGATAATTTTAATTACTTTTTTGCCATTAAAGTGTATCTGATTAGAGACACAGCATACATCTATACAGTACAATTTACAACCTATATATTGACCTCCCTGCAGACACAGTCCGCTGCACCACAGCCGCCCACCTGGCCCTGATGGTGCCCAAAAATGTGTCCCTCTACCCGAGCAACCATGAACGCTTCACAGATGGCACCATTGATGTGTGGTGGATCGTCCACGATGGAGGGATGCTGATGCTTTTGCCTTTCCTGCTCAAACAACACAAGGTGAGATCAAAGCATTAACTATAAGGTAAATGTAAACCAGTTTGGTTAAATGTTCATGCATTTTCATTAAATGAAACTTTTGTATTTTAGGTGTGGAAGAAATGTAAGATGCGCATATTCACTGTGGCCCAGATGGACGACAACAGTATCCAGATGAAAAAGGACTTGGCCTTGTTCCTCTATCAGCTGAGAATAGAGGCTGAGGTGGAGGTGGTGGAGATGGTGAGACTTTCCCTTAGTAACAACTGATTCCAGAAAAAGGTTATTTTATTTTATTTAACCGGGATGATCCCATTGAGATTGCAATAAACAAAGACAACTCGTCTAAATTACAGTAAGAAAATAACATATTAGAAAACCTAATGACAGAAACCTAAAAGCAGTGATAGACCAATGATTTCCATTCTAAGTCCTTCAGAATTCATTTAAAATGATCCAGGAAAAGGAGATTTTGGAGTTTGAGGGTGTTCTGTAGATTGCTCCAGTCTGAAGGAGCATTATTTTTTTTTTTTTTATTGAAGAGTGTGCAAAATCCTGGGAGCGCAGTTTGGACCAATGAGACCTTCTTTCCAGAGAATCCAACCTGAGAATAAAGTTCACATTGATGAGACAGAACTTTACAGTTTGTGATGAAGCGAAGGGAGGCATGGCGGCATTTGATACAATAATTACAAAAATGACAACTAAAACCAGATATCAGTAAACTGATACAGGAAACGTTTTCCACAGTTTTCTACAGAATACCACAAATATGCCTGGTTTAAAAAAAAAAGTTTGGGGTTTTAAAATTTCACTGTCCACATCTAGAAATAAATTTCGGACACAATAATAATAAAATTAAAATGTTGTAAATATGATTTCAGTGTGACAGTGACATCTCAGCGTACACCTATGAGCGAACTTTAATGATGGAGCAGAGGTCCCAGATGTTGATGCAAATGAGGCTGTCCAGTGCGGAAAGAAAAAGAGAGGTAGTTGTTTTTATTTATTTTAATTTATTTTGAAGTAATAGTGTTTGTTTCATGCAGACAACCAATCCACATTGTTTCCCATGATCCCTGCAGGCCCAGCTGGTTAAGGACAAACATTCTATGGGGAGTCTGTACTCGGTGGCGGAGGAGGAGGTAGTGGAGGCTTCTCCACAGAAGGATCAGATGACATGGACAAGAGAGAAGTGGGAAGCAGAGAGGAGGAACAAGAACGCTGCACCTCAGAACTTCAAAGAACTCATGAGCCTCAGGCCGTGAGTCGAATACTAAACCTTTGACTTTATTTTTCCCGTTCCCTGGGTGCATGTTTCACAAACTGCAAGCTTGATTTAAATACTCTCTTACTTGCACCAAGTCCATGTTTCTCTGCCCTGTTCTTCTTATTCTTCTACAGGGTTTAATGGCAGCTTGCATCCATGATGTTGCATTACTACCATATGTTGCTCTGTCTCTTCCTCTTGCTGCACTTTAGGGATCAGTCCAATGTGCGACGGATGCATACAGCTGTGAAGCTGAACGAGGCCATAGTTAACAGGTCCCATGATGCTCGGTTGGTGCTGCTCAACATGCCAGGACCGCCGCGAAACACAGACGGCGATGAGAACTGTATCCTTTGCCAGTGTGCTCTGATTTGTATTGTGTCGTTTCGTGGAAGATGGAGTGCTACAGCACTTTTTGTGGCGCTGATTGCTTTCTTAACAGTTATCCTCAGATATGGAGTTTTTGGAGGTTTTGACCGAAGGCTTGGAAAGAGTGCTGCTGGTGAGGGGTGGTGGTCGAGAGGTCATCACTATCTACTCATGACCAACGAGCAGAATGTTTTCCACCTTTGGACACAAGATAGGTCCTGCTCTGCTGCCACAAATGTTATTCTAAGCAAATATTTTGGAAGTATAAGCTTTTGAGAACAAATTAAGTTTATTCTATTCTTGTAGAATATTGGGACACTTTAGTGTACATATGTCTAATATGCCCACGGCTTAGCCATTCTTCGCATAGAAAAGATGTTATTTTTTTCTCTTTCAGAAAAATCAGTATTTTTGTCTGACATAAAGTTTAGGTTCATATTTTTACATATTTATTGGTAGAAAATTACCTCATCATAATGTGGAGGGGGGGGGGCAATCTATATTTAATGGTTTAGCAGACAGTTCTGAGAAGTGCCCTGTTTTTTGTAACAGTTTTATAGTGTTTTTATTCTAAAACTGCCTCTTGGTTACTTTGGAAGCACGTCTATTTATTTATTTATTTTTTCAACAACTCCCTACACAGAGGTAACACAAAATATCACTTTAAATATTAATAATAACGACAGTACATTTGTAAATATGGAAGCCCGAGATCGTGAGCAAGCTTAGAATTTGTGATAGGTTTTTAGTTTTGGAGGGATTTTTTCCATTCCATGCAGCCACCACCCTTTGGGCGGAGACATAAGAACTGTGTGCTTTACAAGCGAGGCAGCAGGCAAATGCAGGGCAAAGCTAGACGTGCCGAGTCTGCCGACACTTGGGGCTTTCGATGTTGAATCGCACAGTGCTGGCAAAGAAGGAACCGGAGCTGCTGCAGGAGATGAAGCAATAAAAGTTAGATATACAGTAGTTGGGGCTCACCTCATGCACATAATTGGCTCTGGAGCCAAACTCCTGGAGAGGGATTGGACTTCCTCCCCATTCCAGAGTTATCAGAGTGAAAGATGCCAGTGGGTGTGTAGGCACTGTGTAAGGTTGCATCCATGTGACTTAATATCAGTAATTGTACTTTTTATTCAGTCACACAGATGTAAACAGCATAAGTAAGTAAGTCAAACAGTTACAGACAGCAGTGACTGCAGTGAGAAGGAACAAACAAACAGAAACAAAGTTTTGCTTTTACTTGCTTATCCACCACGATGCCCTTCTATACATACAAAGAAATCAAATTTACATACGCACATATCCATGCACTGTATGTACACATATATATACAGAATATAGGCATGTGCAAATGCACATAATGCATGCCATTATTTTTGAAAAAATCAAAAATGTGAGCTATACGTTCTGAAATTTATATTTGTACTATTTCATACTGTAACTCCAACAACTGAAATACATCTGCTTTATGTGGCCTTTTGTACAATAAAGTTTAAATAAATCCCTGAAATCGTATGTGCTTCCCTGTCTTGAGAAGAGCTTTTGTTAAGTATTTGTAAGTGATTTATTATTAGTTTAGATCCTATTTTCGGCCAAGGACAGGATCTTAAGGTGTAGCCAGAGGAGGAGGTTGTCCATGCTTGGGAATCTTAAAAATGCATCTTTGGCTTTTGCAGATACAGGTGTTTCTGTTGGCCTCCAACACACACTGGGGTGGTTTGCAGCTAAGTGTGAAGTCGAAATGAGAGTCCAGCAGCCCAAGTCTGAGGGTTCATGTCCGAAAAGGGTGAATTGTAACCTCTAGGTTGGGAATGAGTTGCTGGCCCCTAAATGAAGCAAATACCTCAGGGTCTTTATCGGGAGTTACTAAAAGATTGAGTGTGTGGGATCAGTAGGTGACTTTGTGCTGAGTCAGCAGTAATGCCAGCATTGTACCAGACTGTTGTGTTGAAGAGGGAGCTAAGCCAGAAAGCAAAGCTCTTCATTTATCAGTCGATAGATGTACCAACCCTCCCCTATGGTAGTCACCAAAAGAATGAGATCATGGTAACAAGTCGCCGGATTGAGTTTTCTCTGCAGGAAAGCTGGGCTCAGCCTGAGCATTGTGAGGGTGAGGATTTACGGGAGGAGTTCACAGTTGAACTGCTGCTCCTTTGTGTTGGTAAGGATATAGCTATGATGGTTCAGGTCAGAATAACTTCCACATGAGGTCTTCCAAGCATGTCAAACTGGGAGGAGATCTCAACTGGAGGATTATACAATATATCGATAGACTGTATATAAAAATGGATGTAGTCTTCCAGTTTGAAAGGTGAAGACCATGAAATACGACCACCAGGGGGCATCTCTGCTGTTGCAAATAGGACTCAATTTAAATGGAGGTTGATGGGAAAATCAACCTACTTCAAGCATGAGTTATAACAGTAAAGATGTTCCTATGGAGTAAATGGTATCTTGCAGTTAGTTGAATCACAAATCTCTTGGAGCTTAAAAACAGGACTTTGTTGTGCAACCAAAAGACTACATCAGACTACATCATTTTTATATGTATATAAGCATATCTCATCTGGCCTGGGATTGCCTTGAGCCCCATCAGAAGGTGCTGTGGCAGGGAAAGAGAAGTCTGTAAAACCCTGATTAGCATGTTGTTCCTGTGACCCAATCTTGGATAAGAAAGATAAGAAAACGATGAAGTTAATCGACAGATATTAGTTTTCTTGCTAAGGAAGAACAATGAATACAGATGAACTTTGAACTGTCACATTTGTACATGTTTCTTTTTCTACTGTAAACATTATCTGCAAAAAAAAAAAACCTATACAATTAAGTTATAGCCCTCAGTATTTTAGAATGCTACGATAACAAGTGCAATTCATGAAAACATGCAAAGCCATCATCATCTGAATAAATAAGACGTTTTATGTATTAATTTTTCAGAACGAAATTGTCCCATGTGGTAATCGCACATTCTCATATATACATCATATATACTGTATATGACAAAACGGCTTACATCGGCAGTGCTTATGTGAAGTTTTTTTTTTTACAGCAATGGTGCAAGTACATTATAGCTTTTACGGTTATCTGAAAATCATGCAGATGATGTAGATACTAATAATAAATCAAAATGGCCTCATCAAATTCCTATCAACATTGTTGTCCGAATGGTGTTGATCCTGAATCCCGACAAAGCAGCGTTTCACACTCTTCGTTAAAGGTCTGGTTTCGATTATTTCTTATTATGTGCATTGAAATAGCCCACATGAAAATTCAGCGTGGACTTCCACGGTATCTGATCATGCTGTAATTGAATGAACGTCTGTTCATTAGATACATCTGATGTACTATTTTTTAAAGCCTTTCACACAATACCACTGATTTATTTGATGTAATGATAATGCGACATTGCCATTTAACTGCACTTTTATGCCTCATTTCCACAGAAAGGCTGAAAATGCTCATTCAATTATTCATTTGAACTTGGAAGGTCAACAAGGCTGCTTAATCAGCAGCTTGTAATGAATGTTTATGTTGGAAAAAAACCAGTCTAAATAAAGGTGATTTATGGAGTATTATTAAACACAAGTATTTGACAGATATCCTTTACCAACCTATCACTTTCTACAGCTTAAACACTCTTGACACGAGGCATGCCGAGCAAGCATCACTTTCATGTACCTAGTACCTGCCCTTCATTTATAAAGCAGAGCAATTATCTTACATCAAATGTATTAATCTTCCAGCTCACATAACCCACCTGTTTAAAACTGATTGTCTCTGCATGGAGCAGGGGGGGGGGAATGTTCCAATGCCAACCTTTCTCCAGTAAATCTACTGCAGCCGTCCTATTGTTGTGCCTGTTAGCAGTAAAACCATTATTGATTTGACCATTTTTTTCAGTCTGTTGACAACTGAGGCATCCACATTGTTGACAAGAGGACGGGGAAAAAGTAGATAATTCACATCGTTCATGAACAGTCTGTTAAATAACTCGTCTGGAGAATAGAAGAGAATGAACGCTACCGGCACTAGATCATGTGTCTGTGTCGGTTGTGTCTCCGATAACAACTATCCATCCCGGTCGTAAAACACAGAGCAGCATGAAAACAACGACACCGCTTGAGATTTCTTTGTTATGCAAACTGTAATTCCCTTTTATACGTGAATATTTCTTATCTCCCACAGATTCATAGTCCCCATGGATTCCTACAGTCTTTTCACTATGCAATATAGCACGCGTATGTCCTCGAGGCCAAAAAACATGTTTTGCGAAGACATCGTGACCTTGATCTCTGATGAGATCTTGAGGTGACACATTCACGAGAGCAAAACAAATGTGCGCGAGGTCACAGCAACCTTTGATCACCAAATCGAATCAGCACATCTTTGAGTCCGAGCAAATGTCTGTGCCCAAATTGAAAGGATTTCCCATAATGCTCCTGAGATACCATCCTCCCGTAAGGACGGACGAACTGAGGCACACAGGCGTTTCATAGTACACTCTTAGAAATAAGGGTTCCAAACGTGTTCTTCTACAAGGGAACCTTTATAAAAAGGTTCTACCTGGAGCCAAAAAGGGTTCTCCTATGAGGACAAGCCGAAGAACCTTATATGGTTCTACTTAGCACTTTTATTTCTAAGAGTGTATATCCTCCATGATTGCAGCAACCATATATGCTTCACATACATACAGTATTTCTTCCCCAGTCACTTACATACTGCGAAAAACTATTCAATAACTTGTGTTGGATATCACGACACACTGGAGAAAATACAAAATCCATAGAACATTTACTGCATTCATTTATTATAGTTTATTTTGAGGTCAGCTTTCTACTGGGTACAGGCTGTCCAATATTAATCTATTTGGTTAGGTGACAATTTATGTTTTGCCTCTAGCATATGAAAATAATGCATTCATTTTGAAGACATTTAATGAGTCAAAGCTGTTCAGTGAAGCGTCTGCCATTCTCGTTGACGCTCTGTATTTTGGGTTAGACAGAAAACTGCTTTATCTAATTTGTTATAATTGATTGATGTTTAAGTTGTTTTTTTTCTTTCTTTTTGAAGCCGGTTATCAGATAACAACCAGCAGCATTACTTTAGTCTGAATATATCTCTTAAAATGCCATTAGTCTGTGTCCTTTAAGCTTTTGTCAGCACTTTGTCTCTTCATCTTGCTCACATGCGATTAGAGCATATGATTAGACAAGCTGTACTTATCTTCCTAAGTGTCTTTTTTTTTTAACAATACAATAAATCATTTATCCAACTCAACAAATTAAGTTTCATCCTGGGGTTACAAGGAATTAATAAAGTTACTTCACTGGCTTTGGACCAAACATGGCCAATATGCTTGCGCTGCACATCTTGAAGTGCATTTTGTTGTAAAATTGTTTATCTTCGTTGTTTATGCCTTTTATGTCATTTTTCTGTTACAAAGAAGTGAGGGTTGATTGTGGTCAATCTAGCAAACTCATTTCCTGCAGGGACAAGGCTAACTTCTTCATTGTAGCTCGTGAGGCATCTACACTTTTAGAAATAAAAGTGCTATAAGTAGAACCATATAAGGTGTTACCAAGATCCCCTTTAAAACCCTTTATTCAGGAGGGGGTTTTCAGAAGCAAATGGTTCCAGGTAGAACCTCAGCCCTTTTAGAAGGACCCTTTTGGAACCCTTATCTCTAAGAGTGTAGGAGAATAAAAAGTCAGCAATGAGACATAAACTTGCGTAACTATTTCCTTTGGATTAGTGAGAGAAGTCTCAGTGATGCATTTTTGATCCTGCCGACACACACAGGCACACAACTTACTAACTAACTGACAAAGCATATGAATAAATAAATAAATAAATAAAACTGTGATTCCTTTGTATACATTCAGTGTCAGCGTTTGAGATTCAGAGAACCGCTCAAAAATCCCCCCAATTAGACTGTGACTAACATTTCCAAATAGCAATCCAGCTTTTGACTACTTTGGGCAATACGAGTGTGTTAAGTGGAAGAGAAGGTATCTTAATGGTTTCTAAGGAGTAGTGGTGGGAAGGATGAATGCATTAACCGATAATGTGTTTGCGATAATAGTTTTTCCAAGAGTAGTACTTTGGTTTGTTTTGGAGAAAAGCTTGAGCCTGTGGTGAGTAAAAAGCTCTCTGTAGTGCATTGCAACAAACCATTAAAACCCGCCTGCGAAGCAAACAGCATGGTTGCCATGCAGCCGATGGTGTATCTTCACATCTGCTGTGCTAGTACTGTTACTTTTGCGTGCTACACAGAAAGTATCCTTGCAAATATGTAAAAGATCGATGATGATCACTGATCACTGCGGAAAAACAACAATAACAGATTATTTCACTTTGCTTTAAACTGTAGATTACAAGATGGTGGCGTGAATAATTGTAGAGGTCCACATCACAAACGATAAACTTGCGTGGCCTTGGTGTTTTCCGGGAGTGTGAATGAGTCCGGTGTTGATGGGGAGCATCGGGGTGCCACACATGAATTTCAATTAATTTCATTGGGAAGATGCAAAGCCTGATTCTGTGGTCCACCCACTGAGATTTGGCCTTGTAGTCTGTAATGAGGAGAGCGATTCGGCTGCGACTGGAGCTCCCCACTGCGTCAATGGAGTAATCACAACTGTGTTGATATTACTCTGCCCATCCTCCCACTGCGTGGAGTGGACCCCCAGCTGCCACTGTTTGAATTCAAATTAACCAAATCATTTAGTCATATTGCCGACCTTGGCTTGGATTGTGACAAGCAACACAAGTGATAAAAAATAAAAAAAAGACTCACGTTAAACTGAGTCATTACTGAATTCTCATTATTTGTGTAGCTGGCGGATTCACTTGTTTTTTTTGTTTTGTTTTTTTTAAATAACAGGGTCTCCACTAAACTGCTTTAGAAAATTTGTTTTTTTTTTATTTAAAAATGAAACAGTGGAAAGACCGCAGGAGAAACCCTTTGAAAGAAAGGATAACATCATTAGAATTGCCACTGGCTCAGGTGATTTTGTTGCCACAGCTACTATAGACTTTTAATCATTGTGCGTTTATTTAATAGTTTCCAAAAAGGAGAAACAGACAAAGTAGAACAGCCTGTTCATCAGACATGCTTTTAATTTAAATGCTGAGTTGGGACTCAAATCAACAACCTTCTTGCTGTAAAGCTAAAGGACTAGCCACCTGCTAATTTGCAGTCAAAGTTATCTTAAAGGCACCATATGTAAGAATGTGGCCAAAAACGGTTACTACACTCAAATGCAAAATATGGCGGCGAGTCGTATCCGCCTCCCCTTCCAGACTCGAGGTTGCCAGAGCGGTTGGCGTATCCTCCATCAGCAACGAGTGACTATGGCGAGCGTTTTATCATAAATGAGTGGCTCTAAGACCCACAATTCTGTTCTCTCAGTAAAGATCATGATGTATTATAATGTATGGTAACGTTAGCTGTTGACTAGGGATGGACATATCAGATGCAATAACGTTATGCATGATATTTAACAGAACCTTCATTTTTGCCTCCCCCTTTTAAAACGTTATATAGTCTATGGCGATATACATGCAAAGACCTAAAGAAGACTTGAATTTGGTATCACCATCAAATTTGAATCAATTTCCCGGGCCATGAAGTACATCCCCAGGACATTTTTTATTACCATTACCATTTTTAAAACATGACCTCCATAGCAGAGGTAGATGTTCTGACTATGACAAGGACATTTATGGGCAGATTTAACTCACTAAGCTGCAAGAGTCTGCCTTTTAATTTAATACACTTTAAAACATCAGGATATTCTGTTCATTTAACAGTAAACAATGACATGCATCAAATATAGAATGTTAATTTTAGTCACCATGGCTACAGGTGAGGACTATATATTCAGTGCAATCTAAACAACAGAGCTGTGCCGTTACCTGTGTAACTGACTCATAATACAATTTTCTGATACATCAAATGACAATTGTTTATCATGATGTGCAGCAGCATCTGTTTATTTTTTGGGGGGGGATTATTTTCTGAGTGATATTAGATTGTGTCAGGCCTGGCTTTTTTCTACCCGCAGCATTGATTTGCTTCCTGTCTGCCTGAAGGAAAAATATACAAAAAAAAAAAAAGAGCTGAGTTTAACATTCACAGCACTGAGATAACATAACACAACAGAGAGCCACAGGATTACCAGCTGTCACTCTAAAAGTTCTCTGGGATTGATGGATGGATTATAAACAGAAAGGTTATGAAGAAAAACTGTAAACATTGTTCAAAGTCTAAAGGGATAACAATGGTGAGACACCATCCCTTAACTACAGCACACAGTACTATGCCTTATAGTGGCACTTTTATTTTGGTGAGTGAGTCAGGCACAAATGACCTGCTGCTTCCTGTGTGGGCGTGGCTTCACCTGGAATGGCGCGAAACATGAGTATGCACTGAGAAGAGCGGTGACGTTGATCCACTGACGCACTGTGGATCACTTCCATGTTGAGAGACGGCGGAATATGACAGAGCACATCAACATCATTCACAGCAGGACCAGGATCGAAAGGAACACTTACACAAACCGGAAGCTGCACCGACCGACGGCGACACGCGACGACGGCGACTTGCGGCGGGGGACAATAATTAAAGGGACACCAGGTGAGTTCTCGTCTCCCACGGGTCAGACACGGGTCATATTTATGTGTTACATGCTCTAGTACTGTATACAGGTGGAGTTTTCAGGCTATTGTGTCAGAGCAACGCTTAAGTCTAGAGCAGGGGTCTGAAATACAAATGATCTGGGGCCCAATCAACGTCTAGTTTGGTCAAGAGGGGGCTGGGCTAGAGAAAATAAATAAATAAAAGTACAATACAGAAATGTTTTCATGTAGAATTATGTTTACTTCACAATAATAATAATAATAATAATAAAAAAAAAAAAAAACATGTATTATGCTAAATAAAAAAGCCAGAATCACAAATTAAGTAAATAATAACACATTGACAACTGGAATTTATACACTACATGGTTATATATGATTTAATGATGTGATAACCAAGTTTTATATTATAATACAATATTGCTTACAAACATATTTAGTATTCTGTCTATATTCTATCACCTGTGCTGTGTTTCCAAGGAAGAGAAGGTCAGAGAAGGGCCATGTTTTCATTATCATAATATGAGATTCTGTAGCGGGCGGCATGTGATCATTTGAGGGGCCACAAGTTTGAGACCACTGGTCTGGAGCTTATCAAACTTCAGAAGTAAAGGTTCCTAAGGTTTCTGTAAAACTCCCAAGGCCCACATCCAAATAAGTACACTAGCATTTTAACCAGTTACCATTGGAATTCAAATTTCGGTTTTGTTGTTTTTGCTCATAATAATAATAATAATAATAATGATAATAAATGATCAAGGTATTAAGAATATTCATCTTGATTACCAGCGATGGTGTTAGTATTGCTTTTGAGACAATGGGCTTTTGAGCTGGTTGTTCTTTCAAGTGTGTGATGCTTAAAGTCAGTGGCGCCCCCCTCTGTCTTGTGACCCTCTTGACTCACAAGACGCAACACTAATGTACTCTCTAGAGTGGTAAAAACAAGTGCCTTTCTAGTGGAGAAAAGGGATGCAGTGCCCTATAAGATGTCCTTGCAACTTTGTTTCCTATGGGTGCCCTTCTGATCAAATAGGGTGCTTTTATGAAATTCCCTACTGCCACTACATGACAGTGGTGTCCTTAGTGGAAATTGTATTCAGTGCTGTATAGAAAAGGCCATCTTGGTGATAGATAATTAATTAAACAATAATGTTTGGAGGTCCATATATAGGTCCATGTGAAATTCAGTACCCAGGGCCCCGGGCTGCTTTGGCCACAGGTCACACTTCGGCCACACCTGCCTTTATTGTACTATTGACGCCTTCCCCGTCAATGTTTTTTGCCCCTGCCCTTCAAACTGTCTGTGCACGTCACTGCTTAAACCGATGGAAAATATTGCTTCTGACTTTGTCACCCTGTAGAAAAATGTGTTACTAAGCATTTAAAAAAGTATGTTTCTAATCTTGTTCAATTTAGCAGCATTATTAGCTCTGAATGCTGGGGTTGTATTTGCTAGAGGAGCCAAATACACACAGCTACACACACACACACTTGCTTGTGCTTAAGTGCAGACCAAAGCAACAGAAATAAAAAGTAAACACACCAGTAGATAACCACCTGTTCAATAAACACGTAGAGAGGCAACGTTCACATGCATCGGTCCCCACAAAAAGGTGAATGTGTGTGTCCACTGGAGAAACTCTGTTATGGCTGTGTTTGTACAGAATATAAACATGTGGAGAAGCAACATTTTTTTTGCCATTTTGGTTGCAGTTTAACAACATAATGGACACATACACACATAGCTGGTTTAACTTCAGTCCTGCTGCTCTCTCTCTCTGGATCGGTATGATAGAAACCTATGAAATCCATTTTATTGATGTCCAAATTAATATTTATTTTTTTCTCTGTTTTTTTTTATATTTTATACTTGTTTTACCAGCAAAAAGTGTCTTTAAAGTGTGATTGGATAAGAGTAAGTAATACAATTTAGTTTATTTATGCAAAACAACATTGAACTATGCAACATAGTGTAGATACAGGTCATAGGGCCCTAGAATGATGTGACTGAAGGTTGGTTTTTAGCAAGATGTCAATGAGTTTGATGTTTGTATGTAATGCTCAAGCATGTCTTATACTAAACCTGCATAGCATCATAGAACTTATTCAGAGCAGGGATTTCTCAACAATGTTTAATAATTAATGTTTACCAAAAACATTAATTATAGTTCCACTTCAGGTTTAAGAGAGCCAGGTTCAAGTGTAAGGGTGGGCCACACTAATTACTCGACTCCTCTAAAATGTTATTTTAAAACTGCATAATTGTCTCCCATATTTTCTGGATGTGTTCCAGAAAATTAATCATCATAGCGAGAGTTTCCCCCATGAAATCCCCATGGCAAGTGACCTTTAATTGAGTGCTGAAGGCCAAGCGTCTTTTTTTTTTTTTTTTAAAGGGGGCCTGGCATGAACAAATGACGTGATAACAGAATTAACAGACGGAATCATGAATTTTAAACCGCTGTAACACAGATTTCATAGGATCCGACATAAAAGTCAATGCTTTAAGTGTCACTACCTCCTCCTCTGCCTGCACTCTTTCACCTAATGTGCAGAAGGGCTGTCTCTGAACCACCTGCTCGGGCTGAATCATTTTGAATAAATATCTAATTGCGATTGTGATATGATTCGCCATATCAGAGGGAATTTGAAAAACACATTTAAAATGATTACTGTGTGATATTCATGCAGATCTGTCTGTGAGAATCAAATATATTCAGTCTATAGAATAAGATTTGTATAGATCAAGACAAAAATTAATCTAAAAGGATATTTTGGCACACATTTTGGCTTTGAAAAATATTGCTCCTAATGCAATTGTTCATCCCTATCACCTACCAGCTTCATCCCCAATCCAGATCTTGGGATCACTAGTCGAGCCTAAACAAAAAGTCGACTGAAAAATTGAAATTATGAGGTTATTTCGATTATTTATTGACACAAATCAAATATGTGCAGCGAAATCTTACAAAAAACGTATCCGTCAGTACACAGTGTTGGATAATTCACGAATATCAAAGTATTTGCACATAGCTGGGCTGTCAAACACTGCATTTTTATGTCTGAATGTGATTAACTTCAGCAATATTTAGCAAAAAAAAAAAGTTGCAGTTGTAAAAAGTTACAGCTTTAGCTTCTGTCCTGGAGGAATCTGACCACGGTTTGTGAGCCAGGCAGGAAAGTTTAACACAAACTAAAGTATTGCTGTCACACTTAAAGCAATGACTTTTATCTGTGTTTAACTTTCTCCACTGTGACTCCGTCCTAGCAGATCCGCATCTCTCTCTGCATGTGTGTGTGAGACATGTTTCTCTCCTCACAGTGAAAATCCGTCGCACACAATCTAATTGTGTCAACTACTGTTTAAAGATTTAACCCCCGGAGCCTGTTTAGTACCAGGTTTGGTACCATCCCCGAGTGTAAAGTATCGTTATGAATTGCATCTAATGCTCAATCGGCATTTTTGGTAAGAGGGTGCAGCGCTCCTGTTACCTGGTTTGTAAAAAAAAACCTCTGCCAGCTAGTGTTATGGGGTTATGGAAAGCAGTATTTCACATGTAATAAATAACGCTGATCTCAGACCTGCTCTTAAGTTTAACGACTAGATGTCGCTGGTGGACTTTGCGATAAATTTGTGCTTCACAGGCCTGGCGCTCAGCCACTTCAGGCCTGGAGGCCCCACCAGGCCTGCAATATACTGGCATTAAATTTGAGTATCCTGTATATAGGTACATCATTTGAGGAGGAGTTATATAGGAGCCATTTTTTTTTAGATGAGCTTAAACAATCCTGAGAAACTCTTTTCAATCTCTAGTCTCGTAATTGTAATGTTTTTCATGTTCATGTTCTCAGCCACCGTTTTCTAAAACGTACCGTATAATAACGTGTGAAGAGGAGAAGCTCCGTGTTTGCTTTACACGCACTTTAGAAAAACCACTAGGCTGTTCTTGTTGTTTTTTTTTTAATGATTTTATTGATCTCACTGGAAAGGAGAGTCCAATTACACAGATAACACCTCGAAGCAATAGATGTCCATCACTCTCAGCGCTGAGTAGGTCGTGACTAAGGAACGTTAATATGGAACCCAGGAGTCCCGCATGGAACATTTGAACCTAGCAGCTGAGTCATAATGACAATCCAACCAATCCTTCAACCACCATAGAGCAGCACTTTCCCCATGAGCATGTCATGGGGGCAAATGCTGAATAAGGGCCTATTCATTTCCAGCTCACCACCACAGTATTATTATGTCTTATTCACCTCATGGCTGATGTGTCCTGTCTCGACCGTTTAGTGTGCGTCGCTGAAACGGAACAATCTTTGCCGCGACAGACCTGTAAACATCAGTGGTGCGTGTTTGTGCACAAGTCACTAACCTCTCCAAGGAGCAAAGACGTGTACAGTATAATTCTGTAGTCAACTTGTGGACTTTTGGTCCAGCAGAGGGCAGCAACAGCCAAAATAAAAATCCTTTTTGGAATTCTGCCACATTTTACAAGTCCGTCTCTTATGGAAAATTATCAGATTCCTACTTAATAGTGAGATATGCATACAGGGTTCTAAAGTTAAATAAATGCACAAATAATTTGCTGTTCATTTAAATATTTAAAGCAATTTTTAATTGGCCCCAGTCTTGTTGTATTCAGAGCACTACAGCATAATACCACTCTGTAGAGACTATTCATTGACTCATAGGGCAGTGCTGCTTTAAAAGTGTCTCTATTTTGTGTCAATATGGCGTGCTTTCATTTTCTATCGGTGCTTTGGAAAGAATGCAAAAGACATTTGGGTCTGCGAACTTCTAATTTCTTTTGCCCCCGAATTCTGGCAGCTCTGTAGTCAGTGTTCATTATCTGCTCTTGCAGCTTTGACTTCAGCACAGCAATTACATCCTCAGCTGTGCTGATTAATCCAACATGGAGGCATTTCACAAAATGGTTTTGAAAAGACATTTCCAGACACTTACCGGGGAGTAGCTGTGGCATGGCTTGTTTATGCAGATAAACCACAGCCGGGGCGTATTGCAGTAAGATGTTTTCAATGGCCGCTTAAGTATTCTCTTAACTTCTAGTTTACGCTGTGCAGTAAAACAATAGACGATTTGGAAAATAATTAATTCACCGTGACATTAAACAAAGGTCAGCCTGATTTCATGTTTGAGAGAATGTATTTTTCTGCTTTGTTGAACATATTCCCTCCATGGCCATTCTTGAATACGTCTCCACTTGTTTCTGCTTAACCTTCCATTCTCTCCGAGCAATCGCATAATCAATCACTACCCCATTACTTGACAAGGCAGACAATGAGAGTGTATGAGTGAGGAAAAAACCTTTTGGCCTGTCTTGACAAGCAAGAGGAATGTTGACTTCAGAGGCTAACACGGGAAGAAAACATAGGCTCGGTAAATATTCAATTTAAAGGATTCCCAGATAAGGGGCGAGTTGAAAAATTGAGGCAGTACCCATTCTTCTAGATAAGAGAAGACGGAGCCATCTGGAGGCTGAGAGATAGCGAACTCCCACGCCATCCCAGAGACCTCACTCTCATCTGCTGCTGCTGCTGCTGCAGCAGTAGAGAAGGGGGTAAAAAAAAAAGAGTGCCAGCACTTTTATGATGTTAACTTCAAAATGAATTTATTCACAGTAAGTGCATGCAGTTATTGGCTTTGGTAAACAGAAGGTTACTGTTGTGTCTGGATTGGAGTGATCGATTACTGCGATTGGTCAGTGCTAATATAATGTTCTTCAATGACATTTTAATACAATATTTCTGTATGTATCTGAAAAGTAAAGCGATTTTATTTCATAATGTTATGCTCTTGCACAGTCAAAACCTTTCATATGCTGCTGCATTGACAGACAACCCTCTGAAAAACAAATTTGCTCTTCTCTAATAGAAATGCCTATGCCCGTCATAAATAATCAGAAATATTTGCATTTGAGGAATTTGATTTACCTATTTTCCGTATTTGAGTCCATTTCATAGAAAGAGAAGATATATGAAACATCCATGTGTGGTCTATATAAACACAGTGTGCATAACCAAACTTGGTGTATATTGGGCCCAGGTACGTGTGTCCTTCAAATCCTCCTTGACTGCAAAAATTATTGGATAAATGGACTCTCAACTCTTAAATAACCTTGTCCTTGCACTTTGTTGTCTCTTCTACTATGCTATTCTGTGCCAGCCACATTGGATTTAGCTCCAGGATAATGCATTTGTCAGTGTGTTTTATCTCTTCACTCACTCAGGTATGCTATACCGTTATCCCTAATTACCCCCACTACATTTTACACTTGGCCCAGAATTCTTAATACATGATAACAGATGCAGGTCGATTTGAAATTTTTACTTATTGCGGTATTATCTTTTTGACCTGCATTGCAGGCTTGCTGTCCCACAGGCTCTTGGGTGAAAGCTGTTAACTCTGTGATAACGGCGACCTGAAGTGATAACCTTCCAGCAGTCTCGAGGACACACAGTTTGCTACATACGTGTGTGCTGTATTATTGCAGTGGCAGCATTTCTTATTCAACCTTGGGTGTTCTGCTCTGCTCTGATTCATTTAATGGGATTGTAAAGGGAGGTTAATCACAATGTCTGCCACAGACGCATAACGCAGTGGCTGACCACTGTATGAAATATCACCATTTGTATTCCTGTGGAGGAATTTGAACGGAAAATGCCATGAGTGACTTGTCTTTTTCCCTCTTCTTTAATAGAATTGTCCCCCCCAGTTAGCAGTCACTTTGATTAATTTACTTTCGGAGGCAGATATCTGCGCTTGTAGATTTTCATTAAGATCACCAGTAGAGGCTTTAGACAAGGTTCCTCTTGTCTAAGTTATTAAACCCCTAGAAGACATGATTAAGTGGAAAAAGTTCTTAAGTATTTGGGTTTGTTTTTTTCTCCCCTCACAGGAAGGTTTATTTGTTTAGGGTGAATTTTCTCGAATTTTGTCTCATCCATATAATTCAACATCAATGCTTTCAGCCCTTGTTTTGTTTAAACAACACTGTGAATTGTGTCTGATGCATCCAGTTAAGCTTCAGCGTTGCAGAGAGGTTCCTTTTTTGCTGCTAAATAATGGTATCTGAAATGGTATGAAAATGCATGGAGGCAGTATAAAGCAATGTCAGCTGGAGTGTTTAATTTATAATGTCAGTCAAGCAAGTGTTCCTCTAAAAAATGTGGCTCTCTTTAGATCTCATTGTTCCCCATATTACTTTGCTTAAGGAATTGTTTAATAATTATATAGTGGAAGAAACAGACTATACACAATATATATGGAGGGGGAGGCCTTCAAGCTGAAGGGAGAAGGAGTGTCGCCTGTTGCCTAGATTCATATTTTGTAGAAACAGTGTTGTGTTTAGCTCTGTGGAGCCTAGTTTTAATCTCTTTCTCCACTGTGTTGTGTGATGTTATGTTGTTATCTTAATGATAATCTGTGCTTGTATTTCTGCTCTCGGCATTTATGTCAGGCTGCGTTGGTTTCGGAGCTGTGCCTTATCAACAGCTTTGTCATTAAATCTGTTTTTTTTTTTTTCCTTTTTCTTTCCTGCAGACACATTTCACTGCAGTTATTCTTATCAAAAGATCAGCACACTGTGATTTTCTGTTCAATCAGAGCTTTTCAGATTCAATATAAGACAGACGGAAAAACACAACAAAACTTCCATTGGAAAAATGTATTTAATTTTGTTTTCATGAGAGTTTATACTTTATAATATTTAAATTATATTTACATTGTTTTTTCAAATCAATGGCTTCATGTTTTTTTTTTATTTGATATTCATGGGTTTACCTTGTGCATTTTTTTTTTAAGATTACAACTAAGAAAAGAATAGGTGATTGAAACTAATTATTTTGTCCACAGGCTGTAGATTTAGTTTACTGCCACCTGCAATCTGGAACATGTGCAATTGTTGGCTCTTTCTTTTGTGGGTGTGAAATGGGATGTAAATCTGTTTTAGATTTTACAGCAGAATAGCACTCATCATCACTCTTTGTTGGTGCGAGAGAATGTTTTGAATGTGCCTGGAAAAAAGGAAAAAAAAACAAAAAAACATCCCTTAAACGCTAAATGAACAGAGGCAAGCTTTTAGGGCCCAGTCAAACTGACCTCTGGAGGCTGGAATTGGTGCTCAGTTCTTTTGAAAAAGCACTGTTCTGTCTCAGTGAGTGTTCTGATTGTCTCAGCATTGTGCTTGAGTGGAGGGCAGCTCCAAATGAACTCTGATTCAATCCTCTCCTCTGTTTGACACCAGCTCAGCCAGTCAGTGAGGAGGGAGCACAGACACTCCCTCCCCCAAACACACTCTCTTACAGTGAGTGAAACTGCTGTACGGTGAAGGTCCTAGAGGTCTCTTGCATGCCGTCTGTGAAGCAGATTCGACACCCTCTTTCTCCTCCCACAGAGCACTAAGAGTCTCTGGGGGCTGATAGCCTGGTTCCTGTGGATCCAGGGGGTCTTTGGAAAGAAGGATGCTGATGGAGGGCACGGTCCTGTGCACCGTCATCTCAGATGTGCTCCCTTCGGTACTTTCCCACACCTCTTTCACTACCTTGTAGCGGAGTTTGGTCAGCTGGTGCAGCGAGCCCACTTTTCGTTTCATGATCTCGGCACAGGTGATAGTCTTTGTGACGGCGCGACCCGACCCACTGAAGACCACCTGCCTCAGTCCAGCACCGCTCACACCTCTCCCACTTTCACATTTCTCTCCTTGCATACGTGCCATGGCAAATCCCATTAAGTTGCGGATCTTACTTCCTTCCTTGACGCGCATCTCCAACACCCCGGAGGCCAATCCTGGAAAGGGGCAGGGACTGTCCTCCTCAGTTCGGCAGACTTTCTTGAACCCGTCCTGCCCTAGTTTTAGTGCTGGGGGCGGTACTGCTAGTGGTGCTGGCTTCAGCGGATTGGGGACATCGACCACTGCTGGCTGCATAGCATTGCTGTAAGTGTGACCCTGGTAGATAGCACAGGTCCCCGGGGCTACTACATTCTCCATTTGATGATTCGGCGTGTTCACGTCGAGTCCTGGGTGGGGCCTGACTGCGTCTCTGGTCAGGTACTGGTTTTGGCCAGTGACCACTCCGCACCCTGTGAACATAGCTGCTGTCCTCAGTGCTGTTGCAGCGTTAGTCCAGACACACTTGGAAACAGCTCGGCACCATTATCTCAAATGTTGCACATTTCTCTCTCTTCAGTCAACAGCTATAAAGTTTCAAGACTTCATATAAGAAATATTACCCGCTCCCCTAGAGCACTATCAATGAAGTCTTTAATGCTCCCTCAGAAGGAGCTGGAGAAATAAGATAAACGCCTGGCTGGTGAATTAGGAGCACTGTCGGGACCATTTAAGATATTCTTGAAAGAGTATCTCAGTTTCCTACCTCAAGTGAATATTTGGAAAAGTGCTCTGAAGATGGATAGAAAAAAAAAAAATACTTTGCTGAATTATCTCCTTTCCTTCGTTTCCCAAGTTGGTATGCATCTCATGATTCTTTTGATCTTTTGAACAAAACTTTTCTGCAGAGAAACTTAAAGCTCAAATTAAAAGTCCACCTTTTTCTCAGCGATGCAGTCCGGCGTCGTTGATTTTGATCTCACGATTATGCAGATTTGAACTCAAAAGTGACCTCTTGGCTTGTCCGTCTGTTGTGGTCCACTTCTTGGTTGTTTTTACTCCAGCTTCAGAGGGTGTGCGTCTCCTGTCCTTGTGCCTATCTTGGCATCCACTGAAGTTGAGGTCAGGTATGCATTGAGGTCTGCCGCTGGTGTTTCCTCCCCAGAGATCTGTTTTGTCTCCAGTGATGCTCTGGGAAGACTGTTCTGTTCCCCACAAAGAGACATAAGGGACAGAAGCTGCCTCACAAATGCTCACAGGAGGAGTGTCTGTGTGGTTGAGGGGGAGCATGAGGGAAAGGGGAGACAGCCCTCTTAAAGGCGCAGTTCTTTTCATCTTTTAGATGAACACCCTCCCTTCTGCAACTGAAGCCTGCTATCAGAGGACGAGAGGAGGGACGGCTACTGTGTCCCTTTAAAACCTAGAACGCAGATCCCCGGCAACTTTGTCAATCTCTTTTAGAGGACGTTCCAGTGTTCAATGTACATGACTGATTAAACCTGAGTTTTGAAATAGAGACTCAGTCATCCTTTAAAAGTGCATTTTCAGCTATGAAACAATGAATTAAATTAGCTCTGTTATAATTGAAAACATCCTTCAAAGAGCCTTCTGAAAGTCGGCAGCATTAAATTGCACTGTACTTAGCCTTTATCCTATTAGATGTTTGTGACCGTTACAATTTACATAATGCGGCATTAATAGCTTCATTGTTGAGGCAATCAAGTGGCGCGGTAAGAATGTCTGTCTTTTAACGCTTGGGTTGTTACGAGGCTCAAGAGCCCTTGTGATCAAGGACACGAGGACCACAAAAAGCACAGAGGCATGACTGCCATGTTGAAGGTGCTGTATGAATAGTGACGGTCTTCATTAGCCTGGCCGATCTGTGCAGGTGAGGAGACGGGGCTGACAGGTGCGGTAATAAGCACCTTAATGGGCTTTCCATCACCAGTGGAGGGCGCTGACTTCCTCCATTCTGTACCAAGTCGAGCCCAGACAGCTGTAGCATCGCCGTGTTCAGTCCGGTCTCCTGGCCGACAGGTGGATTTGTTTTCGTGTGTGACTGACAGATGGGATAATAGGTAAAGACAGACCACTGAGGCTGAACCTATGAGGCCAAGAGAGAGAGACAGACTACTTCTAACTACTCTGTAGTATATCCCATGGTGCACAGTAGTACACAGACAGTACAAACTCACTTTTGCTTGGATTGGTTCTTACTGTGAAGTTAATCCATAGTGGCATGAGTATTATATTGGATCCATATAGTAATCAAAAAAAGAATAGGGAAACCCCTCCACCCTCAACTCCAAATGGCAAAGTGGAAACTGGATTTGAAAGTATTGTATTAGAAGAGATTGAATGAGTAACTTTACATATTAATTTGTTTTTATTTGTGTGCCGTGTGTTAGAGCTATTTCCGTATCTCTGGGACCATTCAAGACACTGCAAGAAACATAGTACGAAGCGCCTTTTGTTTTGCTTTCCTTTTTTGTTGCGAGCTAAAAAGGAGACAGGAAAGATGGAAGACAGGGGGGAAGAGGGGAGGGTCTGTAGTGCTCAACACCAAAGTGATCATTCTGTTGTTTGGGAGAAATTACCCTCATCAGTCATACAGAGATGCACAGCTGCCTAAGGGGATCTGGTAATGTTACCGCATAATAAACTGTGTTTGTGTGCCCGCAGTGAGCTCGAGACAAGGCAAGACAGAAGAAATGCAAGGGAGCAGGGGGGTAAAAAAAAAAAATGTGTGATTTAAACTCTGAGGGGTCAAAAATTGATGATAAAACAGCTAGGTAATCATCTCCTCTTACCACACGATCTTGGCACATCATTCATTGCTTCTCAGTTTAACTTAAGGAACCTGTTTTCTGGCAGCAGCATGATAGATTAAGCAATTCAGATAGTGAGCAAAAATGCAAGGCTCTGTGAAAAGTGCCTTTAGACACATATTCACAGCATTTTTTTCTCCATCAAAGACGAAACTATTCTACAGATGGCCAAATAAAACCATCAGGGCTTTGCAGAAGTGCCGTGTATTGACTTTTTTGAGCAGGGCTTTTCCCCCCTCCCTCTTTAAGTGGCTTCATTTAATGATGGGTAGAGAAGAGGTGGTGCTCACGCTTGGTCACTCGCTCCTTCACACCTCCTCCACAGAGTTGGCCTCTGCTCCCGTAGCTCTCTAAGTACTTACTTCTCACTTTATCTGACCTTGGCTGGCATCTGTGACTGTCTAGGTGTTCTTTCTCGCCAGCTTAATTCCCTCTACTTGTTCAACATTCAGCAATCACCCTCAACTTTCTCTCCTGGACACCATAATTTAAGTAAAGAAAACAAAAAGAAGAAGCATTTATTCTCAAAGACCGTGGCAAATAGTAGTGATGATGTCTTGCTCCTCTCCTCTTTTTTTTTGCTTTATACGCACTTCAGATGTCTGAAGTGGTTGCTGTTGTGAACGTAGGTCTGTCCCCTTTTGTTGTTGCAGCATTGCAGAGTCTAAATGTAGAGGGGCTTGTTGTGGTGCTGTTGTCAGGGCAGCAGCACATAAGTGCGGTGCCTCACTGTGACAGCCGGTTGCTCACTTTACGTTGACCGCAAGTGTTTTCACGGTCATCAAGCAATGGTGGCCTGGAGGCTGTCATTTCGTTCTGTGTAGCGCTCGCCTGCAGCTTGGTTCTGCCCCACAAACTCACAGCCGGCCCTTGTGGGGGACAGAGCAGAGCAGCACACGGAACACGCATGCACACTGGATTGGCACACACACACACAGACACACACACACGCGCACACACAAAAACTATATGCTCAGCATAAGGCAGGCTGTTGGAGCAATTACAGAAACATGGCAGAACACGATGAAGCAGGCCGTACTATCAGAAGGGAAATAGAGTGAGCAGAGGAAAAATGATGATGCCATTAATAATAGGGAGGCTCAGGGGCTTGCGGGGAGGTAGGGGTAGATGACCCTCACTGTAATTTCTCCGTGACAGCACTTTACGGTGCAAATCATTGTTTGTATTAGATTTAATTTTATATATATATAAATTTAAAAGGCATGCATTTTCCTCAGAGGCAATAAATAAATAAATAAATAAAACCATGGTGGTGTAGTATACCAAATGATGCATCAAGTGATGTTTTCCTGTCACTCAGGCATCCATTATTTTGGTAAATGACAGGTCAGACCTCCCTTTTCTCGTTCTTTTTTTTTTTTGTATCTCTGTCTCGAGCTATTCATACACATTTCCTCTCCTCCAGCAGCCACTTTCCTCTCGGCACTGCAATGCAGATAATGTCTCACACAGTGGCAGGAAACTTTGACGACGCGGGCGAATATAAGCGGACGCAGGGAAAGGGGTCTACACAATTTGCACGATGTGGGAAATGAAAAATTGTGTTGGGGGGTGAGAGGGTTTTGAGTTTACTAAGCTCTTAAGTTCCCGCACTTAATAAGCTTGAATATCATTACCATTAGCAATTCGGAGTTTAGAGAACATTCAGATACTGCTTCTCATTTTTTACTTGCTATTAAGTAACGCTGATGCAGGTCAGAATAACAAATTTGCTAATGTTCTTGTACTAAGTAACTTGGTGATGGACATTAAATTTGGCTGTTGATAGTTTTATGCGCTCCTCTCTGCCGCTCACTAACAGCATCATCCAAAACACGAGTGAACTGTGTTGAATATTTGCATCCTCACTGTCCTCACTGGATTGTATTCTCCTGTTTGAACTTTCATTGCTGACATATCGATAAATTCAACTTATGTTGACTTCCGCGCTCATTGGGACATCACAATGTGCTAAATTCCGTGAATTGTTGTCCGTAAAACACGGGAGAGTGCTGTCGAGGGCAACAGTATCGGAAAACCGGAAGTCTGCAAAGTCTGTGAAAAGTTCTATTCTTGGCTCCACAGTGCAGCACAGAGTCCTACACAAACTTCCAGCCTCAGAGGATTTATCTGCCCAGTAGATATGTTATAATATAACATATATCTGGGCAGATAAATCCTACATATATATCCTGTATATGACGGCAATGTGCCTGCTAGAGCCTGCAAATGATCACTTTTCCAAATGTTAACTGCTGTTAGCTCCCAGTAGCCTCTGTGGCTGATGTCATTTCCAGTCCCTTACAATTCATTTCATTTTTTTTTTTTTTAAGGTGGACCTAAAGAGATACTACTGAACAGAGCGTTCTGAACAGGGCTGTTTTGTCAGGGTGATTGAACTGCTGTGGTGCTTCATCCTCATGGTATTTTGACCAAAGCATGTCACAGACATGTCCATTAGGACACCAGGGAACTAGGTTAACTTAGAGAAATAGGATACAATATGACTCCTTTAACGTTGTTGAACCACGATCTTTAGTATTTGGATCAAGAGTCTCATATAATATACATTCTGCAGATATTGTAGATGTATCAGATACACAAGCTATTTAATCATGAGTTATGAGATTACTTTTCTACCGTGACCTCAAGGGCCATGGAATAGCATTTTAAACAAAATGTACTCCTAATTGTTATTGCTGTTGTTGTTATTATTATTATTGTTGTTCTTCAAATGGCAAATGGTCTGTATTTATATAACACTTTACTAGTCTTGATGACCACTCAAATGTGCTTTACATTACAGTTTTGCCATTCACACCCATTCATTCATACAGTGTATTGTTGTGCAAGTGCTTTTTCTATTACATATACCCATTAGAGCTGCAACTAACGATTATTTTAATAATTGATTAATCTGTCGATTATTTTCTCAATTAATCGATGAATTGTTTGGTCCATAAAATGTCAGAAAATGGTAAAAAAAAACGTTGATCGGTGTTTGTCAAAGCTGGAAATGATGATGTTCTTGAAAGTCTTGTTTTGTACACAAACCAAAATGATTCAGTTTTAATGATTTCTTTGTTATATGGAGCAAAGAAACCAATAAAATATTCACATTTAAAAAGCTGAAACAATCAGAAATCTTGTTTTAATAATGAACAAAGCTTCAAACCGATTATCGATTATCAAAATAGTATGCAGATTAATTTAGTAATCAATTAATAAGCGATTAATTGATTCATCGTTTCAGCTCTAATACCCATTCACATGCTGCCGATTATGTGTCTTGTCCAAGTACACATTGACGTATAGGAACTCAAACCCTTGACATTTCTATTGGTCACTTTCTGTTTTCCTCCACTTGAATTTCGCTGACTAAGTAATCCTGAGTTTCTTGACTGACATTTTCTTGCTTTTCATAATTAAGTGTGGAATTAAATATAGGATTATGTATTGAATAGATAACCCAGTGTGATGAAATCTTGTTCAGGCCATGACTTCAAATTGAATTCAAAAGTTGTTGTCGGTAGTTGACTTGCCAAAACTTATTGGACGTTATTGAAGAAAAAATCCCAGGATGAGAATGTGAAAGAGTTGAAGCATATGGTAGATAAAAAAAAAACCATGGCAACTCTTGATTTATGAGACCTGCCAATGAAAGTGATGTCTTGAGCTTCATCAACCAACAGTTTTACAAAGCGTTTACACCAGCAGAGAAAAGTTTTATCTTTGATGTGACACTGTGATATAACAGGCTGCCATTTTTGTTGTTATTAATTTGTACTGGGCAAAGCTGAATGGTGTTGTTGTGGTTTTTTTTAGGTGTATTACTGCACACAGCTTGATTAACAGCACCACATTTAAATTGGCAGCAGCAGTTGATAATAGCATTTGTGTTTGGTGCTTCTGTTTTGTCTGGCCTCAGGCTAAAAGTTAATAGACTTAATAGAAAAAAAAAGATCAATTACGTAAACAATTAATTGTCCGTGTTAAAATAAAAAAAACAGAACAAAAAAAAAACAACAAAGATTGCCTCAGAGCAAGTATTCTCCAGTTTTGTAGCTTTCACTTGGGAATTTAATGGCACTTGCTGTCCCACATTTTTCAGCAAACCCAACAGTCGTGCATCATAGCAAGTGCAATGACATTTCTAATTAATAATCATTAACATACAGTAAAGGTGGACAGTGAAGTTGAAGGTAATGTCATGGATGTGATGCTTTATGACTGGATGTTCTAAATTTAAATGCATTTTATGAAATCCAAACCTTGAGTACCCTGAAAGTGATTTTCATGAACCAGCCCAATTATTGGTCTAATGATGATGTCTGTCTGTCTCTCTGTCTATGAGTTAGTTAATAGTTATTTTTTCTGCTCTCTGAACAAAGCTGTAGGAGAGTGATCGGTAAACTGGGAGGCTTTTATCTGAGATGAAATTATTAACAGTAACATTGCGTGCATGCATCATTTACTTTGACTCCTTTGAGCACATTTTGGCAATTTGAATACCACATACTGTAGGAAAAGCTGAATCTTGCCAGAAGAATTTTAATACTGCCATACAGGGTTTACGTTAGCCGGTATATGGCGGCTTTTGGTCGTTGTCACGTGAATTTGGAAATCACCCCGGACTGGCTCTGACTGGCTGCTTTGATTCGATCCAAAACCAAATCAAAACAGCCCAAAGAAGCCGCCTCACTGAGGAAAAAGTGACAAGATTGATGAGGATCGCAAGTTGTCTCATAGACTTGGACAATTTTGAATTCACAAAAGCAGCCGAACACTTCTTAATTTCAATGAAACACCGACGCAAACTGACATAAAGGGAGAATCATGACATTTTGACTGAGGTGTATTTTTTATACGTCACACTTATTTCCCTTATTTTCATTATTTATTTTAAAGTTAACGCAAGAAATAAACTTGTTTACTGTTTGTGGAGTGTTTGTTTCCCAGAATGAAAACTTGCTAAATCCTAGATTTTGTTTGTGTGTTTCTTGTTCTTGTGTGTCTATTTAACAATACTGTATGTCCGACATTAAATACGCCAGAATTTAGAAATATTAACGGCCACATGGGCCTTCAAAAATATTCTAGCGTAAACACTGCTGCCATATGAAGTACCACCACACAATCATAATGAACTAAAAAAGGCACCTGAGAGCATCCTACTTAATGGAGTTAATTCTCAAGGTGTACACATCTCTCTTTATCACATTCTTCCCATATACTCTGTCTATTACACAAACACATTGACACTTATTGAATGACTAGCAAATACATGGTTTTGTAGGATTTCAGGAATTTAACCTAGAGTGTGGGCAGTGCTCATTGTAACTCCAATGTGTCATAACGTTACATTGGACACCTGTGGCTAGGTACTTACTGTATTTGAGCACAATCCACGCAGGATAATTTCCTGGTTTTCATCACAAACTTTCAAATGTGAAAAAGCCTTTTGGATGAGAGGTGGAACTTCCGCAAGAAATCTACAAGTCAAGTCGAGTTACTACTGATTCATTTATGTTTTTTGGATAACTAAAACTTCATAAATGAGACTCAATGACACTTGAACTGACCGTCAGCAGGACACCATTACCAAGGGATGGGGTTTCCAGAAAAGTGGAGAGTGCCTTGAAATATTTCAGCTGATACACTGGGAATAGGGTAACCCTGGATTTCCACTGGACGCGGAACGGCCGCGGAACGGCAGCGGCGCGGTTCTGCTTCGTCCTCTGCCCGGTGGCAATCCCCACCAGGCGCGTTACGGCAGCGGCGCGGAGCCTTGGGAGCCGGCGGTATTCACGGAAGATCGCGCGATAATCTCGAACGGACGCGAGTTCGCGAGATCCAGCGATAGACTGTGTGTATAAAGTAAACAACAACAACACAGCTTCTTTTCATTCTCCGACGTGGAAGAACTGTTGATCTGGTGTCATAAATTATTTTATGTTTCTCCACTTCAACAATCAGTCTCTCGTCGTTCATTATGACTCTCCGAGACGCTCTGATTAATTGACTGTTTACCTGGCAGCACCGGTCACGACGTAATGTTGATGTGAAGTTGTGACAGGTTATATGACCTGCGTATTGTGTTTTATTTTGAAAGGGGGGCGGAAATGTTTTACTTTGATTCTGTGTCGGACTTCCTGTCTGGTGCGATCTGCTTCGTTGAAATTTACGAGGTTCAGCAGCGGCAACGGAAAAAATAGAACTGATTCCTATCGATAGCGCTGCGGCGCGACGAGCCGCTTCTGGGCCGCTGCTGAGACGCGCCGCACCGCGGCCGGTGGGAATGCTCTCATTGATTAGAATGGAAGCGATTTGCAACGGCGACCGCGCCGCTGCCATTCCGTTCCGCGTCCAGTGGAAATCCAGGGTTAGGGTACAGGGTTGGGTACCATTCACATTTGACTGTTACCTTGAATTTGGTGCCTGTATCTAATGTTAAATTTTTTCTGCACCTTACCCTCAAAGACTGACCATAAAGGAAAAGGCATCAAAATCAAAAATCAAACAAAAGGTACTCCATGTCCCATCAGGCCTTGTGAGTTTCACACAGGTGCACAATCTGGCAGAGCTGTACCTCCTAGCTTTTTTTGGACACAACCGATATTATCGGACATTCCACTGCCTTGTGTCTGTGTGATCAAATGCAATCACTTGCTTAGACTGTGTTTTTCCCCCTTTTCTTGCTCTCGTACTCAGACTCCTAATGGCACACACACATTTCTATTCCTGAACATATTCATCACTAATCACTAAATTATTGTGAGTGTGTGCTCACCACTCAGCTCAGCCTCAGATCTTAAGCAGACCTTTGTTAACTACACAGACACCGTTATTCACGCCCCTGCTCAAGGCTCGTGGTCGTTTTCATCAACCAGAACTTGTGTGTGTGCGCGCTGTAGTTGTGTAGTAGTCCTTCCTCCCTCTTCCCTACTCTGTCTCCTCTCTCTCTCTCTCTCTACTACGCACACACTCTCTCACACACACTCATGTACACACACACAGTCTAAATAAGTGCGTCAATCGTGGATTGTGATACTGCAGTTTTATTTTGGGTGGTGCCCTGTAATATTTATCTGATTAATAAATAACCTTTCTTTCCCAAAAAAGTCCAACAATTCATTAATTATGGAATGCAATCAAATCCTCTCCAAATATATCCCTTACTTTTTGATTACATTTCTATGTATACATATTAGAAAATCGATTCACATAGGAATCGCGATTCTAATCATCCACATTATGAATCAATTCATAAACTTCAAAAAAACTTTTTCTATTATGAAAAACCACACAAAACACCAGTTAGTGTTATTTGTGTACAGTTTATTTTTGTAACTTCTGGGGGGAAAAGGCAGCTAACCTAAGATTTTATTTATGCAAGTTTTTTTTTGTACAGTAAGTAAGTTATTGTTTTGAATGAATAAATGTAAATTTTTGTCTTAAGTTTGCCTTTGTGTGATCACATTATCACATTATCTTATACAAACTGTATTGTTTTGATGCCATAATTTGCCTTAACACAATATGCATTGTATCCATTTTTGAATTGAGAATCGTATGAATCCAATCAGTGACCCTAAGAATCGGAATCGAATCGAATCGTGAGCCACCCGAAGATTCACATCCCTAATACATATACTGTTCTTGGAAAAGCAGACTTTGAGCATGTGTAATCTATATAATCATATTTATGTTTCATTTTTCATTTATGTATCACAAACAATCCCATTCTGGCAAGACGCCACGGAGTTGCCTTGTCATCTAAACATGAATAGTTGTTTTTTTTTGTCTTCTATTTCAGTGTTGACACCAGCTTCCTCCTCTGAGTCTTAATTCAGCCTTTTAACAACACTGGATCAGTAGCTACTGTAAAAACAGAATAAGGCATTATAGGCTTTGGAATCTCATTCTCTCATAAAAGCCTTCTTACTGAATTTCTAGATGGTCATGATCCTCTATATCCCATAGTTTATAGCTTTAACGTTCCGTTTTCATCAGGTCACTCACTCAGAGGCGCATGAGGAAGAGGAGCACACATTCTCACATGCATTCCCTGGAAACTATATTCTGTATTTGCAACTTTTTTTCACTGGGGGATGACGGTGGGGTTGTTTGCCTTCAAGCATTGTGCATCCACTGGGGTCGCTGAAACTGACCTGTGGCCAGGGGTTGGTATAGGTGTAGCTGTTTATTTATTTTTTGACCTCCTTTAGAGACTTGCTTCAGGTTTCAGTGAACTTAAAGAGGTCTGTTCCCAGGTCCACACCGGATTTATCCTGTATATAATTGCGTCGGAGAGCAATCACTCTCTGCCCTACAAATCCTCCGTAAAGCTGTGCTTTACAATAGAACCATAATTGCTGGAGTTTAATTGCCTGCCAATGCTCTCTCCCACTGCCTGCTTGCATTGAAGAGCCCAATAATTAGAAACAGGGGGAAATTAGATGGCAATTTTGTCTTGGCAATTATCATAATGCAAAAGAAGTGCCATTAGTATTGTTAGCCCCACAGTACGTAATCCTTTGACTCTGTGAAGTCCCTCTCTTAGCTGCTGGGTACAACAATTCTTGATTTCCCTCTAGCCTTTGCACTTCCTCAGTCACTGCTTTACTCATTAGCTATCCAGGCTGGCAAACACACCCGGAGTCAAACTAGCAGACGGAACACATCCTTGCCTCGAGTTCTGGGAGGATTAGGAGCTACAGCATTAGCAGTCTGTTTCCTTTAAAGGTATATAAATTGGGTGTTAATCCTCTTTCACCATGTCAACCATGAAATTGTGTTTGATATAACAGGAAAAAGGAATGCAGTCGACAGATATTGTATGCGTACCTCACACTGTCATTTAACTTTGTTTCGTGGATTTATTGTTTTGACTCCAAAGTTGTAGACCTTGTTTTAGAAATGGCAAGGAAATATGACAGGCAGATCTATTATTTTGCTCATCATATGCCAGATTTATTTAACCTTAACCATATCTGTAAAATGATAAAGAGAATGTTTTTTATAATGACAAACATGGTATACATCCTATGGTGTTATATCATTTTTGTCTTACGCAACTTGAATGTAGGTGGGAAATTAGCATAAAAGTAAAGATACTGTGGTGTGGAAGAGTGTGAAGGTGACGCACAATAGGTTAATTGTGAACATGAGACGGATTCTGACAAGCCAAGCCAAAACAAAACAATGAGCTTTTGTATAAAAGAGGGACCTTCACATTATTGGCAGCGATTGCCCTCTGTTCCTCAGAAAACAATATTTTCAAAAGTGAGGCAAATAGAGATTGGATTTTAACTGTATTTTTCTTACCTCGCCATATCCATCTGACAGTTGCAGGAATTTAAATCATACCCTAAAAAGCCACCTGACTGTTGTCATGTACACACCTGTGGGTCTCTTTGCAGCAGGACACTGCAAATCTGTAAATGATGAAGATGATGTGATAGTTTTTTTTTTGCATGTCGAATAGCACTAAACTGCAGTACATATGGTGCATCCATAAGAACGTGTAATACACTTTGAGACATTAGTATTGTATTTCAATGCTCTTCACTTCATGCAGAGAAAACTCCAGATTCGCCCTGGATTTGTCTTTTGTATATTCATTATCCCGCTCTTTTTTTCTTGTGTGTTTTGACACAAACACACAAACTTGACTGTTGTGAACTGGGGCTGGATGCTAACATTTGGGCAACGGTAGCTCAGTTGGTAGAGCTACATGCCAATGTGTCCCTGGGCAAGACACTTAACTTAACATTGCTCCTGACGGCTGTCCCTGCAGTGTATGAATGGGTATGAATGACAGAAAATCTCCTGCGCCCAGATGTGCTGTATCAAAGTGTGAGTGAATGGATGTAAATGGCAAACATTTTTAGCTTTGAGTGGGCATCAAGACTAGAAAAGCGCTATATAAATACAATCCATTTACCATTAAACACCGGTTCTCCTGAACAGAAGATCCTCCTGCTGCGGGCACTAGTCCGGGTACATCTGGTTGCGTACATTGAACCGTATAAGAAGAAGAACGTCCGTTGTGGAGGTGTTTCACGAGCGTCAGTGTCTTCTGACTCTGGGTCTGACTCTGGGTCAAAGTCATAAAAGGGACTGCAGCGGGGAGTCGTGACGAAGCTATTTTTAAACATTGTTAAAACAATGTTTTGATAATGAGTAGCAGTGCATCCACCATGCTGAATATGTCACTTCCGGGTATTGGTCAATCACAAGACAGTTGGGAAGGCTCTACGCTGGCTGGCCAATCACAACAGACTCTGTCTTCTGGGTGTGAGATTTATGTCTGAAATATTGCGACTCAGGACAGCGTCAGAAGAGACAGATTTCTATCGGCTCGTTTACAGCAACTAGGAGGTTTTTGACCATAAAAACAAGTTAATGTATGTAAGTAGACCTTCATAACTAACATATTATGTGCAACAGGACCACTCTATGTGAGCTTTAAAGGGGGCATATTATGCAAAATCAATCATTTAATCATTTAAATCCTTACTTAGGACTCTGGAGGTCCTATCAGTCGGCAAAGTGTGAAAAAAGATGACTCACTCATGTTTTTATGGTCCTCCTCAGTTTAAGTACAGGAGATAAAACACGAGATGTTGACTTCCACGTTCACTGGGACATCACAATGCTCTAAATTCCGGAAATTGTTGTCTCGCGGAGCTCCGTTTTGTCCGTAAAACACGCAAGAGTGCTGGCGAGGGCAACAGTATCCGTAAAGTTTGATTCTTGGATCCACAGTGCAGCACAGAGTTCTACACGAACTTCCAGCCCCAGAGGATTTATCTGTCCAGTGGATACATGCTTTATGTATGACAGCAATGTGCCTGCTAGAGCCTGCAAATGATCACTTTTCCAAATGCTAACTGCTGTTAGCTCCCAGTAGCCTCTGTGGCTGATGTCCCTTAAGTTTCATTTAAGGTTGACCTAAAGAGATACTACTAAACCGAGTGTTCTGAACAGGGCTGTTTTGGCAGGGCGATTGAACTGCTTTGGTGCTTCATTCTTATGGTATTTTGACAAAAGCATGTCACAGACATGGGAACCATGTCCATACCAGGGAACTAGGTTAACTTGGAGAAATAGGGTATAATATGTCCCCTTTAATTTCAGAACCAGGTAGCCTTACTTGCTTGCCGTCTTTAGTCTCTGTATGAAACTGTTTTGCCGTCGGGCATGGATGTGATGTCAGTCTGAGAATCTCTAACGCTGTTGAGGCCAAATTTTCGCCTGAATATCTAATATTTGCGAATTAAGCAAATGAGACGTCAAAAACTCGAATGACAAGCACTTCTTGGTGCTGTGGTTGTGTGGACAAATTTGTCAAAAAAACATTTTAACTTTTTACTCAGATAATTGTCACTCTTACTCGTCACCTCTCCATGCTTATTTTCCCTTCAGCTTTCAGAGGTTTGTATAACCATGTGCCTGAATTCTTTCAGAATTGATCTGTGCGGTCCATTGAAAAACTCCCTTTTATCATTTTAGCAGTGTTCTTTATGTGGATGTATGAGAACAGATGCCGCATGTTAAGTTTGCCACCCACCCATAAGGGAAGTAATTTCCGATAGCTATACATATTGTGCCATAATGTAGCTCTTGCACACTTTGCACTCTTAATATATTCACACAGCTGACTTTGTGATGGCAGGCAGCTGCTGTGGTTATAACGGTGATATAAGGTGATTCGTCTCCACTTCACTGCATTGCAGGTGGCTAAAAGTGTAGCAAGAAAAATAAATCTCTATGGTTATGTTGGAGTTTAAGTTTTATGTTGTTATCCAAGCTGAGGTTTTTGTGTTTATAACACAACAATAACTTTATTTTTCAGTTACAGTCTTCAAACCTCTGAAAAAAGTGAACGGCTTTTTTAGTTGTAGTGAAAAATATGTGTTATACAGCTTGCGCATGATTAAATTAAAGCCACACGCTTAAAGGGCCAACACTACAGTAGATTTGAATACATAACCAAGGACAAAGTGACACAGATAAGAGGATGTTCCTGACCTGTCTCCTGAGCCAGCTATGAGGCAGTTTAGTGGCAGGTCTATATAGAAAACAAGAAGTGCTAATACACGCCGGAATAATGAAGAGAAAATGACTTTGGGAATCAGGAAGTCCTTCACCATTAATGTTTAACAACTCTCAGTGGCACTCAAGCAATCAAGCATTGGGATGTACAAAAGATTTTAATTTGGATGCATTATCCAAACTCCTTACAGACCAAAAGGCAGGCAATTGCTCTTACAAAAGATATGCACTGATAAGTTTGAAGGTCAACAAGCTGCTGCAGTAGAGATATCAGCAGCTGGTGTGTACCACGCGCAATCAGCTGCAATAAAATGCAGGCCTACTTATTGTATACATACACATTAGTGGGGGGCCAAGTGATATAAACACTAGAACTGAGTGTACAATTAGCCCCTTTCCCTCCCTCATCAAAGTTTATGATCAGTAAAATGCTTGTGTTTAATTGCACGTTTGAAAGTCATACGGAGCGCAGCTTACACTTTCCAAATGCCATAAAGGAGAACAGCTAATGAGGTCCTATGTAGAGAATAAAAGGGGGATTAATGAACAACACGGGCTGAAGAGGCTAGGCAGCCCTCTTTCAAAGCCTTTACAGTGTATGCATATACTAGGTGAGAATATTCTGAGGCTTTCACGCGTTGCCACAGTATTGAATGGTTTGTGCCGCGCTTGGTGGAGCATTCTGCTGATGGAATCAAAACCCCTTTCACAGATTCAAATGAGGTGCACTCAGCTGTGATTGGTATTGGAAAAGCATTTGTCGAAACAGGGGCTCACAGAAGGCTTCTTAAATACGAGGCAATCACAGTGTCTAACGCAGAGACGAGGCAAGAGGTGTGCCCGGACTGCAGAGTGGAAAACAGGACAAAGGATTATGATGGTAATAAGCAGTAAACCAAAACAAAGTCATCCCCTGATCCCTCATTCTCTCTCTCTCTCTCCCCCTCCGTCTCTGTCGCTCCTATCTCTCTCCCCCCCTAAATCCTTTAGTACACTCAGTGACTCCTTCCCCCTTCTCTTTGCATGACACACACCACATATTGACAGGGCCCATTTTTCCACAGTGCCTGAGCTACAATTTAAAACTCATTTCTCATTATTTGCAGTGAATCCTTACACACACAATTTCTAATCTGTCAAGGCCATGATGGCTGCTGGCAGAAGCAGAGGCTCTTTATGCAGATGCCCGGCTGTACACCTATATGCAATGTCAACTCTTGCACACCCAGTTGGCCTTATTTAATTACAGGCATCAGAACATCTGCATGCCATCAACCGCAAACCTCTGCGCTAATGTCTTTTTGTCGTTCCTTAGCTGAGCTCGCGATGTTCACATTGAAGGCATTTTTTTTCATCTCCTGTGATAATGTGCAAGAGCAGATCAGAAACAGTTTCTTGCTCACAAGCTATAAGAGATAGTGTCTTCTGACAGCCATGAGATAGAGTCTGCCGGCTGGGGCCACAGAGGATAAGGTGGAGGTGGATGAGCTCGGGAGGTTGTGGTGTGCAGAGGTTTACAAACCTCTAATTTTGCCTGTTTAATGAAAGGTTGTCAGGGCTTCACAGTATCCCAAAGTGGCTCCCCTCCTTTCTTCCCCTGCATCTTTTACAAACACTCTAGAGTTATGTGTGTATTTGGTGTGTGTGTGTGTAGCAGGGGACAGAAACAGCCATTATTATGCTTGCAAGAACAGGGGTTGGCAGCAGAGGAAAAAGGAAAAAAAGAGGGGAGAAGATTGTGTCTGGAATTATCCAAGTGTGGCAGTAGTGGTCCTCAGTCACTTTATCAGTGCCACAGTGGCACTTTTTCCTCCCATCCATCTGTCCAGCGACTATTCTTCCCCTTTCTCAGAGTAGGAAAAACACTCATGCTTTCACCATGGATGGCTCAACACAATCACCAACCTTTTCCCCCCCACCTATCTTGCTCGGGCTATCTCTTCACTCGACATTGCTCTTTTTTTCTTTTAATTTCTCAATTCCATCACATTTGTTAAAGTGCAGAGTGCTGTAAAATTACACCTCACCTCCTGCGCACATGCTTTTTTCTATATATATATATGTTCACTACGTGGTTGAGTGTTAAACCCAAGTCGTATATAATAGCTGAAATTCTTTTTGAGTTTGTACATGTCAAACACAATATTGTAGAGAGATCTATCAACAGCTCTGCCACGCTCTTTTAGCTGTGTCCAAACAATTGATTTGTGTAGAAATCATGATTGTTACAAATCGATTGAAAACTTGATTTGATTCAGTTTCCCATCACTACCATAAATGAAGATTCTCTATTGTGCAACAATACAACCGTGAGCAATGCATTAGAAAGCTAGCTTGGCTTGGCAACAATATGCAAGCTGTGCAAGTTTTTTTCTGAAATACAACAAATGCATGGGTGCATGTGACATGTCATCACCCCGTTAAAGGTAGTGGAACGGCAGCCGACGCCAGCAGCACACCAGTACACACTGCACCACTTCAACTTCCATCTAATTCTGAACTGACAAAACGAATAACTATGTCCATACCCTGTTTCATTTGAAGACATGTGTGCCCTTACAGGATGGTACGAAATGAAGGATTCAGTTTTATGATTTTCAAGTGAGCCAATGTATGTGCAGGTTTAGCTTCAACAAATGTAACAAAAAAATATTGGATTTGCTTTACATTGCCATTTTCCTAATAGCTTCCTAACCTTGCAAACCTTACTCTGATTTCATGATACAGCAGCAGAGTAGAACCTCAAATTTAGCCTCCTCTGCTGACTCAGGGCAAGCCATAACAGTTAAATCTGCATGTTACTTTGGTTACTATGCCATCCATGGTGTAGAACCATACATGGTTCCACATACCACTTCTCAGATTCTTTTGGCATCCTAGCTGCCCACATAGGAAGATAGGACAAACTTTCTTGTGTCCTCAGTTTTCACAAAAAAACAACATTGGCCTGGCCATTGTATTTTGGGCCAAGAAAATATTTTTAGTGAATGTAAGAGTTGAGTTTAATCCCCCCAAGTTCAAACTGATAAACAAATTCCAGATTAAACGTGACAGCCCTAGCCCTGATTGGTATTGAAATGGCGTTGACTGAATCTGAATCTAAAGTATCGAGGTGGGTCCTAGTGGGTGTCCAACATGCAATTTGCCACATTGTACTGCAGAGACTGTGTTAAACCATTATGAGTTGTGGTGAGCATACTAATAGCTAAGAAGCCCAGACTTCATTCATAAGGAGACTTTGTAAAAGGGGCTTTTTGCGCCTGTGGACCTGCCTGAACTGGACAAAGCAAAGCTGTCCTCAAGTGTCAGTTTGCCATTGTGGGGTGAATTATTAATTGGACAAGATATAGTCAAAACACTGAAGGACACTTCATTAAATGTTCTCTCTCTCTGACTCTCAAACTATTCATTGTTGTGGATCACTGCAGATCACAGTAATGATGAGGATGTTTATTTGACATTATTATTGTTCACCCCCTACTTTTATTCCTACTTAAGTGCTTTGTTTTGTCTGTAACTTGTGGTTACAGGCATACAAAGGTCCAGTATATCATGACATTACAGCTTGAAATGTACTACACCATATGAATTGCTTGGGGGAAACGGTGTATGCTTGGTAGCAGAGTGGGTTGGTGGTAGTGTTTTATGGCAGCTGGCATCAGAAATGTTGCATTACTGCCTTCTTCTAGATTTAATCATCCATTACTTATTTTATTTCCTTTCTTTCTGGCCTGCTCCCTCAGACCGTTTCCTGTCAATCGGGGTTTGTTTGCCAAACGAGCAACTTTCACAAGATACAAGACTTCCACAAGACATGTGGTCTTCAGGGGAGTTATAGTGTTGAAGATGCCAAAGTTCGAAGCTAAAACATAATGTTTTACTGACTTGCTGCTTGACACACCCACAACAGAGTTTCATCAAATATTGACAATATAAAGGATTATTAAAAACGATCCAAATTAGATTTTGGTGAAAAAAATTAAGCACAATATTATCAGCAAACTTCATTTTCCTAAAATAAATCACATCCATCCATCCATCCATCCATTATCTACCGCTTTTTCCTCCACCAGAGGGTCACGGGGGGTGCTGTGCCTATCTCAGCAGACACTGGGCGATAGGCGGGGTACGCCCTGGACAGTTCGCCAGTCCATCGCAGGGCCACATATAGACAAACAACCATTCACTCACACTCACACACCTACGGTCAATTTAGAGTGGTCAATTCACCTAATCCCCATATCGCATGTTTTTGGACTGTGGGAGGAAGCCGGAGAACCCGGAGAAAACCCACGCACACACGGGGAGAACATGCAAACTCCTTGCAGAAAGACCCTTGTTCCAAAGTTAAATCACATCCATTCTAACATATTTTTCTCCTTCTCCTTCTAGTCCTGTCATCCACTGATCAAATGAATATGGTCAGTGATTAAATATATTTTGATTTTGGCATAATCGTGCAAGTCAGACATAAAGATGAGATAATCACGTCTGTTCAAGATAAAAAATAATTGAGCTTCAAGAAAGTTGCACCATATGCATGAAATAGGTGTCTATGTGTGTCTCTGCCAAGGCACAGCAGTGCTGACAGAGATAATGCACCTTTGTGTCTTGTGTCGCTCGCTGTCCATGGTGCTGAAGTGGACGGAGCCCTTGACCTGAGCCTAACTCAACAGTTTTTCTCTCATTCAACATTCACTGCACTACACAAACGCAAAGAGCAAAGTGAACATACATCCTTTGAAGAGTCTGTCTTCCTCCATTTATTTCCCCCACTCAGCAAACATTTCCTCAGAAGAGGCTATACATGAATAAGGGAACAAGGATGTAATTGCCAACTAGCCTCATATTACGCTCCTGGTTGAAATCTACAGTGTTTGGTTGACAGTACTCCTACTCGTGGGAAGACTAACATATTTATTTCATTGGATAACGTGCCGGTAAATATGCAGCCAATAAGAGTCAACACAAGTAGGGTAAAAGCCACTGATTGACTGAGATGCTTGCAGCTTAGACAGGTTTTTAACTCTGGTGAGATGAACAGCATTATTACTGGATTTAAGAGTCTTCTCATTGGCTGGGCCTCTTTTGAAAGTAGGTGGTCTTAGACCCAGCTAAGCCCACCGTGGCGATTCTGATTTATAAAACCTAGATTTTGTGAGTTTTAGGTAACGCCCATAGTGGCCCATAAATAGGCAGAAAAATCCCCCAGATTAATATTCATTGATTATGAATTCAGGAATTTTGAACAAAGAAATCGAGGCACTTGTTGCTGAAGTTTCTTGTGCAAAAAAAAGTTTGACTTGGTGTACACAGTTGGCATCACTAATGCCCAAAAAGGGCATCAGAGTGACAGAATGTGGCAGATGCTGTAACTGCACAAGGCCATTCTTGCGTTCCACATCAGCACACATTTAAGTTCCACTCCTCTGTGCACTGTGGGTTTGGGGAAAAAAAAGAGTGAGTAGAAACTGTTTGAATGAGTATCACTGTTGCCTGCAATCAATGGTTAGAGGGTTTAGACAATGTAAGAGGCGATGTTGGTCAAAGTGGATTTGTACGCACTGTAATAGCCATACCTAGAAATCTGTTTCTGTGTGTGCTTCTATCTAACACTGGATCACCAGCAACTCCTACTTGTCTCTGGAAATTCTCTCTCTGAAGCCTCATCCACTAGTGCTGCCAAATAAACCATTTTGTGTCATTATGCATTGTGATAACATAACCTTTTATACCCTCCCAATTTGATTGAGTCTGAGCAGCTTTCAGTTAAACTGATCATAAACTGTTCTGCACAATGCTGCCATTATTATTATTATTGTAAAAATCCTCATTATTCCTATTAAAAATGTATACTTTTGATTTGTGTCATGCCTAATCTAAATACTGTAACAACATTCTTCACAATGAAAACAAATATTGAAGAAGAAGCTCAAGTTTTTATATGGCAAAATTCACTGGAGCACGAAAATCTGGATCAGTGCAAATGCAATCTATCTTTTCAATCTGTCCTCGTGTTTACCTTACTTTTACCTGAAAATGCGTCTCATATCAAAAAATAATTTTATCTTGCAACAACAGATGTTTATTTTTTTTTTATGTTTTTGTCACTCATAGGTATTTGTTTATTTGTCTTATGTCTTTTCCATTTGTGCAAATACAATATTGTTGTGAGCAGTAAAAGTGGTATAATTTTAAACAGTTTTTGGTCGTTCATCCTTCTGCCATCATAGTCTTAGTTTCTCCTCTCTCCCCTTTATGTGCATGCTCATGGGTCAGAGTTTCTGTGAAACATGTTTCCCCTCAAGATTGTTTTTATAAATCCCAAACTTTGCATAGGAAGTGGTGTATGCCTTCTTTTGTGAGTACACAAGGTTCATAAATGAGGCCGCAGCTGTTTGGTTTTACATCTCCAGTGACCAGTAACAGTGGATAGATGTCCACTTGTCTCTGTAGAAAGGGTTTCACTGTTCATATACACCCCTCTTTGCACTTACAGCTTTAATGGACAATGTGGAAAGACTTTGTAGTACATAAAATTGATACAAAATGGTGTCAGCAGTCCAATTTAGCATAGGTGAAATTGGCTGCAAGAATGTTTAAAGGTGAGTTTGGTACTTGCACTACCCTTTATCCTCAAACTGATTCACGTGTAAATATCAGCTTAACAGCACAGGGTTTCAAAAACAAAACACAGTTTCTCTCCAAATCTACTCAACTACAGTAAGTAGTCTGTCATTGTTACACATGGCAGCACGTCAAAACAAACCAAACTGAAAATGTGATAAGCTTGACTGGGTAATTGATCAGGCTGAAATTACCAATGGATTTCTGCACAGCTTACACCTGAAAATCCATTGTGCTTCAGGTCATCTATTGGGAATCATAGAGGTATGTAATACAGTGAAATGGGCACAGAACACCGTGTTAATAATCTGTTTACACTTCAACCCCCTTTCCATTGATTTCCATTCTCGACATGCACCACCTGACAAACAGCACCTCCCCAAAGGACATCAGTTTGTTTTAAAGGAGCACTAACATTTTCAAATGAAACAAAACTTTTTTTGGCATTTAAAGGTAGACACACTGTGTTTATGTTTGTGTGTTAATTTGTTACTTGTGAGATTTGCGTTATTGTTTAGTGAAATGATCATTGACAAACGATCAGGTCTTTATTACTGCTTTTGCGGGATACGTGTGGGTGAAACGGTGCATTTTGCATGTACAATATGCTTGTTTCTGGTGATCTATATGTGTGTGAACGTGCATATATTTAAGTATAGACTTTTCAAGTCAGGTCAATATTGGACCTCAATCATAGCCTGTGTTGAGATCAATGGTCTCTTAGAGTTGAGTGTGTGCACACACCCTCTTCCATTCAACTGCACCTTCTTTCCTCCACGTGCTGGTTTGTGTGTCTCACTGCAGCTCTGTCTGTCTGCCCTTTAAAGAGGCTGTGAATGATCTTGTTTAGTGTGTGCTGATTGCCGCTTTAACCTGGCGGCCATGCTGGCTGCTGCCGCATTAATAATCGCATGGAGGCAGAAGAGCTGGTGTGGCCCACACCTTGTTCTCTGCTTGCTCGCTATCTCCAACGGCACCAAGCAAAGAGCCAACAAACAGCAGGGGAAGTGTGGCGGAAAATTACAGTCTTCACATGCCAGCCAGGAAGGCTGCTGCTGCTGCCGCTGATGCTCAGTGGGGGCCAGTGCTGTGAGAAGAAGACAGAGGAATTTGAGAGGGTGTTTAAAATGTATAATACCCGTGTGGAGGCAGTGTGTGATTGTATGCGTTTTTGATATGTATTCTGTTACTTGTGTTTGTATTTAAACAGGTTTTAGTCGAAGCCTCTCCTCCTGAAAGAGTCAGTTTAGAATGGACGCTTTGGTTTCAGGTTTGAATCGGGTTAAACTACATATCGAGTGAGAATCGGAAATAAAGGTACTATGTGTGTCAAATTTAGCAATATTTATTGGTGAAGTTGCATGACTGTTGAGAATGTCACCTAAAATGTACATACTGGACCTTTAAGGGTGCCAGAACTGTCAGGTAATGGAATAAATGTTCCTTTAAGGCAAGATTAAATGGCAACAAAAAAAAAACTTAACACACGTTAACTCACGACGTGTTTCCATGACGACTGACCGATAAAAGATGCACTTGACGTCATGTTTACGTGCCGCGACACCGGAGTCTAGGCACCGTTTATCAGTTAGCTCTGTTAGCTGCATTAGCTCGTTTAGCTAGCGCGCCTACAGTCGAAATGGAGCGGTGTGTTTATTAAACGAAAAGAGCAGCGCCACAAATAACCAGCGTACCGGTGCACTGCGTATATGTGTGCCTATGATTTTAAGGTTTAGCGTTACTTTAGAACTTTAGAGACTCATTTTAACAATCCGGAGTCACGTAAACATGAAATCATGTGCGTTTTTTTCCGGTCAGTCGTCATGGAAACGTGTCATGCGTTAACATGCGTTAACATGCGTTAACGTGCGTTAACGTTGGCGCCGTTAATGCGCCCAGCACTAAAAAAAAAACCAACTCAATTTCTACTGAAACTTTGTTATATGGTGACTGAAGACAGTTTTATCTTTATATAAATTATTGCCCAAGTACAAACCTTTTTTTTTATAAAATAAATGTTATATACACGGGTTTTCTTTAATGGTTCAAAGTCATGCAGGTAGGTGGACTGGCAACTTTTAATGCAAATGTGAGCATGAATGTGTGTGATAAATCTCTCTCCTATGTTGTACCCTGTCTTTTCCCTAGTGTGTGCAGGTATAGGCTTCATCCCCTTGACCCTGCCCTAAATAAGTGGTTATAGAAAATAGATGAGTGGATGAATGTGTGTGTCATGGAGTGACTGTGTTAGTATAGTGGCATATGAGGAAAGGGACAGCAAAGCAATCCATCAACAGACCTCCTTTGTGTGAGCATTAGCTAGCGGTGTTGAAACTACTGACCTTTTTTTGAGCATAGCCAACAATTCCCACTTTCAGTCCAGTGCAGACAACATTTTGATTGGTTGAGTGAAGATTAAAGCTTTGCGCTCTCTGCTGGGGAGAACAGTATAATTGATATTTCAGCTCTGGGCAAACTTGCTGTCGTGGGCCAGTGGCTGTTTCAGCAAAAAATTAATGTTTGCACAGCTTGACGGCAGAATGGTCGGCATGTTTCAGGAAATGTAGAGTTGGGTCTCTCTGGTCCACTGGCTTCTGCTGCAACTCTCCCTGTGTGTGAAATGAACATCCTTTGTGGAGGAAATGCATGCTCCTTCGCTTTTGTGTGCACACTCCCAGTAGTAGTTTACCGGGGAAAAAAAGACAAAGCTGGAGATTGTTGTGATATACTGATTGCAGTGTTAAACAGAGTTTTCACAATGACGACAAAAATAGCCTGTGCTCCTCTAATTATAGGTTGCCAAAATGTGTAATATTTTACGAATTCAACAGCACTTTAAAAAGAAATGAGAGTTTGAGAGTTTTGAGTCCCAGTGCTCCTCGGTAATATCAAGTTGCTCAACAGTGAGAAGCATCTCTTCATCTACTTCATTAACACATGTATCATGCAGCCAGAATGAAGAACATAAAAATCAACGTAGCATGAAACAACTCCAGAGTCCTCGTCCAAATAGCACCCTCGTGGTGCACTTGTCCTGAATGGGCCATTTAAGTGGACACAGGGGATTAGGCAGATGATGGCCTCATATTGGTTCAGTGTGACTCGGACCACATTAACAGAACATTAGTCTCATTTCCATTCTAACAGCATGCACGTCTACTCAACACTGGAGCGCAGGACTAAAATCATTGTGACCCTCACGCTCCATCCTTTCATTTCCTGTCACTATTCAAGCCTTCCTTATCTTCGTGACTGTTCTGCCTTTTTCTGTCCTGCCCTTTCTTGGCTGACTCCTTTTTCTCCCTCCGTCCTTGCCACCCCATTCTCTTCCCTCCGCCGCCTTTATTTCTTTCGTTCTTTCTTGTTCCACATCAGCAGCTGGGTGAAGCCTCTCCCGGTCACGGCTGGCCGCGCTCCCCTTAATTACCATGTATTCTTCTTTAGCTAATAAAAAACGCTGATGAAACCGATTACATGGCAGAGGGGCTTTTGTACGGTGCTAGATTTAGGCATGAATAGATGGGGTGAGGGAAAAAAAAAAGAGAGGGAGACAAGTATATGGAGAAAAAGCTGAAAACAATGCGTAAAAGAGAGATTGTTGAAGAAGGAGAGGAAGGTAGAAGATTGTAAGGGGGACTAGCATAAAGGAATGGAAAGGATGGGTGGAAGAGAAGAAGGGGAAGAAATAGGAATGGTTTGGGCAGTAACCCGTTTGTTGTCTTTGTTGTTTGGGTCAGAGATGCTTTAGGCCCTGAGGGAACTTCCCCATCTTATCACAGCAAGCAGACGGCTGGCACATCTTTCTCATTACCAGCCTCTCAGTTATAGATTACTCCTGCCTTACTCTCCCCAGCCACAGGCAGTCTCTGTTACACTCTACAGAGCCACACTTGCACCAAACACAGTTTGAACTCCTGAATATAGACTTTGCCTTTTTCTTTCCCTTTCATGGGCATTAAGTCTCTCTGTCTACCCATGTAATTGTGGTTTCAACTGCAACCAACTGCAGCTTGGAGGAGAAAATTAATTCTTGCTTGATTGAAAAGCCTGCTGAGGGTTGCTGCTAGCTGGTTCATGATACACCCCTTTCACTTTGCAATGTTTTTGGTTCAGTAGTAGTGTTTGATTCTTTGTTTTTAACCCTGTGCATTACCACATAATATGTGTTATGAACTGTGTGTTAGTTTAACTAAATATGAAGAGCATTCAAGGATCTCATTGTTGGAGCAATTTCTTATAGCAGTCAAGAACCTCAGTTTTAGGTTCTTGACTAAAAACAGGATTGGTTTTAGGTAGTGCTGGGTATTAGGTTAACGCACGACGTGCTTCCATGACGACTGACCGGAAAAAGACGCGCGTGGCGTCATGTTTACGTGACTCCGGATTGTTGAAATGAGTCTTTAAAGTAACGCTAAACTTTAAAAACAGAGACACACATGACTTCTCGTGCGTCTTTTTCTGGTCTGTCGTCATGGAAACGCGTTATGCATTAACGTGCGTTAACCTAGTGCCCAGCACTAGTTTTAGCACATGCATGAAAATTAATTCGCAAACAAAGTCAGGTGCTACAACACAGTAACTCTAAATCAAAATGGTTACTGGCAAAAATATGTGAATATTAAATGTAGATTATAGATAACAAATATTAACTTCTCTGTATTATTTTAGTTATTAAGCCACTTCTTTGTGGTGTATGGTTGAAAAAGGTCCAACTATTGTGTGACAGACAGGTATGATCCATTCAGCAAAGTATGCACACATACAACACGGTCCTTCCAAGTCACTTAGCATAGCTAACATAGCTATCCCACACATTGACTCTTTTAGATGCAGCATATTCCTCATGGTGTTGATGAGGAATAAGAAAAAGCATCAGTGCTTCATTTAGCATGACTTTGTCCACAAGAACTACAGTGCATGAAAGCTAGTGAAAGTAATGCAGGGTTCTTCATAGCTAAGAGGAGCAGGAAATTATATGTTTTCAAAGATCCTGGAAAACATATAATCCATGGGCTTTAATTGCTAAACACGCGGTCATGCGCTCGAGTTTACAATATTTAAATATTCAACTCATAATACAGTCCAATATTCAAATAGCCTTTTTTGCCAGAAATGTCCAACCTCAATCTTTAGTTGGTCAGATGTGGTCAAAAGCTGTAGAAATGAAACAAACTAATGAAATTTAAAGTGTCGATGGAAATTGCCTGAAACATGAAAACATAATTCCAATTATGCGAGTGATTGACGTATCTACTATATGTTTACACTTGTGTTTACATGTGTTTACACATGAATGTGTATTCACAGTATAAAACAGTTCAAGTTAAAACCTATGACCTTTGTACCCACTGTCAGTGCGCGCACTCGGAGACCCATTAGCCACACAACAGCCGCTGTCACACACAAATGCTTCAGAACAAGCTGTGCTATTATTGGTTTCATGACCCCTTTTCATTGAATACGGAAGCCCTGTGAGGCATCATCCACATTTACATGTTAATGTTTGTAATTTGTAAACATAAATTGAAAATGTCAGAGGCTCAATAGCTAAATGGAGATAAGTAAACACATTATTGAAATGCTGTGGCCACTTAAAGCCAGACACCCATTTCATCCAAAAGCTGAAAATTATTAGGTGGAAGAGAAGGATGAGGAGGAGGAGGAAGAAGAAGACAAAGAGTAAAAAGAACGAGGAAAAAGAGGGCAGGGGCACTTTAATTCACGCAGCACGTACTTGCCGAGGGGGTGAGACGATTAGGTTTGTGATGAGAGGCAGCAGTGTGACGGAGAGGGCATGGGGGGTGTCAGGATGAGCGAGGATGAGGGAGATGAGAAAGGGAGAAGTATTATCTTGCCCTGTTTTCAGAATCACACACGCATTTATGTGTAGGTACCTTACACCAATTTATGTGTAGATACCTTACACCAATTTATGTGCAGATACCTTAACACCCAGCATATGCATGCATATTAAATCTATACATATCCACATATTCACACTTATTCTCCATCACTTTCAAACTTACAAAACGTGCACGTAGTCCTCGTCGATGCTCTTGGCACCTGGTTCCCCTCGCTGCACATAAATTCATCACTCCGTTTGTGTGCCTGACAGAACCCTCTGCCCCAAAGGTCATGGGTGCACACACATATACACAAGCATGCAACACATCACAACAATTTAAACTTCAACACGCATGCACAGACAAGAGCTGGAGAAAGAAGAGACGGGTGTACCGTCAAGAAATGAAACTGCCCACAGCCCAGGGACCTGCATATAAACACAGTTTACATGAATGTTAAAAGTCGGACTAAAATCGTGCTAGTCTAAATTGGACTAACATACCTGGATAATGTGATTCGATTTCTCCTGCATGTATATGCGTCGTCAAACTGGAGTTGGACTTGGTGTTCTGCACATGCACCAACATTTCCTTCCTGGTATTTGACCCGAAAGTACAGTAGAAGGAGACGTTGTACAGTATTAACTGCAGTACTGTTGCCGGACATCATGCGCCCTCAATCTAATTTGTATCACAATCAACTTGTACAGCAGGTACGAAACATTAAGAACCACAACACAGTCTATCTCGCCTTTCACTGTTTTTTTTTTCTATTGTAAACATGGGTGTAGAATAAAAATGTGTGACTTTAAAGGTCCCATATTATGCAAAATCAACTTTTTAATCATTTAAATCCTTATATTTGGGACTCTGGAAGCCCTATCAGTCGACCAAGTGTGAAAAAAAGATGACTCACTCTGTTTTTGTGGTCCTCCTCAGTCTAAGTACAGGAGATGAAAGACTCTGATTTGTCCGTTAAACACGCGAGAGTGCTTGCGAGGGCAGCGAGATCCGAAAACCAGAAGTCCACAAAGTCCACGGGAAGTTCTATTCTTGGCTCCACAGTGCAACACAGAGTTCTACACAAACTTCCAGCCTCAGAGGATTTATCTGTCCAATGGATACATGTTATGCCAAATGCTAACTGCTGTTAGCCTCTGTGGCTGATGTCATTTCCTGTCCCTTAAGTTTTCGTTTTCCCTTTTTTCTTTTTTCTTTTATGGTGGACCTAAAGAGATACTACTGAACAGAGCGTTCTGAACAGGGCTGTTTTGGCAGGGTGATTGAACTGCTGTGGTGCTTCATCCTCATGGTATTTTGACCAAAGCATGTCACAGACATGTTCATTAGGACACCAGGGAACTAGGTTAACTTGGAGAAATGGGGCATAATATGTCCCCTTTAAATAAAAGTTGAACATTTTAGGAGATTTAGGAGATACATTGGACGATTCATTTGTGATATGTTAATAAGAAGCTACTGCCAGAAGCAGATTAACTACAAGCAGCTCGACAACTCACTAAATTGCCACGTTGGTTCAGATGTCTCCTGGCCTGGCTTAGCTACTGATGCAGCATAACGTGATGTGGTGCAGACCTTTGAAGTTAGAAAACTGATTCTGGTGAGGGTCATGATGAATCTTATACCACGCAGTTATTATTTATAACATTATTTATACATCATTAAGTTTTAAATCAAACAAACCCAAAATACTGTAACATGTTAACCATCAATCAGAATTAATAACAGTCTTCCAGACACATTCAGTGTTCGGCACCTATTAACAACAGTGTGATAATATTGATAACCTTGATAATCATGGTCACCGTAATGATATACTTATTAATTTGTCTCTTTAAATGAAGTAGCTATAGTCTTATAATATTAGTATTAGTATTATTATTATCTTATGGATAAGATGCTGTAATCTGCTTCTCATCGTATCTTTGGTTTCTCAAAGATTTTCAACCCTTCTTAATCATTTCTCTTCACATTTTGGCAAGTATGTAACACGTTTAAGGTTGAGACAAACAGAAAAATGAATGAATGAATTCATTTTCGTGCGTTAAACTTGGTAAATACTTAACCTGTAAAGTTTAATTCGAAGAGTGGTTTAAAAGGAATCAGTATGGACTTGGACTGTGGGTCTGGGCCCACTCACTGAGGCTAACAAAAATGATCTGCCTCCAGATGGGATCATATCTTCATCCATTCCAACATATCAGGCATGTGCGTACTAGTGGAGAGAAGAAGCTTATTTTTTCTATTGGATCCAAAAAGCACTACTCATGAGATACAACATTTGTGAAAAGTAAGAATTAGGATTTCTTTAATGAGACAGACAATGAGGTGAAACTGATACTGAATATAAGTGTTAACTGAGCTTGTAATTCACAGCTAATAATCGAGCTGTGCGTGATAAGGAAATATCAGTCAGTGAAAGTAACTGCGTCACGTTTTTTTTTTAAATGTCTCTTTCCATTTCTACCTGCCCAGACTAAAATGCAAACTTCCGTTTTTAATCAGGCTTGGAAAATGCTGATTGTGGTGCGGACAGCAGGCAAATATGGGGCAGAATATTTGTGTTTTTAAATACAAATGGAGTGCTTTGGATGTAGCCTCAGTCACTTGAGCTTGGAGCCAGACCAGCTGTAGCTGCGTTGACAATTTTGGACAGAAAATTAATGGAACGCTGTGTGTGTTTGTGTGTGTGTGTGTGTGTGAGAAAGCAGAAATCAGGCATACCATTGTAGCTGACAAGACCTTTCTTTCTGAATGTTTTGTCTTGCTGCTGCTGCCTGTATTTTGACATTGTAACGTATGCCTTTAACTGGTAAACTAAATGATAGAGATTTGGTTGAATTAATGTTGACAAATGTTAGTTGAACACAAACACCCGGTTGGACGACTGTAAACCGCATTTATCCTATATGGTATCATATCACAACAGTTAGCTGTTAAAGCAGGCAGCATTAGAAGAAAGTTAAAGCATTACTGGTTTGCTCAGCTGTTAAAAATGAGGCTACATTTGTTGTGACTGTACTAATCTTGGAGTACAAAAGCATGTGGTTACTTTCCAGTTGAATGCATGCAGCCTGGTGTCATATGCCATGACTGTTATTCAGCTGATAAGATTGACTTGCTATCCATTAATCGGCTTCATGCATTTTGATGCGCGTCACAAAATACCATGCAACAACATACTGCAACATCCAAATTCCCAATCTAGTATTGTTGATGCATTGAATGTACAGTATTTATATGTTAATATGTGTATGTATCTATGTTTTTCTTCTTCAGATAAGTAGCATATATATTTGGTAACTGGCCAAAATAAGCATTTTGCGCCTGTCTGTGCATATTCAGACTATTGCTGTTTGCATCTGTTTTTCCATAATATGTTTAGTGGACCATGTGTAGCAGACCTGCAGTAACAGCTGAATGTGTGAACAGTAGGCTGTAATGATTAGTTGACACAATCGATGACATTTATTATTAGAATTTGCTGACGCAGAATTGTATTATTATTTTTTTTTTATCGACATGCACTCAGCCTCTCTAGAGATCAGGACGTCACATGACTTGGTTTCTATGAACTGCCATCAATGATGGCAGCCTAAGATGACTTTAAATCCATGGAGATCGACCGATATATGACAAAACTTGTTGTCAGTTGACATATTGCCTGATTTGTGTTGTCTAGTACATACGTCTAAAGAGGTGAACAGTTTTTTCCTGTCAGAGGACGTTACCTAGGTTCTGTGACATCAGTTTACAGGAGCTCTAAAGGCAATGGATTTTTTTTTTTTTGAGAAAATAAAAACAAAGTTTCTCTCAGAAAAGCCCTGGTTGGTATGTCTATTCAGTGCAGCGCTCATGGCGATTGTTTCCGAGTCACAACAAAATAAGCTATGCATAATCAAAAAAACAATTTACACACCCGATTTTCATTTATATGCACATCCAAGAAAATCAGATACTGGATATTGTTGTTTTTTTTGTGCCTTTCTCTGTTTTCAATGATTGTTGTTTTTGGGTTTTGATTTCTCTATTACTAAATGGTAATCGGGAAACGGCTCGTTTTCTGATTTTTAGTTTCTCAAAACTAAAATCAGCACACAGACCCTGAGTGTATGTCTCGTCTGTGCAACTCGACTACAGTCTTTTAGATGAAAGAATGAAAGCGTGTCTCCTTCTCTCCATATTAATTTATTTTATTCAAAATAACAGACTAGTGAATGCCGCTATTGACCAATTACAATCAAGTATTTGACCAAACCATGTAAATAGTCATGTTTGCGAACGTGTCAAGTGCAGTGAGAATCACAGGAGAAGCCGTCTTCCCTGTTTTTTGTTTGTTAATAATGTCACTTGTGTGTATTAAGAATAAACAGAAACAGTCGTGACTAATAGACAAATTCAATAAATGATCACCCGATTGGTCGACTACCAAAATAATCGCCCTTGTGAATGGCGTCTGCAGACCGAGTGAAAATACCCTCAACAGTGATGTTGTTTTACGAGCCTTGCTGCAGACTCTGCATTTCTTCATGGGAAGCAAATTACATCTCACAACATGGACTAAATGAGCCGAGGAATTAAAACAATTGTATCTCGCACCATCAAAAGACATGCATAAATACTAATACTGTTCTTGCATCGTGAAAACACGATTCACTCTTATCATTTTAGATTAAGATAAAACCCTAATTCCTTTACTTTTAGATTCCATGGTGGGTCTGTTGAGACTGAGGTTTAAATTTTAATCAAAAACATTAGGTTAAAGCTTCATCTTTGGTAGTAGGGAGGCATGTAAACTGTGCAGACTGTTTTCTCAATGCACAGCTTCTGTTTCCTCTTGTCATTTATTGTTTAGGTTGTGAAACTCTGCTTTTAACATGTATCGTGTGCGTTATGGCAGTTTAAATTCAACCAAATGGTAACCAAAAATAAAATATATAAGGGGCAAGTCCCTCTCAGTTTATCTTAAATAGATCTTTCATCAGCTGTTGGACAAATTTCACTCATCTTTCTGGTTACAAAAATCTGTTATTTACATTTGTCTTGATTGATCAAAAGGCAGGCGTAGTTTTTATCCGTCACACCACAGTTTGCCGTTTATAAGACAGCACACAGTGTGCCTGAAATACTTTAAATGCACACTGCTGTTACCGTTTCCTCACAATTAAAATTCGCTCCAAATTGGGTGATAAACACAGTTCCAGTTTCCCTTAGTTAATAATAATAAAAAAAACGTAATACATTTTTACATTTGAAATTACCATTTTCATTTAGCAGCACATATGCTGGAGAGAGAGATTGAACGCTAAGGCAGTTGACACAATTAAATGCTCTTAAAATGTCATTAATTTGGTGCCACCAGGCATTTTATTGTCACACTGTCATACTCTAGAATTCACTGATTTTCTTACATTTTACACCATGTAATCTCATCAGGTGACCTTTATACTGTACAGGTTTAGAATGCAGTCAGTGGTGCGTATATTTCTGCCCTCTACACTGTGGCGTAAAATAACATCCATGCATATAGAACTTCGCCTAAAGAAGAGCATTTGTGTGTCCCTGTGTCTCTTCTCATTTGAATATGCACACTTGTGTGTGTGTGGATTGCAGTATTAATGGACTTTCCAGTACATTTGGTATGACGCCAGTGGGCCCAATTGCTTAGCAAGCCTGCAGGACATTAATTGATGGCCAGGTTACGCTTCCTAATAAGTGTCATAAATTACAGTTTAGCAGGACGGGGGGAAGAATCTCAGATACATTAACCACCGCTATGACATCTTAATGGAGATTCAACTGAGATGTGATCAAGTGGAATTCGTCAACTAGGAATTCCATTAATGCAGGCCCCCGGATCCTCCACTGTGGCAAACTGATGACAGTGATCACAGGCATGGGAGCGACCAGCTTTGCTGCTGCTCATGTGTCTCTTGCAGCTTTAATGGACAGCCTTGTCAACATCCTCATCCCCATCCGCACATGGCCCTCCACCAACACAGCTGTTGAAGATCTGTCAAACCTTTGTGTCAGGGAGCCGCGCACGCACACCCTCCCAAAGTCATTGATGGAGCCAGTAAAAACCGTTGGACATTCACTGGCAGCATCATTGGTTTTATCCCCAAATTATTGTTGAGGGGGGCACCACGCCTTGCATACCAATGGCGGGCCTTTGAGATGCACACTGGCACGAGGCTCATAATATTGTCCATGATTGCCACAGTTTATGTTGTGAGAATGGAAGACGAAGAAGTGAACGCTGGCAACTTTGGTGATTTTGTCTGTGAACATGCAAGCACATGCAGGAACACGTACACTCCAATGAACTCATACACTTACACCCCGCACCCATGGATAGTTTACCAGAGTTTTCTCCATGTTACATTTGCAGCCAGGGAGGTCATCTGTCTTTCTATCTATAAGGCAAGTTGTGTCTGTCTGTCTGTGACGGGCATATCTCGCTGACCATTAGTCGGATCGCCCTAAAATTGTGGATATGGGTGGGGCAGGGGCCCGATGGTGTGCATCCTTGATTTTCATGTTTTTTTGAGTAATTTAAATGTTCGCTGATTTATCGCGCTGCACCAACGAGTGTCAACAACGAGTTGGCGGCTCATTTCACACGGTTCAACGCAGAAAATATTGTTATACTGAAACCACGAAGTTGGTGTCCATTCACCAATACGCGAGCACATAATTATTTAGCATTAGCATGCTACTATTTTGTGGTTAACTTGATGAACCTGTTTCCAAAGGTAAGTTAGCGAGGCTACAATTAGCATTAGCATAGGGCTAACATAATACACCCACTGTGCAACCTCGTTAGGCACAACACAAATGTTTTACTTTTCGATTAGCATTAGCGTAGCTAGCTGTTTTGTGACTCTCAGCCTTCTCTCATGCATTACCATAACTGAAAAATCTTCTTCAGCGCCCACTATAGGAATACATACTTCCTACGGCCACTGCACTAGTCATAGGAATTGCAGGTTTAGCCAACTGAGTGTAATTGAGCCTCAAATGAATGGGTTTAAAACCCCCAAGATCATACCATGGGAGAGAACCAAAGTTTGCATATATATCACAAAATACAATAACTATATATCATGTATAGTCATTGTTGGTGTGTTAGCACGTGACTGGGATAGACGGTGGAATTCTGAACGTGTGTAAAGTACATTCAGGATCTTATAAAAAACTAAAATTCTAGTTCATACATCTCATGTATGTCCGTATTATATTATATCATTATATTAATGTTAACAAATGTAGCTTATTGCGTCATATTAACGCAAACCAATAACAACAATAATTCCTTTTAACACTGCACCTTATGTACATATGTTGTTTCTGTGATACTGTATTTTTGAAACTTAGGTTTTTATTTTCCAATTTTATTTAATGCTATTTAAATGCACCAAAACACCAGTCAAATTTCTTGTATGTGTACAAGGAATTAATAATGTATTTAATAATTCATTATTATTTGAACCTGAACCGTGAACCTGTTTGAACCTGAATGAACCTGTTTCCAAAGGTAAGTTAGCGAGGCTACAATTAGCATTAGCATAGGGCTAACATAATACACACACTGTGCAACCTCGTTAGGCACAACACAAATGTCAAACCATGTGTTTGACATTTGTGATGCAGTTAACTGAGTGTATTTGTCAAACTACTGTGTAGTTTGGTCAAAAGACAGATCTTGTCACTGTGGGAAACTAAGTGGCCTTGGTAAAGGTTTGTGCTTTCTAATTTCTCCAGTTAGAAGTACAGTGTATTTCAACACTTTACAGGAAAAAAAGCAGTAGTTGTACATTTTGTAAAAGTTCTTTTTTTTGGATTTACAAAACTGCAACAGCAACATTTTTTTGGACGTTGTACACGCTGATATTGGAGTTGCATTACATTGTGTGCACTGTTAACACAGATAAAAAAAATGCTGTCAATCTCTTTGACAAAAAAAATGGATGTACAATGGTGTAGCACAAGAAGTGCCATGCTCAGCTTTTCCAACAGAGTGCTGCATGTACTCTATCATTAGCATACATGGTGACTTGACAGGAGCTTTTGTATGAGGATTTTCCTTAAATTTATCAACTTGCTTCCCTGAAGTTTATATTGTAAATGTGCCAGTGTTTAGAATATGAGCAGAACTGCTGCAGTGACAGCTAATGTGCATGTGTGTGCCACTGAGTGTGCGTGTTGGTTGCGCACACTCGCGTGTGTCTGTATGCGTGCTTGTATGTGTATGGAAATGTCTGTTGGGCCTGTGAGGTGACAGTTCGGCTCTCAGCAAGTAGGTAATTAGCATGCATTATTCAAATGAAAGACGGAGGGAATGAGGGTGGGGACCTGTCCACCTGGTTGTCACCACTGCAGCCCGTCTTGTTCAGCGCCACTTACGCCTCACATTTAGAACCACGGGGCATCTCTTGTTAATGTATTAGCCCTCTTCGCAGGCGCAGGGATATAACGCACGTTTGTAGACCCCATTATGAGGCAAGATATCATCGAAGTAAGTCAGAGACGTGGAACTTGACCGCCTGTGCTCCACATTTAAATATTCTGGCCAGATTTAAGATAATTGTATTTTTGTATTAATGTCATATTTTCAGCAAAAAGACCCAACAAAGTATTTTACATTGCAGTGAAAAGGCATATTGAAGTAGAAACACTTTAGTTAACCTGATTTAACTTGGAGCAGAGGACACAGAATGAGAATTCACAACTCCTATCATTTCCATTAGAACCAAAATCAGCTGATTAATACTTATTCATGTGGTTTACACGGTTTTATTCTCAAAAATATGATCACTAAAAACATGATTTTTTTTCATCCAAAAGATTATTTGACAAAGTTTGATGCCCTGTTTCAAATCTATACCTATATTCTTTATCTGTATGTAAAATATACCACAGTATTCTAAGTGCTCTGTGGTGCAGACACAAAATTCAGTTTGGAGAAACATAAATGTTATTTTCAAGTTTAGCAATTTTATGTACCCCTTGTTGTCAAAAAAATTATATTTATATGGATGGAGGGCGGGAAGTAAATAGGTCAAACTTACTGGCCCAAAAAATGTGTAATCATATACTGGCCATCGGCTTTAAAACCCAAACTTATGCCCACATTTGTTTCCCAAAAATGCTGTTAAGTTATTCTTGATCAATTACAGACTCTCAGATCAATTAAATTTGTCCATCCAAAAAAATCATGCAGCAAGTCTATATAAAGGTTGATATTCTTTTGTGTCTGTGTGTTTGAATGAACTCAATTATGTTGCTGCAGCGATTGCCATGGCAGCTAAAAGGAAAATATGAATGCTGTCTGAAAATGAAATAAATATCATGAATATAAAATGAAAACCCAACAATTAGCATTCCGACACATCCGTACATTCGGATAATCCCGTGATGCTGACTTGTGCCGTGGTTTTGAATGTATTAGCCTGACCACCAGCTGCTCCTGTGTTGTCTCACCGCAGCCACTTGTGCTGGACTCTCATCTCCAGACTCCGGATTTTAGCAGCTGATGAATCATTAGCGCCTTTTTCTTGCCTCCCATCCATTCTTTAGCTTCACTGCAACACCTCTCCAGGTCCAGGAGTGGCCTCTGTTTACATAATTGATCAATTAACTGCTCGAGAAGCCTCCCTCTCCTCCACGCGGCCCATTTTGCCAACATTTACATGTGTCAGTTTAATTGTGTCCCAATCTCCTCTCCCAAATTATTTACCCACTCACTCACCCTCACTGCGAAAGCTCCCATTGTCCCCAGGTGACTGATCCTGACTGGAATGGAAATGTGTTTGCCTGTCATAATTTGACTTTTTTTTTTTCCCTTCCTGGAAAATTTGTTTTGAAGGCAAAACCAACTGAATACTTAAGTATTAAACTACATGGCCCTAGATGGATTCTGTGTACCAACTGTACCACAGCTGTTAACTTTTACCTGTCAGTTGCTCGTTGTACTACAATAGTTGGGCAACAGTCACTGTTGTCAGTCTGTACAGACGTGGAAATCCAAAACATATTCCCAAGTGAAAACTATAAAAACAAAACAAGTGTAGAGAAAAGTGTTTTTTTTGTTTTGTTTTTGTCGCTGGATGACTTTGTACAATGGCCCCTTTTTTTCCCTTCCAACTACTCAGCCGTGGGTCTGCTGGCCTGTGGTCTGCTTGCGTATGGGTTGACTGGGCATGAAATCAGACTGGCATAACCCTCCTCTGCCATAGTGAATTGTCATGATTTACATACAACATTCTTTTGATTGTGCTGGACCACCAACTAATCCTTTGTTCCCATGAGGGCTTTGTTAAGACTTTCTCTACTCTGTGTTTCTGACAGACTCCTTCTGCCACCATGTGGTGTAAGTGCACATTGCATAATTGACAGAGACAGTACTTGGAGGTGTGCAATAGATTTCTGGTGTGGAAGAAGACAAACATGTTGACTGCGAATGCATCCATCAACTGAGTGGATATTGAAACATTTAGTTTATGATTAGAACCCAAACTTGGAAATGGAACTGCATTAATATGTGTTAATAAATGAATATATGACCTCACACTCAGTACAGAACATGGTAGTTTAAACTTACTCTTGATATACAGTGGTATATATTGGTTTGTTTCACATTTGTAAAACAAAAACTGAACTTCTAAATTTCCTTTTATCTTTATAATACACAGTTAAAATGATTTTGCGCTGTATCCTCCAGTGGCCACTAGGTGGTGGTAAACCACTGTCTCTTTTATAATTAGTCTTTCTTTATTCAGTGAAACCAGACTATTGTTTTATTTGTTTGGGGGTTTTTTGTACATTTTTTGTCAAAATGAGACTATATTTTCTGACTGTGTTGCACCCTACTTTGGATGTAGCCCAATTTGATCTCCATTTGCTTTATTGTCTCTATTATAAACAAACAACCTGTCTCTTTATGAAAACATACCAGGTGTGAAATTATTTCAATTTTATAAAGCAAATCAATCTGTCTGTTTTTTTTTGTTTTTTTTTGTTATTACAAAACAATGGAGAGCAATTTCCTCCCAGCAGTTAGCTCTTAAACATGAACAACTGGCATATTATTATGTATTTTAACTATAAATATAACCAGTGATATATTTACAGAGAAGTCATCTTAGCCAGAATAAGACCAGTTTGTCTCTTATGAACCACAGTGTGAGATGGACAGACAGACAGACAGACAGACAGACAGACAGACAGAGAGACACTATCCTTTCTGTGGTCACGTTTTCACTTATGTTCAAGTGTCCTTGAGCAAGACACGGGGGCCCGAACCTGCTCACGGCATGGTCTGACTGAACCTACGCCTCTGTCTCCAGATTACTAACAAAGTTAGTCAGCTATGGAGTGTTTGCCAAAATGAGTGAATGATTGGCATCTCACGAGACAAACACGATATTGCATATTTAACATTTGGATAAAGCCATGCGCTTATCAGTACTGCACAATACAGTGTAGCCCGACATTATTTGTCGAATATATTGCCACATAAATGACCAATTCTTTAAATTGAATGCATACTGTACATTTAGGATGTTGTGTCTTCAATCCAACAAAGTGTGTTGTATTGGAATGTTTTCACATTGGTATTTTCCCTCAAATTAGGTGTTCACTGAATTATATAGCCTTTGGAATTGAGTCAGTGGTGTAGGAATGTGTGTGTGTGTGTGTGTGTTTGTGTTGGTACTCTCATGAGAGCGATAACAACATGGACCTCTGTCAAATTCTGGGCCCCATCACAAGCATGTCTCAGTCAGGGTTCAAGCTTGGATGTGCCCATTAACACAGAGGCCGTAGGAAAGCAGTAAGTCCACACCGGGGGAGAGAAAGTGAACTGGAGACAGAACAGGTCTCTCTCTCCGCAGCGCGCTCACCAGTCTGCACTTTCCAAGGACATTACGGCTCCATTCCACCAGCTCTCCTGTGGCAGGCTATCATTAGTGCGCTTCTGAAAGCCCAGAGAGGCGATAGCAGGGGAATTGTGGGCTTTCATACCCATAAACGGGTCCACGGGATGCCAGGCAGAGTGTGATAATTTAGCTTAGAGGTGAAGGAAAATAGTGGCTTAATTTAATGACATGTCTGTGTGGCCATGTAAAAGCACTCATCAGATATGTGGCCATAGAGAGAATGGGCAAGATGCGCCTAAAAGAAGAAAGAGAGGGGAGGAAGCTTTGTCGCTGTGTTTGTGAGTCTGTGTGTATCCCCTTTTCTGTGTGTCAACTTTCATATCAGTGGATAACACGTTTATTTTGAAAGACAACAATTGTTGTAGATGTTGGGGATCAAATATGGACCTTGATTCGGCAAGTTTGTGCTATATTTTATGTAATATACTGTATATTATACACATGTAACATCTCTGAGGATGTGTTCAGGTTGCATCATAGTTGGTGTATATCACATGTATGTAATATACTCTAGTATTTATCACAAACACAAGTTTAAATGCCTTATAATTTAATTAATAGTAGTTAAAAAATACAGATATAGTTCCTTTAGCTTAATTTTTGTCAGAAATTTAAATTTACTATCATAAAAACATGTCTATTATAAATGTTTTATAATGTTTAAAGCCACATTCATAATTGTTAGTGTGCCCTATCCTGATGCAGTGTTTATTAATGCATCTAATTTACTTTGAATTTCATCTCTAAGAAAAAAAAAAAAAAAAATCAATCCTCCATCTCTGTCTCCCGTGGCAACAGGTTATAATCCATAGTTACGAGGAGCGGTTGCTAGGTGCGTTGCTGAGATACAGAACCTTCTTTCCACTGGTGCTACGTAGGAGGCCACCGGGTCCTTGATGATGGCAGAGAGATGAGGGACGGGTGAAAGGATGACAAGAGACAGAACAATGAGGACAGGAAATAGACACACACCTGAAAGAGGCTGTACGAGCACAGGCGACAAAAAAAAAAAAAAAAAAAAGAGCACTGAAGAAGGACTGGAAATTATAGGAGGGAATGAAAGAAAACACAAAAAGGATAATGCAACACTCTAAGTGGGCAATCTGTACACCTCCATTTGCTGCAGCTACATTTTAGTGTGTCTGCTTCTGTGTGTACTTTCCTGTCCTGCATGTGTCAGTGGGGGGGGAGAAAAAAAAAAAAGAGGAAGATGGCGGAATCTACTTTGACTCTTTGAAAAGCCTGCTATCAGGCTAAAATGGGAGAAAGATAAAGGGGGAAAAAGAAAGCTTTCATGACTTAAATTGGTGTGTCTTTATAGCCCTTTTTTTATACCCTCAAAGAACGGTTAAAAGTGGAAAAAACTTTCAAGTTTCTCCTCCTCCCTTTGACATCATTTCATCCATGTTTTTGTCAGTTTAATTACGATGCTGATATTTCTTTTTATATGTCGGCATCTCCACATTTTCCTCCAGATGTTGCGTGCAGAGACAGTAAAGCTCTCTGTTTATTAGTGCTCATGGCCATATAACCACCTGACTTGTGCAAGCTGTCATATTTTCTTTCCAAGGCTGATCCGATTAGTATGGTGATAATAGAAACCCATGGGAGTACTTTCTCCTCCCCCACCCCCCCCTCACCCCCCCTGAGTTTTCTTGTTGGTAGATATAACACGAGTATTCTTTGGTGTTGGAGCTGCAGGAGCCATCTGCCGCTCCCTGCTCCAATTATCCCCAGCCTCTCCCCCAGGGGGCAGTAGCACCGTGCACACGACCACTGGGCAAACTTAGCACTGAGATCAAAAGCATGAGAGATCTGCATGCCTAAATAGCTACCACTGGCCTGTCTTCCTCTGGACACATTTTTTTTTTTAGCAGTTTTTTACAAAAAAAAGAAAAAAGAAAGGATATTAACACAATGTCACACAATGAGAAAATCAACCTCAAAAGCAAAGGCTTTCAGCTTTCTGTGAACAGGAAGCCCAGCTCCGCCCGTGCCTTTTGCCTCTGACAATGTTATTAGGAAAATAATTCTCACAAGCAAATAAACAGTGTGTGACACTCCCCTGTGAGCCTCCCCTTTCAGGTTGTGTTATTGTGTGTGTTTTTCACTGATATTGTGTCATCTGCTCAGGGAGCAAATATCAGGGTTAGTTGGAGGTTAGGCGTTTGATGTGTGAACGCGACTGACAGCCGTTACATTCTGAGCAACACCTTACATTCAGCTGGAATGACGGATCGACGCGCGTCGACACTGACTGGCGGTGGCTTCGATTTAAACTGTAACGTCGTGTTTTTAGTTTCACATACATTTGTTGACTTTTTATGTCTCGCTTTGCCCTTTTTTTCTTCGACTTTATTGTCAGAAAAGTCTCATAAAAACTGCATGAAATGACGTACGGTTTGTTGTTGTTGTTGTTGATGATGAAAGTTAATCAATTGGAAATCTTAGTTGTTGGCTGCCTGGTGAGATGTGCTTGATGTTTTGATGTAATAAAGTAAAATTCAAATAACATGAGGGAAATTTGGGGGGGAAAAAAGCACACACACACACTTGTAATTAGTTTGTGATTTGTACTTTTTAATAAAAACACAATATTGAATTAAATAGCAAGTACAAAGTTGGCATTGTACTGCTTTGTAGCTGATTATACAGTGATTTAACATATTACTGTTTTTGCGAGGGGTAATAACACTACAAATACTGCGACGTTTGGATGAAACAACACATGAATGTCGGCTCCGTCTCTGTCCTTCTGCTCGGCAGCCTCCTCACAACGAAGACTCAGCTCTGAGCAGAGACCCCATGTTGATTGATTGGAATGACTTCGCTAATTGGATTCAATTCCTAATTGAAATGTAATAAAAATGCATCAGTGGACTTGATGCCTACAATTACCTCATGCAAATCTCTTGATGAATTAACGTGAGGGGTTTAATTGCAGCTGTTAAAAAAAAAAAAATGCATCGATTTCTCCTGGAATAACATCAATTTGAATCAGTTGTCACTCACTTCAGCCTCTGTGTGTGTGTGTGTGTGTGTGGAACGCTTTTGTCACCCCGTTTGGAAGTATGCAGAGAAAGAAAGGGAGGCACCATTTCAGTCGTAAAGTATTTGCAACACAGAGAGGATTGAAATTAAATAAATAATAATTCTTTGTTTCTGTGTTTGTGGAGATGGTGCACACACACACACACGCACAGGCAGACACACAAATGCTCAGTCACAGAACAGTTGTCGACAAAATAAATGACATCAGATACAAAAAAAAATTCCCACGTAGGCTTTGATCCCTCCCCTCTTTCAAATGTTCACAACATCATCCGTCTGTCTCTTGACCGGGGCGGCCGTCTCAAGAAAAAGGGTTCAGGCATCTTCTGAGTTATTGCCTACCACCGTAGTCATAGTAACAGATTAATAAGTAGCTTCTCTGATCTTCCTCTGTTGCTGCACAGGTTGCTAAGATACAAATAGCATTCTGGACCCAGTAGACTGAACTGCAAACATCCTTTGATAGAAAGAACAAAAAAAAAGAACTTTATAGATTTTAAAGTAATGCGGAGGGCACATGGCCCTAAATGTACTAAGGAAGAAAAAACTCTGCAGCATTACACCCACAACTGTAGTGATTGCATCTGCCACATTTGACCTACGAGATCCAAATAGGAGAAAAAAAACAAAAACAACACAGAAACAAAACTGAACACTTCCTAAAAAACTACCTCATCGCTTAGAGGCGAGTGGTTGGCCAATGTCTAAAGGTAAATGGGCCAATCAGCTCCAGAACAGAGTGGCTGTTCCTAGACGAGTGTGCAAAACCAAGGGCAAATTAAAGCATTGCCTCTGAGTTGCATCATTCTCCCCCTCACAGATCTATTAGTAGGCTAGCCACAATGTCTCTTTACGAGAGCTACACTCAGAGCAGAATTGGGCACACTTCCCTGCAGTGATATGTCTTTTTATGAACCACACTGGCATCATGTGTGCCAGTTCCTGCAGCATTAAACCACAGCTGAGGTAGTGGGAGGAACGGATACCTCTATTTCTTTGTAAAGCAATGTCGGAAGCAAAGCAGGAGACAGATGTTTGTTTATTTATTTATTTTTTTTCTACGGTTTGATTCATTTCTCGCACGAGAGAAGGCAAAGAAGTTGTGAATTGGACATTAAGAAATCTGATAGGAATACTGATTCATAGAGATAAAAAAAAAAAAAAAAAAGTGGTGGCAGCAGCACTGGCTTTGTTCTTTCTTGAACTCAATCATTTTTCCAGTCATGCCCTCTGCTCTTTTTTTTCACTGATCAAGAAATTGAAGCTGAAAAGTTCATTGATTCATAAAAAAAAAAAGAAGAAGGACCAACCACACTGATGCACCAAACACACAAACAAATGAACAGCTTTACTGGAGGAAGCTGTGAGGCCACAGTAGGGAGCACTGGAGTTGTTTTTGATGATTATGCTTGATCTCTCTCTTCTGGTCCTCATGCTTTCACTTCAGCTCAGCTCAGCTGTCAACCGGCGATGGCTACTCAATGGACTGCACAGGCACATGCACCCTCACGCACAGACTTCAAGTGGCAGGCCTGTACACGCACTTGTACATAATTATTAAAAAATTGCCATCAAACATATTATGATACGATGCTCCAGCTGTATCACGTCTCAGAAATGTGTAACGTATATCTTTGTGTGGCAATGTGGCACGCTTACGAGCAGCAATAATCATGTTTGCGCGATTAAGACGGTAATCAGGAAATAATGACACTTCAGTGTGATTTATGGGAACGGATGAAACTTCCCATCCGAAAGGTGGCAGGTTAAACAACGCTGACCTGCCAAATGCCAAGAGAGATTTAAACAAAGGCCAGAGCTAATACATCACAGACACAAAGAGGAGTGGAGGGTGGTTTTTGTGTGCGTCACCGGACTTTGCACAGCGGTGAGGCATCTGCAGGTTCATACAGAGCTTTTTGAGATGAGAGAAGGAACATGGTTCACAATTGTGATTCATAAGAGTGATTTTTGAATAGAGCAACAGCTAACAAATATGTCTATAATCGACTAAATCCGTCTCTTTTTATCTCGATGAATCAGTTACTTCTCTGGACCAAACGTCCTCGATTAAGGTCCAGAAAGTGTCGGAAAATTGGTGTTTTCCATACTGACATATTATGTCAAAATGACAATGTTCTGAAATGCTAGATTATGCAATTTGAATGGTACTTGTTTTGCATGGTACAAAGAATCCAGAAAATACTCACATTAAAGATGGTGACAAATCAGAAAGCTTGTTCTAATTATATATTTGTATGTATGTGTATATGTATGTATGTGTATATATATGTATGTATATATATATATATATGTTTGTATGTATGTATATTATGGCATGCCGTTCAGGAAATTAATCTTTGAATATATTGAATGAAACTTTGAATATATTGAATGAACCTTTGAATATATTGAATGAAACCTTGAATATATATGGAATGAAACTTTGAATATATTAATATCCCGAATATATGGAATGAAACTTTGAATATATTGAATGAAACCTTGAATATATAGTATATATATACATATATAGTATAGTATATTGTATATACATATATAGTATAGTATAATGTATGTGTGTATATATATGTATATATATGTATATATATGTATATATATATATATATATATGTATATATATATATATACATATATATGAAGGCTTCATCCATTATTGAAATAGAGGAAGAGTATCAACCAAATTTAACCCCAGCAGTATCATTATATATATATATGTATATATATGTATATGTGTGTATATATATATATACACACATATACACATATATACATATATACACATCTACAGATGAAAGGAACACTTTCTCCAATACTGATTAAAGAGCTGGTCGCTCCCACAGGGCCCCACTCTGGTTTGGGTTCATTCAGTCTCGACCTTGATTACTCAAATGGGCTCATTGATTGAAGTGGAACTTTAATGACCTATTATCCCAAGTGTTAATCAGGTGTTGACAGAGAGTGTGTGCTCTGTGGGACTGGCCACGGCTGAAGGCCAGAATGGACAGAACTTCCTGGAGTTCTGCCACTTGCAGGCGGCGCGTCGAGGGGTTGAGCGGCGCAAAGAGTGCAGATGCTCAACAAGTTTTTTTTTTTTTTCTTTGTCTGCCCAATCATGTTTTATTTTCAATGGTTTGGTGCATTTTTGTAACACTCATTCTCACCATGCTCTGTCTTTTCTCATTACGGTTTTACCAACCTTGAAAGGAAACAGAAAAGAAATTGAGTTATAAAGATTGAGCCCTTGGGTGGTTTCTATGTCATTTTCCATGTATTTATTCATTTTGAATAATTGAGTTAGTATTCACAGTTTGGAATTAATGGGCTTAAACGTGAAGTGTAGAAATGAATGGTGTTTTGGTGGTATTTATCTGCCATTGTAACGGTTTTATCGGGTTGCTCTTGCAAAATGGCTGAGAAACTAAATTGTTAAAATGTAAAGGAAGACGTTTATGAAACACTTGTGTGATATTCAACTTTATTCCACTTGTAACTTTAATGTGTCTCATTAGACAACTGTGATTTTCACAGCACTCATCTCTGTAGTAGCGGGTGTAAATCTTTTCCGGCAGTAAGTCTGTTACATGTCCACGTTGCACCTGTCTGTATCACCAACCTAAATCTCTTTTGTCGACTCCTTCCTCAAGTCTCTCACTGCATCCCTCTCCTTAATTATCTCCTTTTCCAATCCCAGCATCTTCAAGTCACATCAATGCTTCTTAATTTCCATCAATACCTCTGCAGTCTAAGCTCTCCACACCTGTCCAGTCACCATGGCAACCTCACCTCTGACAACAAAGAGCTCTGTAAGACATGGCATGCTATATTCCCCTTGATTAGATATTGATTAAGCTTTTGTAATACATAATAGGATCAAAGGGATTGTGCAGCTTTGCTTATCCAGGTCTTTTTCACACTTTCATTTACTTATAATCTTTTGTTATTTTGGAGTCTGCATGTTAAGAGGGATGGAATTGAAATTTGCCACCCTTTGTCGTCGTCATTCTGAGGCGCTGAGGTGACAAAGGTCTTCTTTTGTGATCATTTAAAAAAAAAAAAGAAGTGGGGGAAACAAAGCTTGAAGATTCTTCTATGCAAATGTACTATTTAGAGTGTGTTGACAGCAATTCCGTTTCTCTGAGTGGCAAAGCTTATGCTTGGTGTTTGCGATATGCTTTCCATTAAAGGACATGCTAATAGGCCCGTGTGCAGAGACTGCCGAACACTTGTGTCCCCAATGGATGCATTGATGGGGAATAAAAGTTGAATGCTAAATGTGTGGTGAGTGACAAGTGATAAGTCAATATGCTAAACATTTGTGTAGAGCAAGTTGAAAGGCCATCATTTGCGGTTACCTACAGCCAAGTCATGCCTTGATATAATACGGTACATAACATGAATAGAAAATCTTATGAAATTAACGGTCTGCACTCTTAGAAATAAGGGTTCCAAAAGGGTCCTTCTACAAGGGCTGAGGTTCTACCTGGAACCATTTGCTTCTGAAAAAACCCTTTCCTGAATAAAGAGTTTTAAAAGGGTTCTTGGTGGAACCTTTAGAAAAGGGTTCTTGTTGGAACCTTTATGAAAAGGTTCTACCTGGAGCCAAAAAGGGTTCTCCTATAAGGACAAGCCGAAGAACCTTATATGGTTCTACTTGGCACTTTTATTTCTAAGAGTGTGGTGTTTGGTCTGCAAAGGGATCAGGAAGACATGAGGAAATGGGGTCTCTTTATCAATATCGTCCTGTTTATTTGGTATTTACACTAAAATATTCTATATGAGGTATAGAAAGAAAGAAATGAATATTGTCATCATTGTTATTTTTATTTTACACCTTTAACCCGATGTATGCAGACACTGACGTAGGATTTGCTGTAAGGTTACATAAGAACAAGACTTGTTGATTTAAATTATGGAATGCTAAAAATCCTAAAGACTTTTAGTTTTGAAGACACAGACGGACTGCAGCTCTTTTTGTGTGTGCTGTGTGTTGTTTGCTGCAGCACTTGAGCTCTGAGCATCTCCCCCCCCCCCCCTTCCCAATCAGCAACACCAATAAAGTAAATACACACAAGAGACGCTGCAGCCGGCCAGGCTGGAGAAGGATGTGTGTTTGTCAAATTTATACCGAAGATTTAGAGGGACACGAGATTGAGTGTGAGATGTGACAAAACTGATTTTTTTTTTCCCCTCTCTCACACTTAGAGTAGGAGGAGCAGAACAGAGGATAAACCAGGGAACTGCAAAGAACCTTGTTTGGAACAATCTGCCCCCCCCCTTCTTTTTTTTTTCTTACAACGTAAACAAGGATAAAGACAACAAAATGTAATAACTTTCCTCTATTTAATCCATACTTCATGATTATCCCTCACTTCAAAACATTGGAAAAATGGAACTGTCAAAAGAGTCTTGTTGTTCCATTTTATTTCTGTTGCCCCAACCGCACACCCCACCCCACCCCCCCTTTGAGACAAACAAACAAACCCCTGTTAGCACATTTCATCAGCTTTAGGGGTTACAGAACAGATTGAGTATCGACAACGGTGGCTATCGAGGCTTATAGCTCAAAGGCAACAGTAGAGGAAAATCTCAGGGGTAGGAGATGCAATCGAAAAGACCAAAATAATTCAGCAGGACTCACTCGAGGAACAATCCAGTTTGTCATGTGGAATCATGGAGTGTCTGCTGCACAATGAGAACGGGTCCCCGGAGACTCTGCACGGGAGTCAACACGTGAATGGCCAAGAGTTAGTGCCCCAACTGGCCACTCTTTTCCTTTTTATCACCTGCAAATTTAGCAACCATAAATCTGTTTCCACACCAATCCTGCTACACAGATGCACCGGAGAGGCCCATAAACAAGAAATGATGTTTGGTGTCTTGGGAAGGTTTTGTCATTCATGGTCCCTGGAGTGTCATGCTTTAGGCGCGGAACAATTACTGTCAGGGAGTTTTGATGCTTTCCGTCTGTTGTGATGGACAGTTGTGGTTTGCCGGGGAACTGTTGAACCATGTTGATTTGCAAAGAAACAAGTGCAATTTATCTCTTCCATTGTAAAACCGGGGTTCGGTTTAGTTGTTGGACACAATATTGTGTTGACTTTTCACTTTAATGTTTTTTTTTTTAAAGATGTTTTCATTGCCTTTATTGAATAGGACAGTGCAGCATTAAATTGGGCAGAGAGAATGGGATAAGACACGTAGCAAAGGACCACAGGTGGAATTGAACCGGCTCTACCAACCACTGTAATAGGTTTTGCGGTGTATTTTGAGTGTTGAGGGTTAATGAGTGAGGAGGAGACTGCGGGCAATAAGAAGGACACTGACCACGAGCTTCAATGTGACCTGACCCTTCTTACCGTAACGGCTTTGTCAATAAAACGCAGCATGAGGGAAAACCTCTGATTAATCAATGTTTAATCCTGCTCCTTATTCACAGATTATAACCAGCAGCAGCCACTGCACCTGATTTTTTTTTATTTTTTTTCCCACTGTAACACCTCAACGAGACAAGAGCTGAATATCCATTTCCCTTTAATCAATGCACAATTTATTTCCCTCCCTCTCCCAATCTCCCTTCCATTTATTATGCATTATTCGCCCCTTTTTAAACGATTTTCTACTTACCGTCTCATCTAATTTGGTATTCGGATATGGTTAGCGCTGTTAGCTCAATTAATACAATGACAAGTCTTAAATGCATTCTCTCTGCAAAACAAGAGGGACACTCAACATTTCACGTCTTTGCAAACAGGGGTCACGCGTGCTCACCGAGGTGGACCCGTACGTTTAGGTTTTCATTTAATGCGAACAGATAGAAATGACAAAGGAGGCTCATTTTCTACAGGACTGTGCTTTATTTTTGTCTAAGCAGAATATAATGAACTAGAGAACTACAGAGTTCAGGAGCACTAAGGGAGATATCACTCCGAATCTGGGAAACGGACCCGAGCCAACGCTTATTCAATTTACATCTGTTTCAAGAAAAAAACAAAACAATAACCCAGTTTTTTTTTTTCTTTTAAAGTCAAATTATCAAAGAAATTATTCTTCAGTTCCTTGTGAATATAAATTGCTGAATATATTATGATGAATGCATTGTGCATGGCAACAAATAAAGAGGATGGGTTAAGATTGTGAAGCTGGGAATGTCGCGATTCAATGATGCAAACTTACATTATGGCTAAATGTGTAAAATTCTTTAAAGGCTCTCACTGAATGCTTGATTGGAGCAAACTGCTCAGTTAGCTGAGTTTGTTTACATTTTGGTCCTTGTAACCAATGGAAATGGAGATGCATGACCACAACTCTCATTTGTGTCAGAATGGGCTTGAGGCAAAAAACGGACTCTGGCGAAATGTTTGTCTTCACAACATATTTTTTTTTGACGTTTGAAAGTGGAACATTTGGCATCCCCAGAATACAGTGTGTCCGACCACTGTTCACAGGTAGTACTGTTAAAGAGAACAGGCTGGGTTTAAGGCAGAATTCCCTCCTCAGATTAACAAATCAACCTGAGTGGAGCAAAAAAGAATATGGCGCTTGTCACTGTTTGGAACAATTATCTTCCAGTGGATGAAGTCACATTAGATAACAAACTGTGGAGGAAACTTCCCCGTTGATAAGAACGGGGACAATGAAAACCCAGAGATATGTCAATGGTTACCAACAACATTTCCAAAAACAATAAAAGAAAGAAAGTCAAAGCACAATCACATAATGAGAGGAACACCACAGAAATCCATCCATTGCTTGAATATGACAGCATAGGACCAATCTGACTGGAACGTTTATTTTTTATCTATATATTTTTTGTCTTTTTCTGAAAACAAAGGCCTCAGATGAGATTGTTTTTGAACATGCAATGTTAATACTAAACTGTGCAATGGACATTTCTTTTTTTTTAATCCACATGACCACTACCATCAATCATCCCTTTGCAGTGCAGATTAATTCTTGTATTGATTTAAGAGCTTTCAGTGGCGAAATTTTCTTTGAAACGGCTGTCCCACGAGGAATTTCCTATATGGATTGTGCAGCCAAAGTTATGATCAAAGCATATCCAAATATAACCTCATAACAATGGGCCTTTCCCAGCTTCAGCAGATAATAACAAAATAAAAGAGAAACTAAAGAACTGTTTACTGATCCGAGTATAAAATCAAAACATTTCAGTGCTTCACTGTACAAGAAATAAAATCATTTTATCCTCTGATTTTGATAAATTATTTCATAGGTTCCTTCTCATAGTTTCACTGAAATATATTAACTATTCTTTCGTTTTTTTATTTTTTTTATTTATTTTTTTAATGTTTGAACATGATCTATTGTACGGCCTATAAAGAAGGTTCAACAGAATTGAAAAATAAGCTATATTGTATGTACAGAAGTAACGCAGCTGTGTTGTAAGGAGAGCAGTGGCAGATTGGGTCGAGCAGGCAGGGTTTTTTTTTTTTTTTGCTGGGATCTATAGTAACTGCTGTCAATCTCTGCTTTACCATGTTGTGCAATATGTGTAAGTTTAACCGTGTGTATTCATTTTTTTTTACCTCCCCCCCAAAAAATGGTTTATGTACATATTGAACAAACTGTTACCTGGAGTTTCATTTTGTAAAATTAGCATCTTAAAATGTCCAAAACCCCAAACATTCACTTCTAAAGACTGTGAAAATGTTATGGTGGTGGCGGCTTTATTATGTTCTCTCTTTTTCTTGTCTCCCCCCCCCCCCCCCCCCCTTTATTCACCACACTGTAGAGCAGTACGCATGCAGATGGATGAACTCTACTGTCATATCTGTTCATCATCTCCAATTGGACTAATCCAATTACTGCACAGGCGATCCTTCTTCTGTCAGAAAAACCATGACATGTACACAGAATTTTAATTAACGGATCACTTTGGGTCTGTGGCTTAGCTTTTGACATTAAATGAAACACTCTCCTCTCTAAGCCGCGGTCCAACGCCAAGGGTTGTAGGATGCGTGTTCACAACCCAAACCTAAGGGGCTTAAAAAGGACTAAAACTCTCCAAGATCCCTGCACTGCTGCGGACACATTTTTATAGTGACATCATTGTCCCACAGAGTTGGGCTTCTTCAACACAAACTGCTATACAACCTTCCTGTTCTTTTGTATTTTATAGGATATTTACATCAAGGAATAAAAAAAAAAAAAAGAAAAAAAAATCTTTGTCTTCATTACTCTCAGCCATGCTGTTAAACCTCCAGGGGTTAACTCTGCATTTTCAGATGGACAACGGAGATATTTTTGATAGTTTGATTGTTACTGTAAATCCAAAGCACAATTCACATGGTTCACCAGCCCCTTCCGCTGGCCTCATATTTGTGTTTCAGCTCGTCCTCCTTCGGGATTTGGGGGTAACACAAGGCTCTGAACCTCTCCACTAATCATGACATCATGGCTGCTGATGCCCTGAGTATTGGGAGTGATTTTGTGGAGTTTCAGTTTAGCACACAGCACCCCAGCCACCCAGCGCTCCCATTACCACCCTCCACCTCCACATTTTTCCATTCAAAATTCCATTTCCACAGCAAAACCCCTTTCTGCACTAAAGTGAGATGACGGAACAGCGCTCTCCCAAAGCAGCGAAAGGAGAGGCATTAATTTTTTTTCCCTCCTGTCCAACAGGTTCCTTTAATTATCTCTCCGCTTTCAGTCAATTACATTTCCCTTCCTTTCCTTGACAATCACTGCTATTTTCGGGGGGTGAGCGTTTCACACCCAGAGGGTTGGACGATCGAACATGCTCTCGCTGTTCTCTGCTTGGCCCGTTTGCCATTGGTCGGTGACCCTTCCTCTGGAGGACTGACCTTGTGCGCAGTGGTATAGAGACAAATTAAGGAAATGGGCAGACTACGCACTGCAGTCTCACTTATTTTTTAATTTAATGATACAAGGTTAGAGTCGGTACATGGATCAGTGGCAGAGGATCACGTGGTCTGCTCTGTATGCTTATTGAATAAGACCTTGCTGTACTTGTGTATACATCTCACTTCACTGCTTTCAGTCGTATGATTGCAGCTAATTAGATTGATTATACTTTCCTTGTACATGCAGAGTTACAATTTCCCTTTGTAAACTAGGGGCCAGATGTCAAGTAGTTGTTTGCTGGAGCTCGGATGGCACCTGCTGGGCTGACACTTGTCATTGCTCTTAGAGGTAAAATAACCTGGATTACAGACGAGCCTGGCTTGGTGCTCGGAACAGAATGAGTAGCCTTAGGAAGCCCTGGTCGTTCTGCTGCCTGGTTCTCATGCTTTTCCTGTTTTTTTTTTTTTTTAATACATGTCACTTCAATAACATCCTCTCTGGGGGTTTAGTAGTAATACGGACACCCGTGTTATAAGTGTTGAAATGCTGATTTCACATTGCCCGATTAAGCTCTGGCAGAGCAGAGACGCTACATGAACACTGCTGTTATCCAAACAGACAGCAGGATAGGCTTGGCTGGATTTGGGCTCACTGGGGACTCAACCTGCCATTAGTAGTGGGATGTAGTACAACATCTGATGTAAGACAGAGAAGAACAGTAGAGTGGTTCACGTTCAGCCTCACTTGCAGAGTGTACTCTCAAGCTGGCTGAGACGAGCACAGGAAATGTCCTTGTTTTCGGTGAACATTAGATTAGTCATCGACTGGGTTAGGTTCACGTGAAAAATGATCAGAATTTGGTTTTGTTTTGACCTACTTCACAATAATTAATAAAGCTTCCTGAACTCGAGGGCTGAGGGGAAGAGGGTTGGGTTTTTACGTAAGGCGATTAAAATAAAAAAGAAAAAGAAAAAGGCATTATTTTGAATTTGAAGAACTACTGTGTTTCACAAATATTATTTCAGAGGTGAACAATGAACAAGCACTGTGCTGTGCAGGTGTCCCTGCAGGGATACAAGCAGGAAAAAAAAAAAATGTGTGCAGCGAGTTGTTTTGTAAAACACGGTGGCCTCTGTTGAGACGCAATTACATGCCGAAAGAGGAGACACAACAACATCGGCCTCACAGCAGCTGCTTCTACAAAATTGAGGATTTCCAGTGAAATTGCGTTGACCTAAATTTAAACAACTGGCGGTGAAAGAAACAAAAAATAAATAACTGTTGCCATCCATCTTTTTCTCTCTTTTAAAGTCTAGTAATATCAGTATGTTCTCAATATTACACCTTGCTATGATATGTAAAGTTTTAGCTCACGTCTTTTGCCTCTTCGGGTAAATTTGGCAGTATTATTGGTGCCAGGTCAGCTGTCAGAAGCCTTGCCAAGGAGTAGGCACAAACATAATTCTCCCTAATCTTCCATCTGTCATCCATGTGCATGCGGGGGACTGGTTCTCTCATCATTTGGTCCAAGTGATTATCCTGGTGATATTTCACTCTTTGCTGCTAATGTATAGAGGGGCGGTGATTATGGTGCGATTAGAGGCAAAGGTGAAAAAGCATGTCTAATATGGCACAGGAGATAATTGAAGGGTTAGTGAGAGCGCGGACATTAGCCAGGTTAGAAAGCGCACTGTTACGGTCGTGAGCCACTTAACTGTTGGACGGAGGTCTGGAGAGGGAGCACGGCTGCTCTTAGGAGAGGGGCAACAGTGGGGACGCATGGCACACAGAGATCATAGGCTTAAATTGAGACCGTCTGCTCGGAGAAGGCGTCCGAGTCTAGTGATTTTGATCAGTAAGTTGATAAGTCTCGTCATCTTTACTCTCTAAAAAGAGAAAAAAAGATGGAATATCAAGGAGGAGATTTTGGGTGTTGAACAGAAATTGCTTGGACTGGAGCTTAAGGTACCAAGCCTATTTTATCTCTTTATCTCCCTTTATGGGAGATTTGAGGCTTAATTATATATATATATATATATATTTTTTTTTTTAAATATAAGAAATTGAAATTGATCTCTTTACCTCCCTCATCCCTCTCTCCCACATCACCCCGGCCACTGACTGCCAGCAAATGTGTGTGTCTGTGTGTGAGCTAGTGTCGGACAGAGAAAATGAGCAAGTGTTTAGAATGACTAAAACAGCATCGCTCCTCCCTTTAGACTCATTTCAAACGTTATCGATCTGCTCTAAGGGACATTACGACATCCAGAGCGCGAACATAGTCAAAACATCGGCCGCAGGACTCTATCTCGGGACATGACAGCACTGCAGTGCCTGTCATCAGTGCTTGAGAGGCTACAGACGCGCTGAGTGATGGTTAACAATGACGGTTAGATCTAATTAAGATGTTGTCTGTTTTTAGCTGCATGTATGTTTTTTTTCATGGATCTGTTTAGCAGGTCGGGGGAACATGGTAAAAGTGGAGTTTACGTTATATTTGATACAGTTAAATGAACCATAAAAGCCTGTGCTTTTTTTTTTGCCATCAATAATTTAGACTGAGTTTTGTCGTTCGAGAATCTGTTAAAAGGTGAGGTTCTGCTTTTCTTAGTCTGGAGATTTGGAGACACACATCCTTGGCATGTCTCTTGTATAAGTCGCCATGTTTTTAAGGGGGACTTCAATGCCATGAGGGCAAATTCATTTCTGTACCGAGTTCATTCTGCTGGCAGTTTCAATAGCTGTCACCTTACTCCTCATCATTTTTTCTCCCTTTTTGTCACTATCCCTTTGTCCATCTTTCTTTATAGAGCTGTCTCCTTTTCACAATCGGTGGCTTTATAAATCACACTTCATGTTGCAATACAAAGTTCAAGAAAAAAACAAAAAAAGAAAACCAAAACTGAAACAACAAAAGACACCCCATGTCCATTTTGCTTGGTCTTTACAGTGGATTGTCGCTTGAATACAAAGGCTAGTGAGAAGCCTCAAACGTCTGCACCCTGTCCGGCACAGACATCAGTAAGATCATCTTTTTTTTTTCTTTTCTCCTGTCATTCTGTTGTTTTTTTTTTTTTTCACCCATAACAGTCTGTCAGAGAGTGCAGTGACTTGTACATCATGGTGGGGCGAGATATCCAGTGGCTGATACCTTTACATCCAACAAAAAGACCGGGGGCACATAAATGTTTCCTTTTAACCCTCCCTCACCCCTGTCCCACACCCTTTTCATTACATCTTCAAGTATTTTTTTTTCTTCAAACAACAGCAAAAGTTAGCAAATTTACATTTTTTTTTTCTAGTCTATTTTTTTTTTTTTTTACTATTCTACAACCTGGTGCTAAATCAGCATCCAGAGCAAAAGACCAGCCCCTAAACTACGATTCCATTTCTTTTTTGTACATTATTTCCATTTTCTTTTATTCGTACTTACAGTAGGCCACTGGATATTGATTTAATGATTTTTTTTTTTTTTACTACGAGTAAATTGTAATACTTGCAGCTACAAGGTATGAGTTTTTAAATATATATTTATATATTTATATATTTATATTCTTTTAAAAAGCGTTTAGTCCTTTGGTCCCTATTTCCTAAGGAATGATGCATGTAAATTATCCTGGATTCTCCTCTTCTCTCCTCTTCCTCTTGTCTTCTTCTTCGTCTTCTTCGTCTTTTTCTTCTTCTTCGATCCAGAGCTTGCCCTGTCACAGAGCACAACACCTGTGTAGGCACAAAAACCAAAATGGCAGCAGGCTGGTGTGGGTGTTTGTGTGTAAGTGTGAGTGTGTTTTGTGTTTGCGTACACGCATGTGTTTGCTTCAGTACTTGAGTTGGCATTTGCACGTATTTATACCTGTACAAAGTAGTTTTTTTTTTTTCCTTTTTCTTTTTTTTTTGGGTGTAGCATATTTAAGTGTGTATGTTTGGTTTGTTATCTGCATTAATGTGTTGTTTATCTATATCCTGTGTCAGTATGCATGCTTTGAGCATAATGAGTCTATAAAGGTTTTTTTTTTTTTTCCCCATCATGTCTAAAAAACAGCAGCAAAAAGTTGGTCTCTGCAAAAAATCTTCTTCCCCAGACGCCAAAGCAAAACAGGGAAAAAAAAGAGGCATTTGCAAAGAAAAAAAATGAAACATTCAAAAAAAAAAAAAAAAAGAGGAAAAAAAATCAACTCTGGGATTCTTCTCTTAGTCACCCAATCTTTCAACGGGTTTCCAGCTTGATCAAGGGACCACCCTTCCTTCATGATATGTAGCAGAGCAAGAAGTCTTTGTACTTTTACTGCACTTGTGGAAATAAGGTGATGTGGCCCTTCATCCTGTGACATAGAGATAGATAGAGAGAGGTAAAGGGAGAGAAACGGAGAGGAGAGAAGGGGGGGGGAATATAAGGAGAGTTGATTCAGAGAGCCGCACACATGCTCGGAGTTGCTGGCTCCTGGTTATCACACAGACTGACAGGCACAGCCAACAGCATGAGAAACAGACGGGGAGGAGAGGTGGGGGGGGGGGAACACGAAAAAAAAAAAAAAACGGAGTATGTCAATCAAAACCAGAAATAAGTGGGCAAGAGGTGGGGTGAGAGATTTGTGTTTTAACCATATGGAACAGACATCGACACTGTGACAGCACTAATCCAAAAAAGACCTCATTTAAACGGGCAACATGTTGGGGGGAAAAAAGGGAAATGCAGCTTAAGAGTTTACTGACATTCATGTCATTAAGTCTACACAAACAAAATAAGATCAAAAAGGAATCCGGATGAGGTATACGTGTGTGTGACTATAATGAGAGTGTCCAATTTAAGGAAAATAAAAATAAATAAATCATGAAAATGGCATCTAAATTTTGCCCCGTAAATCCCCCCCCTCCCCTTCCCCTCCAGCATTTACCACTCTGTTGTGCTGCACCTTTACTCAAAACTGTGTGTCTGTGTTGCTGAGCTTCAGCTAAACAGCACATGTCGTTTACAGGCAACGCTGCTAATATGTTGATGTGCTACGATGTGGGTGAAGAAAGGCTATGGAATCACAGCAAATGACTCTGTGGAAATGAACATGAAAGAGTCTGACTTTGGTATTGGAGGGGGGGGGGCATTCGCCCCAGATGCTCTTTGTTCTACCTTTTTTTCCATCCCTGCAAATGAGCTTGTTACCATTTCGTAATATATCTGCCTTTCAGATGTGGAAGCAGAGATTCTAACTTTTCTGCCTGTTTGTGCCAATGCGAGAGCGGTCATTAGCGGCATAAAGCAATAACAGTCTCCATTACTGATGTCCTCTTTTATAAAAATCCAGTGATGTGCGCTGTATACATCTACCACAGAGCTGCACACATTAGCCTCAAAACATATCTTTTTCCTCCATTTTTTAAAAACATCACCTTCCAACTTTGTCAGGTAACAAATTTCTTTTAATTTTTTTTTTACTCCCCCCCCCCACTAGCATTTTGTCCCAGCACTATGCCTTTCCCCTCCCTCCGCCACCTACTTAGATGGCTCCATAAACGATAATGGCAGTTAAGAAGCACAGTTGATGCCAGAAAGACCTCATTCCTTCTGGCTTGCCTTGCTTAGACACCCTCCACTCCCAAACACACCCAGACCCCACCCCCCCCACTGAGTTCCTTGAGTAGACTATGGGAGGGCAGAGACACCTGCAGGGCTTCTGAATGAATAGGGCAGGGAAAAGTTCGATGAACAAAAAAAAAACTAACTCTTATCGGGGTTTGCCTGGAGGGATAGAAACAAACTCACTCTCAAAAGAAAAAACCTTTTTCACTCAAAATTTGTTTTTTTTCCCCCACACAGAATAGTAATTATCTTGTACAACAAAAACACAGCCGCTAATTTATGCCACTCAATAGGCAGCTGCAAATACTCATCCCAGGTATTGTGTTCTATTCCTGCTCCTTGCTTACACGCACCTATAGTCGGTATGGCCGTGTCGTGGACGGATTTTAGCCATGTGGGTCTGTAATACAGCCTGCAGCTCTGCTATCACAATGTAATTGGTTTGCACCCTCATAAATAAATAAATGGAAAGCGATTCTCATGTTAGGCAAACAAAGCAATCTTGCCCGAAGTACTCCCTGTGCAGATGGAATCCACAGAGAAGTGGAGTGTCAACATTTGCCTGTGCTCTCTGTGTGAACAGTGGAGATTTAATTGGCTACACAAACAAAGGGTCATGTTGGCTACCTCGACTAAACAGCTGTCGATCGTGGGGAGAAGGAACACAAAAAAAAAAAAAAAGTTCCTCGAGCCGGACATTAATTAAAGAAAAAGAAAAATCATAGTTTGCTCGGAAAGAAGTAAATGTGGAGAAACAGAGGAATAGAAAAGAATAGTACACTCATACACATGAACCTCACAAGGAAAAAAGGTAAAACGTCACAAGGGCACACAGTACGATAGCACAGAGAGTCAAAGGCCACTTCCAGTTATAATCCACCAGTCAGCACGTGAGATACATAATGTACAACAGGTACCAGCCAAGAAAGGCGTCGGGTTACTGCACTCCACAAACTGCCAATGTACAATATACAGTATAAATATATAGATATAGATATATATGTATATATATATATGAAAGGAGGGCAGAAATATAAAGAGATAGAGTTAAGAAGATACCAGTCAACGCCACGTCATGCAACGCAGTCACAGTCCCACCACATGACGTCATCCAAAAGAAAATGACACCATGGGTTCAACTTACAGCTGTAAGAACTTGGCCCCATGACAGGTGTACAGGGTGTGGCTATAGCGGAGAAAGACCACCTCGCACTGTGATTGGCCGTGTCACGTTGCCAGGTTGGTGGGGGTGCAAAAGAAGGAAAGAAACAGTGGGATTTTCTTTTCCTTTAAGTCAAAAATTCAAAGCACCGTTCCATATTTTGTTTCCACACCCTCACTTATTCTGCCTGACAAATCAAATGAGGTTATTATGCTTATTAACATAAAACAGGGAAAAAAAATAAAAATGAAGAATTGACAAGTGAAACAGAAATTACAGAAAACAGCCTTTTTTTTTTTCTTCTTCTTCTTGTGCCTCAGTGTGGTGGTGAAATATTCTCAAGCTGACAACATGTGCAGGTTAAAGGGTTGAATTGATGTTTTTCTATTCACAAAGATAACCCTTAAGGCAGAAATGCATATTTCAGAAACTTGTCCTGTCTACAGTAATTGGATTTGCCTTGCATTGTTTGCTATGAGGTCGGCCGTACAGTGAGCACTCGGGCGTTTTTTTTTTTTTGCATTAAGTTTATCTTTAAGACACAGAATGCAATTTCAGTGCAGTAGGGCTCCTGAGACCAGCAGAGGAGGATGCTGTCTGATCGTGTTTTTAATGCAACTTCAAAGTGAAATTGTCGGGTATTAGAGGAAATAAAGGGGCCTAAGAAGTTATCTGCGTGTTAAAGTTCTTTACCTGCGCAACACACACACACACGCGTGCACGCAACACACTTCAACAAAGTTTTTCATCATTAAGATATTGTTGGATTTAGAAAATCGAGGTTTTGCTGCTGAACTTTGCTTTTAATTTCAGTCTCTTGCTCAAGACTTCGTCATACTGTCTTGCCACAGTGAAAGGCAAAGAAGAAGATTGGTCAAATCTTTAAAATACTCAGTCTTCATATAAGAGCCTGTGTGACTTTTAAGACTCTATAAAGCTAAAGCTTTGATACAGAGCCAGCTCCAGAAGCCTCAGTACTATAGTGTATATATTCCCCCCCCCCCCCCCCCCTCCGTGTTTTCACGGAATTGCTCTTGGTTTTGCTCTATTGGTTTTCCTTAACTCAACAGCAGAAACGGTGTACTAACAGAGGGGAAAAAACACAGAGATGGATAGAACCAGACCAGGGAAGAAAGAAGATGTAGAAGGAAAATTAAAGACAAACACACACACACACACACACACACATGCACACACCTCCTGCTTGTGACAGAATGTTATTGTGAGAAATGTCTGCACTCGGAGATAATCGGAGTACATCTCAATGACTGTTCTGTCGTTGGACGCTGTTGCAAGGATATTTTCCATTTGTCCCTCATCGACGTGCGCCTTCACTGGGTGTCTACTTTGAAAGCTTCTCTTCAATTAGCGAGGCAGAGCTGTATTCAAACACTACCAGGCAGGGGATAAAGGCAGCATCTATCATTTATAATGCACACTACCTTCCATTAATGCCATCGTGTGGCTTTTAAAGAGTCAAATCTAAACCAAACAAATGGCATTATCATGCTTTTATTTATGGAGGAATATAATCTAGGCTTATGTTATTGTAATGAAAAGTTGTCTCGCCAATTGGGTGAAGAGAGCATGCATCTATATTATTTTGGCACTGGCAGCTGCACTTTGTGACAGATGGGTGATGATTCTTTCGATAAGGCCTGACACACTGTAATTAGTCTTTATGGAGGGAGGCTGCAACTTTAAGTAAACCATCTTTTCATTAAATTGCATGAAAGCTTTTGGCTTTTTTCTTTTTTAAGTTCCAAAAGGAGGCAAGGCTGAATATAGAAGTCTTCAGGCTTTTCATCACAACTAAAAGTAACATGTAGCATTTACAAGAGTTCTGTAAATTGCTCAGTGTTAAATTGACTGTGACCCTACAGTGGCATAAAACTGACATCATATAGTTTTGAACGCTCGCTCTCATTTTATATTTTATTTGCAGTATGTGAAGTGAGGAGTGAGCTTGCACTTACTTTTTTGCATTATAACATTTACATTTCATGGCTTAATTTTACTTTCACAGCACGGTGATGTCAAAGTTCCTTCTATCTTTTTGCTACGATGTTAATATGGTATATAGATTAATAGTTAATTGTGCGTGAAGACGTACTCAAACTAGGGCTGGACAATGTGGCCAAAAATGGTATAATTTCTAATCATTTGTTATTGATAGCAGTGGCGAACACCAAATGTATTGTTTATGTTTTTTTTTTTGCTGATTTAGGATCATTTTGAATGCAAAAATCACAGGTCAACTTTCTGAACAACACTACATATTTGTTTTTTAACATTTTTGTTTACATGTACGGGTATTTTTTACATCACATGATGCAAAATTCTTTTATATTTCTTGCAATAAACAAATTCTGAAGATGTTGCATGTGCCAACTTATGACTAATTGTTTTTTTATTTATATTACAAGTAAATGAAATGGCTTGGACTAGAAGATCTTGCAAAAATAAGCCATCTACATCTGCGGTGAATACACCATTGTTCCTAACAGGAATCTGTTAGAAAACTTTTTTTTTCTCCTCTATTCTGAGAAATATTAACGAAAATCAACTGACAATGTAACAAAAATGCAATCAATGATTTTTCTAAATCAAATTTGCATAAAAACCTGACCTGATTGAGAATAATGGATGCCATTTCTGGATTCAGCGGTGCAAAATCCTGATTCCTAATTCAGTTAAAAAGACATAGACAACTTACAATTTTTTTTGTAACCCAGTGTAGTTATTCTGATAAAGTCAGATAATTCAAGATTATTAAAGAAATCATTTAAGAATGGTTATAAATGCATAAATATATAAATGTATATGTTGTACAAGTACAAATGCCAAGATATTTAGCCTTTTGCAAAAAAAAACATTATTTATTTATTCATTTATTTGCAATTAAGAGCAATTAATTTGTCTTTCAAACATCCTGCATGTACTTGCCATGCCGTCCCTCGTATTGTAAACTGTTGCTGTGCTTTAAACCTACTCTGGATCTCCTCTATGAATTTTTCTTCTGGAGCTGACAATAATGAATGCTGAGCTAATTTGTGGCAGAAATGATTGGTTTTTCTAAATTTGTCGCTGAACAACTCAAATTTATTTTCAACAGCGTCCCTAGCGGATGGTTAATTATACCCAGCAGGGTATTGATGATGTCATCGAGCAGTGCTGAAGTGTCACTGAGGAACAAATCAGCTTCTAATCCACAGAAGAAGGGGAAAACTATTCTGTGGCACAGAGCAACCTGTACAGAAACCCATGGTGGACTGAGTACATTGCAATTTAAAGCTTTTATAATTTTATAATGAGATAATTATGGGTTATTTAAAGGGGATGTCTGGGAGTTTGTCCATTTCCTTTTTGAGCATCTCACCCTACAATGATCACCTCTCTTACAGTACATGTCTTAATACTGGACGTCGCTAAACGCTTCCCAAATCAGGAGGAAAATACATGGATGAGAAAATAATAAAGGAACTGTAACTGTTTTAAAAACTAAAATTTGACTTTATTTTGTGAAATGCAAATGTACTATTTAAGTTCAAAAGGAGAAGACATATTTACCCGTGCTTTACCCGACTTCAAATTTTGAAAATACTTCTCTCAGGAGTCCATTTTGCAACAAGACTATGCAAAACGTATTCTTATAAGCAGCCAAGTGGACCGTTTGAGAGGCTGTAGTAAGCCATGGCATGTAGTGGTAAGGGTTCTACTGTACCTGGATACTGACAGTAGACGAGTCAATAAGGTCGGTTGGCGTCCTTTGGCCGCTTTAGCTGCACCTTCAGCCTCTTCATGCCTATCTGAAACCCGTTCATGGCCTGGATAGCGGCTTGAGCACTGGATGGATTATCAAAACTCACAAAGCCTGAGACAACAATACAGAGTGACGGGGCAGAGAAAATGGGTAAAATGAAAATAAAAGGGACAACACATGAAAGGAGAAGAATGAGGAGAGATGAAAAAGGAACGGGAAGAAGAGAACGGGGGGAGGACAAAGACGGGGGAGAATAAAACGGGCGAGATGAAAGAAGAAAGGAAAGAAGAAGAAGAAGACCCTTTTTAACTCTCGACAATGACACAACAATGGGTCTTTGTTTTCCATTTTCAGCAGATTAATTGAAAATCTCTGAAATAAAACGATTACATAAAATACCACAATGGCTAATAACAGATATTAAAAATCAAACGAGGATGAGCTATTAGAATTAGACTTGAACAGAGAACAAAAAAAAAAAAAAACATGAAAAGATAAGAGAGCAGAAAAAGGAGTGTCATGTTTTCTGCGGATTTGTTGGACAAAATCGGTGCCTGGAAATGGAGGGGCAGGTCTGTGTGTGTGTGTGTGTGTGTGTGTGTGTGTCACTGAACATGTATCTAAGTAAAGAGTAAAGGGCACTGGGGTCGTGATGAGATGCTAGGAGCACGGTATGTCGGACTGAGGTTCCTGCTGCTCTGAGTTATCACCTGGGTGTCGGGGCGGAATGAGCCAACGGCTTTCCACACCAAGACTCCTTCCCTGTTCTTATCAGACACCTCTGTGATTGACGGCCCAAATTTTCCGCCTGCCAGCTGATTTGATCACACCGCTATGGGTCCAATTTAATTTGGGGGGAGAGGGCAGGCTTTTGTCAGCGCAGGGTGAGATAAGGCTGCTTCTTTTACAAACCCTTTAAACAAACTAAACGGGGAGGGGGGCGGCGCCTGTCAGTTGGCAGTGATCCTCTCCCTGCCCATCCTACAAACATGCACACACTCGCACTATACCTGGCTTTAATGATTTTCTATACCTCACATTTACATCCACATGCCAAAAAAAGGTGATAGCTGAGAGGGGAGGGGGGGGGGGGGTTTAGAGTACAGAAGAACAGGGGATGACGGAGAATGTGCTGCAAACTTAAATTGCTCGAATCCACGTGTACAGCAATAAAAGCAGAATGGGATATTTGAGCCGGTTTTTACTTTCTCCTGTTTTTCTCCAGAGAACGCAAGACGCCGGTATTTCAAGTCTTTGATGCAGCGCCGACTTTGTGGAGCTGCTCAACTCAATGCTCCGAACGCTACTCGTGTTTGAGGTATGGCTCTCACCGCAGCCATCCGTATCAGCTGAATGTCTGCGCGCATTACAATGTTATGTATTTTTAATAGAAAGTTGCAGACATTACTGGGAGCGACGGTGGATAGCATACAAGTGTATGGAGAGGCTGAGTCGTGCTGCGCCACGCAAGACTCGCATTGCAGTACAAAAAAAAAAGAGTTAATATGTAATGATTGTCCGCACTAATGGTGACTGGTGTTCTGTAATCCCTTTTTAATGCAGGGGTGGCTGTAGTGTAGGGGTGAGGTCTCTGTTCAAAAGGCAGAGAAAAAGTGCCGACATGACGCCCACTTGACTCCTTCAAAACAAGTTGACCTCCAGGTGATTCATTTTTTTTTTATGAATAAAGTGTTGATGAGAGCTTTTTGTGGATGTTAAAGACGTAAAAACCACATTCGAGTGCGAAAAAGAAAGACGGCCACCAAAAGAAAAATACATTATTTTTTCAGAAGATTTTATAGTGAATTGTTTCACTATTTTTTTTACCACTATATCCAACAAGCAGGGGTGTGTGTCTCTTTCTAGTACAAACAGACGTACAACAGCCACCCAAACAAACACGTTTTGCGTTTTGAAGTGCGAGGTTGAAGTACACTCTTAGAAATAACAAATAAGGGTTCCAAAAGGGTCCTTCAACAAGGGCTGAGGTTCTGAAGGGTTCTTGGTAACACTAATGGTTCCAGTAAGAACCATTTTGATCCAGAGAACCCTTTAAAACCCCTTTCCTGAAAAGGGTTCTTGGTGGAACCCTCCAAAAGGGTTCCAGGTGGAACCTTTATAAAACGCTTCTACCTGGAACGAAAAAGGGTTCTCCTGTGAAGACAAGCCGAAGAACCTTGTATGGTTCTACTTAGCACTTTTGTTTCTAAAGGCCACATTATACTTCTCCGACTGCGTATGCGTTATCCGTCTGCGTCACCACGGAGACGCCTCGAGCATTTATACTTCTGCGTCGTGGTGACGGACACTCGCTGCAATTTCCCGCCCGATCAGTAGGGGTCGCTGCGCAAGGTTGTTGTGCTTCTGGCTACAGTGAGCAATGGCGTCCGAGAAAGAAAGAGAGCGAAAGACTGTTGTTGTTGAAACAGTGGCCGTTTCTCACTTTTCTGTGTCACGGAACGCAGTTTTAAGATAATTTGAGGCGAGAAATTGGCCATTTAGGGTCTAAACATGTGCTGTGTGTGTTAAGATATGACGTATTTATAGTTCGGCATCGGCGTTATCGGCGGGGATCAGCTCCGCCTCTGTCAGGACGCCCGGAGCGCACTGAGAGCCGGCACAGAGCAGCTTAGCTCAGCCTGTCCTGAGGACCAATCGCAGCTCTTGCCGTCTCCGTAGTCCCTTGACGGAGTGATGGACACTTAAAAAATATTCCGTGCACCCGGAGACGACGCAGAGGCTCTTCGACAGTCTCTGCGTCGACACAGAGTCTCTACGTAGCCTACGCAGAGCACTTTACGCAGAAGTATAAATTGGGCTTAAGAGTACACTCTTAGAAACAAAAGTGCTAAGTAGAACCACCAAGATGGTTCCACCAAGAACCCTTTTAAAACCCTTTATTCAGGAAAGTGCTTTTAAAGGGTTCTCTGGATCAAAATGGTTCTTACTGGAACCATTAGTTTTACCAAGAACCCTTGAAAAACCCTTTCTTCGGGGAAAAGGTTTTTCAGAAGCAAATTGTTCCAGGTAGAACCTTAGCCCTAGTAGAAGGACCATTTTGGAACCCTTATGTCTAAAAGTGTAGTGGAGAGAGTTGTACAAGAACGGTTTCACCCTTTTTGGAATGTGAAGACCACCGAAGAGCTTGGGAAAGGAGAGATGAGTAAAGGAGTCCTCTGCTAGTTGCAGTCTGCAGTTTCACCATTAGATGTCACTAATTCTTACACACTGGACCTCTAATATACAGATTATTGCAAAGTTGTGACAGTTTTAAAGTAGGCTTGTGTCACTTTTAAAATGAGAATTATTGAGAATATTTGCTCTTTCCTCCTCTCATCTTTAGTGTTTGAAATCAAACTATGCTCACATTCATATCCGCTGTATCACATCATGTTAACTATAGTTAATTATTTACATTTGGTTTTCATTACATTCAATGGCTTTCTGTTTGTAGAAAATGACTACTACTCCTACTATGTCTACTACAACCTCTAATAACACCACCAAGGATAAAGTCACTCATTGTTAACAGGAAGTGTTTAAATTTCTTGAAAGCCCAATAACTTTTCCCTCTTCATTCACATCATTGTCTGTCTAATTTGTTAATGTCTTACAAAAGAGCCTCGAGGCTTCTGCTATAAAAAGGAGAAACATTTAAAAAGAAAGGCACACAAAATAATCATTAGGTTAAATTTGCCGTGATTCAGTCGAGATCTTAATTACTCGCCACGTGGCAAATAAGCAGGTGATGCTTTTTGGAGGTCGCTGCGCCTTTATTCGTCCTGTTTAGTTGACTGACTGATGGTGATTGACAGAGACGGTGTTTGGAGACGAGGAGACACGGGAAGAAAGATAGATGCTGTCCTTAGAGGGACGAAGAGAGATGGACATGGGAATGCAACTTCATTGATATAACATGTGCCATGCCATAGAGAGAAAGTGAGAGAAAGCCAACAATGGGAGTCTCTATCCCTCCCTCCCTCTCCCTCCATGCCTGTCTCCTGGGTGCTGCTGTCCAACTGAATCAACAGCAAGGCCCACACCAGTCTATTATTATCTCTTTAAGCTCATGGTTTCCACCTGCACCACCTCCACCCTGATGAACTGGTGTGTTGCGTGGGAGGCAAGAGGGAGACGGGGGAGAGGGGGGGGGGGGGGGTGTGATGCTGATGGGTTGCCCGACTGGAGGAGGACTCGGGGTGGGGTGGGGGGGGGAGGAGGAGTCTGGGAAAATGTTATTCTCTTGGGTAAAGGAGCCAGGGAAACGGCAGAGAAGGGGAGGTGGATACTGATTGTATTAGGAATGGTGTGATGAACAGATGTGTGCTGCGAGTGGCAATTGTGGAAGGTGTTTGGGTCAGTGGCAAGATGAGGGGCTTCATTCATTCACAGTGGCCACCCCCTCGCACAGACCCCCCCCCCCAACCCTCCGCTCCCCCCTTTCCTGTTGCAGAGCTGCAGCATCTTGTTAGATATGCCTGTGTGATGAAGCCGGGGAGCACGTGTCCCCTGCTTCTCTCCCCTCTGCTCAGTGGCATGTAACGGCGACTTTTAAAACGTTAATTGCAGCTTGATTAGAATAGACACTGGGAATAAAAGCAAAAGCAAACACTAATTGCAGGAAAGCAACAAGAGGCACGAGATAATTGCCAAATACATACACTGGGTGACTCTGTTCATTTTAATGATGTCCTCTCCCGCCCCACCCCTACCTCCTTTCCTTTTCTCGGCATCACTTTTTTTTTTTGACTCACCAAAACATTTGCTCTGATTGGTGGCTCGGTCCACGAAGACTTTGGCCGAGATGACGTTGCCGAAAGGCAGAAACATTTGCATGAGCTCCGCATCTCCGAACTCCTGGGGCAGGTGATAAATAAACAGGTTGCAACCTTCTGGCCCTGGTGATGAGGGAGAGACAACGGGGGTTACACGGGAGCATAAACAGGCAGCGCTCAGAGAGACACTGACCATCATAACATGGATGGGAAAAATGTATTTAAAAAAAAGCAATCGAGACAATCATAGAGATTGGCTGTGGCACAACGAGTAGTGTTAAATATAGTATTTACTGGATATTTCACAAGTTTGTTTGGTCAGCTCTTTTCCTGGTTTCCATTAGAATCCTCTCGAGGACCTCATTGCACACCGTAAACTGGATGGATTGGTGGCACCTAACTAAAGCCCATCCAGTTATATTTGACTATCGACTCAGAAAATGTGCTGCCAATTGGTTTGTGCACATGTAAACAGCCACAGAGAGGCAGAGGCAGAACAGGTTAAAGAGAAAAACAGCCGCAGATAAAAAAAAAACAAAAAAAAAACAGAGACAACATGAGCAAGAGGAAAAACCCCAAGAGAGGCTGATTGAAAGAAACACCAGGACGTTTTTTTTTTGTTGTTTTTTTTTCCTGGAGAAAGGGAAGCACATACAGAGGAAGACAGAGAGGAGGAGGAGGAGGCAGAGCATGCATTAAGACATAAGCCGAGTGTTTGCCCAAATTACTGTGTGACAGTAGGACTGTCTTCCAATTTCTCTCCACCTCTCCACACTCATTCACCCAGCTGCCACATATTGTACAGGCCAATCTGAGGAAAAAGGCAGGAATGCACTGGAGAGAGACACAGCAAGAGAAATGGAACCGTGGACAGACAGACAGAGAGACAGAGTAGACAGACACGGAGCCATTTGTGATGGACTTGCGGACAGCATGTGTGCAGCTGGCAGGCTGGCTAACATCCTCTCAGGGTGATTGCATGATGAGATGAGACTATGGCTGCTTTCAAAGATGCTTTAGTTGTTTATTTTAAACATTGAAATGGAATACACACACAGAGACACACACATTTAGATATATATGTGTGTGTGTGTGTATATATTTATTGTATTGTGTGTATTTATTGTGTGCACAGTGCTTAGATTGTGTGTATCTCTGCACCCACAAACACATAATGAGTGTATGGCTATCCGCACAGCTTAGGATTTAAGCTTGCTATGAGTCACATTCACACGCACATTCTTTATTGTTACGATGTTGTTGTTGTTATTAGTTTACAGCAGTAACTATTAAAAATACATGGCTGTTTACTGGTCATCAAAGCGCTGCTTATGTGTAGCCCGTTCGCGCTCCGGAGGGAGGGAGTAGCACAGTCTTATAAATTGCCTAAAGTGATGAAACCTGAAGTAACATCGGCAGGGGTTGAACACTACTGGTCTGCAAATGAAGGTATGTGGAATTAGATACAAGCGAGCTCGTCTCTGCTTGTGGCTAAAGACTTGAGGCTGATTTTGCTGCGAACTGAGGTGTTGGAAGTTGGTTGCATCATTCAATGTGAGTGCCAGGTTTCAACAGAACGGTAGAAAGAAGCTGTTCAGCTGCATCAGTTGATGCTTTGTGGCGCTGTCCACAGCCAAATATGAGTGTTACAGTTAGTTTCTTCGACGCTATTAATAATGCAATAGGTTATCACATTATTGTGACGGTTACAGACTATTAAAGGTGCCATATGTAAGAATGTGGCCAAAAACGGTTACTACATTCATATTCAAAATACCGAGGTCTTTTACGTTTTGTTTTCTGACGTAACTGGCAACCCGTGGTTGCTCGGCAGCTGAGACTCTACTGACTGCAATGATTGGTAGACGGCGGTAGGTGGCGCCACATGCCAAAACCATGATTTTAAGACATAAACATGATTTGCAGTCTGCAAAATAATATTTTTAATGCAAATATTTTGGCTGTACTGTTGTTGTTGGTGAGTTCAGTTTGTTATATGAACTTTATTCCCGAGTCTCTGTGACATATTAGGAGGATTTTATGGCCAGTTGCTTTAGATTTATCACATAGTGCACTTTTAACTACTTTTTTTTCCTTTCCATTATGAACTCATTTGTGAAATAATTTGGACGCTCACAATTGCAGAGTAAATAGTACAGTAAAATGGAGACTGAACTGCATTCCTGTCAGCATTGATAGATTTGGTGAAGTCGGCACTGAACTCCACATGGCGGCCACCTTTTAAAACTTCATTGCAGGAAAGTGCTTGAGACTTTTTCCTCTTCAACAAATGCATTTGCTGTATTGATTTGAAGTTGAGGCATATTTAGTTTCTCCACAAGCATCTGACAATACTGCTTTGCTATTATAATATATACCGTATTGATGTTTGCTGTGTCAGTTTGTGTTGCGCTGTAGTACTGACATGTCAGTGTTCTGCCTAATGCTCTTAGCTGAAGTGTGAAAGACACATTTGCAAAGAGCAGAGTAAAAACACTCTCCCTCTCTCGCTTCTCGGCGTGTCCGCGAGACACTTATCAGTTTTTCTAATGATTAAAATGTTCCAAACGTGTAAGCGCTGAGAGATGGGGATAAACGTAACAAATACATTTACGCGTGTAAAGCGGTCAAGTTTATGTGAATTTATGCACTTCCTCACTACGACTCGGCCCTGCGCTGTCGCTATCAAACTTTTTCTCCCGGGTTGGAAACACCCAACTCCTCAGTTGCTATATTCTAAATATTCATGCCACTCCACACTGTCTCGTACAATCATATAGATGAATAATTGATACAGACAAATGTGTGACAAAAGTGTGATTTACAATCACTGTATAACCTATGGATTTATTACATCTGATGCTGTGGCACATGAATGAATACCAGACCAGGAGTGGTAATAAATGATTATGCATGCAGCTAATTAATCTGATGAATATTTATAACCACTTAAACACATTGTAATGGACTGATTAAGCAGTCCAACGCTGCGAGTTTGAATTAGTGCAGTTTTTGAATAATGACAGAGTAACTTTCCATCTCACTGCTAATGTTCTTCTCTTTAAATGGGAAGCCTTTTTCTCTCATTTTCCCCAGCCAGCTTTTTCCTTCCCTCGCTAATTCAAAGCAGTGCAGCTACATTAGAATGGAACATGGCAATTATCACCTTTTATCTTGGGTGGGCGCGCTTGCTCGCTCTTACCTTCCCTCTGTTGCTGGGGAATGATGGTTGGTTGCTGGGGGAACGCTTGGCTGATTGGCGCATAGGCGGCGGGGTAGGCTGCTGTTACAAAGGGAGAACCAAAAATTGAATTTTTCATTTCCCCCCCCCCCCCCCATTTTCATATTTGACACAACAACACCGAAATCATTTGTTTCATTTTGTTCACTGGCATCCTCAATACAACATGTCAATAGTAAAATGCATCATGACGGGGACTTTGGGTTCAATTAGCTGGTGGAGCGCGACAAAAAGAGGGAGCGGAGGACAGATCAACCGAGCAGACACACAAAGGAAGAGAGGAAGACTTACACCTTGGTAATAACAGCTTATATGAGGTGTAATGCAGTCGTCTGAGAGGTCTATGTCATTCCTCGTGTTGGAGGATATGGCAGGTTCAGATCCTGAGCTCATGATGTACTTTTAGAGTTAAGACTTTTTGTGTGGGTATATAATCAAGTCCAGTGAAAATCCTTTCACAATCCTAATGTAAAGCAACCTAATCCAGGGGGAAATTGGCTGGCTGTCCGGCTATCTCTACCTGTCATAGTGTCTGCCGGTGTGACGAACGGAAAGGGAATAGGGTGGAGGGAATGGGACAGATGGAGGGCGAGAGAGAAAGAGAGGAGAAGAGGTAGGACGGACAGATCACCTGCATAGTGCTGGACACCAGCGTAAGCCTGTTGGAGAGGGTCAGTCACTGTTGGACTCTGTGCTGCAGAGAGATGAGAAGAGAGACGGCAAAAGTGGGGAGACAAGGGAAAAACATAAATAAAAGGGCAGAGAATGTTCAGGACAGACACAAAGAGAGATACTGTAAATAGAGAAGTGTGTCAGCAAGACAGAAATTGACTTTATCAGTCACAAAGCGTCAGGGGGTGTGATTGCACAGCGAGTGGGGAAAAAAAAACGTGGCATGTCATATTTCTCAGTTCTTCAAAATGCTTGTTTGCCCCAGATGTTTGCATCAAATATTAACAATGTGCCAAACAAACCACTTTGTAGTTCATTACAATTGCCGCTGCCTTTGCATAATGCAGGATGAGAAGTGCGTGTCTGTCATTTCTTCAGGATTCAGTCCCAGACAACATTAAGAAGCTGAGGACAGGCTGAGACACATCAAATTAGCCGTAATGGACTGATGGATGAACTGATGGATTCATCATGATACTGGAGCTGGCTGCTCAGAAAATCTGCCAAAGATGCTGCTGATTGACCCTCTCCCCTTAAAAGCTTCAGTTCCAATCAGAAATAGATGTCATCATGAGAGCGTAACGTCGAGAGGTCTCCCGTCAACTTCTAAAAGCGGGCACTGTGATTCAGTTTGCCGCTGCTGACATGTGGAGCTTATACTTTGGCCATTCAGTGACGTTCTTATTCGTATCAAGTACAACACTGGAATAATCAAGCATTCATACAAGCAGCAAGTCGTAAGGAGTGTCGAGGTCAGAGCACCCGTCTCACGACAGTAGATGTCACAAATACATGCCAGGTTATGTTATTTTAACCTTGATTGGCTCACCTGGGTATGGATGAATACCATTGGTGTAGATGGGCTCTGAGGTGGGCTGCCCGTTGCTTTGAGGTGGAAGTGCACTGAATCCATTGACCCCTATTTGGGTGGCTATGCTGGGCACAGCTGTAGCAGAGATGCCCGGGGGTGTGCTGGTGCCTGCGAATAGTTACAAAGTCATTATGGAAACTGCAGGGTGCCTGGTACATGTGATAAATCCTTTAAAAAAACGTGAGAAGTGGGGTATATTTTTAATACGGAACAGTTTCGCATAAATGTATGAGTACTGCACAACAGGCCAATAATGTGTCCTCCTGAGTACAAATGCTGAGCTTTTTTTTTGACCCACAATGGAGGTCCAGTGTTTGTACAAATTGGTGCCAACTCCACCAGGACTAAAGGTTCAGATACGAAAATCAGTCAAGGTACCACACTAATGTAGATATGAAGGTACAATGGAATGCTTAAAAAATAAAATAAAAAATAAACTACATGTATTAAATTGGCCTATTTAGAGAAGGTGTAGAAGCCTATGCCTCTTCTGTTTACCATTCCACCTGTAGTGAAGACTGTCACTTTGTCATTGCCCCTTTGTACTGATGGGTTTTCATCATTTTTCTAATCCAGGTGAAGGGCATTTAGGTCTTGTAGGATTATGTGTGATGGGCATTACCACGTATATGTAGGCCCTGTGGATTACAGATGCCAGGAACAGCATCGAGCCTCTTTTATTTAATACATTTGCTATGACCCTGCCCTCAGGCAGCCTGCCTACTTAGTGTCGAACCTTCACAGCTCCTCATGACGAGGACCAAAAAGATAGATCAGACTGGGGCCCGGGATTATCTCCCGCAAATCTTTGCTCTTACATTGTATAAGCCAAGGACTCTGCATCCAAAGTCATCGGATTGGCTGTGTTCCCAGAAAACACACACTGTCATTAAGACACAGAGTGAGAGAACGACGGACAGACCGAGGGAGATAATGAGAGAGAGGAAGAGAGCGAGCGACTGTAATGTGGCTGCCAATGAGTGTCAAGGAATGCTGTGCATCTTCTCCTATCATGCCTCACTCAGTACAAGGCTCCACTTCCTTTAATTTGAAGCAGGTCTTTGTCTTCTCCGGTCTAGAATATGGAGCCTACGTCTTAAAAAATGTAACAAGGGCAAAAGTAGAAAGGCCTTCAATAAACATATTACTACTGTTACTATAATTCTTCATAATGATGAAGTGAGTGCATTGAGAAACTGTAATACACAGAGTTCTGTGTGTGTGTGTGTGTTTGCTCTTACATCCATGCCAAGTTTCATGTGCGTATACCTGAGGACGGTGTCATGGGAGTAGCCACCAGGCCGTTGACATTGAAAGCTGCCATTTGCTGCATTTGCGCGGCAGCAATGGCCGCCATGGGGTTCAGGTAGGACCCTTGTGTCGCTGCCATCAGGGCTGCTTGCTGTTGCATCATCTGCTGTAGGATTAAAGAGCAGTGGGGAGGAGAGGCGAATGGAGGGATGGAGGGAAGGACAGAAGAGGAAAGGAGGGTGAAATAGCCGCAGGACCAGAACATGTTTACTCTCACATCTCTGTTTGCTTGGCCCATGCCTTGTTCTTGAACAGAGTGGTCTGTGTTGCCCTGCAGCGCTGCTTCCCAGCTACTCACACACACACACACACCACTTGTGCTCATTATACTGACACACAATAAAGGCTGTGAGCAAAGATGAGTTGAGCAAGCTGGAGATTATATACATATATATATATATATATATATGCAATGTATGTATGAATATGTGTATAAGAGGGAAAAGATGCAGCGGTGGCAAAGTTAGCAGAGATATTGTGCGTGAGTGGGCGATTCTCACCTGTCAGCGTGAGTTATTAGCAACTGTATGAGTGCAAAATCTCACAGACTCCTATCTCGGGCTGTGACTTTCACTTGTGAATACGAAGTGGGGATGGAGACGGGGTTGACAGGGAGTGAGGCGAGGGGTGTGTGCTCTTGTTAATGACACGCACCGCTGTTTAAATGTAAGGGAGTATGTGTATGCAAAAAAATTTTTTTTAAGACGCAGCCGTTTAAATGCAAAGAGCAAGTCAGGACATGCGGGAATGGAAAATGAGTATAAGGTGGACGCTTGCAACACTATGACAGTAAAACAGTGCGGTGCTGAGCGTCCATGATAAGCAGCTTCCCGGGATAAATGAAGGGATAAATAGACAATATAAAAAGCAGTGCTGCATTTTCTATAGATGTGGACTCTTTAACATCAACCTAATAGTGAGAATCTCGTGCCTAGTGGGAGAGATCATGAGTGCAAACTGCAAATCACAACAGTTTTTGTTATTTTTTTTATTTTTTAAAGCTCACCGTCTCCTCCCCCGCCGGGCTGAGACTTACAGCATGAGAGTAGGCGCCATACGCCCCAAACTGGATGGTCATGGGACTGAAGATGCCGAGCTGGCCCGCCATTTGGTGCATCCTACGCAGGGTCCTCTCCTTATCTGTGTCTGCGAACTTAACCACCAGGCTGGATGAGGCACCCTGGCGAGACAAGTATATTTACAAGGTTGGTAAAGACACACGGGTTTAGTTTTGTAGATTAGTTGTGTATAGTTCACTTTTGTAGTCCAGATATCTACTTTTGATGGCTTTCATATTTAGTTGCTGTCCAGAAATCAACGCGACATTAAATATAAACAATCTATCAAGTGAAAAACGGAATTTAAATATAACGCATCGAGCTGTCGGCTTCAACAAAGCAGGGGAAACTAATGACACTCGTTTTTTGCAACAACGTTTACTTTCAATCAACATAGAAGCAAATTAATTACTTCTGTCATCGACTGACATATACCTGACAAGACTATTGCTCGAGTTTATATGAAAGGTATTAACAGCGAGTTCTCATAAATAATATGAACAAATTAAACACAATAAATCTGACATAACAAAAAAAGTCCTGTGAAAAACAACAACATTTTGTGGTTAAAAGTAACAGAATACATTGGGTGGATTCTTTGTATCATCAATGCAGAGGACTAGTCCAGTGCTCTGTTTCACGGGTATCTCTTGTATTTCTTATCCAAACCAGGTCCAAGTTGGCACTGCACACACTGGTGCCCTTTGTAATTTGCCTGCCACCACGTTTGAACCCTTTCAAGTGACCCGTCGGACAGTTCTGCGATCGAGCGTCAGACAGAATCTTATTGTTCATAACGTTCAGCCTTCAAGTCCTGACATTTCTGAACCAGTGGTGCTGAATATGCACATTACTGCAGTCACTTAGCTGTCAGCAATAAATGGAAGAGAATAGAGAGTGATATTTGCTTTTGTGAACTTTCCAACTCCACTGTATACACTGGGAGTGAAGTGTGATCCTAAGCAGATCCCTCAGGAGTCCTAGTCACCCCACTGGTGAAGCTCCACTGAATACCATCCTGGGTAATTAGGTCTGACAAAAGCCTTCGGCATGTGGAGGGCGAAGTATTGACTAATGGCTCTGCCTTATGGCAGATATAGTTCCATATTGATGTCCATGCTCCTGAGTTTGCATCCAATTAAATCATTTGAGAGACAGAGACCAGAGTCACTTCCTCATGTGACATCCAGGCAAGGAGAAGAGGGAGGGAGAGTGGTTGTGTGTGTGTGTGAGTGAGAGACAGAGAGAGAGAGGGGAGGCTGCCAGGCAGAGAAAACAGCTACAGTCACTGTCAAGAAGGCCAGGCTCCTATTTAATTATAGGCTGTGCATGCTGGGAAAGAGCACGGAGCACCACCAGGTTAGAAGGACATAGTCAGCCGGGGGGCAGTTAGGTTATGATCAGTACGATCATAAAAGCAAAGACATGAGGAGAGAAGGCCTCCATAATCACAACTTGGATCTATCTCTTGAAAAATCTTTCATTTTAAAAAGGTTTTGATTTTATGAATATTTCCACATTTTCTTTGGGTATAGAAATTAGTGAACTGCAGTGTCTGTCAGCCTCACTGTGACTGATGCTGCATAAACCTGCTCCTGTGGTGTACTCTGGTTTCTATGTAGGGTTCATATTGTGTTTTCAATATGCCAGCAAGCAGAATGAATTAGAAAGCAAAACATAAAATTTATTTTTGCAAATTCAAAAGTGTTGTTTCCAAATGTTGTTGTTTCTTTGACTTTTTTTTTTTTTTTGCAAGCAAAATATTTAGGAATCACAAGCAAAAGTTTAGGATTTGCAAGAACAAGATTAGGAGTCAAAACAAATTCCTGTAAATTATCAAAAAAGTGATCATAGTTTGGTTGGCAAATTGTTTTTTCTTTCCATCCATAGGTTTCTTGTATCCATATCTCTATTATGTTTAAGTAAAATCTGAAATTACTCTACACGTCTGAGTTTAACCAAAGGTTTCTCACATAGATGGCGAACACGGCTATCTAAACATACACTTTACAGCAGGGGTTCTCAAAGTTTTGATACCTGAGGACCAATTTAGGAACCCAACATTGGACTGAGGACCGCCAAAGGAAAACAAAGGGGAAAAAAAAGAAAGAAATCCTATTTGTAATAATTTTAATGACCAGATTGCAGTTGTACAGTTTACACTATTGGTCTGTATCTAGTAATGTCCAATAAACATTTAACAAGCTTAGTAGCTGCCAGAAATGTTTCTGCGGGCCGCCATTGGCCCCCGGGCCGCACTTTGAGAACCACTGCTTTACAGAAACAAACAAAGTTGTGCCCCGTGAAGCTGAATACCGCAGTGACACAGTGAGAGTGTGTGTGTTAAGCCCCAACATAACAAACAAACACACACAGTCTCTGTTTTACCGTGCTTTAGCTTTACTTCATTCTAATTCATACATTAGATGAATGTATGAATTAATGTCCCATTTTCATAAGCCTTTCATGAAATTTTAAACAGGAAAAGAGAAAGTGTCATTGAGAGGGCAGTTTGCCGGGGTGGTCCTGATGCTTTAGGGGGTTTGGTTAGTCAAGGCTGCTTCTGCAATCTTTTCATAAAACATAGTTTAGTTAGTTATTTATTTATCCTGCCTCCGAGCAACACTCAATACTATAAAATCAGTCATCGTTTTTCTTCGGCTTTGTCCGTCCCTACCACAGCAGTTTGTCTGACTATCATTTTTATATAGTAATGACAAATTTGCATGTGAAAAATATGTGTGTTTTTTTTTTTTACATTTATTTATTTTTGTGTGTGTGTGTGTTTTTTTTTGTTTTTTTTTTGCAAGCTGTTAGACCAACCCATGTGGAAGTAACACAACCAGGAGAATGTGTTGCCTGTAGATAACTGTACAAAAGAGGCAGGGGAATGAAGGAAGGCATCAGCATGCACCCCAGGGACAGTGTGTCTCAGATGGGATCCTATCAGAGCCAGTCAGCACCCCACCTCAGGCCAAAGGAGACCCATCTGGAGTTCCCCCCTTGGAGCCGTTTCAATTAGTTAAATCGATAGTCCGACGTGGCACACTTTTTCTCCTGTTTAATTCCCTCCCACCTCTTGACCTTTTTCACTTCTGTTTCAACGTTGTGGGCCAGTTGACAGGACTTGGCTGTTACATTTAATGAGGCTGGCACTGAGCAGCTATGTTCCTCCAGCGATGTTGCTCAGGCCCCGCAAACAGCACGGGGCCCTGGCATTTAGATCGCATTCATTTTCCTGCTTTGTGTATCTGTGTATTCTTATATTCATTTAATACCTCATGAAGAATGCATTGTGAGCATCAGGACCGTGAAAGCCAGAGGCTGCCTGTGCTCACTGCACCGTGACTTGAGCCAGACAAGGCCAGACTGTGAGGCAAGTCTGGTCTGGCTTCTCCCAGCAGAGTGCTCTCTGCTGTAGACGACAGTGCGGGAGCAAACCCCCGTCTGCGGTGTCTGCACTGAAAAGTCTTGGCAGCAGCACCCGAAAGCACTACAATGGCCTCTGTGTGTATTGTCAATACTGCCACTCATGTCAGACTAGCATTTGTGAATTCCACATGAAGGTAAAATGACCCTTCTGAAATAATGAATAAATGAATAAGCAAACATCTTATCGTCACTGCCATATCCCCACATCTCGAGCTGATGCATTCTGTCGAAATCCAAGGCCTTATCAGAAAAGCCGATTTCAGAGTGTGGCCACCCTCACAGATCAAAAGTTCCCCTCCACATAAAGAAAAAAAGTAATATGTGGCCAGGTAATGAAGGAACAGGTGGCAGCAAGACAACAGGCACTAGATGCAAAACAGACACTCCTCGCTGGTAGAAGAAAATCACAAGCTGACAAACAAACAGAATAATAACCTCAACCGGCAGGACTCCTATACCTGGAGAGAAAATGAATTTGCTGAATTTGATAAGGGCCAACAGGGAGCCTTCACTTTTGACAGTTACAACTAAGGAATTTGTCATGGGTTCAAAAACTAATCAAATTTCTCCAGCAACACACTTGACTGGTGAAAATCTCCTATATTGGGTTTGTATAGGCCATGAATGTGTAGATTGGGGAAAATACCCAGCGGTAATTGAGGGATTAACATTAAACTACAGCAGCGAACTGGCATTATTTCTTTATCTCGGCATTACTGTGACACAAAGACTGGTGTTGAGTGTCTGCAAACAGGTAAACAGGCACTCACCTTCCATCCTCTGCAAAGACGCACAGCAATATTCACACTCATTGAAGGGGAACTGTCGTTTTCTGAAGCGTACTAATGATCAGCTTAATAACGTGGCGAGAACCGTGTTTTTTCCTCTCATTCAGCACACAAATGCTGCTACTGTTTAAAAGACAAATGAAACTTCTAGTTTTCTACCGATTTAAAGACTAACAGTGCGCATCAGGAATCTGTTAGAAATTAATTGAATACACCATAACAAGTTTTGCCTGGTAATTGACTGAGCCGCCCGCCACTGGTGGCTGTTTAACTCTCAATAACAGTAGATGATGCTGTCTTGCTGCCCGTCACATAATGCTGAAGATGCAGAGAGCAAGACAAAAGACACAGAAACATTTTCTTTCTGCGTATATTTCCCATATTTGTCCATAAATAAACAAGTTTCACTCTCACGTGTGAGGAGTGCAAGAAACAAACCTCCGCGTAGCGTGTCGGCTACATGGCGGCAGATGTTGTACAATAGTTGCATGCGGTGTTTGAGGACTTGTGTATTGCAGTGACAGTGCTCTCTGGCTTGGACTTATCTCTCATTAATCCAGAATGATTGTATCACACATGCATGGTCTTGTTGCTGCCAACACCAGCGATGCTGCAGAGGCCCCCGTCAGCCACGCTGTCACATGGAACATGACAATGTCTGCAATTTGCCGGGGTGCTGTCTCCCTGTCTCCTCGTCATGCTTTCCCATTTTTTGAAGTTTTGCCACTTGTGTCTTTGCAGCCATACAACTGTGATGCTGTGATGAGTTCCCTGCCATTTACACAAAATATCAATTAAAGCCATAACGCAGTCGATCAGCGCGTGCCATTTCGTGGTATCTATTGTCTTTAAGCATCGTTGAACCCTTTCATTCCGGGCCAGTGTATTTTAGTGGAGGTGTTTTTTATATATATATATATATACGGTAAGTGTGTGTGCCAGGTAACACAGATGCTGTAGAGCGAACATTAAGAGGGATAGAGAGGGGGATGAGAGACGGTTCTTTGTTCAAGGTTCATCCAGACCTCACAGCTGGCAGCAGGCATTGAACAGTGCAACCCACTCTCTGAATCCTGCCTCCTGTTAGTCTGTTGTTGACAACATGTGGCAGTGATATTATCCAAATTAACTGCATCCCTCATTGGTACCAAAGCCTTAGTTGGATTCTAGTGGCCACCTTGCCTATTAATCTGAGAGGAAGTTGGATTTGGGCAGAAGACGATAACAGGTGCAGGGATAGAAGGAGCGAGATACGGATAATATAGATTATTAATAAACATTTGGATGGCTGGTTATCCGCCCCAGGTCTGTTTGTAGCCCCATATGTTGTGAGGACAGTTCATCTGCCGCAAACCTCAGGTGGTTTCGTGACCCAACATAATGGAATCGTGCCGGGGCTGTAGCAAGACACACACACACACACACACACACACACACACACACACACACACACACACACACACACACACACACACACACACACACACACACACACACACACACACACACACACACACACACACACACACACACACACACTGTCCTTGTGAGCCAAATCTCGTTCGGTGTGAGTCTTAAGCAGCACAGCCTCACAGGAGTCTAATTATGTTAATCTTTCGGATGTAAACATTTATTGAGTCAACACTTATTTTGAATTCAAGTGAAATATCTTAGTGACGATCAAATTTCAAAAAAAGTGTGCGTGACGAGTCGGCCTCGTGATTACCGTTGGGCTCGAGGCCTCCTCCAACTGATTAAAATTTGACCCTCTCATGGTTTACATGCCAAAAAAAAGTTTGGTCTGTGCTGAGCTCAGCGATTGCACGCAAACTCCGACCGACTTCCCCTCCTCACCACTTCAGTGTAATGCAAAATGAGGCAGCATCAAAAAAAAATGTGTAAATTACATCTGGCTTCCAGGACACTATCTGACTGCCAGGAAGCATCCGTAAATATTTACTGCAGAACATCAGTGAAATGTGTGAAGGCGCGGATGTCTGCCAGGAAGAGTGTGTGCTTGTGTCCATGTCCAGTTATTACACATCCAGCGCTGGCAGTGAGGTGCTTCGTAATTCATCATTTCTCTTACTTTTGTGGTGGCCCTGTTCAACCCTGACTGAAGTATGTCCAATTTGGAATTAACTCCCAATTTAACAAGAGTTATGAGGTTTTTTGGAGGCATCATTTTTTTTTTTAACAACTAAAGAGAGATCACCATCGACTAATCCTACTTCATGCATCTCGTTATCATGCTGCTGGTTTCCACAAGTCCTTGTACATACAATAATATATCGTTCACGTTACAGGAAAGCACTTTAAATGAATGATTCCGCACTACCTGTCTTTATGTACTGTATCTGTAATTGAAGAAAGCACCTCTGGAGGGGGGGGGACTGTTTTACTGTTCTGCTGAGCAGCAATAAAACACTTATAGCACATCTATACATACCGTCGTTCTCAGGTGATGCCCGGGATATAAAGAAAAAATATAGAAAAGGCCAAAGCTAATGGGAGGCTGATAAACTAAAACTGTCCCATAATATTATGAAAGTCTCGAGGCTGAAATATTAGGAAGCAGTTGATGAAACAAAGAGAGCTTATTCATCTGACCTCAATTTGAACATCTATCATAACTCTAGGGTGCTTTTCAATATTATTGGCATACTTGTTAACCTCCCTTCTAGTCAGAGTAATTAAGCCTCCCTTGATAAAAGTTTGCGAGTGCTTAATATTCTTCAACTAAGCAAAGTCCCCTAACGGGGGCCAAACTGTCACTGTTAACGATGAGCCCACTTTGAGATGTTTTCAAGTCACTTCTCCTTTATCTGTCCACAGCGCATTAGAACATATTCAACGGTCAATGCTTTTTTTTCTTTCTTTCTTAATTTCATCATTGTCTGCACGTTTTCAGAGCTCGATCTTGAATAAATCAAAGGAATCCAAATGTCAATCAATCAATCCGGAGAAGAAACCTGTACAAAAGTCATGCATTTGTCATTATTTCCATTCCCTGCTCCATATTTACACAGTTCCTCTCCTTTTTGGAGAACGTGTGCGCATTTTGCTCAATCATAATATCTGATAATGATAAGTGATTGTAAATACCTTATTATCAATCTGCTGAAAATGTACGTTCCAGCATGCAGTGGGAGACAGAAAATGGATATGGAGTGAAACGAGAGATACAGAGTATAGCAGTGTGTGGGATGCTGACTATGAGTACGTTTGTGTGCGATACCATAGCAAGAATGTACGTATGTGAGACTGGACTATTGATATGTGCATGAGGAAAGACCAGTTTTCCTTTTGGGAGGGCGGGAAAGTCATGCCTATTGTTGTAAAACCGGCTGGCATAGATATACGTGACGTTCCACAATAACATTTACTCATTTATAGCACTTTTCACATCTTACATGCGCATTTTACTTACAGGCATAGTCTGCCCACCATGCAAGGTGTTGATGGCAGCCTGTGCTTCTGCGTGGCTGGAGAACTTGACAAAGGCGCAGCCTGCAAACAAAGAAGAAGAGAGAAACAGAGCGGAACAACATCAGGGAAGTGGCCTTGAAATGAGGGGGAAAAACTGTTCATTAGCTTTGTTTTCATGTTATCTGGTTTGTAAATATCCTGCAACTGGTGTGTTCAGTGCATAACTTTGAGTAAATCAGTCTAATTGTAGTGAAGGCACTGGCTGCATGGAACACTCTGTCCCTTGCCCATTTGTAATTCCACCCCCTCCCTTTTGGAGCATGGAGCCAAGGCATTTTCTATCCTGACTTGTTTGTGATTATTAATCTGTTTAATATTTACACATTGTGATTTGTGTGCAGTCACTCATAAAAGAGATTATGATGACAAAAGAATAGTATTATAATCTGCCCATCTAACCGAATATTTGCACACATATCATTTCAGATGGCGGGGGGGCTTTGCTCAAGGGGCATTCAAATCATCTTAAATCTGTTGTGTGGTTATTGCACAAAGGGAAAAGTCAACATAAGAAGTTGGCCGGCAGACAAAGGAACGGGTGTCGACAGCGGCGTATCGGGGCATCACTGCATTAACATTTCAAATGATATTAAAAATGATTCAGGTCTATGATAATGCTGCGCAATTTGTGCTTTTGAAGTTTACATATCCTCGCCACATGATTAAACAGTGTATCAGTGTGTCGGTTAGGACAGGCACTTAACTCCAACATGAGAGCAGAGGAAGCTAGTGAACTGAATCACAGTGGAACTGAAACGTGGTAATTTTCCTAAAGCCATTAAATTTAAACAGGAGCTATTTCTCGAAGCTTTGTGGTCGTCAGAGACTGCAAGATATATATTGTACAGTCCTATTCTTATCCTTGCCTCCAGGTAGCTCATGTGTTAAGTGAAGAGATGCCTAATTAACAAACCTTCGGATTAATTTTGCCCCTTTTCATACTTGTGTAGCCCCTGTGTCATAGAACCAGACAGGCCTTCAGGGGCTCAGTGGGTGGTTTCTTGAGAAATGCTGATACATGTTCCGAAATGGTTCGTGTGTTTATATACATTTATTCAGGCTGCGTATCCCAAGGGAGTCATGATGATTCATTTAAATTACAAATCTCGCTAGGTAGACTCAGGAGATGTTTTTGACAGCGATCCTTTTATTGTACCTCTCAGAAGCTTCGCTCCCCCCCCCCCCCCCATGTACAAATTAGTGATTTCCAGGCGAAAAGGACATGCAGTATGTGCACAATCAGTGGAGGGGCACATTCCACTTTCAAATCCATCCACTTTGCTGCCACACAATAAATGAATGAAGTACTTGAAAAGTGCTGTGTGCAGAAATGTGAATAGTAAAGGCCACGTGTTTTCTGTCCTGTCATAATATGCCAAAGTTGTATGGATTTACAGAGGCAAGCCAAAAAAAAGGCCATTGATTGATGCACTTTGGCACTATTTTACTTTACACAAACATCCCTCCTGATAGAGACAGGAAAGGTCTCCATTTGTTCGTCAGCTGACTGTGCCAATTCACTGCAACGCTGTATTTGAAGGAACAAATGTGTTTAGTCGAAATAATGAGCAGCGATTTGTTCGCACAAAAGCCTTTTGGTTTTGTGAAGCAAGATAACTTGCTGTTAGTTAACTGGCAAGGCCATTGGATATTGTGCCAGGGTCCCATTGACCTTGGCAGCTCAACCCAAACAGAGAGACATTCAAAACTGCGGGGCTTTGGCGCACACCATCAATGACCACGTCATGTCGAGCAGAAAATGTCTTCAAAGAAACAACGCTCTAGCCTTGATTCTCCTCCTGACCTAAAAAAAAAAAAGTAAGGGACACCGAGCAAAACATCTCAAAAGAACTGAAAGTGATACAGCCTCATAAATTATAGTGCACATATTGAGTTTTTGAATTTGATGGCTCAGAATGTATTTGGGGGGGGGGGGGGGGGTTGTATTGCTTTCAAGCGAGAGAATCTACGCTGCCTTTTGAATTCCCGGGGTAATAATATGTATGCATGAATTCCATCCCACTGGATGGATGACATTTGTAACACAACTTAATTATAGACCTAAAAGCCATCTCTCTATTATTCCTGACAACTTGAGGCTCTATTCAACTCTGACAGCAAGCGCTGCACTTTGAAAGTACTTTGAGGAGCGACGGCATAGAGAGATGGATGTTAAACTTCCTGGCCCTTTTTATTGGGTGAAGAGGGGTGCTGAAAAGCTCTGAGTTGCATAAATTTACATCAACATGGGACAAAGCCTCTATCATGCAACAGATAGCACTGTCAATTTCAAGGTCTGTCTCATTCAAATTACAGAGACCCCATCCCCAAAGTGAGATTGCTGGCAAAATAATTTGCTGTAACATCCCGTAATGACTAGGACTGTTGCACCTTGCGTGATAGGACCGGATCTATGTAATGTATGAGACCTTTTGTCTTGTGAAAGCATTATTATTGTAGATTTTTCTATTTGAAGAAAGGTGAGTGATCAAGCCACTGATAAAAAAAAAATAAAGACAAAGACCAACAGAAGAAATAATGGCATGTTTGCGAACTGAGCGAAGGAAGGTGAAAAGGAGTGAAAGTGTGAATGAGCCGGAAACTAGCTTCTCTCTGAAACAGCAGCAGCCCTGGCCTGGCCTTATTTCGTTTTTTTTATGTGCTGTCAGTCAGCTTGAGGCATCTGAGCAGACAGGAAGGCAAGGAGCTGGAGAGGCAGAGCGTCACAGTGAAACAGGAAACAAGCCAGGGAGAAAGGCAGGTGGTTGTTGGGCCGGCGGGGTGACGCAGAGCAATACACCCTGGATTAACAGTGAAAGGAACAGATGCAGACACGGATAGGCGTGGTTCAGTAAAAGCCAGCGTTATTTCTTTGATGTACTCCGAAGGGCTCAGTCATCAGTGCCTTTTCCTCACCCTCCCTCACATTCTTCTCACACATCCATGTGCTTCATATAGGGGGATAAATCATTGTCAACAGAGACAAAGAATGATTAGGTTTTCGAGAAATATCGTTGGCCTTCCCGCACCAAGTATGGATGCGAGACATGGGATCCATCAAAAGATTATTTCAGAGTCTCTCACATGCCCACCTGTATCACACGTTCTGACAACCATCTTTAATCTGACCATGCTCCACATACTGAGTAGCACATGAGCGCATAAGCTATTCCTAAACCCAGTGACGGCAACAAAAAGCCAGAACCTGGCTGCTTTATTTACAGTGGAACATCATTGTCCAATGGTGTCTCAGGGGAGGGATGACGGGAATGTGGGAAACAAACATGATTACATCCATTTTCAGATCACAGGAAGATGGGGAGGAGGAGGAGGAGAAGAGGGTGAGCAGAAAGACGAGGTGTTGTATGATGTATTTGTTCAAAAACAAGCCCAGGGAGAGATGAACTGCAGTGATGAAGAGACGACATACTGTAAAATAAGTTTGGAAGGCAAAGGAAAGGAAGAAAAGGTGTGAACAAAAAGGGGAAGGGACATAAAGGAAGTAGTGTGAAAAAGAAAGCTGGCAGAAGAAGGTGTCGGAGCGCAGTGACAATGAGGTATGAAAGGAATGCAAGTGAGACACATACAGTAAGTGGTGCTGGGAAAAAAAAAAATAGTATAGCTGAAGGAAAGGATGAGTTACTGCGAAGAGTGGAGTGGGTTGCAGTCGATGTCAATGAGTGCACAGCAGGTGAGGCTTAGCTTTAAAGAGTGTTTAGAGGGGAAAGAGGAGGAGAGACGGCACATGCAGACAGACAGACAGACAGGTAGGAATGAAGTGGGACAGACGGGGTAACAAGTGGGAGAGTGGGAGGAGTGTGGGCTCTGACCCTTACTGGCCCCATCAGGCCCTCGCAGGACGGTGCACTCCTCGATCTGACCGAAGGTCTCGAACAGCCGCCGGACGTCGTCCTCGCTCTGCTGCTTGCCGAGCATTCCCACAAACAGCTTCCTGTCTTCTGGATAGGGGGGGGTGGGGGTGGGGGTGGGGGGGGGAGGAAGAGAGGAGAGAACAGACAAATGCTACAGCTGATGGCACCGTTCTGCTGAAGTGAGAGGAACCCGTGCAACTCAACAACCACCCCTCTCACTCTTTTTGCAGCTGATTGCTGTGTTGAACCGGCTGCTGCCACTGTTGTTGTTATTGTTGATCTAACTGTTGTGTGGCGTGCTACCCCGTGTTCGTATGAGGGTGAGACATATTTCCATTTAGAGTGAACTTTTTTTTTTTTTTAAGATCCTGCCACAGTGATTAATGGTACTGATGATGTTTTGAGAGCTGTTATTTTCAGGTACAGTTAGAAAAGGAGCAGCGATATTTTTGCCCAGGTGGACAAACTGATTGTTTCAAGGCTTAAATCGCTAAGATGAGAGAGAACATGCGGAGCATGGTGTAATATTTTCTCATTATCAATGCAGTGGGAGCACAGTAAATAAAGAGTCAACTCTGTGTCAGATGTGTTTGCTGCTGGGAAGTGATTAGATCTAGTGGAGTTTTAAAATGTCAGCAAAGTCTTTCCAAAGATAAAGATGAAATAAATAACAAAACTTAACATCACCTTAGCTAGTATATATTGGCTTGCCCTGATGCTGCACTTTATATAAACATGTAAAGTTAAGGGCTTTCATGTTATATGAGTGTGCGTAAGATAAAGTGAGTGCAGAAGCAATTTGGGAAATCTTTGCATTGTGCAATGTTGGCTGCATGAAGTTGTCGTGGGTAATCATCAGCCACAGTTCTGGAGATTTATTTGGAATTATTTTGTAACAAAAACTCTACATGTGTTGCTTTTAAAGTAAACGGTGTATAAAATGTATTTGTGTAACCCTAACCAACTTCCTTGCGCTAGATATTGTCAGCACTAGTCATGGTCAAGTCACCATGCCTCAAAATCACACGGCATCACAATAGGTAGGTTTGATTGGTTTGCTTACTTTAAAAGTATGAATAAAACATATTGATAGATATATTTAAGGGACATAATAAAGTAGAATAAATAAGTGAATTACTGCTGGCTGTGAATTGTTAAATAAAAGGACTACATCCTTGTCATTGTTAGTGGTCGAGGAAAATAAAGTAATAAATTAGGAAAGCATTACATGTTGACTAAACCTCACGTGACTTTAAATTCTAGGCCGACTGAGCACGTTTCCCAATTTCCTGATCAAGAGTTAGCTGGAGTGAAATGTGCAGAGTTGCTCTTCATTAAGTTTGAAGGGCAGCTCTATCTACACCACTATCTCCACCACTGCTTCCTGTCGGAGCTGCTTCCTCAGCATCAGATGGGGGGCACTCAGGCTCAGATATATGGGCTCCATACCATTACTTTTTTGGCAAGTCAGAAAGCCAGATTTTTCCAATTAATCTTCCTGGTGGCCTCGCACAAGACGGAGTATTCATCTCCTTAACATCTTTTACATTATGCATTCCCTATTCTGCACTGTTGTGGAATGAAATGGCTACGAGCAAGAACTCATCGTCAGAATGATGGAAAGTGGCAAAAAAGAGGAGGAAGATTTCATTGGAAATGACACTGTTGATCTTTAGTGTGAGTCATTTGACTAGTCAGGAGCGGGTGAGGAGCAGAGAGGAGGGGAGGGGCAAGAGCATCACCTGCGCCTCGACAGATGTGACGCCTCCTGTACCTGCCAGGCCCCATTAGACGCAGTTGTTCTAAAAATAAAGCACTAGGGCTTCCTTTTTTGCAGTGGGGACATGGAATCCTGTTCCATGTCCTGTGAAGTTCAAATAGGACACGTGCCCGCTACTCACTTGGCCACATAAATGAGCACCTGCATAATCAATAAGGCCACGCTGTCTGGTCTCTACTGCTGGTGCTGTAGCCGCGGTGTCATTTCATGTTCCTGTTGTGACACCTCACACAGCAGTACTTCTTAAACCCACCAGCTGAGCCCAATGCTACTGCTCATTATCCCTCCTCCTCCTTTGGAGCTTCGGGTTGAATGTGAGTGAGAACCACGAGGAGATCGCCACGGAGTCGACTGGGATTTAGCTAAGGCTGACAGGAGGACAGATATCAAGCTGGATATTGGACATCAGTGGATGAGTTGAGTAGCTATAAAGTCAGCCCTGAACAGGTGTTGTAAGAGAAACGAGGCTGACCCCTGTGTGTGCCAGCAGAGGTGAAACTGGCAGCAGCCAATACAGCATGTGAGTGTTCCATAATGGCCCCCCTCCATCTTTCAGGGTTTTTTTTTTTTGGTTTTTTTTGACCAAGGTGTCACTGTTGCACCTTAAATGTCCAGAGTGCACTTTTACAGGCTTCCTGCAGTGTGTTAATGTTTTGGGACAAAAGTCTCATCTCGGTCCTGGCCCGAGGAGATCTAATGGCGGCTTTACAAGGCTAATTAACAAGCCATGAGTGAGGTAATGAACTTTTCAAATGTGCTGGCAAATGCAAAAATAAATTACACCCCAGTGAAGGAATTAAAAGGAAGTGTGAGTGTACTTCCAAGCCTTCCTTTGGGAAAGCCACAGTGAGAAAATGAATTTGGAGCTGATATCTTTTCATTGCCTGACCTAAGAGTGTCTCAGTTGGCCAACTGCAAGCCCTGGCCAGAGTATAGATTGCTATTAATTAGTCCACTTTGCACCTGTCTCCAAAGTAGCTCTTATTGGATTTTGCAAGTTCCCGCTCATCTCCTATGGCCACTTGCTAGCATTAAATTGGCATTTTACGAATATTAATAAATATCTTGTAATGCACCCACTGTACAAGATGACTCCACGACTCCAAAGAGCTATCCATTAAAAGTGGGAAGTGGAGGGAAAAAAAAAGAATGGTTCCTTCTTGTGTATTCATGCATTTGCATTTAGAGGGGGCAGGGTCTTCCTATAGAAATGACTGAGAATACAGAGGTTTGACAGATCTTATTGAGCAGACTGTTGGATGTGTGTATTCAAGAATCTGTGTGTGCCTCTTTCCTTGATCTCTGCTATTTTAGATTGTCTAAATTGGTTTTGGTTCACGTCAGTGCATCGGACAACACATTAAAGACACAAAGTTTTGGAGCGGGGTTTGGCCCATACACTCTCACTTCCTCCCACGGACACACCGTCATTATACTCGTTCTGTGGGGAAACAAAAAACTCGTCGTTTTTTGTTTCCCCACAGTGTTTTCATCTCCTGCCTGAAGGTGGGAGCAATCAAGTGGAAAATGGTTCCATGTCAGTCTCTAGCCATGTCCAAACTGAGGTGGCATGTGGACAGCCCCATTTTATAAATGCAAATAAAAAAGGAGATCAAAAAAAGTTATCAAAACACTACTGACATCTGACAATTGCTTGTCTCAGGAAGCCTTTTCATTTCAGTGCCCGGTATATTAAAAATTAATGGATTTTGCACAGACGCCATATGCTGTCAAGTTTGATGCATCTCTCCCTGGAATAAAGTGGTACTTGTGTTTCAGGCTGCAGTATATGCATATATAGTGCACTTTTCCTGCAGTTCTCTCTTTTTGTCTATCTATAACTGCCTCTGTAACTTTCGCTTTATCCCTCATAGTCACCACTCACCCTGCTGTTTCTCTCCAGGCATGGAATTAGTTGCTGTGAAGTCTACTTTTACTTTTGTTTTCCAATAATGGGAATATTCTCTTTCAACTATTACTCCTATGCACCTGCATCGGGGTAAATATTCCCCCTTTTTTTTTTTTTCCTTTTTACTTAGGTATTTTTCCTTGATTCTATTACTTTGTGCCACTGGCAGTAGTCAGGGAAGCTTGGTAGTAATAGTAAGTGTTCAGAAAGCATGGACAGCTGCATCCAACGATAAAAGATGCCTGCTAGGCCACTGGGTGCATTTCAAATGCAGAGTTATGTTCCAGGCAGCACAACAGAGAAGTTGTGCGTCTCATTAGAAAAAACCTGACATTGGGGCACTGGTGCCTGGGAGACGCCGCAGACTAGCTGTACAAAATGTTGTGAATAGCTGTATATTATTCAGTTAGACTCTTTATTTTTCATCTACTTTCCCATTGGAAAATATACTAGATGATGAAGGGTACATGACTGGAATCAAAAGGTGCTATCTGCTTTTATGCTTAGCTTTTCAGATATAGACCATTGGACATTTACATGTGATAAAATATCCAGGAAAAAAAACATGTTTTGGACACAATTATCCATCCATCCATCCATCTTCTACAGCTTTATCCTCCACATGAGGGTCGCGGGGGGTGCTGTGCCAATCTCAGCTGACATAGGGCGATAGGTGGGGTACACCCTGGACAGATTGCCAGTCCATCGCAGGGCCACATATAGAGACACACAACCATCCCCATTGTATTATATTGTTTTTTCTATCTGTAACTAATAGTACTGTAACCACAACACAACAGGAGAAAACTAGCTAACAGATTAACAACACTGTCACGACTAAAACTAAATGATTTGACTGAACAAATGCAATGCAATGAATGATAAGAATGACAGGAAAGTGCCCACATTAAGTACATGAAGAATGATATATGGCTCTCAAAATAGAGAAGGGGAGAACATGTAGAAAATGTAACTTATTTATCTCCAAAGAACTTTCTGATTCAGCATTTAATTATACAGACGCTGTCTCACATTGTGCCAACTATGGGTCACCATCAGAAATATGGCTACCATCATTCCTTGCAGCATGGGAACTGGTCCAAAGATAGGATACCCATATGGTTGATGCCTTCAGCCGACACAGTATTTCAAAAGTAATGTTGAAGATGTACGTAACATCATTTGTGCTGCTATTAACAAAGTCAGTGGATAGATGAATGGAGGTTCCCGAATTGAATTGTCAGCAGTGTAATCAGGAAAGTAACTCCTGTATCTCCTGATGCACATTACAGATACAATAGGGAGGTAGGGAGGAAATTTACTAAGATTCTGAATTGTTTCCATGTTACCAATGTATAAAATAATAATGTAGGCATTAATATAACCAGAGGTGGACAGAGTACACAGCTTCATTACTTGAGTAAAAGTACAGATGCCCCTTGCAAAATTTTACTCAAGCACAAGTAAAAGTACTACAGTCAGATATCTACTTAAGTAAAAGTTTTTTTAAAAGTACTTGAGTTATCAAGAGTACAAGAGTACATTTTCTAAATATTGCAAGGGACCGCTGAAAAATTGGTGCATGTGGCTTCGATGACTCGAACGTAACCGAGAATGTAAAAAGCTGCATTATCGCAGCTAGCCAATCATTTTGTGCATTTTTCTGTAGCTAGGAAGTTTATTTCAATGTCAGTACCTTGACATGCTTCGGCAAGCTGGAAGATTATTTTTTGTAGGCGGTGATGAAGTTTTGTTTCGGTAAACACAGCAAACACTCGAAGCGAACAATATCATTAAATTGTTCAGAAAATGTAAATAGTCTGGCGAGGTGGGACCTGCTGCGTCTTCATCCATGGTTTGGTCCATGGTTTCATCTCTCAACTAAATCTGACCATGGAGTACAAGAAGTAACGGGTACTCACAGTTATGGATAGAAATGTAGTGGAGTAAAGAGTACAATATTTGTCTCTCAAATGTACTTGAGTAAAGTCATGAGTACTCCCCAAAAATGATACTCGAGTAAAGTACAGATCCCTCTAAATTGTACTGTACTGTACTCAAGTAAATGTACTCTGTTACTGTCCGGCTCTGAATATAACTTTTTTCTTAGGAGCAAAAAAACACTCAAACACTGAGCTTCCTTGTTCAGTGCAGCAAGTCAATGTTCTTTCTGATTTCTGATGTAATTTTAGAACACTGAAATATTCAAACTTAATGTATAATTTGGTGTTAATATGCAAAGCTGGAGTGCAGTGTTGAGGTTAATGTAGCGAGTGTAAAAATAACATAGTGAGATCATTGTAAAGCAAGAGGCATGATGTGTATTTCTGTAAAGCTGTTTTTCTCAACCCCCACAACTGTTATTCACCTAACTCGTGTTTTGTTCCTGTCCAGCTAACAGTAAGTAATTAGACCTCGTCCCTGTTAAGAATGTTGCGCAATCTCACTACTTTCTACTGCTGGTCCCAATCTGATGCAAGTGGATTATTCTATGCAGTATAGTGAGTTAGTAAATGAAATCACCAGAAGAGAACAAACATTCATGTTGTCAGTGCATCAGGGACAATGAAAGAATACAGTCTTTGTGTAAATGCATTACTCGTATCTCCAGAGCCATCACATCCATTTACTCAAGGGAAAGTGATGGGAGCTGTAAATCATTTGATATGCATCAAAAACACAGACACAACTGAGGAAACGTGTGGAGATATTTCCTGTTGCTGTCTCTGTCCAAAATGTTTTGGGTTTTCGGGGCAAAAATTAAATTAGTGCAAGTTTATATGCTGCATTTGTAAGTGTTAGAAAGCCTTGTATTCTTTTGTCTGGCCATGTGTCTCCAGTCTTGGTGTATTTCTCATCACACATGTATCAACCACTGCCAGGGTTCCTCTTGACTATTCAGAGCATTGCATGACCGTGTCCAGAGGCACAGAGGGATCTTTTGGCTTAATTTACATGTAAAGTGGAGCGTGCTCCTCTGTGGGTGTGAGGTGCCTCCAGACAGTCCCTCCCCCTGTGGCCTGCCAGACTGAACCAGCCAGCAGCATTCACTCTTCCCTACCTGCTGGGGTGGGGCATGACAGCACAGTGCACGACATTATAAGGTCCTGTCAATCTCTCCACTGCCTGCCTGGGGTCAACCTTCTGAAGAGCAGCAGGTTGGCAAGGACAAACACGGCCCATTCACAATGACTCCCCTCAGCCAGACAGACAAAAGGCACGGACAAGATATTAAAAAGACTCACACCGGGCTGCTGACTTTCAAATGCAAGGACTGCAATGCTACTGGCACTGTATGAGAATCCAAAAAAAATAAAAAAATAAAAATGGAGAGGATAATAAACAAGTGGACTATGAATAATGTGGACAAATGCACTGTGAGTGACACTTTGGGAAATAGTCGAAGTTGATGGCGGTTGCTGGGCATTTCAAGAAAGTGCTGAAACCATCTTATCAGAGTTAATAAAGGGAGATGGTGTTGTGGGCTCACCCATCATCTCTGTTCTCATCAGTGTGGTCTCCAGTCTCACAGCAGTCACTAGAAGAGTGGGACCTGGCTCCAAGATTGTGTTTAGATAATGCCCATCTCCAATCATAGATAATCTGGCCCCATCTTTTCTTCACAGACACAGTGGCAGACAAGGTCAGGGGTAAAGTAAAAAAAAAAAAAAAATCCTGGCGAGGCTAGGAGGAGATAGGAATGGGGCGGCTCTGAGGTGATTTACTGCTGAGATTCACTCAGCTGCCTCCATCACCCTCCGTTAACTTTCTCATCCTGTCGTCTCTTCCACTCTTGCTCTTTTTTGTATCTCTCACACTTTCATTCCTCCTCGGACCTTCCACTGAATCCCCACTCTTTCTCTATCACTCGCTTCATCTCTCCTTTTGCACTGCAGTACCAAGGAGACAAATAAGGGGGGAAAGGAACAAAGGATGGAAGGAGGAGGTGTCTTTTTTTTCCTCATTTGTGGACTTTTTTTGGGGGGGTTTAATCAAACTATTAAAGTAAATATACTTTAGTATCATGTCTACGCCATTGGCTGTATTAAAAAGGATGTTGTTACAAGATAAACTCCCATTTTTGAGATTGGCACCATGAGCTTGACTTCACCTGTTACTGGGCACCTCCACTCAAACTTGGAGTTCTTGAGGCCGACTCCACAACATGCCCCTGTTTTTCATAATCTGCTCGTAAATTTAATCTGTTTCTTTTTATTCGTCTTTTGCTTAACTGTGCAAATGTGAGTGTTTTGTGTTTGCTGCTGCCTGTCTTGGCCAGGACTCCCTTGAAAAAGAGGTTCTTAATCTCTTTCTTAATGGGATTTATATAAAGGTTAAGTAAAAATAAAAATATGTTCCATGCGTTGCCATCTATTCTCCTGTCAACGGTGGAAATCATTTAGAAAATAGACATCATGTGCCATTGGAGAGGACCTGAAACTATCAATTGAGACATTACCTCCTCAGGAAAATGTTTACTGACTATAAATCAAGGGAAAAAGGCTCATAGTCCTTTAGACTTTCATTCAAACTGAGTTCTTTTTAGAACCAACTGAGTCGCCCCTGGTGGCCGACTGCCAGATCCTGAGTTTAACTTTTAAAACTTGAAGACTACACATCCATTTTTATATACAGACTGCTGTCTGCTCCTGCACTGACCTCGGGGCAGTGATGAGCCCATGACTCGTTTTGTCTAAGTCATGGTTTGATGGAATTGGGCAGAAAAATGGTGTTCAGCACATCAGATAAATGCAGACTTTACAGGGAGGATGTTGACTGAATTCAAGGAACACAAAAAGTATATTTAAAGACTGTGGAGCTCTCTGCCTATACTCTATATTTTTTTTCTAAATAATCCGAGGAAATAAATTAAATAAAACATGAGTCTTGTAGTAGACCACCAGAGAATCAGCTCTGTGATACACAACGGCCACTGAGTTCCAGGATTGTGCGGCGCCAGGCCTCCTTAGTCATTTGCTGAGCTCTGGTTTTAGTTTTTCTCCTGACACTCGTATATCCCCAGGGGAGAGGATGTCTCTAAGGTACAGTGAACAAAGGAAGGGCTACTGGAGTCTCATAGTGGAGTAATGGGCCCTAATGCCTTCGCAGGCACATAATTGAGACCCCAGCACAAGTTCCTATGACAGATAATTGCTGATGTCTCGGTAGTGATAAATGCGGAGGTGCAAATGTCCCAGTTCAACTCCAGGTTTGACAATCTAGAGGCCCCACTGGGATTGGTGCACCTGACTGGTCTGCATCCTTCCTCAGATGAATCCGCTGGAAACGTTCTCTCCTTTATTCAGTCCTCCCTCGGCTGTGTATTTTCCCTTAACCACAGGCCTTCATAGTAAATCTCATTTCATTGTCAGCTGCGACTGTGGTTTACTTCCCTGGCCTGTCTACTGACTTCCTGTTGCCATTAACGCTCAATATCTCTGTTGGGGCCTGTCTGCTTGGTCTTATTTCATTCTGTGCTGTGTCCCATCCTGTCCTCCCATATAGAAAGTTCATCTGACAGACAAGCAGGGACGGTGCCAGCTTAAGAGGCCTCTGTATTTCATTCACACTGCCTGTCCATCGTCCTTCTCTTTTTGCTGAAAAGGGGGTAGTAATTGATATTGGGACCCATCCATCCTCCTCTCTTAAGCCCAGAGATCCAATTTATCTTGGTGAGAATGTCGATTGGCTTTTGCCCAGGCCTTGTTGGTCAGACTTTGCCTGTTTTCAGATGGCCGTTAATTAAAGTACTGCCATGACAAAAACAAGATCTACATTGGGGCGTGTGTGGCACTAGAAATGGGCCATCTGATTCACACTTGATAACATAAATCAGCAAAGTGGCTCGGTCTCATCTGACCTAGGGAGTCTAAATCACCACTTTGAAATGCAAGCATAGGACAGACACAGACTGGTCCAATTATATCAAATTCCAACCATGTAAATCTTTAACTGGCTTAATCTGCATTAACCTCCGTGATGTTAGGCACAAATGGCTTCTGAATGATGTAGTCAATCACCATGCCAGTCAGGCTAAAGATGGAGGGAGGAGGCGATACTGGAGAATCCGCACTAAACAGACAATTTTAGGCCTTACTCACTCAACAATCCTTTTTTCTTTGTTGTTTTGAAAATGTTTTCCGTAAACATGGCGTCATTTCACACAAAACCCTCCAAAATGACTCTACATTATGCCAGGCCTGTATGTGGTGCAGTAACGCTGATACGCTAAAACCGGAGAAGAAGAGTATACATTACAATGTATACGATCAGAGAAAAATTGACAGAATGAACCAAGCCAGGATAACTAAGGAAATAAAATAAAAAAACAAACAATCTCCAAACACAAGAAGAGGAGGACGACGACAACAACGAAGATGAGGGACAGGGAATATAAGCGCAGAGTGGGGGGATTATGACATAATTGTTTTCCTAGAGTAGCTTATTGGTTGTCTACATGAAAATGCAAGGGTGACTTTTTGAGATTTTGCCATTCTGAGACCCAATTTCAAAGAATAGTGTTTCAGGGCTCCCAAATTGCCGCTTCTGTGTGGTGGAAACACCGATACGATTCAGATTCACCCAGACTCCACCTTAATCTCATGCCTATAGCAATGAACGATCTCACTTACTTTGTAACGCTTTGAAGTTTCCTCAGACAGAAAGTCTTAACGCCAAACACTGACTCACACCTAACTGTTTTTTAATTTTCAGATGTGTACCTTACTATATGTAATGTCATCCAAGTGTTGTCATATGGCGGTGAAATAAATGAAGCTGAGACATAGATTGGTGGCGAAAGCCAGATTGGTTGCCGTTCAAGTACGTAGATTTCTAGACAAAAACAAATACAGTGCAAAACGCATTGCACTGTCAAGTTCCATAAATCATGTTACACTTTGGGAGACTAGAACTGTCTTTCTCCTGTCTTCTTTTTTGTGTCTTTCCTTCACTTAGAGAATAATACAGTGATACATTAAGTCAAATTGACATTATTTCTATTTGTGTTTGTGCCAATTTGTGTGTGTGTGTGTGTGAGAGAGAGAATGTGTGAGATCCTTCCACGTTCTTGTCCATCCTCTATCTCTTTCTTTCCATGTCTCTGTCTTGTCTTTGAACTGCTCTCAGTGACTGTGAACCTGAGACAGCCCCTCTGCTGGCACAGATGGGAAGTCAATAGAAGCAAGTGACCTATATTACAGGCAACTCTAGTAACTCCCAGTGTGTCTCCAGTGAGAGCAGAATATTAAGGATTGTATGTGTGCTATTCCAGCGTATTTCTGTTTTTGGGTGTGTGTGTGTGTTTTTAAGGTGGGTGCATAACAGAGACCAGGAGAAGGTTAATTACCTCCTCGTCCTTCGCTGTCAGCCGGCTTCACCTGGATGGGCCGGTTCATCTGGAGAGAGAGAGAGAGATGGAGAGAAGTAGCACAGAGAAAAGGGAAAACAGAAGGGAAATCCCTGGTTAGTACGCAACCAGAGGAGCAACTGCTGCAATGGGTAAAAAGTTGGAAGAGCGACAGTAAAATGTGGCAGTGTTCCTAGCGAGTTTTTACCCAGCTCTGTGGACAAAACACAAAAATCAAACGGTGACAGTGCTGTGAAAAAGAAAAATATGTGCAGTTCTGTATGCCAAAGTGTTTAATTAAGCCAGGGCACTGACTCTTGAGATGCCTGAATTCCCCTCACAGTTCAGCAGAATTAGCACTTTTCAATGACAGTGCCACACTGGGTGTCAGATGGCACGTGGAGATTAATGCCATTACATCAGCCACTCCCAGCCCCACAGGGCAAGGTCCTTTCTGGCTGGCCCTTGCTCTTCCTGTTCCCTCCTGGCTCCAGACTCCCAGTCTTCTCATCCCTGACCCACAGCAATCCCTCTTTCTGTGCCTCCATCCCTTCCTCCTCTCTACCCAGAAGCCCTTTGTAAACTTGCGATGCATATCACTCTTTTATGGTCAGCCAACCCCACCCTGCACTCTCCTCCTCCTCCTCCTCCGTCACCAAACAGCGTATGGCTGCGAAACAGCTCATGAAAGGTTAACAGTAGGGAATCGATAAACAACCTTTGAAGATCCATTTCGTTGTGAGGTGAAGGCAAAAGGACACCATAAAACAACCCTTTTAAAAACTGCCTGCCGTGAATAAAACTCCCCTGGTGCTTTTTGTTCCCCTGACTATGGTTTCTTCTTATTTTTACTTGCTCCCTGGTGTTTGACAACGACAACAGAGAAACACTCAATATCGTTCCTTAATCTGGAAACAAGAATAATATCTCCTCTTGCCTTCGGTGGGTTTTACCCTTGAAGACCCTCACCCTTGAGGCAACCACATTGGTCATATCTGGCATTGTGTTGTTCAGTTGGTAGCGGGCTTAGCTTTCTAACTAGGCCACACCAAACAGCTCCGTGTGAGAGCCAGTGAATGGCACATGGTGCTGCCCCCTCAAATCAGTCAGTATTGGGCGCTTGACAGCCGTTGACATTCGCATGAGCAGTGGCTAAATATAGAGCAACGAGAGGTGGACATGTATAGACAAGCATATACATGGTGATACATCGGGGATGTTAAGGACTTGGCCGAGCCAATTGCTTTCACACTGAAGTGGCTAGAGGTGATGTGACACACACACACAGATTCAGGGGTATATAGCACACATGCAAATATACCATACACCCATCTCATCTTAAACCATGTCGCATTACTTTGAATATATCCACATTACCAGGCACCTTGTTCAATTTGGATCCACTTCTTATTCAGTGCAGATCAAATTGATGATGGTTCACATTCATAACAACAAGTGTCTTGCAATCTAGCTTTCATACAGTATAAGCACCCGTGTGCACACATTCTCCACTGCTCCGGTACGTGTACATGACAACAAAGCTCAGTGCATACATAACGTAAAAAAATAAGATGCATAAATTACAATAATATGACTTCCCTGCCTCATGTCGCCGCCACTTTAAAGGCATACGGTGTTTTCATTCTAGGTCCACATGAAAATCATGATGGGATTGTGTGTGTGTCCACAGAGCCCAGAGAAAAATCTGGTTTTAGTCACAGCAACAGAAAACAAACAAATGTAACTTTATATTCCTCGACTGTTGTTATAGGAGGCGTGGGCAACAGTCATGGCTTTCAGACGGTGAGAACAAGAGACAAAAAACATACTGTCAAGTAACATGTTTGTATACAAATGTTGTTTTATATTATAATGCTGCCTTACTAGAATGGGCATCCTCCTGCCTGTGGGGAAAAAACAAAGGTCATATACGCTTTATACTTTCCCTAGCTGCCGGTTGTCTGATGACATGAAGCATCAGTGGGAGACGCACTGACTTGCTGACGCACTGCTAGTCACCCTGAATAAACATTTCATGTTTCCTTCAGCTGTTATATTTCAGTAAATGGTTAGAGGTGACTAGTTTCTTTCAAACCAAAACAGGAAATTTCCTCATGGTCTCAAGGGGGAGTGGGAGTCCAGATGTTTCAGCTAAAGCCTCTAAAGCAGCTCAGACTGGCTCACCGAGGCTCTGGTGGTATGTGGTGAATGTAGAATCGTGTCAAATTGTATTTTGGCGTCGATCTAGAACTATAGCATGAACCTTAGAATTATTATTAATATTATTATTCCATCTTTTTTAAGGCTTTAACACCATCGCTGGGTTACAGCCTTCTATGTTGTATTGAATATGTTTATATGCGAGTCTAAGCTAAAGTTCAGCTGAATCCTTAATGTAAGTCAGTGTGTGGTGGGGAGAATTCAGGTCAGTTCGAGCATTGTAAGCAGTAAGTTAAGGTGTGTGTGTGTGTGTAGTCGCAGCAGCAGCTCATGTAGGGTAGGGTAGTCCCAAGATCCCTGCCCAGTGATCACTCAGCTTCCAGGTCTTAAACGCCAGTGATTGGTCAGGAGGCTTCATTAGTAGCCCATGAGCCGCACTACAGCAGCAAGAGTCAGTAGACAACCCAAAAGTATACTTGGGGTTGCTAGGCAACCAAATAGAGCTGACCGGCAGGCAGACAAGGCAAGCTGGCTGTTGGTCTGTGGGCTGTTCGCCAACCAATTGGCACTCACTTCTTTCTTCTTCCTTTTTTTCTTTACTTGGCCCAAGGAGGTCATATTGAGCGAGTGGGGAGAAAAAAAAAAAAAAAGATTTCTTAACTCCCACCTTCCAGCATGTCCCACTTTCAAGTCCCTTTTTGGTGACTCTCTGACAATGAGTTTTCAGAGCAAGACTGATGCAACTTTTTCTCCATCTTCGTGCCAAATGGTTTGCTCAGTTACTAGTTCAGCTTGATGCCAGACAAAGGAGCTGGGAGTAACCCCACCTTTAAATGTGTCAGTAGTTAAAATGCCTGACACGACTGATATTTATCTACTGTATATCTGTCTATGCTGCATATTTTCTTAAGCAAGCCAAGGGAATGTTTTTAGCTCAGAAGTTTATTGTACTGTAGTCCGACGTTGACTTTCATTAACTCCTATTTCTCTCTCGCACACACACACACACACACACACACACACACACACACACACACACACACACACACACACACACACACACACACACACACACACACACACACACGTACGTACACACAGAGAGGCACAAAAAGTCTTGAGGCTCAATAACAGCAGGTGGCTTAGGTGACATTTTAATCCCTTATTACTGAGTGCAGGATTAGCCAACAGATCAAGACAGAGTTAATTATATGAATTCATCAGAGGTTGGGCGAAAGAGGCAGCTTCCACTGCAGAGCCACTTTCCCCTTGGGCCAGGACCCACCCACCTGCCACCAACACATCACCCTCCCGTTGCGAGCAGGAGTGCAAGCACACACTGAGGACGAGGACAAGTTGACACCCCGTGTGTCTGACAGGCTCTATACTTCCTTATTAGCATTGTAAGCTAAGATAAAACATACAGTGGGGCCTCCAGAGACGCAGTAAGACAAATGACATCGCCCACCTTCCCACTGGGCCTCGCAAAATGAACTGCTGAGACGCTGGAGGGGACGACTACAGGCTTTTTCATCCTGTAGACATGTGGCTGCCGATGCTGAAAGGAGTTCAACCCCTACCCCCGCGCCCACCCCCGTCTTGCTTTATCTTTGTCTCTCTCTGCCCCTTTGGCCTCCAAAACCAATATGCTTCCCACCACAGCCCCTTAATGGGTTGATCAATGCTGACAAATAGGCAGCTCATGCTGTCTTGCCCAGGCTCTCTCAGCTCTGTGCCTGTGTGCTGTTGCACTTAGAGAGGCCATCTCTCTTTCTCCTGACTGTCCCCCTTTTCTGTCTTTCTTGTATCTTTCACTGACTTTCTCCCTCTCTATATTTCCCCCTGCTTCATGCTCTACTTCCTTTATGTCCATACATTCATTTTTTTTCTCTTTGTTCTAATCTCCAGGGTCAAATCTATATATTTTTTATTCTGTTATGATGAATAAAAGTCAGCTGAAGGCACGGACGAGTGGACAACCAACAGTGTGGAAGAGAGGAACTTGCTTACAATTTCCAATAAAAAGACGGTGTGCAACTTTAGCATATGGAGGTGTGTGTTTGCGTGTGCGTGTGCGTGTGCGTGTGCGTGCATTCAAGTTAGTCTGTCCTTCTGCTGGTGTGTCTGATTGATATAATGCAGTGGAGGGGAAGAAAGACAAGGATGCGGCTGGCCTTTGACCGTGTTTGACCTTGCTTTGTGAATATCACTGCTTTCATATCTAGCGGGGAGAAATGCTATATCCCTCAGACTGAATACAGAAAAAAAATGTATTCAAAATGTATTCAGTTAAAACCACAACAAAAGGGGGCGAGCACTGATACTCTCCCCCTCGTCACTTTCGCACCATTTAGTCTGCAGAAGCTGTCTGGATCATTTGTGCACCGGACAGAACTAAAAACAGAGTCACGGATAATTCTGAAGTCGTCTGAGTAGGTTTTTAGTAATGTGAGCGCTGGGGTAAACCCACAAAAAAGCCCTTTGGATGCTGCATGTGCAATAAATGTCAAGTCACTCAGCAGGCTAATGGGATATCATATAAAACGAATGGTGTTTATGCAAAGGCTATGTCTTAATTTACATTATTCCCTGGAAGTATCATCATTTGTACATCACGCACAATGAAGACATATCCAGGCGCACCTGCTATTTTTGTTCATCTGCGAGCATCCAGGCTCGATAGTGCAGGGTGAAGTGAGGTATTAATAGGAGGGTTTGGTGATGAATAATTAACTCCTCAGCAAAGTCACATTACTCATCTTGTATATTTTAAACAGCTGTGCCAATCATAGTCGCGCGAGAAAAATATCACTCATAAAAAGAAGGGAAGATCGTGGATCACTTTGTCTACATTAATTTTTTTTTTTTTTTCCCAAAGTGATGCAGACACACATGCACAAACTAGGCACCTATGGCAAATGATCTGACGTCTGGTCATCAGTTTCACCCTGACAATAAAACATGGTTTTATTGTGAAAGAGACAATGATGCGTTTTATAGGGAAATGTGCAGTGTAACTCGGTGCTACAGTGAAACAAGACAATGTCACAGTGTCTTTGCTTGACTATATTCTATTCAGACAGTCGTGTACTTTTGGCTGCATCCGAATGTAAAAACCAAGCTCTAACTTCCAAAACTGGAGCCTTACTCTGTTCAAGTCCCCCAAATAAACATACTGATATGACTTTGGACAATTTTCTGTGTATGTTTGTTTCTAAAGAGCATTGTTTCTGCTCCGCTCTTTTGTGATTGAGGTAAATGTTGCATTTACAGCAGCTTTCAGAAGACCTGTTAAGCTCAGACTTGCAAATGGTGAACTTTCATGTCTTTTCTTTCTGTGCACACTCACAGCTCGCACAGACGACTAAATGTAGAAAGCGACTATAATTTCTCCGCTTTGTCGTGCCTTCATTTCATCCCACACATCTGATACCGTTTAGTTTTCAAGTTTTGATAGGCCATCTTTTGTTTGATGCCTCTCATTATCATTCCTTTTCGCCGTCAGTGAATTCACTGGAGCTTTTGATGCCATTTACAGCCTTTTAAGCACAATTAAAGATATTTAATGCACACTGACTTTTCTTGAAGAGCCAATAAAGACAGACGGAGACAGTGGTACTGGCTGAGACAGGGACCTCTTTTCCAAGGGAGATTCTGACCTTTAGCCATGACTAAACCACAGTAAGTGCCCTCATCTCTGTTATTATCATCAGTGTCTCTGGAGGATTAGAGAGTATTTGACTGTTTCATTGATTCAAATTGGCATTTTTGTCAATACTGACTTTAGAGAGTGAGTATAAGGAGAGTATTCGTCTGTTTCTTTTGTCTGTGTTGTACCAGCCCAACTGCACTGTATTGATAAAACAAATCTATGAAGTTATTTTCTCAATGGTAAGCAAACTCTGATCAAGCACAGCCTGTACTCTACCGGCCCAAATCACTGCCACTGTCACCCTTCCCTCACATCCTCATTCTGAATGAAAGAGAAACAGGAGCAGTGCAGCACTGCCGGGATGAGTTTTTCTCTTAAATTGGTGAACATGTTCACAACACCTTTCCTCCGAGTCCAGCGAGTCAGGAGGGGGTCGAGCCTGCCATGCGTTTCTTGAGGGGATGCGTTAGATTTGGAGTGATCATACTGCCTTTCTCTCTCCCAAAACAAAACAGGAAGGTGGTCTGTGTCTGCCTCACTGTGAGGAGAAGAAGAGGGAGAAGGGGTGCTGACAGCTCGGCTGAGGGTGGCTGGTGGCGAGATGCGACCTATTTTTAGCTCCGAGCCCAAGCTCCTATTTAAAGACTAGGTACTTTGGATCAGTTTGGAAAAAGAAAGGGGCAGCAGCAAAAAGAATAAAAAAAAGATGGTGCAATGCATGCAATTAGCATAGTTTTTCCTGGTATGATACTTTAGTGTCCAAGTTTTGACCTATTTTCCATTTTTCTCTCCTAAATTTTGTGTTACGTCTCTTTTGAATCGAGCAATGATTGCTTGGTCCGTAGGGGCCCAGTTGAACATCAGAACCAATCTTTATCATGCTGGTCCAAATCTCTCTACCCAACCTACATTCATAATAGCCCTACTCTCGCTTCCTCCTTTCTTTTTTTTTACTCCACTGGTGCCCAGCAGGCCTCCTCTTGAGGTGGGACAGTGGCAGACAGCGGCAGAAAATGGATGAGAAATCGAGCCATCAAGCTATCCTCTGCTCCATAAAGCCTCTGTTCTTCCACTCACTGTAGATGGATTGCTGGTGTAGATCACTGCAACCAATGGGCAGCGCATTGAAGAAAGACAGGGGAAGTTGTGGTAGCGGTGCATTGGGTGGAGGGGGGGGGGGGGGCGGGGGTTGACGCTTCGACACAGTGAGACAAGACTAACAAATTAGTCAAAGTGACAGGGTGTTTTATGAGGACTGCTCTTGTGAGGTGACTGCTGCCTGGGCCGTGGAGACCATGCATGGGCCATGTGTGTGTGTGTGTGTGTGTGTGTGTGTGTGTGTGTGTGTGTGTGTGTGTGTGTGTGTGTGTTCGTGTGTTCGCTAGCACACAATTGCGTGTGTGTGCGTGTTTAAAATGGTATGAAGGAAATGGTGGGATAGGAAGACAGCGGAATAGTGTATTAACCCTTTAACTCTGAGCACATCGCAGACGCCGCGTTTGCACACAAGCACACTTTGCATTACCGTGATTACGCAACGGTTTGTGCTATGGGGAAAAATTCCAGCGGTTTCTGAAAGCTAACTTGTGGTTATTATGTGTGTACTTTCACTCGCGCTGTTGCGGGAAAAGCTGGAGAATCGGGGTCTTTGTCGCCAGAGAGGAGAGTCGGAAAAACGACTGTACGACTGTTTTCTTTTTTTGGCCTGTCTTTGGACTTTGAGACGGACTGTTCAAATTCAAAATTTAACTAGAGTGTTTTTTTTTTTTATATAAAATGTTTTTCTTCATTTTAAATTGTTAATACACTATTTTAACATGCAGAAAATTGTGAATAACTGCCAGACTTTGGAAGATATTCTGGAAAGAAAATGGGCAAAAAGCACTTACTCACAGGACGTTCTCTGGTCCTTTTATGGTTAAAGGCGCCATATGTAAGAATGTGGCCAAAAACGGTTACTACACTCAAATTCAAAATACCGATGTCTTTTAGGTTTCGCTTTCTCCGCCATTGTAGCTCAGACGTAACTGGCAACCCGCGGTTGCTCCGCAGCTGAGACTCTACTGACTGCAATGATTCGTAGACGGCGGTAGTTGGCGCCACATGCCAAAACATGATTTTTTAACATAAACACAGTTTGCGGTCTGCAAAATATTTTTTTTAATGCGAATATTTTGGCTGTACTGTTGTTGTTGGTGAGTTCAGTTTGTTATATTAACATTATTCCTGAGTCTCTGTGACTTATTAGGAGGGTTTTATGGCCAGTTGCTTTAGATTTATTACATAATGCACCTTTAAAATAAACAAAACAAAGTCCAGACTGCCATTTTGAGGCGTTTTTAGGTGCTATTGGGTTAATGGGCACATAGGGAAAAAGGTGATTCAGAAAAAAAGTAGACATAGTTGAACATTTGATTTGGGCTCTTTTCATTTTGCATTATTGTCACAGCCTTTATTTACACATTTTGTTGTATTCAGTTTTTGCACATTGACGGGGCTTAATTAATAGGAATGTATGAAGTAGCCTACTTAATTCACCTTCCATGTAGCAGCTTATAATTGGACATGGACATCCCTGCATATCTATGTAACAAGATATTCTCCCACTCTGCTGTCGATTCAAGCCCCGCACCCAAAAAAAACAGGAGTAGGAATTAGCTAGTGCGTCCCTGGGAGGATCTATCACTCCACACAGCCACAGTATAAATGCTTCTGAATCAGGCCAGGAAAACAACTAAAGTGGCTCACAGTATAAAGAGGAATGAGCGAATAATAATAATAATAATAATAATAATAATAAGTGGAATGTAATCACAAAGACCATGCATCTATCAGATTTATGAGTGTTTATCCTGCTCTGCTCCAATCATATAGCCGCTGGCCGGGTCTGCGCTCTGGCCCGTACGCACCACAATACTGATGAGAGGAGTCAGCGGTGAGCAATCGTATAGAGCACAGAGCAAAGGGGACAATGGAGCTTGACTCAGCTCAGCTGTGGGTAATGACAGCATTCGGTATAGTGTGGCTTTGAAGGCCCAGCGTGTACACAAACACACATACAGAAAAAATAAAATAAAATACTGAACTGAAGCTATCTTATGGTACATCAGCATCACTTCATGTCAAAACTGCATGATCAAAACAAATCATCACTCTCGGTATGATCACGGCAAGAACTGACTCTCAACAAACATGACACATATTTGACATAATGTGGGTAGTGTTGAGTTAATGTAGATGTTCATGTGTTTGAGAAAGGGTGTCTCGTATTTTCTTTTTATACATATATCTATGTGTATATATATATATATATATGATATGTGCATATTGCCTTCACATTTAACAGCTAAACAATATCTTCAATGTATATATTTACATATTTTACAGTACAATAATGTATGTGAAAATGGTCAGTGCAATACAAAGTGCAATGTACACACACACACACACACACGTGCTCATGAGTACATGTGTGAAGGGACGACAGATTTACAAACCGGCCCACATTCACACAAATACACACTGGGTCTATAAAAGTAATGGACGACAGAACCATGAAACACACTATCATATTTAAATGGTGTCATAAATTCACACAGCAGACTGAACACAGAAATAAAATAATAATAATACTAATAGGGCAGAAGATGTACTGCTGTAATGAGAAATATAAGTTATTACTAATACAAATGTGTCCGAGCACAAGAGGACATACATACACAATGCACACACACACGCACACACACACATATGCTCGTGCAGAGATGCCTTCAGACACATCGTCGCAGTGACACACATTCACACTCGCACGTGCACGCACAGCCCCCTAAGTGTGTTCCAAGACACTGTTAGCACAGAAGGCTCTTTGTGAAAATGATCACATCAATCGAAGTGATAGATAAAAGACTGGGTAGAAATTGATAAAGTGCCACAATTATTCGGAAGATGAATAGCTGAATTTGCTTTTGAAATTGGACTGGATCTCAGTGCAATGGAACAGAACTCATCATCATCAATGAGCCTGCCATTTGATTGCTTTCTGTCACAACCCAATATCAGCCAGGACAATTGGATCCATCTGCCAAATGGGATCAAATTCGCCGACTCTCACGCAGCATCACAGGTGATGTATAGTGACCATGTATAAAACACATTACGTTGCAATTGCACAATACATCACTGTGTATGTTGTTGTTGGGGTGCTCGGGTATAATGTTTGCCATCACGGCACATGAGTACAATCAATAGGAATTATTTGAGATGCATTAGGGGAACACAAGTAGGACATCCAGGGAAGTGATGGCACCAGTGCGAGAGCAAGGAAGATGAAAAGCGCACACAAAATAAAACTATCAGTTCATCTTATGCGTGAGAGATGATTGTAAAGGTGTAGTATGAATAGCTTGGGATAGATGTGCAGTTCATGGTGGGCTTGAACAACAGGGATCATCATTTTCTTACACTGCACTTGGTTACCGGGATATCTTTACTTTTATTATTGGTATTATTGTTATTATTATTATTATTATTTTAAAGAATAGTTCTAACTCATAAAACCTGCACTATCATATCGCATCATTTATTTAAGCCTATAATTCCCTTGGCTTTTGCAGTTTTACACCTCACAGTGATGCATTGGTTAACACGGTCTGAATATTTGAGCCACATAAAAATGGTAATAGATTAAACCAGGGGAGTGTAAAGGGCTGCAGTGTGTGTGTGTGTGTGTGTGTGTGTGTGTGTGTGTGTGTGTGTGTGTGTGTGTGTGTGTGTGTGTGTGTGTGTGTGTGTGTGTGTGTGTGTGTGTGTGTGTGTGTGTGTGTGTGTGTGTGTGTGTGTGTGTGTGTGTGTGTGTGTGTCTGTGTGTGTGTGTGTGTGTGTCTGTGTGTGTGTGTGTGTGTCTGTGTGTGTGTGTGAGCAGAGCTATCAGTAAAGAAGTATTACTGCAGCTTACACAGGCCTTAGCATACAGAGGCGAGCACCAGGATGCACTGTATCTTCCATGTACACACACACACACACACATACACAGAAAGCAGCAGAAGAGGGACAACACAGCAGGGGGTCACAGAGAAACACACTAAGTAATGTGCTGTGCTGGGAGGAAGGTGACAGGGGTCTGATGATGCACTGCAAATGTGTAAATGGGCCACTATTAAGGGAACGGAAGGCTGAATGATCGGCTGAAACAGCCATGCATCTAAAATTAGCTATTTACCTTTCTGTGTCCTTTTTGTTTTTGTGTGGCATCTAGTACAACAACAACATTTGCATTCAGTAGAAATCACAACATCTGCTTTGGCCTGTAAATCTGTCAGAGAGACACAGACGAGACTGAAATTTTGTCTTTTATTTGATTGATGGTTTCCAATGTTTATGTGCACTTGCATGTATTATGTATTAAGTGTCAAGTCTCCGTAATGTAACGTTTCTTCTATTCCGCTGTGTTATATTCTGTTGTTTTCTATTACGTTCTAGTCTAATGCGTGGTGCGGCTTTAATGCACAGGCTGACAGTCTCGCCTACGCCGTACGCTCCTCTCCTGACATTTAAAATAAAATCGTCTACTTGTCTGTCAGGGAATATATGCATACGGCTTCCTGACATATAAGTCACACATACTGCCTTTGTTTTAACTCTCTTCATCGTTTTCAACCTTAAGCCTCGGCACACTCTTACATGAATACGCTGTAATGGGAAAACACAGCTTTGTCATATGATTGAACAATATGTTTATCAGTGTTAAGTATTATAGAGACTACAACTCTCATGATATGTTTGTGGTCAATTGCAACAGGATGCATAATCTAAGTCGACACTGTTTTGGAAATATGTTAAAAAGAGAAGTTGATTTTAAACTGCATATGTTGTGACACTCACAGTTGTGATATTTCTGTATCTGAAACCAAACATAACTCATCTGAGTTCCTTTGCAAGAATCCATTTTGTGATGTACGTGATTCTCACCAGGCATCTTTCACTGGCAAAACACAAAGATGACAAACTCATGTTTTCCCATTACAACACACAAAAAACGACGTATCCCTCTTGGGGTGGTGGGGGTTTGGTCACTGTCAGAATGTATTCTCTGACCACAAACCAAAAACCTTCCTCTAACACTTTGCACGGACAAAATGTATGCCTATATGCATGCACTCAGAGCCACACATGCACATAATTGTTGCTCTGCACTCAGAGTCTGGGAGCTCTGTGGGCACCTGTGCTGTCAGAGAGCAGACCACAGACTGTCCCTGGTCCTTGCTCCACCTGCTGTGACAGCTAATTAGGCCTGGTCACAGAAAAAAAAAACAAAAAAAAACTGGCCTGTCTGGGAGCTGGAATGGGTGTCGTGGCATGGCAAAGCAGGGCATGGCTTGGGATGGCATGGGGATAGCATGGGCAGCTGATGAGGTGAACCTGCCATGTTATCCAGGGACACACTCAACCCAGAAACACCTACTACCACAGCAGTGTGCTCTTGTCTTTGTTAACCGCCCTCCCCTCAGTCATTAATTACACTCACAAACTTCTATTAGCCCTCCATTTAAACTGATCAACAAGCAGAGCCCTCCGCTGACATCATTAGCTCTTAAAACAAGCAGCGGTATTTGGGGAGGGGCCCTCGGAACCGTTTGTGAACATTAACCCTTCCTGAACAGTAATGAGCCATCCTTACACGTGCCACACCTCGGCACACTATTGTCCTGCTCCTGTTGTCCAACAGCCCCCAGCTTGTTCTTCTTGTGTTGTTGTCGTTTGCAGACAGCATCAGCTATCGCCAAAGCTGCGGTGGCTACAGGCTGACAAGGGAACTTAAATAGCATGGCAGGAACTTAACACCGCAAGATTGGGAATGTATTTTTGGGAGACTTGGGGATCAAAGGCACGGAGAAAATGGGATGAGACAGGGCAGCATAAGCCCTTTGGGTGTGTGTGTGTGTGTTTCTTTGAATCTGTGTGACTCATATTAGACATGAGGAAGAGGAGGAAACACAGGCTGGAGATGGTGACAGGGAGCTTAGCTGTTTGCCTCGACCAGCGGGGAGCATGGAGAGAGAGAGAGTGATAGAGGGAGAGCAGCCCCCTGAGCAACTGCCCAACCTCCTGGGGTTTGAGCTGCTGTTCGAAAGTAAAACTAATAACACAAGCACACATATGTAGACTAGATATCAGATACATTTGGTAGCTAAAGAGAAAACGCGCACACACACACACATGCAGAGTCATTGGCCGTATTTGGCCTCTCATGAATCTGCTGTTGTCAGAGTTTGTTGTGTTTGTCATTTGCGTTTACTGCTCCGAGTGGACAGTTGTTGGCTTTTGACTGGCTGGCGCTCTGACTGTGTCAGATGGTATCTGCATAAAGTTCAGTCTCTCTCATCTTTCCCCTGTATCGTAGCTGGGCACTTTTTTGGTCAGTTGATCTCCACAGTCCAGTCTTTACAATTGCTGCCCTAGCTTTTTTTTAATCTACACATAATGCCGTGATGGTTTGGGACTTCAAAACCTAGAGATCTAGACCCAAGCAAAAATTCAAAATATACCTCAAAATGTTGTCATGTTGGTGTCGTACTGGTCATGTCATGTAGTAGAATTAAGCAAGAGAAAAGTTTTTTCAGTGCCGTCCTTGTGCTTGGCAAGCTGATTTTTTATTAATATGAATATGGCACCATGTTTGAATTCTCCCTCCATTGTTTAAGGCATCCATGCTTTCTAATCACTCATTGAATATAGCTCGTAGCGGAGACCTTAGCAATCGTATCCAGCTTTACGGACCAAAGAACACGCTCAATAATTTAGCTGATGGGAACTGTGGACCGCACTGAAAATGAGCTGAATGGCTCAGAAAAGTAGCACAAAGTCAGAGAAACCTTCATTAGGCTCATGTATGGCTGCAAGTTGACTCTGAAGGTACAATACTAGCCAATTACTGCATTCCAAAAACTTGTGCTTAGGGCAATGGGCAGCCCTGTCTGTTCTTTACTTATTAATCCCGGGCAGGCTTACTGTATTGCATCCTGATTGACTGTTCATAGTGAAATATTAATGTCATCTCATTTTCTTCCTCTGTCTCGCTCACCTTCCTTGTTACTGTTGCTGACCGCCAACTGAGTGTTTCGGTCTTCCAAGCAGTAATTTAGAGAGGTATGCACGGACTGCTGCTCTCGGGGGGCTATTGAGGTCGAACCATGTGAAACAAAGGTTTAACGTTGTTGCTGTCGTTAATGCTATGTGACTCGTAGCTTGCAGTTTAACTTTGAAGTACAAGACATTTTTACGGGCGAACTTAAACCGCACAGCTTTTTAAGGTTAAAGAAAAAAGAAAAAAAAAACCCTGCAGTGCAACAATGAAAAATAATAGCACACCTATGTTTGTTTGTTTTCTAAATAATTTGTTGCTTACATTTTCTAATTTGCAGACCCACAACAAACTAGCATATGCACACACTGAATCATGCCCACACACATGTAATTTGTGTCAAGAGAGGTTTGGTAGGAAAAGAGTCGATGCACTATTTTCCAGCTCTTATCGGTGTTTGTAAAGGGATAAGGAGAGGAAAAGTGTGAGGGGGGGAGAGTGAGAAAATGCCATTTGGGGGGAGAGCCAAGTGGGTCTGCTAAACGAGTGGATTCTTATGCAAATACATGCTAATTTATGCACACAAGGCACTGGCAGTGCCTGAGGCTGCTTTGATTGGCAGTTGCAGGTCTGTGTGTGCTGAGGAGGGACGCTTGGCTCCGGGTGCTTCTGTAAAGTTGGGCACGGCTGCCTCTCCATGTTCTACATGCTCTGGATCCACCGACTGCACACGTCTGTGGCCTAACCTCTCCGCCGTACTAGTACCCAGCAAACTGGCAGGGCTCCCATCCAAAATACTCTCCACACACCAAGAGCTAAGCTCAGCTAGCTCCGATTCCTCTATGGATGGAAGCAGCCAGGGCATCATTATAAAATCAATGCCCCAGCTTCATCGTGCCCGGCTCTCTGTGTGTGCGTGTGAGCAGGAGGGGCTGCATTATGGGCTTGTTTGTGTTGATTCTAGGGGGTGTTTCTGAGTGGCAGAACAGCAGTGGCGCCGATGCAATGCTCTCCACACTCACTAATGGGCTGACAGAGAGGCTCTAGGTCAGGGCCTCCCATTACTTCAGGAGGGAAACTGGCTAAATGAAGAGGACCCTGCACCTAGCTATCACCCAGAGGAAATGTAAATGCCATTTGTTTCTGTGGCAAGATGTTGTCATGCAGAGCAATGGTACATCGCGATAATGTAAACATGAATTTCTGAATACGGGGATGCCAGAGTAATTGGGTAGCAGCTATTTATCTTTTTTTTTTGGCAGTTTTTTTGTATTTTCAGTGTGGGAGGAAGAAAAACAAATTTAGCAGCTTGAGGATGAAGCCATTACTCTGTCTATTACTCATTCATACAGGCCCCTAGGCCAATAGAAAAACACTTGGAAATCACTAAAATAGAATATGTCCTGTAGGATTGTAGTGCATTTGACACAACCTCACAAATAAACTCTGCTGTGATGAGGTTTCTTGAAATGAAACAGTGGACATTCATCACTCTTCCACAATAATATACGCTGTATGTATAGTATAGTTTTACACCTGCACGTATGTCGTAGAAACATCGTATTCTCGCTTGCATTCTTTGTACAAACCACACCAACATGAAAGACCCCACCCCTTCAACCCCCAAACCCCAGCTTTTCACATATGTAAAATCAGAATGAGTGTTTTTAAGGTCTGCAATTATACCCTCTGCAGAGTGTAGGCTGCAAATTTACTCAGTTGGCAACCCCAGCACCCCAATCTCACACTCGCTGCACACCCCATCTCAATGGGAAATAAGGCAAAACCATTTTGACAGATCTGGAACAAACACATTCAAACCCTTTGTTTGTCACACCTGGGGACCACAAATGGATTCTCATCATACAGTAGATTAAAAAATTGATGCTTATTTACACTCGAATGTCATTTTGCCAACCATGAAGTGGCCATGCATCTGCCCATGTTGTCTTCACTCAGCTAATCTCTCCCCTCCAGCTTTTGATGACACCAGAGACACGATGTGATTTTCCCTCATCACCCCGTCACACATTGCCCGGTACTGGCTTTTTGAAATCGCACATGTTCCGTGTGCATATTTCAACCTCCACCCCCACACATCGGCGATGAATAATACATCTTTTTATTATATTATTGCAAGAGATTTGTAACACTTGAAACAGAATGCAATATGCAGTTTATCTCCATGCATTGCGAGCACAAGGTGCTTCCGTTGCGTCTGTCTGTGTCACCAGGCTCAACAGGAAGAAAAGAGGAGAACAGAGGAAACAAGCTCGTGTGACTCCTGACAGTCCATCAACCTCCCGCGGCAATTATTCTCCCAACTGAGAGGTTGGATGCTAAGGCTGGTGACGGCCTTTGTGCATGTCTACACATTTTAACAAAGGATGTGCCATTTTTGATATGTCTATGTGCTTTGTGTTAGTGTTCGACACAGCATATGGTAATAGGGGCTCATGCTGCCACGTGTTTGGTATCGTCGTCATCGGCCAAAAACCTGTAACCCTGCTGTTGTGACTATTCGGCTGTTGTCACTGCACTTTTTTGTGTGTTCATATGTCACATGAATATGCAAGAAAAAAGTTAACTTGATTCCAAGCGCCAATTCCAATTCCTATCTTAACCCTCAAGCTCAACCCTTAATCTTAACTGGCCCTCAAAACCAAGTGTTGAGGGTTATTTTGTCACTTAGAAATGGGACACCCCTTAAATGCAGATACGTCTTCAGACTGTGGGGGGCAGAATAACGCGAAAGCTGCGTCCAGTCTGTCAACTCCAAAAAAAAAAGAAGGAGAAGAACACATTTACGTCACGATTATTTATTACGATTCGTTTGTCAGTCAAGTTATTAGGTTGGAAAAAAATAATACCATAATAACCTATCAGTTAGTTATATGATGGTACAAATAATGACGTTTCCAAACAATGACAGAAAATATTTAATTTGTAGCGTACTCGTTTCGTTGCTTTCGGCGCCATCTTTCTTATGTCAAAACACGCAATGCATTCTGGGTAGCCCTTGCTCCCAAGGGTAGTCTCAGAAAATGTCAATATTGAGGGCGATACAGCCCTTAAACTTGCCCCTGCATTTTTCTGAGAATCAGGACAGCACTTGCACTAGCGGGAGCATGCATTGTTGAGATTGAGGGTTAAGATTGAGGGTTACTCGCCAATAAAAAAACAACCCAATCAGCACAGATAATCAGCAAACACCTTTGCTTTGCTTGCTTGTGTAGTGCATTTTGAAATTCGAGGGTCGAGAGCTGTTGCCATTTTTTTTTTTTAACCCCCTAAACGTGCATGCAGCGGTGTTTCTTTGTGTGTCTGCCTTGTCGTCTCAGAGATGGAGGGGTGAAAGTGTGCTGAAGTCCTGCAGAAACTCCTCCAGCCTTTATCGTTTAATTTGACAAGGAGGCGTGAGGTGAGCTGGAAGAGGAAATACGTCTTGCTGTTGCTGTATACCACTTGAGAGCTCATTCACTGCCTGGGGCTATTGACCACACCGTGTCAGGCTCTATGCTAGAGACGAGTCCCCACACAACACTTAAATTGCATTTGGACCTTGGCTGGGGTGAGCAAATGCTTGGCTAAAAATCAATGGGAGTATACAAGCCTCGGTGGACACGAGAAGGCGTTAGCTTAGATTCCAGCTATTGATGAATGCCAGGTGCATTTCATCAAACTACTGCAGCTCACTGTTTTTGTTTATCGTACACATCCAGAATGTGAGATCGGAAGCTGCTCAGAGAGAGGCTTCACCTTCATCAAACGTTTACAGAATTATTGTCAGTTTTAGATATAACTCCGGTGTTTTTTCTCGCGCTGATGTATCTAAACAAACATCTTGAGGCGTATGGGTTAAATGTTCAAAAAGAAAGTAGATGGATAAATAAACATTGTATCCCAGCCGTGCTTCGCTGATCTGAGACTAACTGGATAGCCATTAAGGTTTAAAAATCCCAGAGTGTGAAACAGACTGGAACACATTGAGCTTCAGCTCAGCAGAATAGATTTTCATTTCCTTAATCAACTTCCTTTTTCTTCCTCTTTTATGTTTTTTTTGTTTAAGGAATTAATATAGATCAGTGTTAATGGAAGCCAAATACGTGAGTGGCAGCATGCGGTGAGCAGGCTCAGTGGAGGAGAGCAGGCTTTTCTCCTTCACCAGAAGCAGCATCTGTTGCTCCCTTGCTCCAACACTATTTACAGATAGCTGCCATTATTAACGCCTGATGAGATTCTATCCAATTTACCAATTCACACTGTTCACAGAGACACGGACAACACAGGCGCTTTATTTACGAGGAAGTATCGCAGTGAGGCTTGTCAGTCGGCACATGCCGTTTTTTCCAATTCAGCATTGACTGAAACAACTACAGAAATGATTTGTTGCTACGTAACAAACACAAAAGAAGGATGGATATCGACAGGCGTTTTTCACAGATGACATTTTGACATATAGCAGGAGAAACACAGGTGGGCCTTTCCTCTTGTGACAAGTCACAATGTCTGCAGTGAGAAAAAAAAGGGTTTCGATTTGTTGAAATGAGAAGGTGGACCACAGACAAACAGGTTCACACACACACACACGATACAATGGAAATCATTAATATGCTAAATAACACCAAGATTCTAATATTGGCACGTATGAGGAAAAACACCCCTGTTTCTTACATTACCTGGACAACAAAGACAAGAATCCAAGAAAGAAGTGACAAAACTCACTGCCAAGAGACGAAGTAACGGTGAAACAAAAGAACAGGAAAACACCAGCGACAGTGAAAGCAGCTTTACCAGGGTGACGTGAATAAAACTTCGGTGACGGGGACGTTAAAAGTACAATAATAGAAGGAAAAAACACAGTATCTGACAAAAAAAGAGAGCGAAAGATAAAGATGCACTGGCTGTGGCAACAGAAACCAAATCGCTATGATTGCAGTTCACTGTGCAAATAACATATAGTGTCAGTTTTACTCTGCTCCAAGCACCAGATGGATGAATTTTCCACATTAGGACTATGCACATGCCAGAAAAAAACAAAACAAATGGAAAAAAAAAAGATACAAAATTGTCAATTGTAAATAAATAAGTTGCCTTTTCAAACATTCTAAACTGTCATATACCAGCCCATCACACTGCAAGGAGATTAAAGCAAAACAAATATTTGTCTGTTACGGGCAGATATGTTGCAGCACTGTCATCCATCTGAATTGCCTCAAGAGATGTCAACAAAAATATTCCCCTAATGTTACACATACAGTCCCAGCGTCTATGCTCTGGCTGCGAGTGAGTCTACATCTGTAATTAGCTGAAGCTCGTGACGACTAACGTAGGATAAAAATGGCAGTATTGATTGACTTTGTTCCAGGTGTACGCACAAATAATTGATCCTTCCAGACGTACACCCACAAATGAATTGATATGTTTAAAGAAAACCATGGAGAGGTTGAATCGAGTTACACGCTGTATTCTTTCCCTGCTTCCTCACTGCGCCTGTCACTGTCTGATGTCTACAGTCTACTGCGAGAGGAAGATGCAGGACAAAGCACACATGCAAACACTCGCTCCACATCCTTCTCTCTTTTACAAGAGGATAACCCAATGATGTTATACCCTTGCAGGGTGCAGTATCTATAAGCATATATTTTTTTTTTGTCTTTTGAAGAAAAGTGTTCCACTCTGGTAGATTATGGTCAGGGGCGATTAAGATCGTTGCCTCAGTGAAGCAGGGAAAAAGGGACTTGCTCTCTCTGTGTAACTTTGGGGGGGCGGGGGGGTGAGAAAGAAAGAAAGAAAAGAAGACAGGAGATAAAACAGATGAGATTCTTCCTTCACTCCAGAGCGCCGGGCTGCTCAGTGGGCGTGGCGATCCCAATGCATGAGCGGCATCATTGGTTTCTCCCTTTAAATGTCTCTGTCTTTCTCCTTGTCTTTTTTTTTCTTTTGTAACCCTCTCTCCCCACTGAATCTCCTTGTCTCATGTTCTCACCTTTAAAAAAACAAGGGAAAAAAAAAATCCCTTGAGTGTCTGTCCTTCGCTGTGATCTTTCTACACTCTGAATATCAGTGCACAGTGGCACAGTGTGCTGCTGCATCTTATGATGCCGGATAGTTGAATTTCTGCAGATCTAACGTGAGCTCAGTCTGCTGTTGCACCTGTCGTGAGTCAGTCTGGGTAAGTGGTTGAGCTGTATGTGAATACAATTTGTCCTGTAGTAGATGTATAAATTCAAAAACATTATTTGTGTATCTTGTTTTTCCATTTTGTGTTTTTTTTTTCTCCCATGTATGGCTTTTATCTCGGGGGAATGAATAAAGTACAAAAGAAAAAAATAAATCACAGGATAAGAGCGTCGTAATCACATTGTAATCTCTTTGTTTGCGACATAGACCTGACACGCGTCCTCTCAATTGATGCAAACACAACTGACAGAACATTTCAAATTGTAAAACGTGTGCTACATGTACTGTACGCGTCTTTAAAAAGTTTTATGACCAGTCATCTGATTTCAAAAGTCGGATTAATCAGTTCAGACACTTTAGTTAAAGTTTGCATTTCAAAATGTGTAGACGCTGATCAAGTTGCAGCCTGCCTGAGTGTGAGACAACTGCTGATGTTTAAGTTAAAGCAAACATTAAGAGAAGCAGTCAAGCCTGTCCTATATATATATAAATATATATATATATATATATATATATATATATATATATATATATATATATATATATATATATAAACATCTCTTTCGCAATTGCAGTTGCAAGCCTCATCAAATGATGGAATCGGGCATTTCGCTGTCATAGATAATTTCCCCCTAATATTTCCTTTATAAATCATCATCATCATGTTGAGGATGCTGAAAGTTTTGAATCGAGATTAGTTTTTCCAAGTGCTCATTATTATTTAATCCTTGGCCTATGTATTATTTTTTTTTAGATTGATTGATTGATGTCCCTCAAAATGAGTCATTACCACAAACACGGTAAAATAGCAGAAATGGTGCTCAAGATAAGCCGCCTAATGTCATGATGGAGAAAGAAAGTCGGTGTGTTCTCCTGACATGCCGGTAGAAGGTTCAGTGCTGCGATCCGTAAATATCAGCAAATGACAATTATAACTCGCCACAGCAAAATCCATTCGCTAACTACTTTTGTAGGAGCACTGTGAGTCACCAAGTCCAGTCATTTCCCCCGGAAAAAAAATATACTTCTGTTTGACTTTTATCCCATCAACCCCCTGTGTCCTTGTCATCTAACATTAGCCCTCTCGGTTTGGGTGGAGATTTAATGACACTTAATAACAATCCATCATTTGAAGGCCGTTACTGTCTGACATCAAACAAATTCCTTATGTTTCAAAAGTTTAAATCCACTGCCGAGTTCACTTTTGTCAAAGCCCCATTGCTTTACTTGTGTCCTACAAAGGGAGGCAGGGTTTTGATGATCATTACATCTTCTGGGCACGTTCTGGAAGAGAGGGACCCAATGGCAAGATAAAGGGTCTTTGTGTGACTCTCACCCTTTTGCTCTCCGTTACTGCCTACACCGCTAAAATAATCACATAACTTTTTTGAATTAAAATGAGGGTCGATGTTGAACTTCTATTGAGCATGTTTCATTTGCTCGCCAATTACTTTAAATGTTAATCTCGGCAACTTCTTTAAGACCACGTTGTTACATATTTAAATGTGGCTGGTTAATGTCAGCTTCGTCGGAGAAAAAGGAAGACGGATTTCATTAAGTCTCGCAACATTGGTAGCTTTTCTCCTGATTTTAGGGAATAAAATAAGATCCTTGGAGCAATGGAAGATTAAATGACTTGTAAAAAATAGGCATTTTGCCACATTGCTTCCTCCGCTTGTCTCTAGTGCATGCGCTCCCTTTGCTCCTCTCTCTCAACCTCGAGCAGGGAATTGGCCATATGGCAAAGCATCCCCTCTCTCCCGTGTGCTCCCCATCCCACCAACCATTTCCACTCTTCTCCAACAACACACACGCTCATGCATACAGGAAAAGAGTAAACCGCAGGGATGTTGTGCATCCTGCTACAATAGGGCATCGCAGGGTGGGTGACCACAGCAGATGTCTCTCCCTTTTCCCCTGTCTCCCTCTCACACCTAACACTCTTGGCGTGGTGTGTGGTGTCAACCCATGCCAGGGCCCGAGTCTGGGCACTGTGGCACTCCATATTGACTAAAAATCTATTCATACAGAAGTCTTCTGTGGAGATAAAGCATCTCTGCGGAGTTGGCAAGAAGGGGTCAAAGTTGGCTGGTAACGAGGAACAGCAGCACAAGCGCGGGGCAGACAATAAATCTTTCCTGTGTGCCAGTGGACCCGTGGACCTGCAACTCACTGGATGCTTTGTTTTTTTTTTAAATGCGCTAGGTTGACCTTAGCGGTGCATTAATGCACATTTCAGATGCAAAGACATTTTAGCCTGTAAAAAAAAAAAGGAAAAGAAAAAGGAAAAAAAAAACTTGCCTCTGGCTATATAAAAGGCAGAAACAGAGAGAGTAGTGCTAGCGAGAGAGACCTTACTGTTATGGCTTTTCACCTTTTTACCCTGGCTGCAGAATTAATTTCAACGTTTGAATGGTAATGCTGATGTTTGGCTGAAAGATACTGCCTGAGCAATGAGCCCCAATAAAGAGCTATGAGCACTTTAAATGGGTAGAGACATTTGCCATTTGCAGTGGGAGGCCTATCGGATCACTAGCTGAGGGCTTACAGGGTGAAACAACACCAGGGCTTTTCGTAGGAAGCTGATAGAATAGCCTTAGCACATAAAAGCTCTGTCATACTAGAATTAAAAAAAAAAAAAAAAAAAAAAGCTATGCTCTGTACTGAGATTATGGGTTGTTTACACACCATTTGGAATTCAAATGGTATTTCACACTGACAGAGAAACAAAGCTGTGGAGATAAAGGCAGCTGGTGTGAGAGTTGTCAGAGTGGCAGTGATGTTGCTAATGTCTATGGCAGGTCCACCCATCATGGGCAGATGGCTGCTTTACAGAAATGCCAGCATGATTGCCCAGCGCAGCGCCATCTACAGTCAAGATACTTAATGCGAGTCCCCTGGCAACGCGAACCCAGACTGGCAAAATATTGGCCGAGATTAGTCAACCTGTCAGTTTTTGTCATTAGCAGTTCATGAAGGACTGTGCTGTACTTTTATCAAGATAACTGCCTCCCACCCCCAACACCACACGCCCCTCCACTTGTTTGAAGGATGTCCACATATCCCTCTTTCAAACAGCCTCATGAGTGCATACAGCTCGGAACAGGATGACACTATAAAACACGGGATGAAGAGGACACCAAAGGAGCATTAGCTGTGGTCAGATTAGCCATTATTTGCCACACAGACCCTCGTGATGCCAGACCAAGGTCAGACAGGCAGGCAGCCGCAGCTGGACGCAAATACTAAGACATCCCAGCGGCAAACGCTCCAGCCTTTGATCAGGCGTGTCATTTCTGTCTCGAAGGTGACCCACAAGATCAGACCACTCAGACTGTCCCGTGTTCGCGGATGTGGCAATGAGTGATGGCTAACATTCATGCTTTTGGCTCACCCTCCAAAGTAAAACTGGAGCTAAATCTTTACTCTGTGGCCATGTCAGCCTCATAACATGAGGTCACGCTCTGAGAGAGATCTACTGTTTTTTTTGTCTTTGCCAAGTCTGAGCTGTCCATCTGCCCCTTTTCTATGTCCTAACCTCTGCAGTATGAGGGCTTATCAAGGAGATAGACAGAAACAAACTGTGAGATGGGGTCAGCTGAGAGCGGGCAGGGTCCTACAGACAAAGCAGAGCAGCAGTGCCAGCCACAGGAACGCTGCCCCCTGCAGTAGACTTGCAAACATCCCGTGATCACATGTGCCACAATCCCCTCCCCCCCCCCCCGAAGTCTCTGCCTTTGCCCTTTCAACTGAAGACTTATGCTCAAGTTAATTAGGATTTTAATCCAGGGTGAGAGTGTCAGTGGAAAACCACACCACAGAGACAAAATTAGCCTTATCAAAACGGGTCTGGAAAAGGGAAAAGAGATTTGGATGTGTGCTTTATGAATCTGTCACTTTGTTGCGTGATCAAAAGGGCTCGACATCTATGTCTAGTTCACCAGTCTCGGGGCTCACTTCAATGCCGTCTACATCTGAAAAGACGAGTTCACTTCCAAACACAAAATGTATAATGAAAAGCCATGTCTAATGTTTTGAACATGGGGGTGGGAAACAAATTACCCACGATGATAGGGGGGGCGACAATCCATGAGTAACTATAGAGGGAAAGAGGGAAAGTTGGATGACATTGACTTTGAGACATTTAAATTCCTCCACTTCTCAAAACTGGAACCAAGGCTGAATTCATGCCTCATGTTATTTCCTCGTGTTTGTGTTAGTTCGGAATCACATTTGTGGACCTTTCTCCAGGCGTGCCCCCACGAGTTTAGTATAGCCACAAATATAAGACCTACTGGGAAATGTAGTTGAAGTGATTATGTGAAAAAAAAAAAAAAATCATCCTACTGACCTGATATCAGACCGGGAAGTGGGCTGCAGGAGAGGCAGGGGCCTATCTCATATTAGGACGGTTCACCTACGTGGCAGGGTGTGTATGGTGGAATAAGTGGGACAACTCCCAGCAGGCTAAGAGCACACTGGCCAATAAAAGATAAAAGAGCAGAACTAGTCCCCTTGCTGCTTTATTGAAGTTTACCTTTGTACATTTACGCTGAATCCCGATTTGCCCGATTTTTTTTTTTAACTCCCGCATCTCCCCTCTGGAAGTCTGGGGACCGTCAGACATTTTCAGACCCATTTTACGAGACTGACCTTTGTCACCGTGAAGACAAATGAAATCAGATCAAGCTGCGTGATGCCTATCCAGATGATACTGCATAGTTTTCTTGTGAGGGAAGTTGAAATGCAGTTGTACAGACTTGATTTCCTTTAGTTATTGTAAACCACCAGCAACATTGCTGCTTCCCTTGATAAGAACCAATTAATGCAGTGATTCATTGTTCTGTACTAAACAAAAATCATCTAATTCGTTATTGCCAGTTAGACTGCATTAGAGTTACCAGTATAGGCAACATAAATATTTTGGCTAAGATTAGTGAAGGATTTTATTTTGGAGTTAATCTAATGTGTTGTCTGGATATTTGGTTCATATTTTCAATTTCAAGGCATACGTGACGTACTGAATGTGTAAATTAGCAGCATATTTCCACTATGGTGGTAGAAAAGTGTAATTCGGGTTAAATTGTGTTGCTGTTCCAGTTAGAAATAGACAGGGTTGGATAGTGTGAGGGTAAATCAATGTATTCACAGAATAGAAATAATTTAATGCTACTGAATGTTTACTGCCATGCATACAGAAATGTTTGAAAGTGAAGGTGTATGTACCGTTGTATCATATTTCTGTTTTCAACATTAAATCTCAAGGAATGGGATTATTTTTAAATATGCTGGTGAACTTGTAAAATGGACAGAGCAAATGTAAGTGCATATTCCCTCCTCTTTGCTAAGACCCGAGCACACGTAAGCCTGATAATACTCTGACCCACTCATCTGACCTGCAAACCTCTAATCACATTTGCCCTGTTTGCCAAACATAAGCACTTAAACTTTGGTCAGATATGCAAATATGACTTTGTACCATTGCCTGCAAGACTCTCACTGATGTGTTTTTTTTTTTTTTTACTCCTCCAGTCCAGCTCAATACCTTTCCACTTAATATGCTGCCAAGTTAATCAACGATGGTTGAAATCCTAGAGATCACAGGCACTTTAGCTGCTGATGCACCTGGTGTTCCTCAAAGGCAGCGGCTGATGGATCTCGTGTGTTCAATACGGAGAGAAAGAGCTCCCTTTAATCAGCCTGGAGGCCACTTATCGTAAGGATGTGCTGCCACATGTACTCACACATGCGTGTGTGCTCGCAAAGAGTAACTCGTGCTCCCTCACAGAAATACATTCATGGACAAACAGGGACGCCTCACCTACCTACACACGTACAACAGGTCATGGAGACATTTTTGCTCGGGGCAGGCAAACAAGGGCAATATGACCTGTGAAGTTTTGCGGAGAATTCATGTGCACATGTCAAATATGTAGCTCTCTCGCTCTCAAACACACACAAACACACACACACACGTGACTTTAGTATCGTATGTTACCATACCTGGTGTCAATGTGACAGGCTGAGAGATTGTGATCTTGTGGCAGACCACATTAAAGTCTGAACACTTGTCTCGGGGATGTGAGTAAAAATATGCATCTGCATGTTTTGTGTCCACAAAGTGTGTGTAACTGTGTTTCCGTTTAAGTCACTGTGTGGGTGTTTGTGGTTCGTGTGTGTGTGTGTGTGTGTGTGTGTGTGTGTGTGTGTGTGAGCCAATCTCTTTGGCTTGTCGACAGGCGTACACTGATTTAATCACTCCCCAGGCAGAGTGTGGGGGAGGCAGAGGAGGCTGTGAGGCAGATAGGAACAGACAAATGCGACAAGGCGAAAGAGGGAGAGTGCATGCTCACCCACGAGCCGGCTCAGCTGCACAATAAATACAGACGTGTACACACACACACACACACACACACACACACTGCATGGACACGTAAATATATACATGAATACATACACTTCAACCTTTCACAAATACTGAGGATATACGTTAAAATGCAAACGTAATGCAAATGAGTGCGTGTGCAAATGGGAACGTATGGATTTGGCGTTCATGGCGAGCGTGTATTTGTTGGTACATTCTGGATGCATGTACATGCAGTCCCAGCCAGAGGTCACTAACAGAGAACAGGATGATAATGGCACTGGCAGTTCAGGTTGTTCTGTAATCTCATCATGCTTAACTCAATCAGGTAAAGGTCAGTCTGCCCCTGGTGGACACCCTGTCCCTGTTTTGACCTGCTGAGAGACGGAAGGCACGGCACCGCAATGTTAAAGCCTCTGATGGAGACCGTCTCTTTATCCGTGTTTCAAAGCGACACACTCCAGTTAATATGCTGCACTGAAATTTGACTTCATCTAATCAATAAACCACTAACACTGTTGCCGTAGAACAGAAAAGTGTTGTATTTTTTTTTTTTAAAGGAACACAAACAAAAAGGAAAGCTTGATGTTGTTCAGCATAGTTTTCTACCTTGAGAGACTTTTTTTTTCTTTTTTGGCACCGACACTTGTTTAGGTCAACCAGATGCTCTTCTCTGTTTCAGTGCCAATTGAACCAACTAACTGTCTTGAATGGCCTCATCAGAAAATATATTTTGCAAAGGACTTTTTTTAATTTTCCCTTTTTTAGCCACAATGTTAAACCACCATTTTTGTGCCCTCTGAAATTGCGGTATAAAGACAATTGTAAAAAATGTTGGTTCTGAGAACTTTTCAAAGAGAAATGCCAAGGCAGTGTTTCACTGCCTTCCTCATTCTGTTCTTCACCCCCTCCTTCACTCATCCCACTTGTCACATTGGCACTGTTGTCTTTTGTCTGCTCTTGGTGTAATTCTTACTGTGACCTCCAAAACAAATAAAAGAAAGCAGTTCAAACATTGTCACACTTCATACAACACAGATTTGATAACGGCTGTAAAACTAACAAAGCATGATGTGACAACAATGAAAATAGATGATTCTTTCTTCTTTTTCTCGAACCATCCGAGGTTCTCTCTCAAAGCATCGAGTGGGTTGAAGCCAGAGTTTGACAGAATCAGACCATGTGATCAATCAGAGCACAGTGTGGTGACAATGAGGACCAACGGGTGAAACACACACACACACACACACACACACACACACACACACACATGCACACTCACTTAGTGGAAACCTTACACTAACAGCAGTAATTAATTTGAACTTTCTCAAACACATTCACACACACACACACACACACACACACACACACACACACACACACACACACACACACACACACACACACACACACACACACACACAAAACCAGCAGTAACCTGTAAAAATGTCAGTTTCCTCAGGAGTCGTCTCCCTGAGTCTCAGGTCTCTGACATGGCAAGCTTGCGGGAGGGGAGGGAGCTTAAAGAGTGACCTGGGAGTCTCCCAGTGAAATGCCTCTAATCAGCCCCGAGGGATAACATCCTTTCTGGGCTCTGGCTGAGCTGGGGAGTGGGGAGCAGGCACATGGCAAATCTGACAGACTCTTCCTGGAGATCAATACCCAGACTCCTTTTAAAGCGTGACATGTTGAGAGGCAGACAAGGAATTCTACTTCTGAATTCCCGGGGAGCGGAGTTTTTTTTTTTTTTTTTTTCTTAATGTGAATTTCTGGTGAAATTGTCTGACATATAGCAGGTGTGTGAACATCAGCATGTGATTATGCGTATTGTGTTTCTTTGGATTACATCAGCCTTATCTTCATTAGAGAGTGCGAATGTGCACTGTAATGGGACTTGGGGGTCATTATCAGCGTCAACTATACATGCTCGCACATTTGAAATACTTTACATTTCTTACTTTATTAATGTCACTATCTATACTGCACAATTAATATGTAGTGGATTGATAAAATGTTTATCGTCTTTCTACGACGAGTGGCCAATTGCGTTGGTGTTTTTGCGCATCACTTCCCTGTGATAGTATGAACATAGTGTTGACAGTACGTTGACATCACTGGACTGACAGCAGCTCCCAAAATCCCAAACAACAAGAGCAGGCAGCCCAACTAAGACCAGTGAAACAACTGCAAACCACAGTGCTTTGCCCAATGCTTCAGAGAGACACAGGGCCAACATGGACTTATCTGCATTACATAGATTCATCCACAACAACTGCACGAATGAATGATGTTGTTGCTGCAAATCTGCGAGTCACTGTTGACGACACTAATGCACAATAGTGAATACTAGGTATTCAGAAGCAACACTGGAGTCCTGAATCTGCACGTATTCAACTTTTAACAGTCCCCGTGTGAAGTACTGTAACTGAAAGTTTCGATTTGTTGTCAAAAGCTGCATTTTGTCTGTTAGGGTCTAGCACTTCCCAGATACCGCACACTAACTGCGACTGGGTGTCTGGAGCGAAGATTTAATCTTTTATGGAGTCATTATTTAGTATCCTCCCTCCATTGGTTGTTGTGTACTTACGGAGTAATTATTGTTAAAAGCAAAAGGAGTCAATTTTTGACTGTAAATAAAAGTATGAAACGGGTTCAGAGATGAAATGCCCTTAACAAAAGTTAAGTGGTGTATTAAAGGCCAAAGATAAATGTATATTAGGTCATTTATCACCCAAAATGACATTCACTCACACACACAATTTCCTGCTTTTATTCCCCACATTCTGACACGTATCTGTTGTCTTCTGAAGCAAACAAGCATCTTCCATTTGGCTCACCAGTAGGCAAACGGGGAAAAAAAGTCTTAGCCAATATTACTTGATCCAGACCTGCTTGTTCCTCTGCATAACTATCGCTGCCATCCATCCCATCTGACATCTGGCACCGGCTGACTAGGCACAGCTCAGCCCAGCTCGGCTTCATAGCTTTAGGGGAGGTCAGCGACTGGGGGCTGAGCGCTGGGGCCGTCGGGGAGCTTGTTCTGCATACTGAGTAGCCTGATTAGGCAGAGGAGCACAGTGGGGCTTCAGCGCGAGAGGGCAGTGGGGAGACAGGCGTGACGGCTCGCAGCTCTGCAGCTTCCTGCCACCGCTGACCAGGTAACCGATGACAACTCGCAGACTGTCTTCTCTTGCACGGAGGATGAGTCTGTGAACTCTTTCCCTTTTACTTTTCATCATTTCGGTGCAAGCGAGAAGAAAGAAAAAGTCAACATCCTGGCTAAAAAGTACACTGATTGCGTGATGTTTTGTGAAAACCAGCTTTCTTGTGAGCATCAGGTTGGTCCGTTTCATAACAGGTACATGCATATATATATATATATATATATATATATATATATATATATATATATATATATATGTGGTTGTTTTATCTCTGCGTGAGGCAGAATTGCATTCGTCAAGAAGATAAAATATCTCGGCCTTGATGGATATGTTTGCATACTAACTAGGGAGACGGCATATTATGCCCATCAGAGATTTATCTTTTGAACCGCTGTCTACTGACTACTGTCCCTGCAGTATAGGAGCAAACTGGTAAAGATAATGAGCCCACAGAAAGGTTGGCTCACATCGAGCCAGCACAGCTGACTGCCCAGAGCAATGCATCCCCTGCTTTGCCTCCGCGGACACGTTGCCTGTGTGACAGATAATTTGTGTAATACAGCACTCCTCTCCCTCACCCCCTCCTCTCCATCCAATCCCACCACCACCACCACCCACCCTGCACCAAGAACCATCAGCATCTGCATGGAAAACAGGCCAATGGTGTTATCTCGATTAAAAATAAATGCAGACATTGATTGGGGAAAGGGATTCCTGCATCACAGACAAAGGGGTTTATTTCTCACAGAGTAAGAGACGTAGAGGGGTCAGCCATCCGCTGAGATGATAATGAAAAAAATTATATTACAGAATACAGGATGAAATTACTGAGCTTTACCCACAATATCCTCTCTCATTAGCACCAGTGCTAATGTTGCCATTTATGCTTGTGTTCTACACCAGCTCCTCCTAATTAGGCATGGGCTTCTAAAAATAAACAGCAAACTAAATAGTGGCGTGAAAGTACATGCAAATCTGTTGATGTACAGGAATAATGGTGGAGGAGTCGGAGAGGGGTGGGGGTGAGGATTAGCGGTGCGCTGCAGACTAATGTAATTGAGTTGGGTCGTTGTTGACACCCAGGCACAGTCGGAGTGTGCATGTTGTGGAACGTGCTGCGTCCCTGTATGCTACGAGGCTCCGCCACTGTTTGTTTTTGTTTGGCTGGTGCCGCGGTAAAGGTGTTAGTTCTGGATAAAGGGAACGCACAGATACAAATCCAGAGAGTCTTCCTCACACGCAACACTGTACGATTAATGCAAAAGTACGGCTCTGTATCTTATCAACATAGTGACGTGTGACAAGATGTCATCTTAGATTCGGGATGTGAAATTGAGGCATTTAGTCAAATATGATGATATATTTGACTAAATGGCCTCCTCTTTAATCACACACACACGCACGCACACACACGCACACACACACACACACACACACATGATTACTTGGGTTATAGGATACTTTTTCTTCCGCATATAATTATAACATTAAAAAGCCTGAGACATAATCACCTCATTTAGATCAAATTAAAGGTAGCATCTGTATTGCAAGTATCATAAACAGCCAGAATTCAGAAATTACTACTTTTTTTAGGGGTACATATTTTATTATTATTTCACAAGTACCATACGGTTTACGATGTATAGTCACCTGTGAGAAGCTTTTAAAAACCTTTAAAAGTTCAAAGAAACAGCCCGTGTGCAGATTTCCATCGTCATTTATAGCCATTTAATATCCAGGAATTCCATATGGCCTCAGCCCTGGATCCAAGATAATGTTGTCATATGTTTTATATAGTTAACAGATCATATGTGTACCCATCCCACGTTTTATGTGTTGCACGAAGACGACACAGCTTATTATTTTAATTTAAAGTGGTTTCAGCCGGTCCGATTTCTGGCATTCTTCAGTGTAACTATAGGCAACATCTTTTGCCAATCACAAACCACAGCACCCCGAGGTGACATTGCAAACACAGTTAAAAAAAAATTTACGAGTGTCTCACTGAAAATGGCAGAACACCTTCTTTCACCGCGAGGGAACAGTTGCTGACTGCTGAGCCACTGTGTGCCCTCCTGTGTAACTTTACTGAGACGACTTTACCATAACAAAGACTTTGAACCCTAACGGAACAAAATTCAAATTCGCTGGCTCTCAAATGAAATCCAATCTAAATTTAAATGGAGTAGAATGTTGACAGTTTCATGATATGTGGGAGATAAGGTAGAAAATACAGTGGCTTAGAGCAATTTTCACAGCAAAGTGCCTGTTTAAGCACGACAGGGGCAAAGTATAGGGGCCGGTTTATCTTGATAATTCTTTTCTTAGCATTGTCACTCTGGCTTTAAAAGACTTAAAGGAATTCCTTGATCTCTTGACATTGACTCGGTTATTTTTTCCCCCGGGCATTTAGCATGAATTTTTTTCCCCTTAACTGAATTTTTTTTTTTTGGTGTAGCTTTCAGAATAACATTGCTAACTTGCATTGTACAGTGTGCTGATAAAATGACTATTAATGACTGTTTGCGACAACGTTCTGACTTGGATCCATGTGCAGGATGTAAATATACAGGATAATAGAATATGTCTACTGATGATGATGAGGTTCTTATTTCCTGACAGAGCTTCATTTTTGCAAAGAATGTCATGTAATGTCAACTATAGGTCAAGACCCGGAATATGGCTGTAATAAGCAAAATTAAATATTCTACTTTTCATTCCTTTTGTCTCCCTAAAGCTGGTGTCTTAGTCACAGCACAGGAATAAAATACAACCACACCGCAAAGTGTCTTTCCTGCTGAGCTGCTGACAATGTTGTCATTTGTGTTAACTCACCATAACACCATCTTCCACTTAAACTGTGTGTATCTCTGCGACAGCCACACAGTTCTCGGCAGGCAGGCAGAACTGGGCAAACACCTGACACCAGAGCTGAGAGTAACACAAACCAGTCACACTCCCTCATTCTTTTTTTAAACAAATTATAGATTTAAAAAAAAAAAAACAAACAAAACACCAAAGGTGTCTCTACAAATGCCTGAAGATAGAAATGAGTGCACTCTTTAAAGGACAGACAAGGCACAGTGGAATTATAGAGCGAAGATAAGACTGTCACTACTTTGTGTTTCTGGTACTTTCGGAGGCACTTTGCTGTGGAAATAGCTGTAATCTGGTGTATTCCCACCTTATTTGTTGCGCATCATAAAGCTGTCACCATCCCAACCAAATCTCATTTATATTAAATGTTATTTGAGCGCTATTGAGTTCGAATTTGTTCACTGAGCAATGTCACTGGAGGACACCAAATCTTTGTTATGGTAATTGCCGCTCAGTGAAATTATGTAGATGAAACAAATGAACGGGCCAAAGTTTCAGCGAGCAATTCACTTGGGGAAAAATGCTGTGTTTTCTTGTAAGTCATCGCCGAAGGGTAAATAAAGCTCGAGAAAAATTCAAATCTACGCATTGAAATAAACACAAAAAGAATTCAAATTGACTAAAAAAAAACTGCCGTGAACTTTCAGGGACATCTGTGACACAGCAGACAGAGAAAGTATGAATATGTTAAACCTACACTTGTTTTACAATATACCAAACATTTACATTTGTGTGATGTCCTTTCATGTGCGGGACAATTTTTAATTTCCCACCGTATTCAAACGATGCTTTTATAAATGATGTTTGTTCAATATTTATTTACAACCTCAAATGGATATTTCCCACTGGCTCTACTCTTTTTTTTTTTTTTTCTGGTCAATACAAGTAGCACCATTGTGGTGTGTTCAAAGGGAAAAGTGTGGTGACTAATTTGTGCCTTGAATGCAGTCCATTTGGCCTTGCTTCCAGTCCACTTCTGTCCATTAATGCAGCTCTGACTCACAAACCTCCAGACCTGAGTCTCTCCTCCAGAGTTGCCCTGGTGGGGCACACACACACCACACCATGTGCTCCATGTACACAGTATGTATTCCTTCTTCTGTCACACTCCCTCTCACAACCTTACTTCCAAAGCATTCCGATCTCTGTATAGAGAAAAACAAGTGGCGTGTTTCAACCCTTTAACACCGAGCGCATCGCTGACGACACGTTTGCACAAATGCACTTTGCATCGCCGTAGTAACACAGAAAAATGCCAGTGGTTTCTGAAAGCTGAGAAGTTGCACGTCAAAGCCGGCATGTGGTTATTACGGTAATTTCACTTTCAGGAAGCATTTGTTGCCAGAGAGGAGAGAGTTGGAAAAAATATGTTACATAGTTTTTAGCCTGTTTTTGCACATTGAGAGACAAAGACTCAAAAAATGTTCATGTAAATTCATGTTCATGTTTTATACCGTTCAAACTGCAGCGTTGTTTTCTTTAAATTGGCATCAGTATTTCAACATGCAGTAAGTTGTAAATCACTGCTAGATAGTATTGGAAGTTATTCTGGACAAAATGGGCAAAAGCACTTAGTTGCAGGACATTCTTTGGTCCTTTTATGGTTAAATTAAGCAAAAACAAAGTCCAGACAGACATTTTGAAAGCGAGGTATATATAAATAAATATATATACATATATATATATATATATATATGTATATATATATATATATCGGCAAGAAAAATAAGATTGCGACATCATCTGACTATATTGCAGAAAATACAATGGGCAGGATGGCAAAGGCAAGGCTAAACATTGATTTTAATTTCTATAGGGCAATGAATGATGTGGAAACATTCAGAGATGTGTGGTGTGTGAATGAGGTATTGTGTCCTGTGATTAACGCGGGAGCTTGTGCTTGTGCATATATTTTGCATATATTGTTCTTTCTTTCTTTCTTGGTTTCTTTCTTGCACAGGACCCGTCACCACCTTACTTCCTAAGAATCCTGATTCTTTTTATAGAGCGGCTGTGTGTAGGCGTGGACAGTACAGCCATGCTGTTTCACCTAACTCAGACTGAATCTCAGATCACTATCCTGTCCCCCACTGGCTGACTGGCTCAGGGCAGAGAAAACTCTGCCTCTGAAAACGTCTGCCTTTGGCTCATGAAGTTTTTTGTTGGTTGATTGTAAAACTAACCTTAGTTATACTGGGATGTCTGGAATGTAGCTCTCGTGTATAGAAACATGAGTATCAGAACACACACAAAAAACACAGCCTAGATTGAGCTCCTTCAGCTGTTATATTTGCTATTTCAATTTCTTTCGTCCCACCAATTATTATGTTAAAACATGAATATTACATCTTAGAGAAAATGAGCACTTGATATTACTTCAGCAGAACTGAACATAGCTTCTTGACAAGGTTGAGACATTTATATTTAAAATGTGAAAACCAATCTCTCCTGACTTCTAATTCGTTATGTACATATAGGATACGTCATCCCATTGAAAAAAGACTGAGTCTGTGTTATTGAAGATGAAATATATGAAAACATTTGATGAAAATGAAAAGAATGATACAACTAGCTATGTCTCTCACACACAAACACACTTGTGTAACAATGGACTGCCTGCCTGTCTGATAGATAATGCACAAATTTGATCAAAATAGACTATTTGTTTACTTAAATTTCCATTAATAAATCATGGAAAGCACACATTTCCAATTAAGCCCCCTGTGCTTGGCAGATTGCTGCCTAAGCTGAGATGAGCGCCAGTGCTGTCTGAGGCTAGTTGGACGCTTTCACGGCCCATGTCGGCCACTGATGGTTCTTCATGACCAAGGTGAATATGGGGGAACGTCTGTTGCTCTGACATTGCTGTTGGGATCTCATTCCCTGACAGATTACAGTGTGGGACAAGCTGCCACTCGCAGCAGTGAGCCTGTGATGGCTCTGATAATTGAAGTGCTCAAAGTTGGATGGGTTGGACAAATGAAACCTGGCCAGTCAATGGATCAATAGTGTAATCGTGAGCTCCAGGTGCTGAAGCTAAATGGGCCAGGTGGACTGAGCTAGAGCAGAGGAAAACTGAAAAAAAAAAAAAATAAATCACAGTCCTTATGTGCATTCTAACCTTTTTCTTTAAAATCTAAGTATCTGTTTCCAAAATGTGTCATTATGAGAGTGAACAGGTCAGTGCTAATAAATCTCACTGAGCCACAGGTGCCCCAGGCAATGTATATGATGTACAGGAACTGACAGTGGAAAAAATTACCTTTGCAAATGATTTAACAGCCAATATATTCAAGCCAATGTGTGGTATTATAGGTCTGTTGGTCAGGATTTAGACCTTTAAATCCTGCCACTATTGTTTAATCTCTAACACCCCCCCCCCCCCCCCCCCCCCCCAGTCCCATTTCACAGATAAAACCATACATTTGCCTATCTCTTTCCTGGCAAATATACAAACAGACTACTTAGCATTCATTGTGTGGCAGCAAACAGGTTTCATAATCATCACTAGCACTGCGCACAAGCCAATAGCTATGACTTTATCAGCAGGAAAACACACAGAGGGTTTGTTCATGGACTTAATTGAATAGGAATAGCTGAGCCCTGGCATCGCACACGCAAAGTCATTTCCATATCGCTCAAATATCACCAGCCCATGAGGTGACAGGTGGCCAGACTACACTGTCATCTCCCTTTGACAAGAGCCTACTAAGAAAAAAACATTGGGAACTGACTTCAGCAAGAGAAAGAAAGAAAGAAAGAAAGAAAGAAATATAGAGGTTCACATGTTTATCCTTGCTTAAGCTGTATGACACCGAGGACACATTATCCCCCTGCAAATGGGTTTGATAAGGTGCTGAAGAGGGACAAAAGCACCTAACATTCTGTAAAAAAAAAATGGACAGTCCAGGACAAACAATACGATGCACACCATAAACATCAATTCACAACCGTGTTATTTGATGAGTATTTATGCATTTTGGCAGCATGGCACACAAGGAAAAATTAGAAATACTTGCTTCGCCGTTTTCCAGATGGAGGTGTGCATAGGGAGAGCAGCCGCAAAGACATGCAGGGATGAGGACAAAGTGGCTGAGCTGGAGAGAGACGGAGATGATGATTTCTAATCCATGGAGGTCGAGGATCAGTCACCAGGGACGAGATGAGCCAAGCCAACTAACCATAGCCCTAACACATTCACACCATGACTGAGTGATGGCGAAGTACACTGGGATGTGCATGATAAGGTGAGCAAGCCTAAATTGTTATGTCGCCAACATGACAAGCTACCAATATTAAGCACACTGTGTTCAAGGGTCAGAACCATAGCACCAGAGTCCTTGAATGACAATTTAAAAGAGTTGTGCAACATAAAATGAAATAAATAGGTAAAGGATGGGGGAACTGACAGAGTCACATGAAGAAAAATGCCAAAAGCTGAAGGCTAGAGTTGTAGTTGGCCTCTAAAAGAAGTAAAGGAGTGTAGCATGAAGCATTGCAAAAGAATGATTTCAAGAAATGTAAGAAAACAACAGAGAGCACAAGTGCACAACCTTATCCACACTGTATGGGAAGCAAAGTGGTACAAAATAAGAGGCAGGGTGTACAAAAGTTAAAGCAAAAACTGGGAAGTTGTCAGAAGAGAAATAACCAATTAGCAAGAAGCCAGCAGGTGTGCATTCTCTCTGGAGCCCACACTTCTTATACCCCCACATCGTTGGTATGGGGTGGGGGGGTGGGGGGGCTGATGCTGTGCGGGCCTTAAAGTGCAAGGAGTTGCTATGGCAACCACTTGGCATGCTCTGTCTCCAGGGAAACAGAAATGTCACAGCTTAAGAGGTCTCACAGAAAGCGAGTGAGCAAGCGAGAAGTGGAGAAGAAGGCAGAGAAAAGTACAGGTAAGTGTGAGGAAATGCACTGATGGGATCAATGCATTACATCTTATCTTTGTGGCAAGGCTGTCACATAATCTGCGGAGTTTTGTGTGCATCTGGCGTCACCCTCCAATCCTCCCGCTCACTTCGTAACTTAGTTTACACCCTGAGCAGATGAACTATGCAGACACTGGGTAGTTTAGAGACAGTCCCTTAGTAAGAAACTGAAACCCAAGTCGGCCGCGCCTGAGCACAATACAGGCCCCTGAGAACTAATCAACGTTCATTTATTTAATCAAATATTTACTGTCATAAGCGGCCGAGGACCCTGAGGGAGTGTCTGCGAGGCTAAAGTCTTCAACGGAAGCATGTGGCGAGGTTGAATGTGATTGGTGTTTGCTGCTGAGCTATGAGCTGACCCTCCAAATCACACATTAGCCAGGGCCGACTAGCTGTAACCCCATTAACCTGAATGGCCACTGATTGCTTCACTATTAACACAGTCTGACTCCTCTCCTCCAGGGCTGTAGCCACTTGCACAGGTGCTTCAGCACCCCTCAAGGTCTTGGCTTAATCAGGGTAAACAAATGTTGTTTCTTTGTCATGGCAGTGCCATTTTTGTTTGATGTATGCCACACATTATATACGTTATAGTCACTCCCAGTTTTCTCCCCAAATCTATTTGGTTTTTAATTTGTTTACTAATTGTGCCCATCTGGAATAATTGACCTTTTTTGTGTGTAGCCTGCCGTAACTCAGAAAGGTTGTTTCCGTTGTACTGAACTGAAAGTCGCAGAAGAAATGAACAGTGTGTGTGTGTACGTGTGTGGTATGTGAGGAAAGTGGGTTCTCTTGGAAAGGAAACGGCCAGCTAAATGGAGCATTTCTCCAGCATGCCTGAGAGTGTGGCCTGGCCATGCCTAATTTATTTGCTTTTTTTTGTCGCTGTTGTCTCCATTCCTCGGTTGATTAAACCAACCTCATGCAGCTATGCTCAACAAATAGCCTAATTGAGTACGACCTTGGCAAATGATATATCAGCCCTATCCTCCAAAAACACCACCTGCACCAGACGCCCATCTCCCCAGCCCATCGCTCTGTGGGCCGCCACACCAAGTAGTCAAAGTCATTTCTTGCACGACCTTTCCCACAAATCACGGCAGTGGCACCGGGGCTCGATGGATCACTGAAATGGGACACATTTGTATCACTTAAACCTTTCATCAGATGCAAGCAGATACTCGTATATTATTCCCCCTTACATTTTCACTGTACAGCCTGCATGTGGAGGACAAAATAAGTGAACAAAACATTCCTATCTCTGCTCCATGCAGCAGCTGCAGTCGGCTTAAGCAGCATGGAATTGGAGGGCTGAATGTGTTGTCGTGAAAAAAAAAAAAAAACCCTGATAGCTCTCTCTCAATGCAGACTCTGGTTGGATGTCTCACAGGATACAGATGCCTGCTCCGTGATGGCTTCATACCTAATGAGTCTGAGCTCCAGCAGGGCTGTGCACAAAGCAGCGCTGCCCTCAATTCTGTGTTTGTTTGCCACTACCAGCCCCACCCTCGTTGTCGCGCTCCCTCGCTCATTCAGCACTGAGCGATGTGCCTGCCCACAGCTAGTGCGTGACACTGATGTGTTTCTCAGGAGGGATGCATATCCTGCAGGTTAACACCTGGGGGCTGAAAAATCACCCTCCAAAAAAAACCAGGCGACGGCCTGTTCTGTAGCCAGGGACTGTTAACAAAGTAAGATCCCTCTCTGTCTGACTCTGTCTTTGTCTCTGCGTTGGTTGCGACACCGATACTAGACAGGGAACAGGTTTTGTGTGGTGGGAGAGGAAATGTTCTTGGATGCTTGCTCAGATCTGAAGGTGTTTAATGACATACTTGGAATTACAAAAAAGTTACGAGGGCTGAAGGACGGTGAACAATATGTGTGAAGATAAATGTGGTGCTTGTTAAGGGACTTCAAAATAAAAAAGATGATTTGTTTCACAGATGCGTCTTCATAAATGTAAAGCAAATCCCTTTGTTACTACTTCAGCATGTGCTTGTATAAATGTATCCTTATGAGACTGTCTGAGTGTTCGATAGCGAGACAGAGAAAAAGAAAGCCTGTGCTGCAGTGACCTCTACTAAAGACATGGAGGGGACAGAGGCTTAGTAAACAGCACATCCTCCTTCCACGTCCCTCGGAGCTGTGTAGCTTCTGGCCTAAAAGTGGGATAGGGAGGTGTTGATGGAAACAGGTCACACTGCCAATATATAGCCTGGGAGGATGTCAGAGAGGTTACCACAGCCAGGAGAGGATGTAGACGGGAGGGAACCAGTTGTACGGAACATTGGGAGAATCAAGACAATTGTGGTCCACTCTTGCCACCGCACAGAGGTCAGATACCATTCTGAACACTTGAGCTCACCGCGCCGCTGATCATTTCAGTGACTGCATCTGAAGGCATCTGCTTTTAAAAACAGATTGAAACATCTCTCTGGGGGTCACGCATACTCAAGCTCATTAAAATTTCACTTCGGAGCTCTTTGACGAGCTTCAAGCTCCTGTCATCCAGGGTGTGTGAGAATCAGTCCCTCAAGGCCACTCTCACAAGACAAACGGCAGGGGGTGTCTATATTCTCTGCTCTATGGGCGATTAATACTACTACACACTGAAGGCCCCATAGAGTCCATACTCCCCATACCATTATAGGCCTTCCTGGAATGAGCCATCATCATATAGACGCCGGCTGTCCCAAGGCAGAATGGCTTTAATCAAACCTTGTGAAGAGCCGACCGTCACCGGGGACAAGTTTCACTGGGACTTAAGTTATAAGAACGAAGAAGGCATGCAATCGCCGCTGCTCCCAGGTGGGATAGAGGGATTAAACAGTGAAAAGGGGGGTAAAGATGGATGAGAGAAAAGAACATCTCTACAAGTTTTCCCCATTTTTTTTTTTACATCGCAGAGCTGTGGTAAAGCCGTCCTGACCTACCTATTTATTGAGAGCTTTCATTCATTGCCTGACTGACTGGGAACATTTGCGTAGCCTTGGGTTTCTGGCCCTCAGCATGTCCTTGTCTAATTTTCAAGCAGGCCCTTCTTCATAACCATTAATCAGTTGATAATTTTATCATGCACCCCATGTAACTGACAGCCCACACCAGGGGGTTTCATCAACACCGAGCATCATATTCCTTTTACCGCTTCCCTCCCAATGTACCAGGGGATTTATTAAAAACTCTTCCCATGTTTAACAATTTACATATGGCCAATATCACAAGACTTCATTAAATAAATAATGTGGAATTGCATCTCCACTCAGATGTTTTTAAATCCAATTATTGCTTTATCAAATTGGATTTTGCCTTTATTATTTGTATTTTTCAGGGTGTGGTGTCTGGCAGTGGGATGATGAAATTGGTGCAGTTTAATATCGGTGCTGCTGATAAATGTGTTTGGTTTCATCACTGCAGCTGTAGACAGTCCAAAGGGCAAGCAAAGTGCTCTGGAGCATGGGCCACTGCTGGGACGACTTCTGCGTTAATCATATTACAGAGCAGCTCCAAGGTGTGCAGAGGACATTTGCACACAAGGAAATGTGTGTAGGACAAAACTGATGGGCAAGGCGGCACCACGAGCCACCGCAGGGATGCTAGGCTACAGCGCTGCACAAAGAGGATAGTTGTGTTTACTGTTTAAAGACGCAGGGAGACGATAACTTTCTACAGGGAGCGTAATTAGCTTTGAAGCATCAACTAGACAACAAAGACCGCGACATGAAACTGCCTCTGATGCATATCCTTGAGCTCTTACGAAGGAGATGGCATCTTTACTAAGCAAAAAAAGATCCCACATATTTGTCTCTCACATCCTCTGATCTCTTCTCCTTACACTCTCCTCCTACGTGTTTTCAAAATCAAAACAAAGGAAGCAGGAAAGGAAGGATCCTCCATGGGGCCTGTTTGATAAAACAGTTCTTCACTAGTTTTCCCCTGGAAGCAGGAAGAGAGTGTCAGTCCCCAGAGTTCCTGTGTCCACTCCGAGTGACACTTAAGCGTCATTGCTCTCAGGGGAGGCACTATTCACAGGCCACAAAAAGAAAGACGAAACAAACTTTCACAAGAAAAGTGAAATCTGCTTTCTTCTTTTCTGTTGTCACCTTTGATGCTGCTCATCTGGCTCTCCTCTTTTTCTTTGTGACACCGTGCAAATTATTTGAAAAGACACAGAGAAAATGAGACACCCTAAAGTGGAAAGAGTAGGTGTCGTTGACTTTATTATTCTTCCTCTGTTTGGTCTTTTGTGGACAGAAACTGCTAACTTGCTTTGTATGCTGCGTCCTTTGAAAACAGGCTCCGTCAAGCAAAACTATCAGATTTGACTGAGGGAATGTTTGTGTTTACACTGGGACAAGTGGGGCAAGAAGATTGTTGTGTCAAACTGCTAATTGACTGCCTTTATTGAGCATTAGAGTTCACTTCTGAAACTTATTGTGGGCACCTTTTTTTTGCAGCCATGTCGATTTGTTCGCATCAGGTGACATAAGAACTAAAAACCGCTATGTTGAGAAACACAGATAGACTTAAGACAAGCTGATAGGCTTCATCGGCGTTGTGTGAACTCATTTGACGATAGTTTGAATGTAATTGACATTTGCTCATATTTTAAAGTTAAGCAGCTTTAAAACCAGAGAGAGAGAAAGGTGTGGAACATCTTGTCCATGCGATGCATACTATACAACCTTACTGAATATTCCCCCAAGTGTGCTGTTTGCGCATACACACACACACATTCTTGCATGCATACGAATGTGCAAGAGGGACCTATCTTGTGACCCATGCTGACCTATGAATGAAATCTCTGCACATTAAAGGTATGGGAGTGGGGGGTAAGTAATAAGCTTGTCATCTCAAAGTCCCTGAGAGTGAAGGTGGTAGGAAGGAGGATACACAGTAAATAGACACGGTGCATGGTGTGTGTACTTCACTCTTTATCTTCACTCAATATATATATTTAAAGAAAAAAAAAACTAGACAGAAATTAGATAAAGTGGAGCTGTAATAATCTCTTTTTTATTGTCAATTACACATTTAATTAGAGTGCAAATGTAAAAGTACACGTACCTTTCAAACAAATAAGATTTCTCTTAAAATTGCAAAAACAATGTGAAGATTGCTTTTACAGTCATAATCCTTAATCTTTGATATAACGAGATGCAGTTTTTATTATGGATAATAATTGTAATTTGAAATCCATTTTTAGAAAATGAAAAAATGTGATGTATAATTAACCTGGTAAATTTACTATAAAAAACAAATTGAGAAATACACATTATTTATCATTACTGGCATGAGTCTTAAAATAACTGGCACATTGTTGATTGATAATGTCTGTAAAGTGTCCTATACTATTTATTTACTTTAAAATGAGAATGTATTTTTACAGTTCCCCTAATGGCTCTATCTTTTTTTTGAACTTATCTAAACCCTGCATCTCAGCATGTATCTATCTGTCACTGATTATTGTACAAAAAAAACAGACTTATGTTAATGCATGTAGCAGCTTAACTGCTGCATCAGCCCAGGAGGTTCACATGCGAGTCAGAGCAATGCATCGCTGTTGTCTATCTGCATCAACAGCATAGACCAGTAAAATGCATCATCAAGGTTCAGTTTGGGAATTAAACAGGACAAAGGCCTTGGGCATGACAGTGAACAGGAAGCATCCAAACTTCCAGATATATGCTGATATAACCATGAGACAAACAACTGCTGTGTAATAAAATACTGTAATATCATAAGGGAACTTTTGAAACCGGTCAAAATTCAACACACAAACTTTAGCTGACAGGCAAGTGCTAGTTCTTCAACAAACTCGAACTCGGTCCCATCCAAAACAGCGTTTGGGGACAAAACTGGTGGTTGCAAGCAATAAGAAAACGGGGAACTTGCAAGAAGCCCACATACATTATAGTGCACTCCACATAAGACCCATGCATGCCCTCCTCCAGGTCCCCTTATTTCTGCGTGCCAAATATCCATACATTTCAGGGCCATATAAAGAGAAGCTTACAGTCTTATCTGTCTCTTCTGCTTTCCCTGTGCTCAGTCCACCACCATCTATTTATGCATCCGGATCCAGAAAATAAAGAGGGAAATGAAAACACACCTTTTTCATTATTTTTTTCTTCATTCAAGTGCTTTCCAGCTGAGTAAAATTCATATTTATGCTAATATGCAGCACCTCTTTCCGCCTCAGCCTCGCATGGGAGATGGAAGCCAGGCTAGAATTAATGACATTGCATTGGCGGTAATGTTTGCCGCGTTTCATTAGCTGGTATATCTTTAATTTCCAATAAACACAGTAATTACGGAAGGTATCCGCGGAGACAGGCCCTGGCAGGCTGCTGCCGTGGTAACAGCTGTAACTGAATCTGCACAAAGGTAACAGCAGTCAAGGAGGACTCAGCTTAACCAAATCCTGCCTCGCAGTGGGAAAGGCCTCAATTCAATTATATGAAAATGAAGCCCACCACAGATATCAGCCAGGCCGCTCACAGAATACTGAGGGGAAGGGAGGGAGGGGGGGGGGCATACGCAGGACCGTCTGCAGAAAAGATGGACCCATCTATATGTATTCATACCGCAAATAAGAAATTTCACAGCTTATACATGCACGCATAACTGCTGTATTTTTCCCCCACTTATATAAAAATCAAACCGGGACATATAAGTAGACTTCCATTTCAACTTTTTTTTTGTATTTTGAATCCGTTTCACAGCAGGATCTTCCCTTCAAAAGTCTATGCTTTACAAAAAGCACTTAAGAAGGAGGAGAAAACCTTCCGACTGTTCCAAAAATCGGTCCCTTACTTATTATGCACTCTCTTGCTCATTGTGAGCACAAAAGGGCAGGCGAATGGATTAATCCTACACATTATATTCAAAGGACTAGTCAGACTCATGTACAGAGAGGCAATTTACCATCCTGACCTTTCAATCTTTAAAACGCTCCACATATCCCTTCTCTCCCCCTACACACGTACTCTTCAATGCACTCCCCCCTACACAAGTGCCGCAATCATCTGAGGATTTCTTCATCTCGACATGACTTCGTGAAAACAGTGATATGAAAACGGAGGACAAAAGAACATCAGAGAGAATAAAGGGTGGGGCGAGATGGGAGAGCGATATAATGATAAAGACAAAAGGAATAAGGATTTCTCCTCGAGAAAAGGATTTGGAGCAGGTAAACAAGTGACTGCAAAGAGAGCGCAGAGATATAATTGAAGCTGACAGTGCCTGTATTTTCAGTTCTGACCTTCCAGTCAGAGAATCCTGTTTATTCAGACAAAAAGAAATATATAGTAAGCCATATTCAGCTAATAGACTGTAAAGGTCCTTAGTGCTCAGTAATCCAAATGCAAAGAGAATGCCGACCACAAACTGAATAACACTTGGCTCTCTTGGGTCAAAGACAGCCCTTAGATATGTCAGCCATCTATTATTTTTGCTTTACCCAAGAGATTGAAGTCGAGACTGCAGAGAGAAGTGAAAAAGCTGCATTACTGATTTTGGCCATTTGAATCAAAAATGTTCAGGAAACAAAATGCATATCTCTACATTCATGTTTTTAAACAGCCTGTTTTTTTCCTGTCTTTGCATAAATTATTTTATTTGCAAAAAAGTCTACCTCTACAAGAGCCTGTAAAAAGGTCACAGCTCACTGGTGGTCCCTGGCAGTCGGCCTCTCCTGCTGCTCTCCATAGGATCGGGTAATAGGGAAAACAGCCTTGGTTCCCTCAAGGCTCCGTGAAGCCCCAACCCCAGTCTGGTTTCCCAGCATGTGGAATCCATAATGTCAGACATCTCCACGTCCCCAGTAATCACCAGATCAACTTGAGACTCTGTGTGTGTGTGCCGGGCTGTAATTAGCAACAGTAGCTTACTGGTCCTGTCCAGACTTTGCACAGGAGAACAATAAGAGTTGACATCTCCATCTGCTGCCATGAATTATTGGCCATGCCCACCTTCACTTCCCTCATCAGGAGAGATCACAAGGAATGGAAGAGGAGTCTGGAAAACCGTGTACCCTAAGTCAGAAAGCAGTGGGCTCAAGCTGTGCTTCTTCAACCTCCCATCTCAGTTGATCTTTAGGTGAGCATATGGCCTGAGAGTCGAGAAAGTGCAGCGTCTCGGCAGGCTGGATTAGGGCTGGAGTAACAGGCTGCAAGGGAGTGGTGATGGGCTCTTTGGCTGGAGCATGGCGTAATCTACCCAGCAAGGCAGAGCACAGATGCTGGGCCAGGCAGGGAGGCTCACTCCTCGTTAAGGGTCTATTACAGAAAAATCCTCGTTAAAGAAACACCACTGGGAGGAGAGACCGTCCAATAGATGAGCTTGAACAGAGAGGATGCAATTTAATTAAATAATGAATTAATGGGCCTCATCCTTTTCATTGCAATCATGTCTCCATTTCCTTATTAAAGATGCCCCAACATAAGTGGGGAGACCGGTTCAAAATCAAGATCATATACATTGTTTTTCAAAGAAACTTGTTTTATTCCAAATTGCCGCGCTGTCTCTCTTCTGTTCGTCTTTTCCATCTGTGCCCCCTGACGGGGCTTACAGTGTTGAAGAAAATGCTTTTGGTTTGCAAAGCAAGGAGTACGCTGAGGTATGGGAGACAGAGAGGCCTAAGGAAATATGCTCAGTTGCGCACTAGGGAAGGTGTTAACATTGGGCCCGGGCACCTCTGACAAAATGAGTTAGCCTTACTTGATGTTTCAGTGTTGATTAAGAGACAGTGATGGGAATAGGTTTCACTTCTGCTTAGTAAAGAAGCAGCAGGTGCAAGCTTGGAGCAAGCCAAAGTGATGACGGGGATGACTGATGGCGTCAGTTTTTACACTGCAAAAAAATGTCTTCTCGGACAACCCATCCATCACAGCATCAATCGTTTTGATGATTTGATGATTTCTTAACTTTATATGGTTTTATGTGCTTTTATTAAGCAGTAGCTACTGTATTTTACAATGGACATTTTCATCTTAATATAGTACGTAAATGGATTGTGATTGCGGCACATGCCTGAAGAACCTTTTTGCTTTTAATTGTGCTTTAACATAACTTTGCGGAATTATAAAAATGTGTGTGTTAGTATTAAGTACTACATTTTAAGGTGCATTTTATATGTATCCATCTAATGGAAATTCAATTAGTATTACCTAGCAATCCAGAACGCTTCCTTCTTCCCACGTTGTCTCACTAGAAGGTATTAATGTGGTTACTGTAAACAATTAGCTTAATCCTAAATATACAATTTGTTAAACTCTATCTGGCTTAAATGTTCACTTATTTGGCTTGATCCATATTTAATAGATGTCAGTGTTTATACATTCCCAAAGCAGCGCAAACAACTACAGTGTAAGTTGAACAGCATTTCACTCTTCAGTCCTGTTAGTCAACTAAATGTTCACTATCACTGTATCAAATACAACTCACCAGCATCTTATATAGACATTTTTTTTTGCAGCGGGGAAGCATGAGATTCTCTGGAGAAGCACGTAGGCCGATCTGAATTTTCCTCTCCCTCTTTTTCACTGTAACAACCTCCCTGAGCATTTCATAGCTGCATATGCTGCTGCTTAAAGCACCACTGAGATTTATGCCGTTGTCAGCTCACAAGGGTGCAATCAGGAATAAAGATCCCATAAACCCCTCTGATGTGTCCACAGGTACAGCAGTACTGGGTTATTGCTGATGGTGGATAAAACCATGTAACTATGTGATAGGTGTTTTTCTTTTTTTTTGTTCTTATTTGTTAGTGAAAGGTTGCATTATTATGTTAAGAGTGGGTTACATGGCCGTAGACTCGGGGAGGGTGTCACGGGGGACAGAGAGAGGCCATAAAGATTGCAGATTACCAGAGAAATAAAAAGAGATTAGGATAGATGGGAAAACATGCACATCAAAGCCTTGGGCCCCTTTGTTTTAATCCTAAGTAATGCTGATTTCCTCTGGGTTGCTGTGTGTGCGCGCGTGTTCTTGTATGGGTATCTTTGTGAGGACCCAGAAACGTATAAACCATATTGAGTGAGGACATTTTGGGAAAGTGAGGACATTTTGGCTGCTTCTCGCGTCCCGTTTCCCCTTAAAAGACTTGGTTTTAGGCTTAGGGTTGGTTGTGAATGTTGAGCAAATGTGTGTAAACAGATTTTGTTGAGATTATTTGTTCACTCGTGGAATCAAGCCAGGTTGGCATCTGATGCACATGTGTGTGCCACTGTATAGGGTGACAGTAACGCTTGATTATGCACCGTGTTTTATGTGTGTATGTGTGTGTGCCCACCTGGCCATCTATCAACGAGTTACATAAGTATGCACGAACCCTTCAGGGGACTCCCTCACTCCTGGTCCAGCTGGCACTGTGCTCCCACTCCTGGCTTTGCCTTTCAACTCTGTCAAAAACCCAGGTTTTATCCTCCTCCCTCCTTCAGCTTTTACAATTTGGTTTTCTTGTTTGCTTTCTTCATTTTAATTGATTTATTTGCTCTATGAATTGTCTTAACTGCTATGACTAACAGGACTTAGCTGAAACATGTCTAAGTCACAGCTGAGACAATTCATTGTTTTGGTTGTCTGTTGTTATATGCTGGCTAGATCGAATCTAAGCTGTACCACTGTACCAAAACAAAAAGAAAATATCTGTGACTGTCCATATTCCTCTTCAGTGTGATGACTGATGGGAAAGTATTTGCGTGAAGGTTAAGGTATGAGCGGTGCCTCAGTCCTGTCTGTGTGAGATTGCCAAGCAGTAATCAAAGAGGTGGCACAGTGTCACAGCCATCCCCGGGGCTGTTTTTTCTTCTTCTGGGGACGGACAAGACCATTCTGGCTGAGCTTCGATGTCTTGAGCTGAACTGAGGTTGCACCGCAACACCACCACCCCCCTCAAAACCCCCCTCTGGGCTTCTCAAGGGCCATCTATCCCACTCCATCGCATCACTTTAGCGACAGCTCTCCCTCGCCTCCCCATCAGTCCCGTGGCGAGTCGCAGCTTCTTGATCTCACTGCCAGCTCCTCAGCCAGTCAGCAGCTGCCCGACAACGCCAGGCCTGACAATCGCTTACCCTACCGCCTTCAAGTCTGTCAGCCCCAGGCTTGTCAAATTACTGTCAGCGTAAACAGTCGGGGAGGAAGGGAGGCAAGAATGAAAAGGGAAGAGTGGAAGTGGATGGGAAAAGAGTGGCGAGAGTAGGGTGGGGCATGTTGGGTGGGATGAGATTATTGGAGTGTCACACACACACACACACACACACACACACACACACACACACACACACACACACACACACACACACACAACTCTGACATATATATCACTCACGGCCCATCTTCTTCTGATGCTGGCACTCGCTCACTCCCATCAATGTCCCCCTCCTCTCACTTTTCCACATCTTCCTTTCAGGTAATTCCCTTGGTCACATCAGTCTCACTCATCTCTGTGCTTTTCCTCTCCCAATTCTACCTCTGCCCCCACCACCACCACCACCACCACCACCACACATGTTCCATCTCTATCCCTCAGTCTCAAAGCACCAGCTCAACATTACTTTGATACAAAAGAAGAAAAAAAGAGGGGTGGGGAGAAGACAAAGAAAGAACAAGTAATGGGCAGAAAAATGAAATTACTTTCTGGGCACTCACGTAAAAGCATGGCTCGCTCTTTGAAACAGGCAATATTCCCCCCAAATTATTGCCACTCACAGAACCTGCTTTGCCAGTGGGTGAAGTTTTAATTCTATGCCTCCAATAAAATGGATGGCCTCAATATAATGTGGAAATCACCATCAGCTCGGGTTTTCCAGATTTGCATGATGGTGCACAGCACATGTGAGTGCTCTTATGAGCGAGTGTCTCCTCACACACTACAGCACTTAAAAAAGGTGATGTTGAAACCTATTATTGATCTGAAACTATTGGTCTCAGCTGTGAACTCCAGTGTGTCACTTTCCTTCGCTACTGGAGTCTATTAAATCTTAGTCAGTCACATATTTAACACCACCTCTTTGTAGGACATAGATTAATCTATTCAGTCATATAAACACAAATGATTTATTCATCCAAAAGAGGAGGGTAGGTTTTCTTGTATAGTGGATGGATATGATTTATCGCGTGGAGGAGGACGAGCTCTTGAGCTACTGTGAGGTTGTTTTGTGTTTCTTATTTTTATTTTAGTTTTCTTCTAACAATTAAGTCTATGGTAAATTAAATGGCAACTGCAAACATTGTATTGTGTGAATGTGTGGAGTTGCCATGTTCTCCTTGTGCCTGTGTGAGTGGTGACTTGCCGCTTCTCCATCTTCCTCAAACAGTCATAAAGGTTATATTATCTTGCGGCTCCAAATTGCACACAGGTGTGAGAGTGAGCGTGAACGTTGTTTGTCACCACGTGTCAACTCTTTATTGACCAGCAACCTGTTCAGGATGTTTACCCCACGATTCTCACAGACGGACCAACTGGCCGGACGGATGCATGTGAAGTCCCAAACACAACAATACAGCACCCCAGATTATGTTTACTTCAATATGCTGCCATTTGTTTTTGTTACACTGAATGAATAGATAATAGCAATGGTTTATTCTACTTTTTTTTCCTATAATTTACTTCACAGATGAGTGACAACAGTACTTCAGATATTATTGTTTTGTACTTCCTGTTTTGTATGATTGTATTGTGTATAGCTGCCATTTTGTATCGTTATACAGTATTTTGAAATCAAATGACATACTTGTAGGCGTATACATAGCTCTCATTGGTTTTTTTTTTAGTCTCTGTGATTTTCAAAGCAGTTGTAATTGTAGCTCTAGTTTGAGCGTCTTGACCGGACTGCGTGTGTTGAGATGCTAATTTGCCATAGAGAGTAACCTCAGGCACTCAGGTTTGTGATTGGTCAAAGTAGGGGAGTGGCCCCGCTGTGCATAGATGAGTGCACAGATAATTGGCTGAGAGAATTGGGAGTCGTCAGCGGCCACTCTAACAGAAATGGGTCTAGCCAGCTGAGCTCCCAGCTCCTTAAGTGCCATTTTAACACAGTCACCCCCACCCCCACCCCTGCCTTTTAATTGCAATCAGACTTTGAGGGCATAGACATGGCTGTGGCCTTCCATCATAAACCAACTTACACGGGCAAACATTCACAGTCAAGAGAAATTGTATCAGACCTGTGTGGGGATGAGCCGACACACAAGACACACGCTGACAAAAGAACAGACATTTCTCAGATCCTCACAGATCCTCACTGCTGACACACCAGAGAGAATAAACATTGCAGCGAAATTCAGCTTTGTCTCTGACTCAGAGCGAGAGAAAGAGCAGGAAAGAGAGAGGCTTTGTCTTGGGTGTAGCTGTGTGGCTGTGGGAATCAATAGGTTTAACCAGCAGGGGCCTGGGTCTGTGGAGCAGGAAGAGACACAGACAGAAGGTTAGGTCTGGGCAGAGCAGCCTGGAAATGCTTTATCACCACTGCCAGCGAGGCACAGTCTCCCAACCGAGGCAAAAGGGAGCTTAGGAGCTTGCGAAGCTGCATGTGTGTGTCTGTGTGTATCACTGTGCTGAGCAGGGATGGGTCTGCGTCTGTCTGAATGCGTGAGCTACGCGTGACAGCTATTTCTTTATTGTCCAGGGTGTTTCACTTGCATGCTGATATTGTTTGATTAAACCAGACATCTGT